>NC_135486.1:97097889-97722889 GCF_052094955.1 Ictidomys tridecemlineatus
GGAATGTTCCCAACATTTACCCAAGAGACTTTAGAAAGTGCTTCCGCTGGGCTTATTGATCTGTGTTTTCTAACTGAGAAGGGAAATACAGCTTGGTGAGGCCTGATGAGTTTATTAGGGTGACTTGGAGGAGTAGGCAGTGGGTTGCCTACCTCTTGGGGGACGCGCCAGGTCAAGTTAAGAGGAACAGATATCCTGGTGTTCTGTTACTCGGAATGTCATTTGGCCCACAGAGGCATTTGAATTGTTAAAATTGTATGGGCCTCTGTGACTTTGGGTTTCACTTTAGAAGAAGTAGAAAGAATAAGGGTCATTTTCTGGAGAATTTGCCCTTTACCCATCTTTCTTCCTCACTAATACTGTTGTCTGAGATACCTTATCTTCTACAGCCTACTCACTTCAAATGTACTATCTTTGAGAAGCAGGAATTGCTAGGGACCTGTAAGTCTGGGTTATGTGCATGAAAATACAGACACCTGCACTGATGTGCATGCATGCACATACATGTTATCCAGTCTGTTCATACAAAGGAAAAGTTTTTTGAAAAATAGCTCCAGAAAGAGTTGGGCCTGCTTGTCTCTGACTGCACTCAAGCTCCCAAATATTGTGGTTGCTGTGCTGGTGGTTACTGCTGCTCAGATCTTATCCTTCATTTATCATTGGCCTCTGCCCTGAGATGTCTCCCTAGGACTCAACTCCTTCTTGGATTAGAGGATGGGGTTCCCCTCTCTCTTGGAAGCTAGAGAGGTGGCTCTTGACATGGATGGACCATTAGATGAGAGCACCCTGGAGCAACATGTGTAATTGGAGGCACTGTACATTTTTCTGGTTCATGTTTGGTTTGGGGAAATTTTCCCCTATGGACTTTGGTGTTCTTTTTAAAGGGTAAACCCCAAAGTAATTGCTTCCCTGACACATTGCATGATGAGTCTCAAAATTTATAAGCAAGTGGACGAGAAAAGAAAGGAGGAAAAGAAGCCATTTAGTGGAACTACTTTGGCTGTGAGTTCAGGAAGGAAGCTGTAAACATGATTATTTATTAGCTCATTAATCAGCTGATCAGTTCTCAGCATTTATCGAGTGTCTGCTCACTGGGGAGAGTAGTGTGGTGTAATATCAAGCCAGAGCTCACAAATGCACGTTTGGGGGGGAGTCAATACCTGATAAGCTGGTTGTAATTATCTTTTTGTACTATAGGGTACTTATGCTGAAGACCAATGGGGCAGGTCATCCAGCCATGCCCCTTGCTTTTGGATAAGGAGGCAGAGCCAAAGTTATACTTAGTTCAGAAATGATGCTAGGAAAAAATATGTTTGTGTGGTTCTGGAAGTGGCCACAGAAGTTTGGAGAGCCCTGCGTTCTGTCTCCAGCTTTGCCACTTGTTGGGTCATCTCATGTAGGTCACTCCCTCTCTCTGTGCCTCAGTTCTGCTACTTGCTGAGAGGGTTGTACTAATCTCTAGGGCCCCTTTTAGATTGTGGAACACAATTTAAGATGTTGAGGGATGCTGTCTAGAAAAGGGCTCCTAGGGAGCCAACTTGAACTCTCATTCAGCATTTTGTGTGCATTTCCATCCTACCATGTGACCCCAGCGTTATCTTCAGAATGGTGGGATTTATCCGGTTCATATGACTCTTCTGCCAGGGCGAGTATATTTCATACTATTAGCTAAATGGACGATCATGGTTTCTCCACGCTCTGCTAAGAGTCCTACCCTAGGGAACTGGTGACCTTTGGTGCCTAAGATATCTTTCCCTGCTGGGTTTGGGTCATCTGGGAGAGTTGGGCTAAGAGCATGCCTTGACCCCCTCAAGGTGGGAGGACCTCATGCTTGTTTGTGGAGAGTGGCAATGGGCTTGAAGAGCATCCGTGCAAGGTGGGGTCTCCCAAATGACCAACAAAGGGTAGACTTAAAGAGAAGGTGGAGATGGTCTCACATGCCCCCAAACAGCCCTCCTCCCACATCGTTGCAGGAATCTGAGGCAAAAGAAATACCACCGTATTCACTATGGTGTAGGGAGCCCTCAGCTGGATATGACTAATCACAGAGTAGGAAGCTCTTGGCTGTGTGTCACTTGTTGAAATCACATGTGTTCCGGCAAACTGCAAGGACTGGAGTATCCTAGTGCTCAGGATTTCTTGCTCATTTAAGTCCAGAGTGGAGATTGCAGAGTTAAAGGGCTACTGGGGTGGTTATGCCTTTTTATTTCTTAGATTCTGAAAACACAGATCTTTGGGACAGCTAGATTAAAATAGCTTTTAATTTAAGTCAGCTAGCTAGATAATAATGCCAATTATGATTTTCTGTAAATAGAGTGTCTTTACATACATTAACTTCTGTAATCCCTTTCAGGACTTATTTTTAAGTAAAAAAAAAATTAGAAATCAGAATTTGGAAATATGTCAATGGTTACGGCTGAAATTGATGGTGCAGTCTCAAAATGGTTCTCTAAGTGCCAAGCCACTTTTCAAAACTCAAGTGCTTAACTACCAGGACCTCCTAGCACTTTGGATGACCCTCAACTCTGAGCCATTCTGCATTTTCCAGGTTTCTAGGTGGATAATACTGTCTTCCTGTTTATCACATATTATTTTCTATGTTGAAGGGTAAACTAAAAACGATACCACAAATCTAGGTCAAGATGTCTGGTTTGACTCTGGCACATAGAAATTGTTTTATATTCAGAAAGGACTTGTTGCATTTTTAAAGGTTTCCTTCTTTTTTTTAGGACTGTGCTTCTAGGATGTTGCCAATAGTTGTGTTTTACAATAGGGAAATTTACTATGTAAAAACTCCAATTCACAAGTTAGAGAAACTAGTGAGTGATTCTTTGTAATGAATTAAGTATGTGAATTAGATGACCCTGAAGGTGCTTTCCATTGTAAAAATTCTATTTCTTACTTTTAAGCTTATTTTGAATATACTAGCTGCCTGGTCTGTTTTTAATAGAGTCCACTTGATAACTTGCTGTTGTATAACTTTATCTCCCTCATTTTACTTCATCATAATTTTCATTCTGGGCTGGGAAGGTAGCTGGGAAGGCTGGGAAGTGGTAGAGCGCTCGCCTAACTTGCAGAAGGCCTTGGGTTCAATGCCCTGTGCCAGAAAAAAAAGAAAAAGAAAAAAGAACTAAAAGTAAATTCTCCGTTCCTTATTTTCCTCATTTGGACTTTTTCCTTTCTAATTAACAGATATTTGCTGAGTGTCTTATCTGTTCCATATAAGAAACATACAAGCCAGTCACCAACTTGTATGATCTAATTGGACAGAGAAGATGGAGGTATATGGGAACTATAATTCCACTTCTTTCAATTAGAAAAGTAGAGAAAATTCAGAGGATCACATGACAACTGTAACCAAGTGAGCCCTGGAGCATGCTCAGAGTTGAGGAAGGGGTTCTTTTTTATTATTTTATTTATTTTTAAATTTTATTTAGTTGTAGGTGGACACAATACCTTTATTTATTTATATGTGGTGCTGAGGATTGAACCCAGTGCCTCACATGTGCAAGGCAAATGCTCTACCACTGAGCCACAACCAAGAAAGAGATTCTTGAAGCATAGGTAAGGTGTTGGGGGATGGATGGGTCAAAAGAGCAGAATTAAAGTAAGGAGCGTGGTTGTTACATCAGTTGTTGGACTATTTGGAAGATGAAGAGTTGACTGGTTTGGACAGATTTCCTGTTGGTGATGAGAGGTTACAAGGTCTAAAAGGCAGGTGGGTGTGAGCATGTTCCTTTAGTTTTATTACTATAATCTAATTTTCCTCTATATTTGACCAGACTCTATTTGGAGTTTTTAGTGGACCTTGTCAGATTCCAAATGACAAAAGGCATAGAATAAAATTGAATTCTGTCTTGATAAATCTTATTTTTGAGTTAATATTAGTAATCTTTATAGTTTTCAAAGTGCTTTGTCTCTCTTTTGTTCTTTCTTTTCTTTTCTTTTCTTTTCTTTTCTTTCTTTCTTTTATTTTTGGTTACCAGGGATTGAACTGAAGGGTGCTTACCCACTGAGTTTCTAAGTACCTTGACAAGCTGATAAGGCTGGCTTTGAACTTGTGATCCTCCTGCCTCAGCCTCCCAAGTTGCTGGGATTATAGGGGTTCACCACTGTACCAGGTTGTTGCTTCGTGTCTCTTGACCCAGCAGATGTTCTCAACCTTGAAGGCAGACTGAGTATTCTGTCATCTTGTTACATGATGAACTTGGGTCCAGAGAAGTTCATGGCCCAAGATGCCTTAGACAAATTGTGCAGAATAAGAGATGCTTAACCTGCATTTCATAATGATTGACTCATAAATTGGAAAAAATTGTTATTACAAACCATGGAGATTTAGAGGATAATAATGATTTGGTAATACAGGATGTAGCTATCTAAAAGATTGTATTCAGAGTAGGGTTATCTAGGGCAGAGGCCCTGGATGTTTGGGTAGAGGGTAGAACTGGTTCTTAGTGTCATTTGTCTTTGTGGTTTGTCTAAAGTAAACTAACTGTAAGAAAGTTTCTAGGGACTGGTTATGTCATTATGTCATTATTATATTGCATTCAGTAGCTAAAATATTCCTAAAATTCTATAACCATTTTATAAACTGAAGTTTTTCAATGGGAATATCTGAAATCATTTCATCTTTGGTTTTTTCTTAGTTAATGTCTAATGTACCAATGTATCTCTTTCAGTGGGTGAAGTTTGAAGTCAATGACTGTAACTCTTTCAGACTATGTTTTGTAGATCTTTAACATTGTACTTTCTGACAAATCTGTTTCTGTAGGTCTAAGCAACAGAGACTGACTCAAATCATCAGCATTAGCAAAAAGGGGAACTTATCAACCCACATAGCTGGGGAGTCCCAGGAATAAAATAGCACCAGGGGAGGCTGGATGGAGGACTTTGAATGGCGGTGCCAGAACTGTTTCTTTGGCTCTGCTGCACGTTGACTCTGCTTTTCTCTGTGTTGCTGTGTTGACTTTAGTCTCTGGCATATTCTTTTACCAAATAACTGTTCTAGGGTCACTTGTCCTCAGAGCTGGTGAAGGCAGGTACATAAACAGGACTGTCCTCATGTGTTAAAGTCTGAAATAATTAGTGAAGAAATAAGAGGTAGAGTCAGAGAATAGGTTTTTAAAGCAAGCAGAGCATCTAATAGGTCCAGCCCACACAGGAAGTGGAGCTGAACAGTTTAAAAATGGCTCCGGTGGTTTATTTAAGGGGGTACATCAAAGCAGGGATAAGATTTCAGGGGCAGAGTCTTGCTTCATAATGTCTTGCAGTCAAAAGGTTGATTAGCATCTTGGCAGGCTACATCCATCTCTGAGAGGCTGTGTGGCTATATGGCTGCAATGGGTCACCCCATTTTTGGAGCTGTTTTGGGGCCTTTTGGAGCAGAGCTGAGTTCATATGTAAAGGGTGGTCTTAATAGTGGGATTGCTGCTCTAAGTTCCCAAATACCAAATCTACCCTAATGCTGGCTCCAGTGCTGGAAAGTTCCATGCATAGTCCATAGATGGCTCTTGACAATGTCATTATTCACAAGCTCTGTCTGTCTCTCTTAGTAACAGACTTGTCCTGGGCCAATTCCTGGTTTCAGGGGTAGGGATTTCTGACCAAGCAGGTTAGTACCTGTGCCCAGACCTGTGGGAGGAAGCAGGGGTATCGGTTAGCTGATACCTCACCTGATATCATATGGAGTGGAAAGGGCATACTCCTAAATGAGAAGAGCTATTTGACCAGAAGAGGCAGCTTAAAAATAACAAGGGAAAGACATTAGATTGTTATTACAGTGTCCTGCACCTTATGTACCATTGTAGGACTCTTATGAAACTGATCATTGAGGAAGCATCAGTGACTCCTAAATCATGGGTTTAGTTCTCTCAAAATAAATTTAACTGGAGAAATCCAATTGTCTGAATATTTTATGCTAGGTTGAACAAGTCTCACCATTTGTAAAATGAGACAAGAAGAGCTACCCCATAAGATTTGGGATAATTTAATAAGACGTGCATGCAGTGTTTGGCACTGTTTTTTTGGCCTGATGCAAATGCATAGTAAGTATTAGTAGTTGCTTGCTTTGTCTTAAAATGACAGAAATGACCATCCATTCCAAATTTGTCTCATTGAACTTCTGCATGAGAGCCAAACTTGACATAAAACAAAAAAGAAGTTGCCCAACTCTGTCTTTTGGTGTCTCAGTCTCTGGGCAATAAATGACCATCACTGGATACATAGCCAATGATTTTTAAAAAACAGATGTTCCTAGGGTCATGTGAACCATTCCAGTCATGAGCAAATTTAAATTACATTCCTGCCTTAAATAACTTACAGAATTTTCTAGTCCTCTGAAGAGAGATGACTAAAATATGGACGGCAATATGTTCTCTCTGGCAAATGTAAAATGTGTGCCTTTCAGGCCTGCTACACATGATGGGCAGCTATTAGTGCATCTCTGCTAAGAATTAATTGCATGGCTGCTTTCTGAAGCTTAGTAGTGGTTTGGAAAGCACATATTGCAGGTGGAGGTAGCAGTTTCTCATTGAATTTTATGCCAGCATATGAAGCCTAATGAAACATATGGTATTTAGCCTGGTGGTAATCAAAGGTCCTGGAAGTGTGCCTGACTTGAGACCACGTGGTACACATCTAGTGAGGAGACTGAACTCCAATGTCAACGTAACTTTGGTTTGCAGCTCTGACTGTCTTGAAATGAATGAATGCTCTTTACAGCCTGGCTATCAAACTTAGTCTCACAGCCTAGACCTGGACAAGCAGTTTCCTGAGTGGTAGACCCAGTTCATCTCCTCAAGAAAAGTCATGTACATCAGTGGTTTTAAGGATCATCTGTACAGCAACGGTGCCCAAATTTGTGTCTCTGGCTAGGTCCGACTGCAAATCCAAACACTTACTAGATTTATCCCTCTTGTTATTCCATAGGTACCTCAAACTCACCTCTCCCCAGAGAAGATTTCTTAAATTCTTCCTGGTCCATAAACCTTGCCTCGGGTGATGGTAGCATGATTTTGCCTATCTCCTGGGACTCATCTTTGACTTTTTGCTCTCTCTCTCATCCCCCTGGTCCAGTGGAAGCCTATGCTGCTTCTGCTTCCTCCATTTCTCTCTCATCAGCTGCCTCCTGCTCAATTCCCTCCCCTACCTTGAATTTCATGCCCAGAACGTCTCCCACCTGTCCCTGCAGAGCTGCTCGCCTCTCTTCCTGCTTCTGGTCTCTTTGCACTACTGTCTGTCCTCACTGCTTTTTCCCAGAGGGATATTCTAAAGGGAAGATCTAAGTTCTCTACCCGAAATTCTCCAATGACACCTGGTCATATAAGGGGTACAACTCAGGTTTTTAATATTTCATATTTCTCTCTTAAAGACCTGGCCTCTGTCCACTCACCCAGCCTCATGTCCCACATTGTTCCTTTCGCAGTATTGAGGTACACTCATGCTTAATGACGGGGATCTGTTCAGAGAAGTGCATTGCTAGGTGATTTCATCATTGTAGGAACACCATGGGTTGCACTAACACACACTGGGATGTTGTGGATGGATTATTCCATGTGGACTGTTGATGCTCTCCTGAGACCTGGTCAATGTTACATGGAGCAGGCTGCATGTCAAAAAAAAATTTTTTTTTTTACAATAAGTGGGAGCACACTAAAATAAAGATGAAAAAGTGTAGCATAGCAAATATATAAATGAATAATTCAGTCATTTTATCATATTCAAATACTATGCATTGTAAAATTGTGCATACTAAACTTTTAATCAGCTGGCTGCACCGTAGGTGTGTTTTCTCCACCATTGCCACAGGCAGGTGAGTATTAGGGTGGCTATGATGTCACCAGGAACAGGAAAATTTCACCTCTGTTATAATCTTGTGAAACCATCATTCATGTGGTCTGTTGTTGACCAAAATGCAGTGTATAACTATTTCTATCTCCTACAAAGGATATACTGCCTCAAATCTGTGTACCTCTCACTGTCTGGAGTATGTTCTTTTCACTGTCTGGATTGTTCCTTTTTCTTGTCTTCCTCTTCACTTTCTTCTTCATTTCATATAAATACATATGCTTGATTTATTTATGCATATACAGATATATAGACACATAAATATAAGATCAATTATTGGTATGTGATATTTAACATGTCTATCTGTTTTCCTTTATAAATATATCTCATTCATTCACTCAATACATACTCATTGAGCACCTACTATCTTCTGGACACTGTTCTGATGTGAGGGATACAGTGGTGAAAAAGACTGATAAGGCTTTAGCTTCAAGCTTAGATTCCTCTTGGGGGAAAAAAACAGAAAAATAAGTACATTGAAAATCACTAAAAGAACGATCAGGGAGTGATGGGTGCCCCATGGTGAGTTAAAAACCATGATTAGTAGCAGATGGTGTTTGGATGACAGCTTTAGGGCAGAGGGTGGAGGAGGCAACATTTCAGCTGCAAGGTGAATGACTAAAAGAAATCAGTGGTGAAAAGTCTTGGGTTGGGCATTCCAACCAGAGCAAAGGCCCTGGGGAAGAAAGGCGTTCAGCAGGCTCCAACACTTTGCACTGTACTGGGTATATTTGCTAGATTCAGGTGTTGATTTATCACTTCCTGGCTCTGGGAGGAATTTCACATAAGCACAGAGCACAGACCTTGCCTCAGCGCTCACATCTCATCAGAGAAGAATTAATGGTAAGCTTTTAGGAAATACCATACAACAGAAAATGGCCCCACATTCCAGGGGTATGGCTCTAACAGTGTGTAGGGAGGAATCCAGAGGAGTGAGATCTAGAGATCCAATCAAGAGAGTTTTTGGAGGAAAAGGACATGGAGCCATTTTGAAGAGTGTATATAATTAAAATTGGGAAGAGGAGAAAGAGCTTCGGAGACGGGAGAGGGCAGAGGAGATAATGTGGAGGGAGGGAGGTTGGACTGAGTCAGGGCGAGGATCCAGGATCAGGGTTGTGGAGGAGCGATACTGGCTCAGTGGTTGGGACCAGAAGAGAGAGGACTTTGCAAATGCTCTTGCAAGAAGTTGGCTTGGAGCCATGGCACTTAGGAGACTCTCTTCTTGGAAGAGACTGATGTAAAGGACGTGGGGCTTGGGAAGTTTAATCTGGAAGTGAAATGCAGGGTGCTCTGGGGAGACCAGAGGGGAAAAGGTGGCATAGAGTCAATTGTATCAGGGGTGGGGACGAGGCAGACTGGATGTGGCAGTGAAATGAGAGGGGAGGAATGATTCCTAGCAACATTCTGAGAGGAGACTCATCAGGACTGTGTGATGGATTGGTGATGGGTGACCATGTACAGGGAAGAGCAGGCTGGGGACTGCAGAGTGCTGGCAGCCGTGTCTGTAAGGAGTGTCACATACACGACAACAGAGGGGTGGGAAACACAGTGTGAAGAAGAATAGGTTGTGGTTCACTTAGCATCTCCAAGTCCAAGGTCCTGAGGTTACAATGGGATCTGCCAGCAGAGATGCTGAGGGGCAGTGGGGGATACAGGCTGAATCGGGACCAGGATTAGATTTGGGGTAGGGACAGATCTAGGAGTGACAGTAGGTGCACAGAAATCCCAAACAGAGACTGGAGAGAAGAAAGAAGAGAGGCTAAACCTTTCAATAGCCCTGGTTAAAAAGAAGTCCTATGACCTTATATTATAAGATGGCATTCTTACAAGATCAATGTTACCTTGACACTGGAATTAATTTACCTCACATTGAATGTACCACATGGCCTCATGGAAGCTGTGTGGGAGTGTTTTTATTTTTATTTTTTTCCCAGATGCAGCTTAAATGCTATTCCATTAGATGACAGCACTTTCTCACGGATCTCTTTGGGGCACCATTGAGCTAGAAACATATATGTAAAAACTATTACTGAATGTCACAAAGTAGCTGTATCTCTCTCTCTCTCTCTCTCTCTCTCTCTCTCTCTCTCTCTCTCTCTGTGTGTGTGTGTGTGTGTGTGTGTAATGCAGGGGAGGGCGGGGAGAGAGATGCAATTTCTATTGTTGAATAATCGCCACCCCCCCGCCCCCCACCATGCACACACTTGGTGACTTCAAAAACTGTCTAGTTATGTTTGCCAAACTATGCTTCAGGAATTCCAGCAGGG
Source organism: Ictidomys tridecemlineatus (assembly GCF_052094955.1). Classification (NCBI taxonomy): domain Eukaryota; kingdom Metazoa; phylum Chordata; class Mammalia; order Rodentia; family Sciuridae; genus Ictidomys; species Ictidomys tridecemlineatus. The sequence goes on from NC_135486.1 coordinate 97,108,002, forward strand.
CACAAAGGTAATGGCTTTTCTCTGCCCCACACTGAAGACTTAGCTGGAAGAGTCAGTGGCTGGGGTGACTTGGCAGCTGGAGTCTGGAATCTTCTGGAGGCACCTTCATTCACACGTCTGAGGGTGGGTACTGCCATCTCCTGGACCACAGCTGGTTCTATTGACTGCAGCACTGATTAGGGCTTCTTTATGTAGCCTGGGCTCCCTTATAACATGGCTGCTTCCAGATATTTGAATGCACACAGTGGCACAGGGTCCAAAACTGAGCATCTGAGCTAACAGGGCAGAGCTAAATGAATTCTGTGATGCATCCTCAGAAGTCACACAGATTTGCTCACTAAGGCCATTTGTCACTAAGGCCATTTGTCACTAAGGCCATTTTCAAGGGGGAGATGATTTAGACCACTTCTGGATGAGAGTGGCCAATGATGGCATGGCTAAAACTTCCATGCCTGTGTGCATTCTGTGTATCTTGATTTCCTATTCCGTGAGGGGGTCTTTTATTTTTTTCCTTACTCACGATCTGTTTATGGGGCCTGGCTTTGAGGAAAGATTTTGTTAATATTGATTGGATGACAGGTGGATATTGGAGATGTCAAATTTTTTTCAGATCTTCATCCATATTCTGAACATTTGGAGGTCACGTGTTTTGTGCCATGCTGTGCCTTCGGAGAACACTAATGTGTGAATGAATCATGAGGAGAGCCCTTCTTTGCCTGCTCAGTGACCTCTAAATTCCCTGGGTTTAGTTCTCATTGATGGATGGAAGCTGATAAAGCAATAGTGTTGCTTCCCTTACACGCTTGGTATTTGGACTAATAACTTGTTTTTGTGTCTCCCTTGCCCATGTGTCAAGGTACAAGAAGGAATATAGCTTGTTATTAAGACTAAAACGCTTTTTTTCTCTTCTGAGGAGTGTGAGTATAATTGAGCTGTAATGAACATGGCTGAGGTCATTTCCCAGGAATTAATGAACAAGAGAATGTGTGCATGGCCTGAGGCTGAGTCTTTGGTCGTTAACCTGGTTGGTCATTAATACTGGCCAGGAATGCTTTACACGAGGCCATTACAACTCGCTCCATATGCTGCTACAATTGGGAAACATGAACATTGCCTGTGTCTACAGCTATTTGTTTTCTCTGCGTTCTCCATGATTACAGGAGGAGGCAGCCTTTTGAATTCCCATTCCAAAGCATCAAGGACAGGACAGGTGTGGAGCAGAGGGCCTAGGAGGTACCCCTTCTCTTCTGCAATATGATTATTATTATTTTTTATTTTTCTGGCAAAGAATCTCTGGATATTCAGAATGGTATCTGGACAGGGCAATCAGTAATCTGAGCTTTTTCGAGTAAAATCTGTGAAAAGTCTTAAGTAAAATCTTAATTTATTGACAGTTTCGACTGGCTTTTTTCTCTTCAAGGAGAAAGCTCTGGCTTTCTTCCAATTCTTCCCTGTCCTTTCCAGGCTCTTTCTTCCCCTTCCCTCTTCTCTGTTCCTTTTAAAACTGTTTATGGAGGATGTCAATCAGAGGCATTGGGGTCAGTGCTGAGGATCCAGCTGAAAAGGTCAACAAACAAACAAACAAACAATTCCAATACAGTGAGGTCAATGTTACAGCAAAGAAACAGTCGAGGTACTATAGAGTGCAGGTGTGTGATTCAGGGACCCTTCAAGTGGCACTGGAGTTTGAGACATTTTGAAAAAGTTTGGTGAGTGTGGAGGTGGGAGAGGTGGGTGATGGTGGTGGATAATTCCAGGTACAGGGAATAGTCTGCACACATGCAAAGGAGAGAATTGCATGTCCCAGCAACTGTGTGGGGAAGGTGAAAGGGAATGGAGGATAAAGTGCCCCAAATTTGGCTGGAGGCAGACACAAAATCCCTTATGAATACATGGTAAGAAGTTTGAAGTTGATCTTGAAATTTTGGGAGGGGCTGGGTGAATACCAGGTATTGAACTCAGGGGCACTCGACCACTGGACCACACCCCCAGCCCTATTTTGTATTTTATTACAGACAGGGTCTTACTGAGTTGCTTAGTGCCTCACTAAATTGCTGAGGCTGGCTTTGAACTCTCAATCCTCCTGCCTCTGCCTCCCAAGCCACTGGGATTACAGGTGTGGGCCACTGTGCTCAGTCTTGATCATGAATTTTATCAAGAATCATTAATGATTTTAAGCAGGAAAGAACATAATGATGGTTGAGCTATACAAATCACTCATGAAATAACATGGAAGATGGATTGAAATACACCATGAACTGGAGGGAAGAGGCCTAGCTAGGAAGGAACGAAAGGCATATAACTGAGCTATAGGCTTGGCCTGAACTGATGGCAGGCCAGTGAGAGCAGAGGAGAGAACAGAGGCCCAGCCTTTCAATGGTACTGGTTAAAAAGAAGTCCTTATGACCTTGTATTATAAGATGGCATTCTTACAAGATCAACGTTACCTTGACATTGGAATTAATTAACCTCACACTGAATGTACCACATGGCCTCATTGAAGCTGTGTGGGAGTGCTTTTGTTTTTATTTTGGCCTGCCATCTGTTCAGGCCAAGGCTATTGCTCAGTTATATGCCTTTTGTACCTTCTTTTTTGTCACTCCACTTGGAGGACAAAATGAGAGAGAAAGAGGTAGTTCATATTGGCCCCCATTATTAAGTAGAATAAAGGCCTGCTCCAACAGGCTTTAAAATAGCAGACTTCTTGAGTTCAGGCACTAAGTCTACATGTGGAGCAGTTTCCAGGTTCTGGCTCTGGCTCCACCCTTACTCCCATCCCTACCCCCACCAGCTTAAACTTTGGGCTCTGCTCTTATCATGAGCTCTGTCTTCTTTTTTTTTTTTATATTTATTTCATTTATTTATTTCATTTTAGTTATTGGCGGACACAACATCTTTGTTTGTACGTGGTGCTGAGGATCGAACCTGGGCCGCACGCATGCCAGGCGAGCGCCCTACCGCTTGAGCCACATCCCCAGCCCCTATGAGCTCTGTCTTCTGTCTGGCTTCCCTCAGTGGTCACCATATAGCTGTCAGCAGCAACTATTCAACATGCTTCCTTATTCAAGCTCAGGGGGAGACAAGAAAACTCTCTCCCCAAAATTGGAACAATAACTTCTTTATTTTCTTATAACTCTTCTTCAGGCTGGGAAATGCAAGACAGAGGAGCTGACATTGGGCAAGGGCCTTTTTGCTCTGTCATCCCATGCAGAAGGCAGAAAGGCAAGAAACAGTAGGAGGGGGCTAAAACAGCCTTCTTAGAAGGGCACCAATTCTTCCCCCAAGGGTGATCTATACACCTCTTAAAGAACCCATCTGTCACAGTAGCAATTAAATTTCCACATGAATTTTGGAGCAGATGAGCATTCAAACAGTAGCTACCAGACAGGAGGCCTGGGATCACCATGGTTGGTCTAGGTATGTGAGTATTTGGTCCTGAAGCTGGAAATGAAGTCAGTTCCCACTGTCTCACATTGAAGGCAGGGTAGGAGATGGTGTGGCTGCTACTCAGGAAGCAAACATGTCTGCTGCTAGGGCCCAAGGAAGAATATCTAGCCCACCAGGAGAACTGGGGAAGGGAGGTCAATATGTGGATTGTGAATTTCTTAAATGCAGGATTACATCTGCTTCACCATTGATTTTAGCTCTTAGCCAAGGACCTACACATAGCAAGTGCTCAGAAACATTTGTCAAATAAGTAAAGGCATCAGGAAGAGGTGGCATCTGAATTTGATAGTACAGACCAAGTGATGAAGTAAAGGAAGAATTTCAGGCAGAGTTAAAATATCAGTAAACATAGTTTTACAGTTGCATGAGACATTTCAGAAAAGTCAAAAAGTTTAGAGTTTCTGGAGCAAAAATAAGGAACAGGGGACAAGGTTAGAAAGGTAAGGAAGGATTGCACTCTGCTAAAGAGCTTGAACTCTGTCCTGTAAATTATGAAAGAAAAGACATTTGACCAGTTTTAAGGAAGAGCATGGAATAGTCCTGTTTGCATTTTGACCAGGTAACTCTGTTGATAGTGGGTAGAAAACTGATGCAAGACAGGAAAGATATGGTGGAATCAGCTTTCATGGTATATATGAGGCAGAGGGAGGAGTCAAGATGACTCCAGGTCTTTGTGTTGGGTGATCAAGCAGATGGAGATTGCAGGAGAAACAACTTGCAAAGAACTAACGGTACCCTGGTTTGGGACATGTTCATCTCAGGGGCTCAGGAGGCATTCTATCAGAGGTGGTTAGCTGTGGCTGGGTGTATGTATATGAAGCTAAGGAAGGTGTCTGGACTAGATATGCTGATTAAGGGTCTTCAGAATTCAGGTGATGGTTAGAAAAAAATGAGAAAGGATGAAAACCAATCACAGAGTGGAGACTGGGGAAGTCATGAGCCATGGATGAGCACTGATAGTGAGAGAGTGGAAAGAAAGCCCATCCAAGAGAAGATATAGAAGAACAAAAAAGGGAGTAGAAGGAGGCCAAGGAGACTATAATATTTTACATGAAAAGGGAGTAGAGGCCTTGAATAAAGAAAAAGACAGAGTATCAAGTGCAGAAAAGAGATTTAGGAAATTAAAAGCTGGAAAATACTTAGTGGAAAATGGTGAGATGCTTTGCAAGTGTGACAGACTCAGGAGCCAGGTGCCAAGTGAATGAAGAAGGAATAGGAGGTGAATAAGTAAACAGAATACCTAGGGGATGGAAAGGGGAGACTGCCGAAGTCTGGCTGGGCACAATTCAGGAGCCACTTGTCAAAAGAAACTAACTTTATTTTTAGAACTACAAACGCCTAACAAAACAGCTCCTCAGGAAAAAACCCTCAGAGCCCAACTGCCACCACCGGCTTCCCACAAGCCTCTCACCCCCACACCAGCCTCACCTCCCACAATCCTCCTGCTCTTGAGGCCGATTGGCTGGGTTGCATGGGCGGAGCCAAAGAAGTCCCCCAATGAGCAGCTCTGTGGAGGAGCCAATCAGCTAGATGTTGCTGGGGGCGCTGTGAGCAATCATCAGCTGGCAGTCTGAAGGGCAGGGAAACAGCCCAATGAACATCACCGCAGAGGAGCCAATCAGCTAGATGTTGCTGGGGCCGCTGTGAGCCAATCATCAGCTGGCAGCTGGAAGTTTGCTGGGGCCCCTTTGGCTGTGGCTCTCAACAGGAGACAATAGATGAGAGTCTGAGGAATAGGAGGAAATGAAGGGGGGATTTTAGAAATGTGGAAATTGTAAAAGCACACGAATTCTGTGGGGACCAGTCGTCCCATCGATGCTTGACTCTCTGTTGCTGCCGCTGCGGATGCAGATCTTCACAAAGACCTTGGGAGGCAAGATCATCACTCTGGAGGTGGAGCCCAGTGACACCATTGAGAATGTCAAGGCAAATATCCAATACAAGGAAGACATCCCACCTGAGCAGCAGAGGTTGATCTTTATTGGCAAACAGCTGGAAGATGGGCACACCTTCTCTGACTACAACATCCAGAAGGAATCCACTCTGTACTTGGTCCTGTGCTTGTGGGCAGGTGTCCGAGTTTCCCCTTTTGACATTTGACAAGTTTGCATTTGAAAAGTTTCATTGCATTTTTCTTTCAATAAAGTTCTTGCATTCAAGAAGAAGAAGGAGGAGGAGGAAGGGGGGAATTGTAAGTACAGTTACAGATTCAAGGAAAGAAGTTCACGTACATGGAAAGATGAAAAATGTGAATGGGGTGGGTATGTTGCAATGCATCCCCCTCATTGATCCAAGAAGACTGCAGGGGCTCCAAGCATCATGTCCATTACACCTGAGTCAAAAACAAGAAAGAACAGTAAAGAGGGCTCTCTTTGTGTCTCTTTATTTTTATGAAAGAGGAAAGTCTTTTCAGGAACCTCCCCAGGGCATATCTGCTTATTTTCTATGGGCCAGAACAGGACCATTTATGTAATATGTTACAGGTTGCTTACCCCAGCCCCCTGCCACAACCCCTCTGCAGAATTCTTTCCTAGGCTACAGAGACAAGGGATCTAAACATGCATCTCCTAGACTCTTTTGCAGAGGTTACATAGGTGATCCAGCTTCTCCTGCAAGCAAAGTGGGAAAATACTAGGGTTTTTTTTAATCTGCTCTTGTGAAAATGCCCATGTCTGTCTCTGATGTCAGAGGTGGTAATTCAATGACAGTAGTAACTTCTCTGCTCTATCAGTCCTGACATTGGGCATTTTTCTTCATAGCCTGATTTCCAACATATTCCTAAACATTCCACTATCTGGTAATAAGTCCCTTTGTGTTGAAACTAATTAGGGTGAATATTGTCTGCATCTAAGAATCTTGAACATGAACAACCATAGAGAGGGCTACAGCATCCAAAATGGAAGCTGGGGAGAGGAAGCCACAGTTTTAGGATCCTGCAGAAGGGGAAGAGGAGTAGGTTCATGCTATTGTGTGGACAACTGAAAACATCTGTAGATAAGTGAGCATGTAAATAGAACTAAAAGAGCTTTCTTCTAGTTGGTACATGAGTTTTTTTTTAGGGGGAACATCAAAATATCTAAAACGTAACCATCTTCCTGTGAAAGTCATGTCCTGAAGAGCTGTCTACCCAGAACCCAAGCCTATTTCATCTCTACTACCTCTGCTGACACTCACCTCAAAAGCACCAGTCAGAACCACCTGTCCAAATCTGATCAATGACAGTTACAAAATAACTGGGATCTGATGAACAAAATGAAAAAGAAAAGGAAGAAAAAAGTGACCTTGGTGATAAGTATTATGATTTTAATTATGATTATGTGGACAAACAAATAATGTGGTGAGGATGTTTTTGCAACTCTTCCTAGATATTTAGCCATTTCAGTCTTGGATCTAAATCCTTTCAACTGCTAATACTGTTTTTTTTTATTTTAAAAATAAAATGCTTTATGATTCAAAAATATTTAAAATACAAAGGGGTATATTATAAAAATAGGTTTGCCTCCCACTCCAGGTAGTTTCTTGTGTATCCTTCCAAAAACACTCTACATATATGCAAATCTTTCCTTGTCAGTTCCTATAGCAGTACTTCATTTTTAGTATTGTGCAGTACTGCACAATATCATATTATATGAGTGACATATAATGTATTCCATCAATCCCTTATTGATGGACATTAGGCAATGTTCAATATTTTATAATTGCAAGCTGTCTTCAGAGAACATTCATGTGCATACATCTTTTTTCACATAGCTGAAATCCTAGATGGACAATGCAGGATCAAGAGTTTATCATCTTAATTTTTTATAGGTATTGTCCAATTACTATCTTCAAAAAGGCACCATGCAAATTTGTTTTATTTTAATTCTGTGTTCAAAGCTCTAGTTAAATAAAGAGCCAATTTTAATCTGCTGATATGAAGTACGGGGGACCATAGGAAAAGTGAGCTATTCTCCAAAGGGTATTTAGAATCTTACTGTATAAACAATTACAGCATTAAATGTCTGCAAAATTCAAGTGGCAAATGAGCAGTGAATATCAATTACACATCTGCTGCAGCTCAAAGGCAGATGGCCTTTTAATTTTATATCCCAAGAATTATACCCAAATTTTATTCCCTTTCTCAGAGCGCTCTTTCTTTTTATTTTCACTGAGAAAATGGATTATTACACTTTTCAAATATCAAATTAATTTTAACCTAAAGCATAAAGAAGCTATCTAGCACATCTTACTAAGCATATATCTAGGGATGGGATTTAATTCTGAATACACATTGAGCCCTGATAACTATGTAACACCAGGAGTTCCATACAAGAAGATTTGAAGACATGATCCCTACTTTCAGTGACCCTGCAGTCTAAGTTGAGAAACCAATATATAAACTTACAGGAGAAATGCCAAATGATGAGGAGTATCTAACTGCCGTGCTGTGGAATTCAACTACTTATGCTTGGAAATTCAAAGAAGGAAGAGACAGCTTTTTGTGAGAGCTGTCTTGTCGTCCTCAGAAGGGTGTTGGCTTGACTTTTGGGGACAGGAAGAAGATAGAAAAGCACTAGGAAGCACATGGTGGCTGCCATGAGCAAACGGAAGTGAGCAAGTCCTGGGCTGGGGGATAGTGACATTGGGGGGGAGCATTTGTGTGTGTGAGTTTGGGTGGGTGGGGTGGGAGCACAGCACAAAAGGCTGTAATAATATTATACAGGAAATAATATGAGTGTGATATACTAAACAGGATATTTGGAGATAGGAGGTGAATAGTATATGCAAAAAGGTCCCATAGAAACAAAATGGCCCATGTTCTGGCTTGGAATTGGAACCTTCGTAATGTTCCACACTTAAAATGTGACCCTTCTTGCATTGCAAAGATGTGTGACTTTAACAGAAGTTGTTGAGTCTGCAGAGGTTGAAATGCTGTGTTCCAGAACCTGGGTAGGTATCCAACAAGCATTTCTTCAACTAAGAATGGTGTAGAAGTAGTGGGAGGAACCCAAAGTTGGGGAGAAGGTGGGAGGCTCTTTCAGAATACCAGGTGAACAGTCACCAAGGGCAGTGCTTGTCATGTGCTGGTCATGAGGGACCTCTTAGGTGGAACTCAGAGTTTTCAAGCCAGAAACCACAGGCATGGTGACATGAAGAAGGGGAGGGGAGAATCAATAAAGCAATCCAATAAGTACTGAGGGTCCACTGTGTTCCTAGTAGGTGCCAGAGGGGAGTGGAAAACTGTCCAAAAGAACTGCTCCATTCAGGGAGTCATGGTGTGGGCAAATTGAGTGCCTAAAGAAAAGAATGACAAGGACAAATACAGAGAGCCCAAGAGAGGTAGGCATAAACCATGTGCTGCAGAGGTTCAAAGAAGAAACAGACAGGGGTGTCAGGGTGACATCAGAGGTGGTGGGCCTTAAGGATACATTAGAGTGGAACTTGCATGGTTGGAAGAGAGAGACTGGGAGTGACATTCCAACACAGAGTTGACCAAGGATGAAGGACACCATAGGCGTGCTGGAAGAACAGTCACTTGTGCTGGGAGTTCAGGCAGATGGAGTACGGGAAGGGTCAAGAAGACAGGGAGGAAATCAGGGGCAAAGGGGTCTTCCTTCAGTCTTTGGATTCTATGCTGAGAAGTTTGTTTTACAATAGGAAACAACAACAACAAAACCAAGGACCTGCTACATTTTCTTGAGCAGGAAGGCACATGATGAAAGAGGGCTTTACTGGGAAGGGGAAATGGTGGTGGGCCACCAGTTAGGAAATGGTGGCAGGGGTTTGGGGAGATGTAAGGAACCTGAGTGGCAAAAACCTTACATACTCCATTGCATATGAAGCCTGGAGAAGGGCTGGGGCTGGGGATTCAAATGCCAGCTTGGTGGAGCCTCAATGGCTGTGGACTTGGATCTGTTGAGGGCTCTTGGAACTTGGACAACCTAAAAACAATATGGAGGGCTGGAGACGTGGCTCAAGCAGTAGCACGCTCGCCTGGCATGCGTGTGGCCCGGGTTCGATCCTCAGCACCACATACCAACAAAGATTTTGTGTCCACAAAAAACTAAAAATAAATATTTTTTAAAAAATTCTCTCTCTCTCTCTCTTAAAAAACAAACAAACAAACAAAAACCATATGGAAATCCACCTTCCAGGGGCTTACTCTCTGAGATTTGAATTCTCTTGTTCTGGGATAGCTCCATAAATATATGAAATTTTAAAATTTATTTTTAAATGGGGTGCACAAATATGCAAAAAAACAAACAAAAATAATTCCAGATAATTCTGTGGCCCAGGGATGGCATGTGGAGAAATTCTCTGCCCGTAACATCTTTATCTGTGAACCGATTGAGGTTTGAATCCAGGTTTGCATAAAGCACCCCCTCCCTTTTTCCCCCAGGGAGGAAGGAAATGGAGGAACAGGCAAAGGCCAGAGAGGAAATAGTACCAAAACCTTGAAAAACTCTTCCAATACATTAAAAAAAAAATATATATATATATATATACATCAGCTGAAAGGATTTTCATGGTTCTCTGCAAGAGTAGCTGTGGCCTGGAGAGGATGCCATGCAGGAGAGTGATCTGTGGGTTATTTAATGGGTCATCTTTTCAATTTTTGTGAAAACAATTCAACTAATTTCTTCCATCCCAACTGATTTAGTCAATACCCTGAGATTATGGGGTGGCGGCCTTTTCCTAGTTCCAGCTGAAAGAACACAGTTTCCAAATAAACAGGGGCAATGACCATGAACCCACTTTTCATTCAAGTGGGAGCCTTTTTAAATAATGCACATGTTCTACTAGGCACGGAGGCACGTGCATGTAATCCCAGAGACTCAGGGGGCTGAGACAGGAGGGTTACAAATTTGAGGTCAGCCTCAGTAATTTAGCAAGACCCTAAGCAATTTAGTGAAACCCTGTGTCAAAATAAAAAGCAAAAAGGGGAGGGGATGTGGCTCAGTGGATAAGGCCTCTGGGTTCAATCCCTAGTATATTAAAAAGAGAAAAGAAAAGAAAATCAAGGCATTAAACCTGATTCTTAAAAGAATTACAATGACTACTCAGAGACGAAAGATGTGTGTGAGGCAGGGGAGAGAGTGTCTTTGAATTTAAAAGAGATAACTATTTCATATGAAAACAGGACTGTGTTTTCCCCTCAATCTGCTCCTGCATAATTTTAGTCTATTTTTCTAATTATGGTAACAGAACAAGAAAAGTCCCAACTGCTGTTCACATTCTCACTACTTTCCTCAAGAAAAAAATAATAATAATAAATTGGTAGTCTGTATCTATGCCAGAGAATGAAACAAAGATGGGATGTAAGTGTTCTTTGTGTGAGTTCTCTTTGGCACATTTCTTTCCCTTCTCTTCCCAAACTCATTTGAGAGAGTGTCACTCAAAACCAATTAAAAGGATTTGGATGACTAGCTTTGAGTTTGCAATTGGTATCAATCAATAGTGCAATGTGGCCATCAATCGACTTGGAGGGGCTCTTCCAAATGGCTGCTTTGAACTGTAGCAAAACGATTAGAAGTGAAACTTCATTGAGCAAGCCCTCCTTTGTTTGAAAGACAGAGCTTCAGAGTACTGGAAATCAGTTTTTCCCTTTATTGTTTGAATCAAAGGTTGTTGATTTGGAAGGAGAAATGGGTCTGAGGTCCCTTGCATCCTTTGCCACCAAAGTTTGGCCACTTTCAACAACATAGTGAATCCATTGGGAAACAGGGGAGGTTGGGAGCTCAGGGAGTGGGCGACTGGAGTAGGGACCCCAGTGAAGAACGAGGCCCAGGATTGAAGGCAAGCATTCTTCTCCTCTCCTGTGTGCCTGTGACATGGTTCCACAAAGACTAATTCCCTGGTTTTCTCTGGAGATTGGTAAGAAGGGATATTTGAGGAGGCAAAGAACTGCTTACTTGACAAAAATTTTGTCTCTGGGGACTTTCCAGCCTCTTCTCCTTATTCCTGAAAGCCTCTCGAAGTGGTGACTGACTGTCCCTATTTCAGGAGTCACCACCCTAGAAAGGAACCACTCTTATGTCTTTAGGTTTCCTTCCATGGTTAGTTAAATGCACGTAGCAGGTGAGGGAGGTGTTTCAGTGGGAGGGACAGAATTTTAGGTTCACAGCCTGGCTCTGGAAGATGTAAGAGTTGGAATTAAAAGTCAACATAGAGGTTTAGCATGTAGTCTCCCAAGGTAGATTTCAAAAACACTGTGTGAATGTTGCCAGGGATAACCTCAAGCCAGCCTGTATAGGATGCACCACATGCTCATGGTTCATTTTGGAGAGAGTGATCATCCACCTGCAGACACTCTCACTGAATGGCTGTCAGGACTTCCTGCAAAGTCCTGTCCCCCTTTCAGGTGTTGATTTTTCTCCTCTGTGTAATTTTCCAGTTCACCCTTGGATTCTAAATTAAGACATTTACTAACATGGGTTTTGTTTCTAGTGACAGATGAATGCAAACGGTACAGCAAAGAGAAGTATCAGAAGTCAGAAACCAAGAATCAAAATCAGTATGCATTATTAATGGCTAATAAATATGAATAAATTTGAAAATAGCAAAAGCATTTGCATTTGCATTTGACCAACACAACATGGTTGTGTTTCGAGAATTTTGCGTTTTTTTAGTTCTCTATGTCAGACATGGGAGAAGTCTTGTTGGAAGCTAAAAAATTGTTTCTTTATAGGATTATTATTTTGCTAAATATTGTTCTTGGTCTCCTGCTTCCTATACCCCCCTATACTGAAATTTCTATTGATTCTAACTTTCAGCTCTATAAAGTAAAACCATGTTGCCGGGGATAACCTCTAGCCAGCCTGTGTAGGATGGATAATGGACAAATCATTTTGCCCTTTCAAGAGTTAGAGAAATTTAAAATAAAAATTTTAACCACTCCACCTTAAAATGAAGTGACTCCATTGAAGTTTTACTTAGTCATTACCTGTATATTTCTTCTTTTTGATAACAAAAGTGTTCTCCTCATAGGTACAAAGATTCAAATTATGGACTTAAAATATCAAACCAGACTCCCTTACCCCTTCTCCATGAAGAAAATGTGCAGAGTCCTAGAAGAGAAATTTCTGATCCATGTACTTGAACCTCACTGCTTCTTAGGCCTGACCACTGCACACTATTGTAATGTCCATAGCCTTGAAATGCAACATTAGATAGATTCAGTCATTTCCACTTGCTGAGCTGTTTGTGATATTATAAACCTTGCCAAATTACTATTTCTGGTTCCTTTTTGTAGCATTCTGTGGGATTCTCCTTCAATTTTCCCACAAAGATAGTGCTGATACCGGGTGCAGTGGTGCACACCTATAATCCCAGAGACTCAGGAGACTGAGGCAGGAGAATTGCAAATTCAAGACCAGCCTCAGTAACTCAGTGAGACCCTGTTTTTTTTTTTTTTAAAAAAGGTTGGGGCAAAAGGGCTGGGGATGTAGCTCAGTGGTAATGTACCCCTCCTTCTACCCCCCCAAATAGTGTGGATGACCTGTGTATATTGGGAAAAGACATTATCCCACTCCTTGCCATCTTTCACATTTGAACTTGGCTAATTTTAATTTGCATACTCCTACTTTAAATTTTGTATGCAAAACCGATTAGGAAGAACTTTGATGTTTCTCCTCTAACAGATGCTTTCATAGTTCACTGTCTCTATGCTAGTCAGAGACCAGGTATTTATGCAGCTACAGCTAACCACCAAAGGGAACCTAGCAGATGGAACATCTGGCACTTAGGATTGAGTGATCAGTAAAGGCATTACCTTATTACTAGCATTGAACTCTATGAAGATGTTTCCTTGGTGTGAGAGAGACACCTGGGTTCTAGTATGTGCTGCCTTGTTGCACTAGAGACTGAAGGATTTTTTACACAAAGGGGTACAAACCATTTTGTTAGCTGTGTAAACAATTTTGCTATTTTTCAGCAATATTTTGTGTATGGTATTCAATATAGGAAAAGTATTTTATTACTAAAGGTGAGTGTAGGGGCCACAAGAATCTCCCTTGGGCATGTACATATTTGGATGAAACCTGAATAATAGAATCAATCAGATACATCAAGGGAAAAGCACAGACTTTCCTGAGTATTTTTATAAACCTCAAAATCTTTCACTAGCTCCCCATCACCACTAGGTGAGGGCTAATCTGGGGCCATGTGCTCTCAGGTACTGATTTGCATATGCTTTGCATATGCTTGTAGGAGATAGGGAATTCTCCCATTGCTAGTCAACAGAGCCCTGAGGCTGAGAGTTTAGGTGGGCAGAGTGATTGGGGTGGGGGGGGGGACCAGCAGAAGACAGCTGAACAGAGGAATTGCTCTGAACCTGATAAATGCCATGTGTTCTGAGGCCATGGGAGAGGAATGGCATAGCTGCTTGATTCGACCATTCTTCAACCTCCCTGGAAACAAAGACCAACATTCATGATGAGCCTCAGCAAGTAACATGAGGTGATGGTGTACACTGTGGCTTTCAATCATGAGATACCATCCTATAAATGCCAAGAGTAAGATTTCCCATTTTTTACAGAAAATACTCTTCTCAGTATCACTGATCATTGGGAAAATTCTAATCAAACCCACAATGAGGTACCACCTCACACTCACTATGATGAAACTCTCAAGAAAACAAAAAGCACAGAAAATAGCAAGGATGTGGTGAGGATGTGGGAAAGCGAGAGCCCTTGTGCACTGATGGTGGGAATGTAAAAATGGTGCAGCTTCTGTGGAAAACAATACGGCAGGTCAAAAAATCAAAAATACAATTATCATGTGATCCAGCAATTCCACTTCCGAGCATACAACCAGAAGAACTGAAATCAGGATATTGCACGGCTATTTGCGCACCCATCTCCATAGCAACATTATTCACAACAGCCAAAAGGTAGACATCCTGAGATTCCATCAGAGATGAATGGAATAAATAAAAGTGTGGAATATACATACAATAGAATATCATTCAATTTTACAAAGGAAGGAAATTCTTGTCAAATTCTGTTGTGACATGTCACACACAGTATTGATGAACCTTGAGGACATTATGCTAAGTAAAAGAAGCCAGTCACAAAAAGGCAAATATTGCATGATTCCACTTACACGAGGTACTCAGTATAATACCGTTCACAGAGCTAGAAAATAGAATGATGGTTGTCAGAGGCTGTGAATTATAGGGTGTTTTAGTCAGCTTTTTCACTGCTGTGACTTAAAGACCCAACCAGAAAAATTATAGAGGAGGAAAAGTTGGGGGGGGGGTGCATGGTTTCAGAGGTCTCAGTCCATATGCAGGTGGCCTCATTCCTTGGGTGATCGAGGTGACGCTGAACATCAGGGCAGAAGAGTGTAGCAGAGGGAAGCAGCTCCTATGATGGTCAGGAAACAGAAACTCCACTTGCCAGATACAAAATACATACCCCAAAGCCACTCCCCCTAAGCCCCACCTCCTCCAGCCACACCCCACCTGCCTTCAATTACCACCCAATTAATCCCATAAAGTGATTAATCCACTGATTGGGTTAAGGCTCTCGAAACCCAATAATTTCTCCTCTAAACTTCTTGCATTATCTCACATGAGCTTTTGGGGGACACCTCACATCCAAACCATAACATGGGGGATGGGGAGGAGGAAAACTGTTGCAAACCTAATTCCTCCACTTGTTCTTATTCATAAGTCTCAGATTCCTTCATTCCAGCTACAGATGCTACCAGTGTCGCCTTCTGTATCTTCTGGCCCAGCCTCACACAGCTAAATTCATGATGCCTGAATATGCAACCTCAGACCTAGCCCAGGTCCTAATTGTGCTGATAAGGATTGGATGGATTTTAATGCTTCCTTCTGGTCCAGTACGCTTAGGATTGAGCACTTCCCAGTGCTAGGACCAAGTAGCCAGCTGAAATCACTGAGCACCCACTTTGAGTTTCTCTCCAAACACTGCCTGTGCGATAGACTCGAGACCACAGCCCAGTGATTAGTAGCAAGGAGCTTGTTAGAACTGCAGACTCCGGTCTCATTCCCTGGCCTATGAATTAGAATCTATACTTCAGCAAGAACATTTGAGCAGCAGTTAGGCAGACCAGAGCAGTGGTTTCAACCTTAGTTATACCTTAGAATCATGGGGAGGGGTGCCTGGTGGAAGCTTATTAAAATTGCCAACACTCAAATTGTAATTGGCCTGCTGTGGGGTTGGGCACTGGCATTTTAAAAAATTCTCCGAGAGGATTCTATTATGCTGCTAAGTCTGGGACTCACTAGTGTAGGGCAAGTTTTGACATCTCAGGTTGGCCCTATATGAAGAATAGGGTTCCTGCCTGGGACATTCTTCTTTTCAACATCTAGTTTCTCTGCCCCTTACTCCTCCAAGTTCAAAGTCATTTTGTCAAAGTACCCTGCCATTAAATGTTAAATGTTGCTAAAGAGTCCCTTTCTCTGTACTTGGAACCTTGGTATAGGGATTGGTCCTGATCATGTTCTGTCCCATGAAGATATTTCAGAAAAAAAATTATCTGATACAATACATAAAATATCATCTGATAAACTAGGTCCCATTTTGATGGGTCTGGACAGTGTCTCCAATTGATAAACACCTGACCACCAGTAGTCAGAATTTGTAAGTATTCTTCCCCTGCCCAACTAATGAGATGTCTGGAACTAGAATCTCAATGATTGTACCATATTAGAAGCTAGAATTACTACAGCTCTTGGCTTTTATAACTGGGTAGCAGATGGTCCTTTAGCCCACTATTCTCTGCCATCCTAAATAATAATAATAACTTTTGGGGCAATTATTATATGCACGGTATTACTCTTTAAAAAGTCCATATGAGTTAACTGATGTAAGCCTCAAGTATCTTCTTTATGTAGTGGAGAAGCTGAAGCACAATGAAGTTCAGTAACTTGCTCAAAATCATCCAGTAGGTCTATCACAGAATTAGAATCTGGAATCTGACTAACGGGAGCCCATGCTCTTCACCATGATGCTATTTTGGGACGAAGTTTCTTTAAGACAAAGTAAGATGGCTTCAGTCAATATGAATATATTGCTGTTATAGCTGGCAGCAAGTTTATTGTGTAACTCTTTTGCTGGATCTGGGTTTATTCTCCCTAATGTATGAGTTTGGTTCTTAACAATTGTAATGGTTAATTTGAATTGTCGACTTGATTGGATTGGGAGATGCCAATGATTAAGAGGCTTATGGGAGCATGATTGGCATATGGGATAGCCAACTGAAATGGAGACCCTCCCTAACTGTGGGAGGCCATGACCAATAGGATGATGGCTTGGATGGAATAAAAATTGGAAGAACAAGAAAGCAGCAGCATATGCAAGCTTGATTCTTCTTAAGTGGGTTCTTGATTGCTGCTGTGATCCTTTGAGATCTTCACTCTTTGAAAGCAGACTCTGCTAGTGATTCCCCAGGAGCCTTTGGTCTTGGACAGGGGTAGCACATTGATCCCTTGTGTTCTGGGGCTCCAGCCTCTTGGACTGTGTGGCTACTGGTTCTTCTGGCTCTCCAGCCTGCAGAGGCCGTTATGGACTATCCAGCTTCTGGTCACATGAGCCAACCTAATAAGTCCCCTTCTTATAATTATACTTCCTTTTGGTTCTGTTCCTCTAGAGAACCCTAATATAATAGTTACCACTTGGACTTTTTCTGTAAGCTAGGCAGTTCAGCCTCTAGGTGTCAAGATTTTTCAGTGTCCTAGAACTGCCTGTGGGCTAATAAATGGAAAAGAAAATCCTGGAGGAAAACCAGCATTTAAGGAAAGTGCTGGAGATGTGAAATCCATGTACGGTTGTTTTTCTGTTTTTATTTTTTGTTTTTGTAGTAGGGATTGAACCCAGGGGAACTTAATCTCTGAATTCCATACCCAAAGCTTTTCTGTGTTTTAGTTAGAGACACAGCCTTTCTAAATTGCTAAGGCTGGCTTTGAATTCACAATCCACTTACCTCAGCCTCCCAAGCTGCTGGGATTACAGGGGTTTGCTACTGTGCCAGGCCCAGGTAGGTTCTTAAGAAGAAAGATATCTGATGCACTGCATGAAAACCCTTACATTGTGATGAGGTCTATTTCATTGCCATTTGGACCCAAGCAATGGTTTTGGAGTTCTCTTTCCCCACATTTACCTATTAAAATCCCTGGGAATGAATCTCATCTCTCAAGCCTTCCTAACTGGCTTCCCTCGGCCACTAGATATCCTGATTTCTGCTGTTTTCTGAGTTTCTCCATTCTGTTCCCATTCATTCAGAATTCAGCCTCCTCCTCCTTTAGGCAGTTTCTACTTACCTTTAAAAATATTCATGGCTCAATTCACCTTCTTGTTTTATAAAATTGACTGTCTGTAAATCTTTTCTGATCCATTGAAAATTGTCTTAGTCAACTTTTTTGTTGCTGTGACCAAAAGACCTGACAAGAACAATCAGAGGAAGAAAGGTTTTTTGGGAGGGCGGGCTCATAGTTTCAGAAGTCTCAGTCCATAGACAGCTGGCTCCATTCCTTGGGGGCTAGAGGTGAGGCAGAACTTTATGGCAGAAGCATGTGGTGGAGGGAAGCAGCTCACATTATGATCAGAGAGCAGAGAAGGAGAAACTCCAGTCACCAGATACAAAATATATACCCCAAAGGTACTCCCCCAAGGATCTACCTACTCCAGCCACACCCTACAGGCCTTTAGTTATCACTCAGTTAATCCAATGGGGTAAGAACTTACTGATTAGGTTAAGGCTCTCCTAACCCAATCATTTCTTCTTTAAACTGCCTTGCATTGTCTCACACATGAGCTTTTGGAGGACACCTCACATCAAAACCACAACATAAATTTATCAATTTTTTGAAACCTGCCGTTACATTGAAAAATATGTTTTCTTATAGAAAAATAAGAACTAAATGTGGAGCATAGTTTTATTAATAGGTCATGATATTATAAAAAGAAATGATAAAAAAACTCATAATGATAATAGGAATTGTTAGATACTGAATGACTTTTTAAAAATACCTAATATTCAGTCAATTGAGGAAGGGGCTTGGGGTATGTAGAGAAATGAGTTATTGCTACTAGGAAACTGGAGTGATACTGAAAATAAAACAGGAGGACTCTTCTCTCATCCTGCCCTCTGCCTTAGACTTTTTCTCTTTCAGCATCTGCAAGAGGTTAGAGGGACATTTCCTACAAGAAGACCATCTCACTTATGACACCAATTGAAAGGTTGAGAGGTTCCCTAAGCAATCTCCAGGTGCAGTAATTTCCTGGAAGAACTCAAAACTCACTGAAAGCAATTATACTCTTGGTTACAGTTTATTACAGAAAAGGATACAGACTAATATTACCCAAGGGAAGAAGCACAGAGGGCAGAGTCTAGGAAAATTACCAAAAGTGGGGCTTCACATTGTCCTCTCCATGCATTCAGGATAGGGTTACTTTCCTGGCATTGACGTGTGACAATGTGCATGGAGTATTGCCATCCCAGGAAACTCATTTTGAGCCTGTAGGATCCAGAGATTTTTATTGTGTGTTCTGTCACAAACATGGCAACCTTTAGTCTCTAACCCTTCTGGAGGTCGAATATGACATGGCCTGAGGCTCCCATCAAAAATCACATTACTAGACTGTTGTTGGCCAAAGCCCTCAGGCAAACAAAGATGAGCTTATTAAACATGACAATCCAGGGTCCTAGAGATCACCTTCCCTAAGGGAGAAAAGGTGGGATTTCTCTTTTGGTAACTGTTAATAGTTTGGATATGATATAATTTGCCCCCTGAAAGCTCCCGTGTTAAGACAGAAATGTTTAGAGGTAAAGTGATAGGACTGTGAGAGCTGTAATGTCAGCAATCCATCCTAGTCTGAATGGACTGAGTGAATAGTAACTCTAGGCAGGTGGGGCATGCCAGGAGGATGTAGGTCACTGGAGTGCATCTTCTCTATTGCCCCTTCCTCCTTTCTCTTGCTTCTTGATGCCATAAGGACAGAGTTTTCCTGTGCTGTGCCCTTCTGTCATGATGTGCTGCTGACCTTGGGCACAGAGCAATGGAGTCAGCCCTCTATTGACTAAGGTAGTCTGTCTTCTTGTTTTAGAGCATCATAAGCACTACGATATTTTCCTTCATAGTATTTCATACCACTTACATGGATGACCTATGTACATATGACATGAAGACCTATCTCCATCATTGGCTTGTATATCCCATGAGGGCAGAAACTGGGCTTGCCTTGGTCACTAGCACAGGCCATCTTTTAGCCCAGTGCTTGATTTATAAAATCGTCTTAAAACAAAAATAAATATAGAGTGAGTCTGGAATTGAAAAATCAAAAAAAAAAAAACTTGCAGTTGAGCTTACCATTTGTGTGAGCTCAGGCAAATGAATACTGGAAAAATTTTTCATATATTGCTTGGCCTAGAAAAGTTGGTGCTCACGTTAGCTAGCTCAGAACACTTCCAAGTCGGCTCTCTTTTGGGTAATTGAGAATTGACTATAGAACAAAGCAGCTCAACTCCAGATGGGAGAGACTTGGGAAGACCTGAAGGCTGGAGAGATGCAGCAAGTACCCTGAATTTAACACTTTGCTAAGGAAGTGCATTCCACTTGGAGAAAGGGAAGAAGGAACTATTGGTTCTTACACATTGACTGAGGGTGTGCACACTGTGTTCCTCTCTGGGTTCTGAGGACAAGCTTTCTCTATGTGCTTCCTCTTTCTCATGTCTTCCTGTAGCTTTGCCAGCTTGTGCTGCAGCAGCAGAAACCCAGCCTACTCTGCACGACTTTGCTGTCTTGCTCCTCCCCACCCCAGCCTCCTTCTCACTGGTCTCAACTTAGCCAAACTACACATATTGAATTCTTCTAATCTTTCCCGACAGATCAATCCTTCTTGGCCCTTAATTATTCATGTGGCTCTCCTCTGAATTTCCTTCAGGCTACTGGCTCCTTTGTGGCAGTTGATGTCTTGTATGAGGCAGCTCATTTACTTCCCAGGAGGTGGGCATTGGTGTATAGGGCCAGATCCCTCAAGAGGGCAGAGGAAGCAATGAAAGTGGAATTGGGGGAGGGGGCCAAGGCAACCTGCAGAAGGAGAGGCTGGAATGACTGGATTTGAGTTCTGACACTGGGCAAGTTATTCAACTTGCAGAATAGGCTAAAAACAGCACTTTCACTGAATGGGCCGTTCCCAACATTAAGTGAAGTACTAGGCTCCAGAAGTCCTCCCTCTGTGAAAATCTTTCTTATCACTAGAAGCAGCAAGGCTTCCTTCTCACCATATCTTCCTACTCAGCAGCTCCTCCACAGATGGGCCATATGCCTATGCTCATGCCACTGAATCAGTATGGTTTTTGGGGACACCTGGAACAAAGCAAGGCAGGCTGTTCCTTTCCATGGAATTTTTGGCCAGAAGTTGTCTACCAGAACAGAATGGGAGAGAGGCTCTTTGGTGTAAGGATGTGGTAATCTTGTATCTAGATGTGAGGAACAACCTCCTGGCAGCTCTCCTTGTCTCTAAAAGGCTGGTCCAGTATCCATTTTCCCAGGACTGTCCCAGCTGGAGCATTGAATGTCCTGTGACCAAGGAAAAGCTTCAGCCCTGCCCAGCTGGAGTTTAGTCCTCTATAGTGAACTTCCTTTCCCCCCATGTTTTAGGTAACTCCATAAAAACTCCATGTTTTAGGTAACTCCATAAAATTGATCTCAAAACACTGTTTTATCCTGGGAATAACTTAGAGTCCTTGCTTCAGGCTGGCAGGTGAAGGCCACAGTGGCTCCACTTTGTCCCCCAGACTCATTTGAATGCCCTTGTTCCACATACTGCTCCTAACATCTCCTCTCTGACCATGGATATGTCTTTCCTCCACCCATATGTCTTAATTCTGCTACTTCCTACCTTCCACCTCTATCTTCTGAATTGCCTTTCCCTATGTAGTGCTAACAGAAATCCAGCCAATCAGCAAAGGGCCAATTCAAAGATCACAAAAGTGGTGGTCCCAAGGCACTAGTGCTTTGCAGACAGTATTGTTGGTTCCCAGATTGAAAATATGATTTTTAAAAAGTAAATGTCATAGAAAACCCCACATTTCTTGCTTCTCTTGAGAACAGAACAGGCAATAGTGTGCTCATAGGCTGAGTGGGGTATCCAGGGGCAAATGTGGATGTTCAGGTTTGCAATAGGTCTCTCCTCTCAGAAATGACAGGGCCAGTTGCATCTTTCATTGTGGAGATATATATATATATATATATATATATATATATATATATACATTATAATTCTTATTACACATATAGTATACAATTTTTCATATCTCTGGCTGTATACAAAGTATATTCACACAATTCATGTCTTCATACCAATACTTTGGATAATAATGATCATCACATTCCACCATCATTTATAACCCCATGCCCCCTCCCTTCCCCTCTAACCCCTCTGCCCTATCTTGAGTTTGTCTATTCCTCCCATGCTCCCTCTCTTTATCCCACTATGAATCAACCTCCTTATATCAAAGAAAACATTCAGCATTTGTTTTTTTGGGATTGGCTAACTTCACTTAGCATTGTCTCCTCCAATGCCATCCATTTACCTGAAAATGCCATGATTTTATTCTTTTTTACTGCTGACTACTATTCCATTGTATATATATGCCACTTTTTTATCCATTCATCTATTGAAGGGTATCTAGGTTGGCTCCACAGTTTAGCTATTGTGAATTAAGCTGCTGTGAACATTGATGTGGCTGTGTCCCTATAGTATGCTGTTTTTAAGTCCTTTAGGTATAGACCAAGGAGAGGGATAGCTGGGTCAAATGGTGGTTCCATTCCCAATTTTCCAAGAAATCTCCTTACTGTTTTCCATAATGGCTGTACCAACTTGCAATCCCACCAGCAGAGTATGAGTAGTGTACCTTTTTCCCCACATCCTCACCAACACTTATTGTTGTTTGTCTTCATAATAGCTGCCATTCTGACTGGGAGTGAGATGAAAACACTACAATTATTTTATACTAGACAAAGGTGCCAAGAACATTCATTGGAGAAAATGGTGCTGGGAAAACTGGAAATCCATATGCAGCAAAATGAAATTAACCCCTATCTCTCACCATGCACACAACTCAACTCAAAATGGATCAAGGACTTAGGAATAAAACCAGAGACCCTGCATCTAATAGAAGAAAAAGTAGGCCCTAATCTCCATCATGTGGGATTAGGGCCCAACTTCCTTAATAAGACTCCTGTGGCGCAAGAATTAAAAATCAAGACTCAATAAATGGAATGGACTCAAACTAAAAAGTTTCTTCTCAGCGAAAGAAACAATCTGTGAGGTGAATAGAGAGCCTACATCCCGGGAGCAAATTTTTACCCCTCACAAAGCAGATGGAGCACTAGTCTCCAGGGTATTTAAAGAACTCAAAAAGCTAAGCACCAAAAAAATCCCCCAAATAACCCAGTCAACAAATGGGTCAAGGACCTGAACAGACACTTCTCAGAAGATGATGTACAATCAATCAACAAATATATGAAAAAATGTTCATCATTACCAGCAATTAGAGAAATGCAAATCATTGTGCTTTTCTACAAAATTGAGAAGACGGAAACTAGTCCAAGAGGAGTCAGTGAATTTTCTTATACTTGTCTTCCTGTCCCAATGTGTGTTACTTGTCTGATTCATAAAGGCATTCAAACCTGGGGGTTATTACATAATGTAGAGGTTGGAAGACCTTTTGTCTAATCAACCAGAGAGCACATGATTGAGGCTTTGTGGGATATAAGTTACTCTCACATTACTCATCTGGGTCTTGGTAGTGGGAAGGCTATCTTAGGTAAGTTGAATGAACAGAGTTTGGGTTTGAATGTGCCTCACCCCCAATTAATATCAGCTTTATTTACAATATCGGGCCCTGGGCTGCATTTGGGCCCCAGGTCATTCCATCTCCGGATCTAGTTCATCTTCCTTATTTCACAGATGAGAAAACCCAGAGAGGGAACATAAGTTGCTAGTTTGTGGCAGAACTGAAGCTCAGATTTTCAACTCAGAAAAACCCAGAAAAAGTACAACTTCATGTCACTATTTATAACTGTCTCTAGCCTCCAGTCTCCACAGTGTTCCCTCCCTGGACTCCCAGGAAGTCATCCTGAGCTATTTACCTGGACACTCAATCATAGACTTATATATCTCTCCTCTGTCACTAGATTACAAGGCCTGATGTGGTTTCCTTTTTTCTTCCTTTTCTGCTCCTTTTTTTTCTCTTCTCTTCTTTTCTGTGGTAGTAGGCATTGAACCCAGAGGCACTCTACCCCACTTTCAGCCCTCTTTATTTTTATTTTGGGATGGGGTCTTACTACATGGCCCAGGCTGGCCTTGAACTTGCATCTTCCTGCCTCAGCCTTTCTGGTAGCTGAGGTCATAGGTGCATGCCACCATGCCTGACTCTGCCTTATGTGTATTTTTGGGGTATTATCCCACAATGCTACATGAAAAAATGTTCCACATAAAACAGGTGCTTCTTAAACACATGAAGAAGCTTAGAAATGGATGGAGTCCAGTGGGAGGAACAAGGGATACCTGGAATGGTTCCACTGGATGTGGGGGAGAGGAGAGACCTTGAAGACAACTTTCATCTATCTCCCCAAATAACTCTCATAATGTTGGTGGTAACGGAGCCACCCGTAATTCCTTACACTGTTCCACTTCTGTCTTTCTGGTTCCTCTTGCTGTGGTCTGACCTCACAACTGGGTTAGCCTCCTCCTTCAGCTGTAGCTCCTGCCCTACTCAACACAGTGATGTGATCTGATGGAAGGCAGAGCATACATGGAAGTGCTTTCCCTGCTGTAAGCTGAGCAGTCATATAGAAATTCTATATTTATTACATTTACTTCAAGTATGATTTCCTAAAACACCAGCCTGAGAGATAAGCATATTCTTCATTTCTTCCTGACCTCTCTAAGACAAAGACCTGTGGGGAGAGATGGTATTCTCTATCTCTGGTGGAACCATAGTTGGTAGGAGATGACAAATGGGTTTTACCTTGAATGTTATTTCTGCTCAATGGTGACTTCCCCATTGTGACCAGAAGCAGTGAAGCTGTATCCAATCTCAGAGAGCTGTGTGATGGATAAGTCCTGTCTGCCCTGGTACAAAGGGAAGGAAGAGGGCATGTATGTTATATATTTCCCATTGTTTACTTAGAACTGGAAGATGATTGGAAAAACATGAGTTGTATTAGCCTTATGATCCTTTGCTGTTCCTCTCTGGCACAATGAAGACACAGCTGTAAGGAAAGAAGATCCTGTGATATAGAAATGCCCATTAGCAGGCTGAAGGAAGGAGGGTTATGGTTGTCATGCCTTCAGAATGTAAATGAGAAAGTAGATAGGAATTCATAAATAAATCCCCTTTTTGGCTAAGCTCTTTTCTTTTCTCTTTTGGTTTCTGCATTAGCATTATTAATAAGGAGGCAGAGGTACTAATTCCCTTCACTGGCATGTCTGGGATCATTGCATTATAAGGAGATGAATCTAGCTGATACTCAAGGGCAGTTTAGAAGCAGGTGACAAGGTAGCTTAGTTCACTTTGTGTTGCTGTGACACAATACCATAGGATGAGTAATTTATAATAAAAAAAGAAATCTGTTTTTTATAGTCTGGAAGTTGGGAGGTCCATGATGGACCACATCTGGAGAAGGCCTCCTGGCTGGTAGAGGGCATTACATGAAGAATGTACAGCTCAGGACTCTCTTCCCCTTCTTATAAATCCACTAATGCCACCACGGGGCCGCACTCTCAGGATCTCCTCTAACTCTGTCTACCTCCCAGTGACCCTATCTCCATCAACATAGGAATTTGGGGATGAAGTTTCCAGCATACAGGTTATGAATTTGAGGGGGGCACATTTAAATCACAACAAAAGGCCTGGGGATCAGAAACATGACCTCTGGACGGACGCAGCTCTGAAAGTTCTTCCTGAGAAGGTGGCAAGGGGCTGAGAGGAGCAGAGTTCCTCCTGCAGTTCCAGAGACTCAGTCCACACCTTGGAGCAGAAAGCCCAATATTTCCCTTGTTGAGCCCTGGGCCAGGGTTTTCGTCTGAATATTTCTGTCTGCATATAGGCTTGTTGGGTCAAGCCAGAATTCTACTGCCTTGGTCAAAGGCCTTTTGGGGAAAAATTCTCACCCAACAGAGTGCTTGTGACTGGTGTGCACGGCCAGCCCCCCAGCTCTGTTTTCCTTTGGGTGGAGTAAGAGGGAAGTCAGGACTGCAGCAGCTCCCAGGCCAGGAAATTTTTCTGTGCATTTTCCTCTATAGTCACAAAGATACCTCTTGTCTAATTTAAGAGGAAGAAACACAGCAAGAAAATTTTTTTTTCTTAAAGTGCTTAGACAAAGAGAACCGCCACCTGCCAATACACATCCCCAAATATCAGTACACTTGTTTACTCTGACCGTTTAAACAGTTGCATCCTGGGCTGGGGATGTGGCTCAAGCGGTAGCGTGCTCGCCTGGCATGTGTGTGGCCCGGGTTCGATCCTCAGCACCACATACAAAGATGTTGTGTCCGCTAAGAACTAAAAAATAAATATTAAAAAAATTCTCTCTCTCTGAAAAAAAATACTTTAATACTTTAAACTGTTGTATCCCATATTTCAAAATTATTTTTGAGATAATATTGCCATTTTGAAAACTTTCCTATATTGTTTGTATCGAGGGTTTTTCCCCCACATTAAGTAGTATGTTTTGTTCTTTAAAAAAAAAAAATCTCTATCTGCTCACCCCTCTCTCCCAGAGTCCTCCTAAGATAGCCCACAGCACCTGCCAGAGTTGGATTTTGTGTGCTGTGTTATTTTCTCTTCTCCTCTCACCCCACCCTGCTCCACCAGGAAGAGCTGAGAGTTTAGACAGTGCATTTGAGGTGTGGCTCTGAAGGACCTGCCTGTGCCCTTCAGATAGGAGCCCAGGATAGCTGATTCCTTGGCACAAAATTGGGGATCACTGAGAGACTGAGGCAGCTGGAGCTGAAATGGCAAGCTCAAGAAATACACAGGGCAAGAATGACCACATGGACCTCTTCTCATGGCAAAAAAGCAAAAAAGAAAAATCAACCTATGCTTTCCTCTAGCTTTACAGCTTGTTAATCATGTCACTTTCTTTACTTTTATCAAATAAGAATGGATCTTTGGTAGAAATTGAGTGTTTTGGTAATTCCAGAAAATCCTCCCAGCAAACTAGGGCATCACACAGATGTGGGAGAGGAACGGTGGGGCAGCTTTTCAATGTGCCTAATGCTGTCTGAAGGGGCTTGCCCATGGGGTAACCTGGAAGGTCCAGGGTGTCCCACATCATGTTGATATGGGGTCCCCTGGTTTCTTCCATTCCATATAAGTTTGTGCCAAGGCTTGAATTCATAGAGTCGTATCCTCCTTGTAAACTAGACCTTAAGGAAGAAGAGAATTAATCTTAGTACTAAAAATGCTTTATACCTAACTGCATTTCCCTGTTTGCAAAAAAGCAAGGAATCCCACTGACCCACTCCCCAGGTGGCCAGTCTAGATTGTGGATGGATGGGAAAACATGCTGAATGCTGCAGAGGGCAGATGCTATGCAAATGAGCTACAATAATAGGTACCCTTGGCACACCTGAGCCCACCCTAACCTTTGCATGGCCTTCTTGGAAATGAGATGAGAGCTGATATTTAATAAAGCATGTGGTTTTCAGAAGATCATGGTAGTGAATCTTGCCCTGAGGATTTAGGCTCGGTGACCTTTCTATGCCATTACTAGTAGTGTCAGCCGGTTAATGCAATGCAGCCCGTGCTCACTGTTGTAGAGAAAAAAACCTTTACATCTTTATTAGGCTTTTTGTTGTTGTTGTTAGGAATACTAAAGGCGTCCATTTCACTAGTTCATCCTTTTGAGTTTGCCTGAATTGGGGGCCAGTTATGCTACGCTTGAAGGGAGTGTGGTAATCATGCCTGTATTAAGGGTCAGTGAACTATGGATTGCAATACTTTGCAGAGATATTGCATTTACTGCAAAGCCACAGCCATGGCTGTATTATTTTATCTGCCTCCAGCCATGTGGATGTGGAGGATTCCTAATATGCTTGTTTACTTGCCTTGGTTTTATTAGTTCACTCTAGGCCAGGTGGACCTCTGGCCTGAGAGGCCCTGACTTCTAGCATCACTGATGGCTTAAAGCAGAAATATATCACACCCACAAAATAACATTGTAAATGCATGTCCAGTTTAAAACAATAAAAAAGCATCAACATACCTATCATTCTTCTGGGAATCAATATTTACAGCACCTACCGTGTACTCCTGCCTGACAGCACCCTCTACCCCCAACCTCTTGAGGAATCAACTGGCCTGTATGTTGTGTTAATTGTTCTGTTGCTTTTCTTGACAGTTATACTATGTAGCTATCTTCAAACAATCCATGTAGTGTTGCCTATTTTTGAAATTTCTACAACTGGAATCATCTGCATGTATTCCTCCTTTTCTTCTTTAATTTGACATTTATTTTGTGATTTCTTGATATTGATACAATGTTCAATTGTGAATATTCCACAATTATTTTGTTTATTCTTGTGTTGATGAACATTTGGGATATTTCCAGATTTTTTGGTGGTAGGACAGTCTTGGGTGCTCAAATCATGTTTCCTAGTGTGTAGTTGCTGAAGGATGTGGAACTGCTGCATCTTAAGATAAAGACAATTCAAGGCCTGCCACAGAGTTTCCAAATATATTGTGCTAATTTAACCCATAATGGTGAAATTTAGCAATAGGCAAGCTTAACAGTTGTTTTATTTTCTGTATCTTTATCAAAACAGGATTGTCAACTGGATAGTGTAAAATGATGATCTAGCGCCAGTTGTGAGATGATTTTTGGTATTTGCCTAATTAATGATTTAGGGCATTTTCATTTATAGGATATTTACATTTCTTTTTGTGTAAAATCACTGTTCTTATCTTTTGCATATTTTTTCTATCAGTTTTCTTCTTATTATTTTTCTTCCTCTTATTATTACTATTACTACTACTACCACCACCACCACCACCAGGAATTGAACCCAGGGGCGCCTAACCATTGAGCTACATTCCCAGCCATTTTTATTTTTTCACTAAGTTGCTGAGACTGGCCTTGAACTTGACAGCCTCCTGCCTCTGTCTCCTGAGTTGCTGGGATTACAGGTGTGTGCCACTGTACCTGAACTATTAATAATTCTTTGAATCAGGTTGTTACACATTCATGGTACCTGTCAGTTATAAGTGATGTCATGTTAGACACATTACTAGAATGTTTTTCCCTGTAACATAAGGTCCTTGCATCATGGGCTGAATTGTCTGTCCTTCCCTTGACCCTCTGATCATCAGTGCCCTTCTGTGATGGACATCCATGTGAGTGGGCATATTTCTGAGCACTCTATTTGGTTCCTGTGGCCTGTTGCCTCTGCCCATGCCAGTCTCTCACTGTCTTCACTGCTGGAGCTTTGTAAAAAGTGTGTATCTGCAGACAAATCCTCCTTCCAAGCTGTGTTTAGGAGCTTCTTAGTAATTTCTGGCCCTTTATGTTTCCATTGAAAGCCATAGAATAGCTCGTTCAGTTCCAAAAAACATATATCCCTTTTGGGATTTTCAGTAGTATTGAATTGAATATACATGGTTTGGTTCAGGAAAAATTAACATTTTTTTCCTCTTTGATTCTTATCTATGAATTATTTAGATATCCATTTATATAGGCCTCTGAGTCTTTCATTAAAGTTTTATCATTATTTTCATAAAGTAGAGGTACTTAGATTTATTCCTAAGAAATATGTGCATATCAATAACTCTTATAATCATAGCGTTAAATAGCATTTAAAATGATAAAATTTAATAAATTATTTAAATTAATCTTTTAAAGCTTACCTATTAATAGTTCATCCACTGATTTTTCTTTTGAGTTTTATATCCGTGATAAATTATGAATTTAAAAAATTCTAATTCATATATGTATGCATGAATATATATATATATATATATATATATATATATATATATACACATATATATATAAAATTTTGACTGTGATCACTAGGACTTCCAGTAAGAATAGCAATGGCAGGAATTCCTAGCTTATTGCTGCTCTTAAATGAAATGCTTTTAACATTTCACTATTAAATATGCTATTTCCTAAAGGTTCTTCCGTATTGACGTTGCATTCATTTATCATGTAAAGGAAATTTTTTTCTATTTCTAATTTGTTAAGATACTTTTCTCCCATGATCCTGCATTACCCATGTAGGAGGTGAAGGGGCAGGAGAGGAGAGGCAGAGGAAAAGAGTCCAGACTGGTGCAGTTGCTCACTCTGAAGACAAAGGGACCTTGAGCTGGAGCTAGGGATCCTGTAGCAGCTGAAAAAGGGTAAAACCAGATTCTGTTCCAGCCTCTCCAGGCAGGAGC
Organism: Ictidomys tridecemlineatus; assembly: GCF_052094955.1. NCBI lineage: Eukaryota > Metazoa > Chordata > Mammalia > Rodentia > Sciuridae > Ictidomys > Ictidomys tridecemlineatus. The sequence continues at coordinate 97,137,849 of NC_135486.1, forward strand.
CTAGCTCTGCCACTACTTTGCTTGTGGCCAGGGTCAGGCTGCAAACCCACAGGACTGTGACACCATAAATGTGGGTTGTTTAAGAAAAAAAATTATTACAAAGAGATGTTATGTTTTGTTGAATAATAATAATAATAATAATAATAATTATTATTATTATTTTGCACCCATAGAGACAATCAAATGCCATTTATTCTTCAAGTAGTTAATGAGATAACTTCATTACTCTTCTAAGCCAACTTTGCATTCCTGACATTCTTGGTTAAGAAAACATGATTGATGGCCATTTTTTTGTTTGTCTCTTGTTGTTGCTGTTTATGGTACTGAGAATTGAACCCAAGAGTGCTCTACCACTGAGTTACATCCCCAACTCTTTTTAAATTTTTTATTTTGAGACAGAGCCTTACTAAGTTGGCCAGGCTGGCCTTGAATTTGTGATCCTCTTGCCTCAGTCACTCAATTGCTAGGATTACAGATGTGTGCCACTAGGCCTGGCTAGGATGACCATTTTTTTTTAATTTATATACATTGTGCAGTGTAGGAGAAAGAGCCAGACCCCGAATCAGAATATCTTTTTAAGTCTCCCTCCTGCTTACTCCTCCCACTTAAAAAAAAAAAAGTGCTCTCAGGTTTTTAATGAATAAACAGATATTAATTAAATAAACACTAGTTTCTTTCTAATTTATTACCCTCTTATTTCCATATTTTCACTTGTAAAAAAGTTAAAAAATAATTAAAATATTTAGATGGTATAATAATTGTATGAATTTATATTATTTCCATTATTCTGGAACTCTATAGGAAAAGATTCTTCATCCTTCCTATATTGATTTAAGCTGAAAGAGCAAAAAAATATAATTGATTTAACTTGAGTCTTTCCTTTCTCCCTGGTGTTACTTTAGGAAGTAATGTTGAGTGAAAAAGATCATAGTTTGGGTTTTCTTGTTTGTTTGTTTTTCTGTTCCCAACTTTGTGTGAATAATTTACACATTCCTAAAGGGTCAGAGTGTTAAAATGGAATTTTAAAAAAAATCACTAGTAGTAATAAACATCTTCTATAGAGCTTCTATGTGTCTATGGGCATTTTTCATATGTTTTACATATTTTTAATTTCAGGTCCTGTGAGGTAGGTATAGTATTCCCATTTTGAAGATTAGGAAACTGGGTTCAAAGAAGCTGAGTACCCTCTGCTGTGCAGAAGCTGTTTAGTTTGATGTTGTTCCACTTGTCTAATTTTGCTTTTGTTGCTTGTGCTTTTGATGTCATAGCCAAGAAACCATTGTCAAGCCCAAGGTCCTATGATCTCTTCTACAAGTTTTACAGTTTCAGGTCTTACATGTAATTCTTTAATCCATTCTGAGTTGATTTTCTATATGATTTTTTGGTGTATATGGTTTAACATAAAAGTGCAATTTTATTCATTTGCACGTAGATATTTAGTTTTCCCAATACCTTTGCAATAAAGATTCTCTTCCTTATTGTGTGTTCTTGGCACCTTTGTCAAAGATCAGTTGACTGTATATGCATGGCTTCAATTCTGGCTTCTCTATTCAGTTCCATTGCTTTTTCTGCTTTTATGCCAGCCAGTACTGTTTTGTTTAATGTAGCTTTATAATATAGTTTACAATAGGAAAGTATGACAACTCCAGTTTTGCTCTCTTTTCTCAAGACTGTGTGAGCTATTTAAAGACATTTTTAGTTTCATAATGGTTTTGGATTTTTTTCCTATTTCCATTTTCTTAATGCCACTGGGATTTTGATGGAGATTGCATTGAGTTTGTTGATCACTTTCACATTTTAACAATATTAAGCTTTCTAATTGGTGAATACAACATGTCTTCTATTTACTTGTGTCTTCTTTCATCTTTTTATCAATTTATTATTGTTTGCAATGCATAAGTCTTTCACTTTAGTCATGTTTATTCATAAGTATTTATTCTTTCTTATGCATTTATAAATGGGATTGTTTTCTTCATTCTCTTTCCAGATGTTTCATTTTTTAATGTGAATAAACACAACTGATTTTTATATGTTGATTTTTTAATTTCTACTGTATTCATTAATTAGCTTTAAGATTTTTTTGCTGGAATCTTTGAGATGTTCTACATATCTGATCATATCATTTGAAACAGATAATTTAACTTCTTCCTTTCTAAGTTGGGTGCCTTATATTTCTTTCTCTTGCCCAAATTCTCTAAGATTTATAGTCCCCAGTTAAAGTAATGGAAAAGGGTATTTTTGCCTTGGTCCTGTTCTTAGAATAAAAATTTTCAGTTTTTCACCTTGAGAATGATGTTAATGGGTTTTTCATACATGAACTTTATTGTGTGAAGGCATTTTCCTTCTATACCTAGTTTGTTGTCAAAGGCAACCTACAAAATTGGGAAAATATTTGCAAACCGTATATCTAATAAGAGATTAAGGCCCAAAATATGCAAGCAACTCCAACATTTGAATAGTAATGATAATATCCAAATTTAAGAAAGAATAATGGAGTTAAACAGATATTTCTCCAAAGAAGATGTGGAATAATGGCCAACAGGTGTATGTAAAATGCTCAGCATTTGCATCAGGAAAATACAAATCAAAACCACAATGAGGTATCACTTTATACCTGTTAGGATGGCTGTTATTTAAAAGCACTTTGGGTGGAGTATAAAATGATACATCCACTAAGGAAACCAATGTGGCAGTTCCTTAAAAAATTAAAAGTAAAATGAACATATAACTCAGCAATCCCACTTCTAGGTATATATCCAAAAGAATTGAACTCAAGGTCATTCATAGATGAATCTGGAGGACAGTATGTTAAGTGAAATAAGCCAGACACAGGACAGATGCTGTATGATTTCACTTACATGAGGAGTCTAAAATAGACTCATAGAAAGAGTAGAAGGTGGTTTCCAAGGGCTCTGGGAAGGGAAAATCAGAGAATTGCTATTCAATGGATATAAAATTTCAATTATGTGAGAAAGTTCTAGAGAACTGCTCTACAGCATTGTGCCTATAGCTGCTAATAGCTATATCTTTAACACTTTAAAATACTGTGCACTTAAAAAAGTTGTTGAGAGAGTAGACCTCGTGTTTAGTTTTCTTATCATAATAAATATTTGAAAATTTGTCTATAATTAATAAAAATGGGTCGAGTGACTTGCTCAAAATCCTGCAACATGAAGCCACACAAGACCATTTACCTTCCACACTCATGTTACTTCCCTGAGTCTGTTGGAGTATTATGCACATAGGGTGGTGGCTTGCTTAGACTGTGGAAAACATCAATTCCCAATGCAAAATTGAACATTTTTTGTATCCTAAATTACAAACTAATTTGAGCAAATCTGTTTCCTTCTTCCTTTTTTCCAGCTCCATACAAACCACCTCAATATATTCCAGGAGGGCTGGAGGCTCACTTTAAGATTTTTGTCATCTCTGGAAGCAATGGAGTGTCATAATGGCTTCCCTGTGTGGAAGCTGGACTATGAGTTTCCTTATAAGTCCACTTGATCCTAACTATTTATTTAAATGTTCAGGTCATATGCAAATTTCTTAGGGAAAAACAGTGAAGATGAGAAAGCTGATAAGGGAGAATGGGTTGGCCTAAGTTGGTCTTTTCAAGGTCAGTATATTTCCTTGCCTTCCCATCCATCCATTCCTTCCTTCTTTATTTTTCTTTCTCATGGTACTAGGGATTAAACCCAGGGGTGCTTTGCCACTGAGTTACATCCCCAATCTTTTTTATCTTATTTTTTAAGGTCTCACTAAGTTGGTCAAGCACCCTTCAACTTGCGATCTTCCTGCCTCGGCTTCCTAGGTTGCTGGGATTACAGCTGTGCACGCCTATGCTCAGCTTTGGTATCTTATCATTCCCATCTCTTAACTTTAAAAAGTCATTTCATTTACAGAATCAATTTCTTTTGAAAATAGAAGATAAATGCCCCTCTTCTCCATGGGAGTGCAGGGAGAATTCATGTGGTTAGATTGTAAGATACTTCAAGCTTCTTGGATAAGAGTAGTTTTGTCATTTCTGACAATAAATAATTACTTACTAACATCCTATTTCTCTAAAATCTGGAAATTATTATTCTTCCTAATTGCCAGGTCTTTGCAAAAATGACCTTAAAAATTGGCAGAGAGGCATGTCTTAAGAAGGTTGTGTATACTGCTTCAGTAGGGTGAGTGGGACCACTGGGCAGAGGTGGAGAGGTCTAGCCTGCGACCAGCACTGGCTTCATGAAAGAAGGTAGGGAGAGGGAGAGGGAGAGGGAGAGGGAGAGGGAGAGGGAGAGGGAGAGGGAGAGGGAGAGGGAGAGGGAGAGGGAGAGGGAGAGGGAGAGGGAGAGGGAGAGGGAGAGGGAGAGGGAGAGGGAGAGGGAGAGGGAGAGGGAGAGGGAGAGGGAGAGGGAGAGGGAGAGGGAGAGGGAGAGGGAGAGGACTTTTATTGGGGAATAAAAAATTCCGGGGAAAATCCCATCCAATGAAGATTAAGGGGGGCAGGGTTCCAAGGTTAGGGGTCTTTGGGGCAGTGGCCAGACACGCCTCTGCAGGGACAAGCCCTCAGACTGGAAAAGGGTGGGGAAAGCTCTGACACAGCTGTGTCTAAGCGCCTCTCACCCAGCCAAGGAGGTAACTCAAATCACATGCGAGGATGGCCTCCCACAGAGAGAGGCTTGACTTCCCAAGGAGTGAAAAGACCAATAACTTTACCAAAGGAGCTGTCTTATTTGTAAAGTTGGTGATGGTGACCAGAATGACTGGATTTGAGAAGATGTTGGGAGGGGCTCCTGCTCCTGCTGATTGACATTTCACTCCATGGATCCCAAAGGTTTTGTGGTCCTTTGTCAATTGTCTTTTGAAATATTTACATGTCTCAGAAGAAATAGGCTTAATGTGTTATCAACGAATATCTTAATCAGTTTATTCAATTTGTTTTTTAAAAATGTATTCAGTGACAGCTAAATGCCAAATCAGTGCTGAGATTAGGGGATATAAACAGGAAGGAAACAGAGTTGGTTCCCTTAATGCCCTTGCAAACTGGTACAGGACACATAGTGAACTTGTAATGTCAGCCATGGGATCACAGTACACACACACACACACACACACACACACACACACACATACAGAGAGAGAGAGAGAGAGAGAGAGAGAGAGACATTACCATGATCAGTCTGCACCTCAGCAGGTCTACTAACCCTGATGACCATCTAAGAGCATGAATGTATCACAAGGAAACTTGTCAAGGGAAGAGATGAAACAAGAAGAACAATTGGGACATTGGTGGGTGAATTTAGAAGATGAACTTTGCCTGCTTTGTAATTTTATTAAAGAACAACTCAGAACCCCAAGAACAACTTGAAATCTACTCTTTGTGAGACTATAAATGTGCTATTCCTGTAGTTACCAGGATGCCATATAATTACCACCATTTCATATTTTTTGGTGGCCCCACAAGTGCTGGCAACCAGATTTGTGTCCTTTTGATAGTCCCTGGCCAAGATGTTTCTCAGTGTGGTCTTGTCTCCCTCTCCCACTTCACTTGGACTCATTCCTGCATCTCATTCAATCTTTTTTTTTTTTTTTGAATAGTGAATTATTTAGATTTACTTTACACAGAGCAAATTGAGAGTTTTCCATAGTCTCCATGGTGGGAAATGACTGTGGCCTCCGAAGGACCCATTTGCAATAAGAAAAGTGACTTTAGGCATCTGAGGCAGGTGTTCTCCTCAACTCTTGCTGGGAAACAGCTGCCTGACTTCTCCAGGGTATTAGCTACTTGGATTCACCCAGGAATGGGGAGTTATTTTGTTTCTTTTCATGTGAAGCTCTTTCCCTATCAGAAACATTTTGGTTTTCCTGGTACATTGTTTCTCAGGCCAATGCTTAAGAGAGAACAGCATGAATATGAATTATGCAATTTGAGCAAAAACTTGTAAAGGCAAGAGGCCAAACTGCAGAGGCTTATTCAGCCCCGAGGTTTGGCATTATTGCTGAGAAACCCAGGAGGGTCTTAGCCTGCCCATGTTTTGATTTAAGAGACAAATAAGAGATAGCTGAGTGGGAATCAGATAAAAAGCTGTAATATCCTTCCTTTTTCTTTTTGACTCAGTTTGTCTATGTTGAGAGGTGGAGAGAAGAAATACCTACTGAGCATTTGTAATTCCTTTTCTCACACAGCCAAGTACAAATCCCTTTACGGAGTCCAAGAAGAACTGGAGCTGGAATGAGAATAGCAACACTTTGAAAAATCAAAATACAGAAAGGCAATTTCTGATCCTAAATTAGCACCATAATGTCTGAGGAACATTTTACTGGCCCACCTGCTGTGTTGAGCAGCTCTGCTATTTTGGGAACAACCAGAATCCTTTCCCAGACCTTCCATTTTGTTTTTGTCTTTGTGTTTGTTTGTTTGTTTACTAGATGTATAGAAAATGAGTATTTCCCATTCCTACCTATTCAGACCAAAACATCATTACCACTGTTTGACAAGTTTACTGGGCCTTGAGAAAAATTTAAAATCTGATGTATTAATTACCAACTGCTGGCACCATTCCATGATCTTGAACCATGAGATATGTTAGTTTACCTTGGAAGGAAAACTGGTGTTGGAGGTGAAGGAGAAGAACAAGGGAATTCATACCTTTTGTGCATACTTAGTGCTGGGTTCTACAGCAGGTGCTTATCACCCAGCATTTCATGTACCCCTCACTGAAAACCTGTGATGTACTTTAATACAGATTACCCATAAATTGTCTCACAGGTAGCATGTGGTGGCACCAACCTATGGTCCAGAGTCTCTCTGCCCTCTTTGAATTCTACCAATGCAGAAATGGGAGCAGTAAGTTGTCTCACTAGTGAAATCTTGCATAACTCTTTTTGAGTTCAAAGGAGAACCCACCTTGAAGCTTCCAGTTGAGTCTGACAGCTCAGCTAGTATTTCCACCTGTATCACTTCTCTGTCTATAAAATTGACAGCTGCTGGAGTGTGCTGCCTGCAGTCCCAGTGAGAGGGATGTGTGCAGACAAGAACTGGACCCAGACCCCAGAATGTGAATACTGAAACCAGACAAGGAGAGCTGGGGGAGCCCTGCTGAATGAATTTACAAGGGGCGGGAGGGAGAGGTCTGTAATAGGTTTTGCTTGCTCCTCTAGGTCTGACTCTTACTGTAGCCACATTGTGAAATGCTGTCACTATTCTGACATAGAAAAGCTAAGGAATATTTGCATAGAAATCCTGTTTTATAATGCCTCAGGTACTCAGGTTATTAATAATTCAATATTGCATTAAAAGTGTCCCTTCGTTAAATAAGCAATTATTGTGTATCTTCTATGTATCAACCTTTGTATTAGGCATCCATGCCCAAAATTTTCTAGGATGAAGTTCCTGCTCTTGACTACCATCTAGTGCAACTCTGTAGTGTTACAGAGGAGAGAAGCGTCCTCAAGAGAAGGAATTCCCAGATAAAAAAGTATTTTGTGTGTGTGGGGGTCTTGTAGGATAAATAGGAGTATTCCAAGAAGGGAAGGCACAAATTAAGACTTAAGGTCATTGACCACCACACAGCATACAGCTCACATTCTACACAGTGTATTTAGCACTAATAAATTTTAGTTACTATTTAGATTTTTTTTATTTTTGTATTCCTTTATTTTTTTTGTACCAGGGATTGAACCCAGGACATTTAACCACTGAGTCACATCCCCAGTCCTTTTTTGTATTTTATTGAGAGACAGGGTCTTACTGAGTTGCTTAGGGCCTCTCTAAATTGCTGAAGCTGGCTTGGAACTCACAATCCTCCTGCCTTAGTCTCCTGAGGCACTGGGATTACAGGTGTGAAGCACCGCACCTGACTCTATACTTATTTTTATTGCTCTGGATCCTAATCTTTTTAGCCTATAATATTTCCTCATTGTTTTTATTTGTTGGTGTAAATTCTTTTTACCACCATCAGTATGTAAAAATGTTATTTGGCATGCCCGTATGAAGTTCACATAAGAACACTTCATTTGATGGTGCTATACATTACGACAATATTAGCCATGTTAGGAAGGTGGACAATATTGCCAATCTAATATTTCTTGGGTCTCTACTATGTCCTAGCCTCTGTGGTATTGTTTACACATTTGCTATCATTGAAATTTTACAACAACCCTAGTAGTTGAGTATTTTTGCCCATATTTTGCTGTTGAGATAACTGAGATGTAAAAATAACATAGTTGCACTGTGGGGAGGTAGATGATAACTCTTTACTTATCAGTTATTTGTTCAAATGAAGGTAAGTTTCTTAATCACCCAGATACCAATTTCCTCATCAGTGAAGTAGGACTCATATGAATCTTACAGAGCATTGTTCAAGGATTAATTGAGATGATCTATGTTCATTCCTTGGCCCAGTGCCAGGCTCCACTATGAAGGATTGATTATTTTGGTTATTATTATTATCACAGAGGTGAAGGTTAAGGATTGGTCACATTTTATCGGAGTCCAAAGTACACTTAAACATTTTAAAAGCAGAGCTCAGATTTGGTGACCAGGCAAATTTACAAAATGTTGGAACAACGTGTGTTATAAGCAAATAACAGAAAGTCAACATTACACACCATCAAAAGAATTCTTGTAATCATGAGGTGGTGAGTAAATGAGCCAGAACTCAGGAGAAAATAAATACTTCAGAGCTCTGCATACCAATACGTGGAGCCAATCTGCAAATTTCCCTTTCTTAGACTTTTCTCATCATGTTTCATCTCTCTTTGTCCCCCAAGTCTTCTTTTCATCTTTACCATGAACCTAGGGATGGTAGTGGAAGGGAATAAAAATAAGTCAGTAATTAGATCCATTGTGTAAATTTTTTTTTTACATTTAGCCTCTTCCAATCTTGATTATCATCTTCTCCACCCTTGACCATTTGAACTCTGCTGTTTTAACAGTTGCAAAAATTGGCAGAAGCCATTCTGATTTGAAGCCATTTGAACCATGAAATTCTCAATTGGTTAACTCCTAATATACCTATGAAAATCTAAGGTTGGGAAAGACACTGGAGGGAGACTCCCATGAGTGATGTTTATATAACAAATAACCTTCAATTATTTGTTTATAACACATGTTGTTCCAACAAGTGCCACCGTCTGTTCACGCTGCTATTTGATAAGCCCTTCAAATGTGTGAGTTTGAGCTCCCAGCTCACCCCCAGAACTCAGGAGAGACACTGGTATCCTTTGAAAATATAGCTCTTGAGTGTCCAATGGCAATGTTATTTGGACTGTATCACTCACTCTAAAAAGATCCCTTTCGAGATGTATCTTCATCAAACCCGTATCGTTCCAGGTATTAATCTCATCTATGATTTGTAGTCAGCTCTGTTAATTTCTTAGTTTATTGTAGCTTATTTTTCTTTTTGTCCTAGAAGTTTGCTACAACTTTTTTTTTTTTGATTGTGTTTCAGTCCAGTTAGCTTTGGACCCTCATGGGAAGCTGGGTTAGAATTGATTAGTTTCCCCCTCTCTCCAACCCTTTCTTAATTTGTTGAGCTGCTGAAGCTTCCTCATGGCTAAAGCAGAGACAGTTACTCACTTTATGAAGACCATGGAGGTTTTTGGATGGATTAATGCATCCTAATTGCCGGTTTGTCTTGTCTGCAAGCAGAAGAGCTGACTTGATAGCTAGCTATACTTGGTCTAGAACAGTCTAGATCAAGCCCCAACCAGCGCCTCATGAATGTTCTCTCCAATAGCTCCTTTAATTATTGATTAGCTCATTACATGTCCCTGTAGGAGTTTAGCCTGCCTGCATTAGAATTGAGTGAGAAGTTATACTGGCTCATAATAAGCAGACGGAGGCAATGATGTGTTTAAGAGAAGATTAGAAGGGGGAGATGGTGTTTAATAGATTTAGAGTTTCAGCTGGGGAAGATGAAAAAGTTCTGGAGATTGTGGTGGTGGCTGCACAGCAATGTGAATGTACTTAATGCTATGAGCAGTTCACTTAAAAATTGTTAAAATGGTAAATTTTAACTACACATAGTTTACCACAGTTATATTACTTTGCTGGGGCTGTTGTAATGAAGTACCATAGACGAGGCAGCTTAATGCACACAAATTCTTTTTTCTCACTGTCTTGGAGATTGAAGTCTGAGGTCAGCAAGTTGGTTCTTTCCAAAGCCTCTCTCCTAGGTTGCTGAAGGCCATCTTCTCACTGGGTCCTCACATGAACTTTCTCTGTATCTGTCATTGTCTTCATCATCTTTAAATGAAACCTGTTAAATTGGGTCAGAACCACTAGGACCCCATTTTAACTCCATCAACTCTCTAAGCTAAGGCTTAGACTCATGAGTTCTGAGAGGACACAATTCAACCTATAACAACAAAAGTAGGGATGGAATTGGTACCTGAAGGAGCCTGAAATTTCAAACTTTCAACTCACTAGTTCTCAAATGAAGCATGAGTTTTGCTTGTAAGTTTTTAAAAATTCACCCATCTAAGGACTTCCAGAATCTTAATATATAGACCTAAGTATTTTGAAATATCTCCCTGGGAGCAAAGCCCAGCAGGAAAGGAGAACAGAATGGACCTAGTCAATTTTATAACTAAAACTGAAGCTGCTGGTTAATGGGATGGAATCTATTTGGAAATGACTATTTAAAATTTTATAAATTGATGTGTTCAAATGTAGATTATGTTGGTCATACCCCCAAAATCCTCAGAGGGTGGTTTTGCCCTCAGTAGAGGAGAGAGAGAGAGAGAGAGAGAGAGAGAGAGAGAGAGAGAGAGAGAGAGAGAGAGAGAGAGAGAATTTCATAACTGGACTGAAAGTGGTTAAGGTCAGGGTGAAATAAAGCCAACTGGCAGAAGGGGGAGTCACCAAGATGCTTTTGCACCAAGATGAGGGATGTGGCCTGTTCTTTCCTTCCCTCTTTCTTACTGTCACATTGCATTTCCCTCACCAGCCAGTATTGTCCTTAAAAATAAATGGTCCATTATGTCCAGGGAGAGTCACATTCCATATGAGGTAGGTAAAGCATTGGTTTTACTCTAACTTTTCATCAACTTTCACATCCTTCAATATGGCGTAGTGGAACAAGGATAGCTATAGAAGTCAGGAGCTCTGGGTTGGTCAACTTACTCTTCCACTAAGGATGGTGATGACATTGAACAACTTTACCTCTCTGGGTCTCAATCCCCTTCTTTGTAAGATGTGGACATGCACAAGTTGGCAGAAATGCTAGTATTATGAATGTGGCCTTGAGGCAGACCCAGAGGGCTGCACCACCTTAAAAAAAGTTATTTTGTTTTTGACCCTCAGTTTCTTCAAAATGGGGAGAAATAATAGAGTTTCTCTCATAAAGTTGTTGGGAGGATTAAACAAGATGATGTCTGCAAACTCCAACATACAGTAAGGATCCATCATCAACATTCCATCCAAATCCCAACTTCCACTCCAAATTCAGAACATCCTAGTTCTTTGATTTTTAAATCACAATTTATTCAATCTGATTAGATGAGTAACTGCCTTTCTTGGAAAGAGTACAAAGGACATTATGAGTAAGTAGTAAGTAAATGCCTTGAGTTTTATAGAAGTTGAAAAATTTTACATCCTCAGGGAAATGGTTAACTTTGAGAGTAGATACTAGGGTTTGGCTGTGACTCCTAAATTTATGTGTTAGAAACCTGAACCTCAATGCAACAGTGTTGAGAGTTGGCGCCCCTGGTGACTGGGTCAAGAAGGTAAAGGCCTTATGAATGTCATGGTCATGGGAGTGGATTGTTACAGAGAGAGGGGATTTTTTTGAAAGCAGCCTTCTCTAGTCCCCACCTTCTCTTGCTGCCCTGATCACACCCTTTCCCCTCCGCCATATTATGACTCTGCTTGTCAGATGCAGGTGCATGCCCTTGGCCTTCCAAGACTCCAGGACTGTGAGCTCCATGAACTTTTCTTTATAAACCAGCCTGTCTGAGGTATTCTGGGAGAGCAACAGAGAACAGACTAAGACAGTGGGTTTGGATTGACTCTACCTCATACTTTCTAAATCCCCGCCAATGGATGCCAGCAGCGATACCATCATGGAATCAAGGCCAGTGGTCAGCACATCCTGAAATGGCTTCAACCCTGTAGATGCATTAGAGAAAAGAAATATCCACGCCCTACCCAAGTGATGAACCAAGGAAGCTAAATATAAAAGGGAAAGAAGAGAATTAGAGCAGCACGGTTGTGATTAACTAGAAGAAACAGATCCATGCGTTTCTTCCTGAAAGAATAAAATTAAAATGCAGTGGGTGGGGGGGGGAATTGCCCTTGTGCTCTCTGAGCTGCTGGTCTCCTTGTAGCATTGGTCAGGAAGAAATCGATCGCTTCATTAGACCAGGCACAAAGCTCTGGGAGACATAAAAATGTGTACAGCCTGTTTCATGTGGCCAGCTGGAGAAAACATGTCCTCATTCAAACTCCCAGCCAGGGGTAAGCAGAATTCTTTTCCTATCTCATTCATAGGACTGCTCAACACATGCCTCTTTGGGGGGCTTTTGTTTTGTTTTGGTTCCTAAGAAAATGGAGTCTGACCCTGTTTGTTTATTTCAACAAAGAGTTGTGAGAATAAATGTTTTTAAAGCTGTTTTAGAGGAATGGGCTTCGGGGAATGTGGGAAAATGGTTGTCTTTTCATGTTGAATTATGGTACCTTTAGGTGTTTTCAAAATAATAGCAAAAGAAAAAAAAAATTACTAATTGCATTTAAAGTCATGTTCAATGATTTAGCCTCAATAGCCCCGCTGGGGGAAATTAGAGACCCATCTGAATGTTGGAGATGGTAGGGTGGTAAAGAAATTCAATCTTCATTTTGGAAATTATCTGTAAGTTTTAGGAACAGGAGTAGAGTAGAAAGGGTAATCTAGAAATAAGTTATTTAATCCTCAGCTGTTAAATTCCTACCAAGGCAATTTCAAGTAAAGGATATTCCTTGGACTCTGTAACTGAGTAAGCGGAGAATGGGGACCTAGAGGATAGAGCTCTGCCCAGAGGGTCTCTGGTTTCAACCTCAGAGAGCCTCTCCACTGATTTGAAGTGTAGGTCTCCAACTTGTCAAAGAGATCCAGAGTATCAGAATAACGGCTAGGCGTTATGTAGGGGGACCTTACTGCTGGAAGCTGGGTTGGCCCTCCAGGTCAGGGGTTAGTGATGACTGGGTCATAAAGGTGAAGGCCTTATGAATGTCATTGTCATGGGAGTGGATTGTTACAGAGAGAGTGGTTTTGGAAGCACAGTCTCATGGATTGGAACAGTTGGGTGCCATTCCTAGAATGACAAGTCATGACACACCCCTTTGGATTTAAACTTCCATATTTACAATCAAAGCACAGGAGTCATCAATGGGAGCTCAGGCCACTGGGAGTACCTGTCCTTGAGAAGTCAAAGAAAGCCGGAATTCCCCAGTCACTGGACCCTGCTGGACTGAGGACTGATTTCCTGGCAGGCAAAGAGCTTAAGAATCAGCACAGAGTGTCCCCAGTGGGCAACTTGACATGAGGGGGGTGGACAGAATGGAAGGGAGATGAGCCAAAGAGAGGCAGAACCGTGTAGAAAGGGATTGCCTCCTAGTTTGCTGAGGCATTTCTTCTTTCTTGCAAACATCACTTCCTTATAGTAGTCCATTTGGACCATTAGAACAGAATATCACAAATGGGCTGGTTTCAACAAGAATTTATTTCTCCCAATTCTGCACCCTGGGAAATCCAAAGGCAAGGCACTAGAAGATTTGGTTTCTCGCTGGGGCCACTTTCTGATTTATAGAGGACATCTCCTTTCTGCCTCCTCACATGATGGAAGGAGAGCTCTCTGGGGCCTCTTGGGCACTAATCCTACACTCCAAGAGCCCCCCCTTATGATTTCATCTCTTCCCAAAGCCTGTTTCCTGCCATCACTTTGGGAGACAGGATTTCAGCCTATGGATTTGGGCATAGAGGGGACACAAATATTCAGACCCCAGGCATCCACCATCCTTCCTGGAACTTGGGTTTAGATATAGACCCCAAGCACTGTGTAGGTTTCTCCTGAGAATGTTCCACCCGACTTAGGAGCAGGGCACCCCCTCTGCCCTGCCTCTACCAAGGAGAGAACCAAGGAGCATAAAGAAGGAAGTAAGCAAGTCAGAAAGGAGTGGCAGGGCTTAACACCATGGAGAAGCAAATGAAAAACAGGAAAGCTGTCTCCACAGATGGGAGGATTCTATCCGTTTCCTCCTGCCTGCAGGGGCTCAGGATCCCAGGGCCAGCTTTTTTTCACAAGGTTTTATCCAACTTCAGGCATCCCAGAGCAAGAAAGGAAGCCAGAGGCATGGGGCCAAAGTGGCAAATTTGTACCCTGAAATGGGGACACGGAGTCCCTGAACTGAAAGGCACATAACTGGGGCCTTCTCATTAAGAGATTCTGAAGGGATTCCCTCCCTCTGAATAGGTTTCCCAAGCGGTGGCAGGAAAGCAAAAGATGTGCCTCAGGTTTTTGCGCCAAGTGGCTTTTTGTGGTGGTCTTTGGGAGGCTCCTTAGAGGAAGTGTCCACATTGAGTCAAAACTGTACCCAATTGTCAAACTGGTCACATTCAGCCTCTTCTCAACTGTCCCTTTGCATTGCTCACCGGCTCCAGTGCCCCAAGATGGTCTGTGTACTAAAACTGAGAGACACGACACTGAGACCTGAATTTTAACACGAATTTTAGAGTGTGGAGTGTCTTTACAGACTAAAGCGTATAAAATACTATTCTGTGGTAGGAGAGACATACCCCTAGAAGTCATATGTTTTATCCAGTGTCTAAGACCAGAGACAGATCTGTCAAGTGGATCTCCTGATTAGCTCTGCCATTTTGCATTTCTAAAGACCAGGAGTGGACTCTTGATGGGAAAAGCTTAGCATTTTACCTAAATTTAGAGATTTTCACATTTTACCACCTTTATCAGCTAATGGCAGTCTGGTTGCACATAAGAAAAGGCCAAAACCTTGAAAGAAACCTAAAAGACTTAGGAAATCTTATCTGAAAGTGTAAATTGGCTTTATCTTCTGTTTCTGGAAGCATGTTCTTTATCTTTTCTCTATTTCCTTTCTTTGCATTGCCTGACGTATTTTCATAGACTCAAAATATTCAAATGACTACTAACCCCATGGTTAGTTACAGAAAAATATACACTGTGTCTGAACATTTAGGTAATAAGATAGGCAAGCTTGCAGTACACACTGCCCAATGCGTTGTGTTCATCTGTACCACATGACCTTGTGCAGTGTCAACACTGTCATATACATTTTACATGGATTTTATGACGTCTAAACCCCTTTGGGATAGGCTGAGATTTGGGCAATCACTGTTACTGCACCTTGGTTTTATCTCTTTGTGGGACCTAGATTGCACTTCTGACCCGCAGAGCTGTAAGAAAATAAATTTAGGTTGTTGAAGCTGCTAAGTTTGCTAATTTGGTACAGCAGCAATTGGAAGCGAATTCAACCATGAGAGACTTTAAGGCTTCCCAGGAAGAAGCCTGTTTTGAATACAACTAGGCTATGACATGATTGCCATTTCCAGAATATTCTTTGCTGATCTCATGAATAGAGTGGCATTAGTGATCCTACCTATACCCTTATCTTCACTGGTTCAGGAATGGCCACCACCCTATCCCACATCCTTGCTCATCCAATGGCATCTCAGAGCTATTGTAGTAAGATTTCACAGCTCTGCACTCAATCTCTAAATGCAACAAGAAATAGAAATATATCTGAAGTTCCCCATTCCTGCCCCTTAATTATTTTATCCAAATCTTAAAAAGTTTTGTTACTGGTAAATTCTTGTTGGCTTTTATCCCGAAGGGATATGCTTAGTGGACAACTGTTACCCCATAGTTTATTCAAATCTGGTGTTATTTTTAATGCCATCGCCATTTAACTGGGAGCATTTATAAACTAAGGATAACACAAGACATGCAGATACTCTGAAAACCCAGCCTCAGCTCCCTAGATGGTTCGTTTTTCAGGAAATGCTGACTTGTCACTATTGGCTTCGCTCTGGTAGACCATTGCCTCTGACTCTCATGCATGTACTTGAATTGCAAATGAAGAGTCACCAAGCTTTACATTTCCATG
Source organism: Ictidomys tridecemlineatus (assembly GCF_052094955.1). Classification (NCBI taxonomy): domain Eukaryota; kingdom Metazoa; phylum Chordata; class Mammalia; order Rodentia; family Sciuridae; genus Ictidomys; species Ictidomys tridecemlineatus. The sequence continues at coordinate 97,153,957 of NC_135486.1, forward strand.
GGGATATTGGGTAGATTTCATAATGCATCAAACATTTCACTGAAAGTAGCTTTCTCCAAATAATAGTTAATCTTCACTAGTTTGTTCGAGGTCTTGGCAAATAGGTAGCACATGAAGAAGTACTGCTATTTCATTACCATATATTTTTATGAAGATGAATGAAAACACAAATGAATTGAGGGAGTATTGTAATATATTACATTTTCAGTATTTAGGCCTTTTAGCAGAAAGCAAATAGAAGTAGGGCTGAGCCGTATGGGTGAAAGGAGTCCAAGGTGTTCATTGATCGAACTGAAGATATCTACAAAAAGAAATCCCATTCGGTGATATGTTGTGGGTGTTGTTGTGGACAACACAGAAGTCCTATAATGTAGAGAGAAACTTCCTTCTGTACATGACATTTATATCAAAAACAATGATCTGTTTCTGAGTGTATAATTATGTCACGTGTTGAGAGTTTTATTTTAGACTCGAAGCAAAAAGATAAAACAGGTAGGTAGGTTAGATAAGTATATATGTATAAACATGCAGTGAACACAGATGTTGATTTTTCCTTATTATCTGTAAAGCAGACACACATTAAAGTAATAGTAATGATAGCACCCTTTTGATCATTTTCCAAAGCATTCTGTCATATCTCATTTGACCTACAGAATCATGACATAAATGAAATAACTCTTGTTTTACAAATCATAAAACCCAGATTGGTTACCCACTAGTAAATGGCTAACTCAGAGCTAAATTTAAGCTACAGTTTTTCTCCATTTAATATTAGATTATATTCTAATATTTGCAAATCAGTTAATTCTACAAAGTAATCCTATGTAGTAATCAGATATCTAGGCTGGGTCACAAATTTCTGTTTGTGTCATGATATGACATTTGAGTGTTCCCAAAGCTAAGTGACATTCTCCAGGATGCATAGCTAGTAATCAAAAGAGGCAAGACCCAAATCTAAATCTAAATCTAAAAGTGAGAGAACCTATGTATCTATTTGTATTATTTACATTAATGTATAATAATAATGAGTATTTATTTACAATAAATCTGCATTTATTTACACTAATGACTTATAAGTATTAAACCAAGAGTTATTTGTAGTTTAAAAGACATTGTTAACCTAAATAAATTCCTAATTGGTTGAATTGCAAATATTGAAAGAAAATGAAGAATAATCTATTCTGGATATAAAAATAGATATTCTTGCCAGACAGGCTACTGCACAGAAGGGTCTTGAAATTTGCCAGACTTGAGCTTAATATACAATGTCCTTACTTCCTTACTTGAAGTTGAACAAATCAATCTTGGGTCCTCTAGACTCCTCATCTTTAAAATGGGCCAGTAACTCCTACTTTCCAGAGATTTATAGGGGTTATATAAATACTAGATGAAGATGCATCTTTGAACTCTCTGTTTTTCATTGCTTTTTCTTTTCCTTCTGTTAAACCTTCAGATATATGTTTACAAGAACCACAGTGCCCACACACATCCTCATTTGTCTAAAAGAGACAGAGGATTTGTAAAAATAAGCAGGTACAGAAAGACAGACACCTCACATTCTCAACACAGAAGCTAAAAATTGATCTCATAGAAGTAGAGAGTAGAATAATGGTCAGTAGGGGTTAGGAAAGGAAGGGCAAGAGGAGGGTAGAGAGATGGCTGAAGGAGCACCAAAACACAGTAGGATAGGAGGAGAAAGATCTAGCAGTCTATAGAATATTGGGTGATTGTAGTTTACAACAATTTATTATATATTTCAAAATAAATTAATAAAAAGAGTCTAAAGATTCTAGTGTTACTAAACCTTTACTTGCTGTGATCAAAATACTTTTCAAGTACAATTTAGAGGAGGAAAGGTTTATTAGGGAACACAGTTGCAGAGGATCAGTCCATGGAACCATTTGGGCAGTTCCATCCCTTTGTGCCTAAGGTGAGGAAGAGCATCATGGAGGAAGGGCACAGTAGAAAGAACTTCTCACTTCTCGGCTGCCATGAAGGAGAGACAGAAGAAGGTGACCCAGACAGATGCATTCCCTAAGGCCATACCCCCAGTGACCTACTTCTTCCAGCTATGTCTCACCTGCCTAGACTTTTCACCACCTCCCAATTAGTCCACTCAAATTATTAATCCATCAGAGGGATTAACCCACTGGTGAGGTCAGAGCCCTTGGGATCCAATTTTTCACTCCTGAGCATAGCATTGCCCAGCTCATGAGCTTTTAGGGGACATTTTAGATCCATAGATTTTCCAATACATGGAAACAAAAAATGTTTGAGGAGATGGAAATGCCAATTACCCTGAATTGATCACTACACTTTATATACATGTATTGAATTTTTATACCATACTCTATAAATAATGTACAAATATTATGTGTCAATTAAAACAAAATAATAATGAAAATTTACATTCCAAGGTCTTGACCTTGTAGCTTTTGTAAACTCCCTTTCTCTCTTCAGCACAGACTTTCTTTGTTTTAACTCTGCTAACTGCATCTATCTTCCTGCTGCAGGAACTGGGTCTCTCTAATAAAATATGTTTTGTCAATACACAGTGCTGGCAACACTAACATTTAAATGCTTCTTAGGAATTCCAAAGAAGAAATAGTACTGTTCTGTTCATTATTTCCATGTCATAGTGTGGGGATTCATTATATTTATGCTAACTTGATGATATAAATCGTATAGTAACTACAAAATGTATTTTTATAACACATCTATTCACCCTAAAATTCCTGGTGTTCCCCGGAGAGTAGTAAAAAGGATGTAATTTATAATAGTATAATTAACTTTGACTATATTTGCAATTACATTTCTTGGAGTTTCTACATGATAAGAAGAAAGAAATAAATGCAGTTAAATGAATGTGTACTCTGAAGTATGAAACTATAATTTTTCTTCTTCATTTTTTCTCTTTTATGAATGTATTCTATTTATACCATTAATCTTTGGGGGAACATTTTTTAAACTTTATGCTTTATGCTTTTCTGGGCGTTAGTGTGAGACTAACACTCCCCCGCCCCCCAATACATATCAGGAATTTTGAGCAGAAAATAAAACAGAAACAAGGTTCTTAAATTCAATAGTTCAATTGTACTTTACTAGAAAATATTATTTGTATGTTTTTTAAAGTCCTGGAGATTGAACCCAGGATGACTTTACCACTGAGCTGTATCTCCATTCTTTTTGTTTGTATTTTGAGACAGGATCTCTCTCAGTTTCCCAGGCCGTCCTCCAATTTGTGATCGTCCTGACTCAGCCTTGCCAATAGCTGGAATTATAGGTGTGCACCAACTCACAGGGCAATAACCCTAAGGAACTTCCCTAACTTTTTCTGATTTTCAGAAAAAGTACCTGAGTACTAAATTTTGGTTCTCAGTTGGGGCTATTTGATCCTCCCTCTCCCACCCAGGACATCTATTTGTGTCTGGAGAAATTTGTGGTTGTCACAGTTGGCAGATGCTATTGGCATCTAGTCAGTGGAGACCTGGGCTACTGTTTGACATCCTACAATGCACAGAATAGCCCACTAAATGAAGAATTAACCAGCGTAAAATATTGATAGTGCCAAAGTTGGGACACCGGCTCTAAACCTCCAGCATAATAATTATGCTAGTTATCTTAAGTTTATTTTTTTTTATTAGTTGCTCTTGACAATACAATGATCTTGACATATCATTCACTTCCAAATCTTGAGACCAGTGCTGAGGTGAGGGACAGAAAATGGAATGTTAAGCAAGTTGACATATTTTCAAAGAAAATTGCATCCTGCTCTCCACATCTCACTCCCCCACGCTGCCACAGCTGTCCTGGTTGACAACTTGATCATTCATTCTCAATGGCTGTATGTTATAAAATCCATGATTCATCATAAGGCAGGATAAACACTCCTGTGGAAATAATAGAGACAGAAACAGCACACACTAATAAGCCACTGTTACCATGGTTTGGGGGGCAGGTAAAGATGAGGCCTTCCGTAACATGAGGAGGACATTATGGGGCAGACCAGGAGGTATTTATGATGATGGTTCCCTCTTTCCCTGGATGCTTTGGAAATCAACATCACATAGCATGTGATCACATTTCTGACCTTTCTGGAAGGAACTGACTTGGGGTTTTAATATACAGATTTGAATTATCTCTACTTGCTAGAATTCCATAGCTATAGCCGATTGCTTAAAACCATTCTTCTCTCCTTCTTGTGTTAATAAATGAGCCAGTTAGTTTGAATCTCAGTGAGATTAATAAAATCACTATAGAAATTATCAGTTTATCAGTTTTTCTTTTCTGCCCCCAGAATGTGTTGAATTTAAAAAAAAAATCTATATATTATAACCTTATTCTTCCCAGCATCTAGAAATTCCTAAACTTTTAAGATTTACTTTTTAAAATTTTAGCACAAGGAGAAATTTTTCTAAATTTAATATAAATCGAAGGGTATCTACTAAATCCCTATGGAAATTTTAAGATTAAAAAAAAAAACAAAGCAAGTTGGGTGTAGTGGTACACACTTGTAATCTCAGCGACTCAGGAGACTAAGCCAGGAGGATTGCAAGTTCAAAGCCAGCCTCAACAACTTAGCAAGACCATCTCAAAATTTAAAAAATAAAAATACAAAAGGGCTTGAGATGTAGCTTAGTGATTAAGTGCCTGGTACCAAAACAAAATATATTAACAAAACTGTTATTACCTTGATTTCACAGATATGACCAAGGATCAGATACTATCCACTCATTATAATAAGGTCTGATCTTACAGCATTGAATGAGACAGTTTTAAAAATGGACCATGATAATAATATGAATTAACATTATAATTATGTGGCATTTTAAAATTTAAAAAGGATAGTAGTTGACATTTTTTTTATATGTGAATATTATAGAGCAGGCATACAAAGGGTTTTATGTGGACTATTGCATTTAATCCTTACCGTCATCACATGAAACACTACTTGGCATTAATCTGTTTTAGAGAGGAAATTGGGGGCCTGGAGATAAGTGTCTCATCTAAAGAATACGCATTAGAGGCAGGATTGGAACCAGACCCAGCTCACTCAGTTCTAGATTCTTATCCGTGTGCTGGTACATCACACTGGATCAGGAAGGGCATGACATGGGGAATAGCCATTCTATTCAACAAAATATATCTAGATTGACATCCTTCATCAGATCTCTCTTTTCTTCCTGGGAAAGGTGCATCCTGCTTTTGTTCCCCATAAACTGACATGCACAATTGTAGCCACAGAGCAGAGATATGTATGTGAGCATTTCAATCAGAAGCCTCTAACTCTAACCCTGAGTCTTCTAGAGGTTGCCTCTAGTGCTGGCTTAGATCACCCTCAAATCAGTGATGTGATCTCATAGCTTAGACACACAGCACCCCTCAAGCTGCACTCCCTTATCTGTATTGAACAGTTAAAGGAAAGAGTCACAAGCTAGACATTTCTTGAGGTCTTCTGTTGAGCTTACTCCATATTGTGACCTTAACCTCTGTCTCCCAATTCTTTGCCAAGAGCAGACATCCTGAGAAGATGCACCATGTTTCTCCTACCACCTGGCACAGGAAATCATGTTCCCCTGATGGGATGCCTGCTCCACTTGAGGTGCCAAGGGAGAATAGCTACTCATTCCAACAGTCAGTAGAGGTGGCTACAGAAAAAGCTCAGAGCTATTAATGGGAAAAATTTCCTTTATCTTCCAAGACTTGGGATAGTGTTGGTAGATTATAATGTTAAATAATTAGTTCTTGTATCAGTGAACTCAAGGGGAAGCAAAAGTTAGGGTGAGGAGGCATATGGGGCAATATGTATTTTAATTTGAATCCATAGGAATTTCTTATATTTAGAAAGAAATTCACAACAAAATTGAAAGAGCACACACTTTATTTTTTACAGTAAGTTATACCAGTACATAATATAGTATTTGAACTCTGGAAAATATTTGATAAATATTTCTTGATCAAGTTAATTCATTGTTTTGATATAAATGGGTCACCAGTTAGCATCTAGCAATAGCTAATTTATTAAAAAAATTATTTTTTTAGCATTGACTAAAGGGAAATGAATCAGTAATTACATGGAATGAAGATCCAGTCCATCTATTTTCTCCCTTCTTCAGGGTGCTAATATCAGTGGGAAAACTGGGATAAAAGGAAACACAGAAGCTCTGCAGCCCAGAGAATTGCATTCTGCTTTGTGGAAGGAGAAGGACTGAGAATGTGCCTGGGGATTCCAGGCAGTTGCTTCCTCTCTGCTCAGTTGCTCCATCTCTGAACTGGGCATAATAATAATTACCAGCTTCATGGGAGGGCAGAGAGGATTAATGAGCTAATCTTGTAAAGAGCCTGGCAGGTGAAAAGTTCTTGAGCGATGCTCTGATTGCGCTCATTAGTTTTCACCGACACTCTGGGAGTGAATCTTAGCAAGGAGCCCTGTAATTAATGCAGCAGCTCTTTGTGGTTAGTGCAAGGCCCGCTCACAGGAGGGGAGCCTGATGCTGCTTTTGCCAGTTGCTTGCCTTTGAGGCCCACTGCCTGTGGGTTCCACAGCTCCAGTCCACCCTGAATGCCTTCCTCTGTGCTGCTTTTGCTGACAACAGGCCTGGCTGCTGGAATGTTGTAGTCAGGTTTGCCACTGGCTGATCCGAGGTTGTGACTGCATCACAATGAAAATTCAGTGCCTCAGCTCATCTGAGCTCCTCCTTCAATGTTGTTCCCTCTCTGCCCATGCCCTGACTCCATGGCACCAAGGAGCTTGGAGAACCCAACCCTGGGACCTTAAGATCCCATCCGTCCTGACAACACCCTTATTATGGTCCCAATGACATCTTCCCAGAGCAGTGGATGGACAGTTTGTGATGGAGAAGAGATTTAGGAAATCCAGAGCCAGCTCTGGGCAAGGATGACTCCTGGTGATGGTGAAGGCAATTTACAATGAATAGCCTTGATATTCCGAGTTTCCAGAGTGTGTGGAATGGTTGCCCTTTTTAAAGTGTGTGTATGTGGGGGGGGGGAGTTTATGCAACAAAGCGAGATGGGGGGAATTGGGGGCGATTCTTAGCAGCAAGCCTGGCTGGCAGCCTTGCAAGTGATTTATGTGGCCTCCCCTGCTTGTCTTTCACTGCTTGAAATCAAGGCCATATGCCCTGTTTCTATGAAGGGACTTTGGCTCCAACAAGCAGGAGCTTCACTCACACAGTGCTGACTGGGAGGGAACCAAGCTGGGCCATCAGGTTGTCCTGCCAGCTCATAAAAGAGGGCATTAGTTTCCTGCTTTCCAGAATCAAGTCAGACCAGATCTTATGGCTCTATTTCCTTTAAGGCAGTCATTGGAAAACAGCACATGGTCCCTCACCCCCCATCCCCTATACAGGCTACTTGTCCTGAAAGAACGATTCCAAGCAAGGATGGCAAAGGCCCCAGGCCAGGGGAGCGCTGTCCTGGTTTATTTACCAAACCCTTGCCTGCCCTGCCAGAATGGGAACAGTATGGACTAGATTTGCTCTTTGCTTCTTTGATGGCTTGCCCTCCCATTTTCCTGATGAATTAGAAAGCTATTCATTGCACTTGTTTAATTGACTTATGAAAGAAAATGTTCTTGAAGATGGACAAGCTTCTCACCACAATGCTTCGTATACCTGAGTCCTTATTTAAGCAGCAGGGTGGTCTGAGGCCCCACACAGACATCCCAGGCTTTGAGATGTTCTGCCTCTATTCTGTCCATTGCTGGAACATTATTACTTGTCTTTCAGACTCTTCAAGAAAGGAAAAGGGTTCATTCCAGATTCCTTCTGCTCCCCACCACCCAGGAGCCTTTTGTATATCTTTCAATCATGAGCTCTGGCCAGGGTCTGAGTCTGGAGGACGAGGTTAGGGCGGTGTAGGCCCGTGAGAGAGAACACTCAGCTTCCACCTCTTTCTGCCTGTCTGATCATGCTGACAGAGCCTCGTATATCTGCATTCCTGAGGCTTCCGGACAGGCCTCGACACACAAAAGAGGTCATTAATATCATTACTAGTATTTACACATAATTACCAAGAATGTACACTACGCCAAGCACTGAACTTTCAACACACACAACCTCAGGAAATAGATATTTTAAGCCCATTTTAGAGAAGCAGGATCAGAGAAAGTGGGTAACTGGCCCAGAATTACCTGGCTAGTGTTGGGAGCCAAGGGATGAGAGAACCAGGCTAGGAGCGAGGGAAAGCAATCTCTCAGAGAAATTTGGAAAAGGCCATAGACTAAAATATGACATCTCTCTGAGTTTTGTGGTTTTGTCACTTAAAGATGGATTTTCACCCAGACTCCTTATATTTATGAATCAAAGATTGCTCTTCAAATTTTGGAATTATTCAGAGAAAGCAGGTTGAGGGAAGATAAAAAGAGATGGAAAGAGAGAAACAGAGTGGGAAACACAGGAAAAAAGAGGTAGGGGTGTGTGTGTGTGTGTGTGTGTGTGTGTGTGTACACTAGGGAAAAAAAGTGTAAATCTTTGCCTCCTGGCATCCTCTGGTTGATTACCCTTGTGACCAGGGTTGGAGCTTATTGGTTATAGTGCACTGGATGTAAGTAGCATGAAAAACTAGAGTAAGCATTAAAAAACCTTTACAGATTCTACATTAGTGTTAGAAAAAGAAGCCCTCATGGCTCTCCCCCTCTGTTTATAGATGAAGAAACTGAGGTCCAGAGAAGATAGGTGAGTCACTCAGGGCCACACAGCTAACCATTGGCAGAACTGGAATGGGAGCCCAGGGCTTCTCCAGGCTAATTCACATGCCTTACAGGATGCTCACTGCTTTCCTCTCTAGAGCTTGAAGAGCACCAGGCTACACTGAGACAAAGCAGCCCTGTGATGTCCTGCTTCTTAGATGGGCATATATTGGGGGATGGTAGCTAGTGGAACACTGATTCTCTGACAGCTATTTCAGCGATGGAAGTGGCAGCTTTGATTTGAATCTTGAAAGAGGTGGGCCTTAGTACTGTAGGTGAGTAGATCAATCTGTAGCTCAGGACAATCTGGAAGGGGAGATAAGAGGGACAGAGTCTGACAATCAGTTGTACAATAAAATCTGCTCTGGGCACACACAGTAGCATTGTCTAATTACTTCCCAGGCCAGTGACAGGAAAAAGTAATCACCAAAGAAGGTTCTGAGATAATGACTGCAGAAATTCCAAATGTCAGACATGTACTTCACAGTGCCTTGGAATATTACTCCTTTTGAGTTTCTAGTCACTTTTGTTTAATTTTTCTTCTCCCTCTAGAAGGAGGCTCACTGGATGGAAAGAAATGTAATGAAAGAAATACCTGCCCCTCCGCCAGGACATAGGCATCCATGGTGCCATAGTTAAAGACATGGACTGGGAAGCCAGAGTGGTCATGTGAATCCCTGTTCTTACTTTGTATGATGTAAATTTGACCTTGACCGCAGGTTTTTTTTCCATCTGTAAAATGGAAAATATAATAGGACCTGTTGTTTTAGTCAGCTTTTTTGGCCACTGTGACTAAAGGACCTGCCCAGAGCAACTATAGGGGAGGAAAAGTTTATGTGCAGGCTCATAGTTACAGAGGTCTCAATCATAGTGAGCAGACTCCATTCCTCGGGGCTCATGGCAGAAGAGTGTGGTGGAGGGAAGCAGCTCACATGTTGATCAGAAAGCAGGGAGAGACACTGTCCTCTCCAAACACAAAATATATACCCCATAGCCACACCCCCAATAAACCACTTCCTCCAGCCACACCCTCCCTGCCCCCAGTCACCACTCAGTTAATCCTATCAGGAATTAGTCCACTTATTAGGTTCAGGCTGTAGCTTAGTCATTTCTTTTCCAAACCTTTCCTTGTCTCACATGTGAGCCTTTGGAGAACACCTCGCATCCAAACCATAACTCCTGCCTCATATAATTATCAATGAAGCTTAGATAAGTCAACATTTATAAAATATTTAAAATAGTACCTGGTACATAGTTAGTACTTGTGCTGTATAAATGCTTTTTAAATTAATTTTTTTAAATGAAAAACTATAGTTGGAGATGTTGCTCAGTGGTAGAGTGCTTAAAGCATGTGTGATGCCCTAGGTTTGATCTCTAGCATTGGAAAAAAGTATTAAAAATAAATAAGAAATATAAATCAATCAAATATAGAGGTGGTATCAGGAGTCAAATGTGGGTAAAGAGACTGTTCAGTTACCACTTGGCCCTGGGTTCTCTTAGAGAAATCATATGCCGTGGCCCCTGCACTGGCACATGCTACACCATGAAAGTAGATTCATCTTCTGCAAGTCTGAGGGAGAGATCTAAATAACTTTGACTTTTTTCTTTCCTACCTTGCCCAATAGTACTAAAATTCTTTGCTCCTCCATTCCATTATGAATCTTCCTGTTTCTCAAATTGATGTGAACATTCACTGGGATGTGTTGGGGTAGAAAAACTAGCTGGCAGTCCAACTAGCCAGTGAAACTCCATTAATAGGGAGAAGCATGAATGGTGAGGTCAGCAGGTGGTGGTCTGCATCCTAGGACCCAGGATGGTGTGATCAGCTCTTCTGTTATTCTGTGAGATGATTCAGGGCTTGTCTTTCTGTGCCTGGTTTATTTCACCTAACATAATGATCCGATTCTATTCATGTTGTCACAAACAACAGCTGTATTATCTTTTTGTACTATTAATTTATTTATTTTAATTAGGTATTTTATTTTAAAGACTCTGCCTGCTGTCTCGGATGTTCCATTGTTCTCATTAGATGACGGTGTTGCAGCACTTCCTGTGTAATAGTCCACTACATACCTATTAGTGATTGTTAATAAAGGTTCTCCTCTGCATGTTTTAATATCTGTTTTATTATTTAGGGATTTGTGCCAATTTTCAAATAGACAAGAACATTCAGGTTAATGACATTAAAATATGACTCATAGAATTCTTCACCCTTCATTCCATTCATTCATTCATTCATTCCCCAAATATTTATTGAACTCACTGTGTGTAAGAAGTCCACATCAATCATATGAGCAAATATAATGATGGTAATATTTACGAATATTTAACCAGTATGTTTTGACACCTCCTCATGTCATGATTCCATCTAGCCTCTACCTCTATGCTGAGTCATGAGGGGTGTTCCCCAAAAATAAAGATTGGGCACTGTTTGGAAAAAAAGAGATCATAGACTGCTCTATGGCTCAGAGCAAGGCTCTAACCATTCAGCACAACAAGTTCATTGACCAGATCTCATTTGAACTTTGTACCACTGTGTCTTTGTTATTTGGGGAGTGTCCAGGTTTTTACCCATATCCTATTTTATTCTTAATACATTTTTTATGGTCCAGGAAATATTTGTTTTTTTTAAATATTTTTTTAATTTTTAACTAATACATAAAAACAAAATTTGTACATAGTAATGGAATACCATTTGGTGTTTTGACATATTTATATATCATGCGATGTTTAAATCAGGTTAAACATGTCTGTCTCCTCAAATATTTATCATTTCTTTATGATGAAAATATTCAAAGTTCTTTCTTCTAGCTATTTGAGAATTATAGTACATAATTATTACCTGACTGTACCTGCTACTGGCCTGGCTGTACAATGCCATATTAGAGCTTCTTTCTCATAACTATGACTTGACATCCATAGATCAACCTTTCCAGATCTCCCTGACAACTCACTATCCCTGGCCCCTGATAATTCCTATTCCACTATTAACTTCTATTAGCTCAACTTCCTTAGATTCCCCGTATGAGTGAGATCATTCAGTGCTTGTCTTTCTGTGCCTGGTTTATCTCACCTAACATAATGATCCAATTCCATTCATGTTGTTGCAAACAACAGCTGTATTATCTTTTTTGTGCTATTAATTTATTTATTTTAATTAGTATATATGACAGCAGAATGCATTTTGATTCATTGCTCACCATTGCAGCACAACTTTTCATTTCTCTGGTTGTACATGATGTAGCGTCACACCATATGTGCAGTCATGCATGTACCTAGGGTAACGATGTCCATCTCATTCCACCATCTTTCCTGCCCCCATACCCCTACCCCACTCCTCCATCTCCTTTGCCATATTATCTTTTATGGCTGAGTTGTGCTTCATGGTGTACATGTATCATATTTCTCTCTCCTCCATCATCAGTTGATGGACACTTAGGTTAATTCCATGTCTTGGAAATTGTGTGTGTAGTGCTGCAATGAGCATGGAGTACAGAAATCTCTTCAAGAGTGAAGGCATTTCCTTTGGCTGTATACCCAGGAGAGGGATTGCTGGATCATACATTGGCTCCAGTTTTAATTTTTTTAGGAATGTTTGTACTGTTTTCCATAATGGCCTTGCTAAGTTACATTCCCACCAACAGTGTGCAAGTTTCCTTTTTCTCTACATTCTTGCCAGCACTTGTTATCTTCTGTCTTTTTGATAATAGACATTCTGACTGGAGAGAGGTGATATCTCATGGTTTAGATTTGCAGGAAATAATTTGCTTTGATAAAATCCATGTTTCATCATTGCTGAGTGTTTCTCTTAAGAACAAAGGTGAAGTTTGGGAGCCTGGCTGTGAACCCTTCCATCTGTCCTACCATTTGACAGGAGGTAATCAGGAGTGGCCAATTTGAAGTGGTTAAGATCCCCATGTGCCTTGAATGGTGGCCATTCTAGCTTTAGTTTTAATCTTAAAAATGATTTGAGGTGCCTGGCTGTGAAAGAAAACACTCTTTACTTATGATTAAATGTGTATTTAGGACAGCTGATCATCCTCTGATTGGATCAGTGTGTGAGCAATGAGTCAGGAGGACATTTCACACCTTCCCTGTGTTATCACAGCTGTTCTGTGTCTTGACCCATTGACACAGTCACCATTTGGTGTCAATATTTGCAGACTGGATAGTCTTCTTCTGCTAGGTGGTTTGCTTTTGGAGACGAAAACTCTTTTATTAGTCTAGTCAAGGATAAATAGCTCCCCATGCAAAACTTTGATTAGTCTGAAAGCAAGAGGGTGTCCACATGGTGCAAAAGAGAGAGGGTAGGGCTTGGGCACTGGGTCAGGAGGTGCTGAAGTCTGAGCCATCCTCAGCCTGCTGAGGGCTCTTCTTTATGTCATTCCCCCTCTTTCTTCTTCTTCCCCTTCTGAATGATGTCAGGTAATGACATTCCCTTTAGGTCCAGGAAAGGGAATTGAGAATGCATTTATATATTTTTTTCTTCCATTTTTGAACCTTATGAGAAAGTCTTGATATCCCTGTCAGGAATCTCAGTTATATTAGGAAAAAGTAGAGGCATACTGGGAGAATAAGCCAGGCCCATGCCGCTGGGGGATGCTAATGGCCACTGTGGTAGTCTAATGTCCATCTTATGAACCCCGTAGAATATATTCCTTGATTACAATGAACCCTGCCCCTCTCCCCCAACATGGGAAAGCAGCTGTCAATAGGGAAGGTGCAATCTATTTGTGCATGTAAATTTGCAGAATGAAGCTAATTCAGGTATTTTCCTCCTTAAGAATATTTTCTCTGTTTCAAAAATTTATGATTGCTCTTAAAAACTTAAACATAGGAAATTATAACATAGAAAATTAAAATGACTCCAGATGGCAATATCTGGAGATATAAAAATTTTAACGACAGTGGCAAACAGCTTCTCTGGAAAGTTTTTCTAATTACATTACCATTGCAAGACCACAAATGCCGATCTCACTGTATTCATACCAACCTGATTACTAAAATGAAAACACATATACCATTTTATAAATTGAGACCTGATAGGCAAGTTGTTTTAAATATATTTGTTAATATGATTATTGAAAAATCTAGGATATTTAATTGTGAAAGTTGTTGTTATGCTTACTGATTTTTAACATTTGGCACTTTAGCCATTTATAATATGTCATTGTTATTACAAATATATCTCCTTACTGTTTGTCTTTTCCATTTATGGTTCTTTTTTGTGGGTTTAGTGAGGTACAATTAATATACAATAAGCTGAACATATTTTAAGTATACAGTTTTGGTTGAGTTCGTTATATGTATTCAGTCACTGAAGCAGCCACTACATCAAAGTAATGAACATATTTATTGTCCCTAAAAATTTCCTTTTGCTCCTTTATAATCTCTCCCTCATACCCTCCTATCTACCTCTAGTAACCACTATTCTAATTTGTCACTATGCATTGGTTTTTCACTACCTAGAATTTTTTTAGAAATGAATTCATACAATATCTACTCTTTTCTCTGATTTCTTTCATTTAACATAATTATTCTGAAATCCATTCATATTGTTGCATTTATCAATATTTCATTTATTTTTATTGCTAAATAGCATTCCCTTGTATGATTATACCACAATTTGTTTATCTGTTCACCCGTTGGTTATGTTTTAGTTAAACACATTTTTAGTTAAAAACACTTTTATATCACAGTGACCAAATACCTGACAAGAACAGTTTAGAGGAAGAGAAGTTTATTTCAGTTCATGGTTTCAGAGGTTCAGTCAACTGACTCCATAGCTCTGGGCCCTAGCTGATGGCAGGATATGGAGGAGGGAAGGAGCTCAAGATGTGGCAACCAGGAGCTAGAGAGAGCAATCGGTTCATCAGAGACAAAATATAAACCCCAAAGGCACACCCGCAGTGACCTGCTTCCTCAAGGCACACCCGCAGTGACCTGCTTCCTCCAGCCACACCCTACCTGTGCAGAGTTACCACCCAGTTAATTCATTATCAATGGATTAATGCACTAATTAGGTCACTTCTCTCATGATCTAATCATTTCACCTCTGAACATTCTTGCATTGTCCACACAGGAGCTTCTGGGGGACAGTTCCTGTCTAAGCCACAACAGGTAGAAATTCGGATGATTTTGTTTTGGAATATTACAAATAAAGTGACTATAAATATTTCCGCTTACATCTTGTTGTGACCATAGGCTTTTGAATCTCTTAAGTAAATACTTAGATGTGGGATAACTGGGTTATATAGATGGAGGTTTAACTTTTAAAAAACAGTGAAGCCATTTTTCAAAGCGATTGCTCTATTTACATACCCAAGTGCAGCGTATGAGAGTTCCAATTTTTCTACATCATCGCCAGCACTTTATACATTTTTTAAAATTTAATTTAGCAATTCTGATGGATGTGTAGTAATATCTTATCATGATTATAAATTGCTTTTTCTGAATAATGATGCTGAGCATCTTTCATGTGTTAGATGGCTATCCTTATGTCTTTTTTGGTGAAATGATAGTTAAAAATCATCCGTTCATCTTTTGTTTTCTTTATTGAATTTTGAGAATTCTGTTCATATTTTAGGTCAAATTATTCTGTCACATACATGTTGTAAGTATTTTTCCTGGTCTGTGGCTTGCCTTTTATTATGTTATATGTTTTGGGAAGAGTATAAATTTTAAATTTTGGTGGAGTCAAATGTGTGCAAATTGATTTGATAGTCTGTGCTCTTTGGATCCTTATTCATTTTATTTGTTTACTTATCTATCTAGATACTTATTTAATTTTTGCAGTCCTGAAAATCAGGCCCAGGGCCTCAGTCATGCTGTTTGTACTCTACCATTGTGCTACACTTCTAGCCCCTGTGTCCCCTTTTAGAAATCTTCTCTAATCCCAGGACTGCTAAAATTTTCACCCACGTTTTATTCTAAATGTGTTGTAGGATGTGATTCATTTTTAGTTCATATTTGTATATAGAGTGAAGAAAGGGTCAGGTTTTGTCAGTTTTTTTGTGCAAGAGCTACCCAATATTTCTGACATCATTTGTCCAAAAGCTGCCTTTCCCCATTAAATTAGGTATTCATTTCCTAGGGCTGAAATAACGCATTACCTACCACCAACGGAGCGGCTTTAAGCAACAGAAATTTTTGTTCTTACAATTCTGGAAGCCAAGGGTCTGAAATCAAATTTTGGCAGGCCGAGCTGACTGTGAAGACCCTGCATGGTTCCCAGCAACCTTCCCCATTGCTGGGCTGCAATAGAGAGCACTACAGTTGCTGTCCCCACTATCAGGTGACAGCCTTTCCTCTGTGCGTCTCTTCCCTTGCTTCCATGTTCTCTTATTTTTTTTGCTAATATTTGAATTAAGGCCCAAACTAATGCAGTATGACTTCATTTTAATTTACCAATCTACAAATCCTGTTCAATTAAGATCACATTCTGGGTGTTCAAACAGACATGAATTTCGGGGGGATCCTTTTCAGCCCAGTACAATTAATTGGGCAACATTGCTGAAAACCAAATGATCAAATGTACAACTTATATGCTGTGATCTGGTTCACTGCTTTTATGTTCCTTGCTCATAATGAAATTGTTAAATATGATATTCAATCTTGGTAATTTAATTTTTGGACGAGGGGGGTGGTTATCAGGGATTTAACCCAGGGGCACTCAACCACTGGGCCACATCCCCAGCCCTATTTTGTATTTTATTTAGAGACAGGATCTCGCTGAGTTGCTTAGCACCTCACTTTTGCTGAAGATGACTTTGAATTTGCTATTCTCCTGCCTCAGCCTCCTGAGCCGTTGGAATTACAGGCATGTGCCACCACATCTAACCTGTTAGTTTAATTTTTAAGAATATTGAGTAAATTTTGGAGCATGGTATATGGTTACAGTAGAAATTATTTTCCAAAATAATGTTTCCCTTTGTTCCCTCTTGGATCTAGTATATTAAAATTTTCTGAAGATACTTATATATTATATATATATATATATTATCTATCAAATATGTATGTATGTATAAACATATATGTTTGCACATACCTTCCAAAAATGACCATTTTCTATTTGTAGGAATTATTGTCCTTGATGTTGCTTCCTTTACAGTAAATTCTTACAAATGCATATATTAGGGCCAGTTTCATGACCAACTTCATTCTGTTACTATTGAGATTTGTACCCGTACTGTAATCATTATATTCATTATAGCTTTATAGTGGGCTCTGATATTAATTTAGAAAAATATTTTATCAATTTTTTTGTCCTACTTATTCTTCAAGATGACCTTTAAAATAATTAGTGCAAAACCATGAGAGTCCATTGTAATTTCTAGTGGAAATTATAGAGTATCAAATTATAATTGTATCAATGCATAATTTTGGAGAGAACTGTTAGTTTTTCAATTTCAGTCATATATGAAGAAATCTGCAAATGCCTTCCTTTATGTAAAACTTTTATGTCTTTCATTAAAGCTTTATAGTTCTCATCAGATGGGTTTCTATTGCACATTTCTTATTAGCAATGCATTCCTAGATATTTTACACTTACTACCTTCGGTTACTATAAACAAAGTCTTTGTTTTTCCATTATGTTTTAAAAAACAGTTTCTGCTGATAGAAATATAGATGATTTGGGTATATTCTCTTTTATCTACTCACTTAACAGAAATCACTTATTAATTCTATAATTTAAAACATTGCTTTTATTTCCTTTTGGTATCCAAAACTGAAACCCTGCTTGTTTTTTCTTTTTGTCTCTTTGCCCATGCGCCTGAACTAGTCTTCTTTTCAGATCTTCAGTTTGAAAATAGATTTATGCCTTCAGTTCATAGCTTAGATTCCCCAGAGTCTTGCTGGTGTCATTGTCCTGGTCAGATTTTCTCCTGCCATTACTACTTTGTCTTCAGACTCTAAACCCCATGTTACATGGAAATGTACAATTCCAAGTGTACAGGCAACCAGGGTCTTCCTGTGTCCCTACTTGCAGTTCTCCCCTTTGGGAGACCATATTTTGATACAAGGTCACACTATCAGTTCCTGTTCTCGTCACTGATTATTTTTTTCCTGAGAACAGCTCTGTCCGGCCATGTGGAGGAGAGCTGATATGGGTAGTGCTGTCATTACCTTCAGAGGCAGCAATTAGGCAACAGAGAGGAAATGTATAGCTTTCAACATGGTTCAGATTTGTAAAAAGAGAAAGCAGATAAAGGAAAACTAGGGATGTATTTTTCCCCACTTTAAGGAGAATGATTTAGTTCTCTGGTTAGCATTTTCCATCTTCCATGCAGTATTTTCCACTGTCCTTCCTCCTAGATTTTAGCAACAAACTGTTAGCCACTTCCAACTTTAAGATGGCTTCCAGTTCTTAACCAGTTCTTCTACTTAACAGGTCCTTTGGTAGGAATTTGGTGGGGTTAACTTGGTGGGTTGTAAGCCAGATTCCTTTCTCTACAGGAAGTTAAACAGTCTGGAGGCAAATGAAGTAAGATTTTTGGAACTGGGTCTTAGAGATTAGGATTCTCCAACCACGACTAAGAGCTAGCAAGGAAAGAGGAAAGGGTTTTTGAACATTGTACAAGCCCTAACTACTTTACAGCCACACTGTCCTTCCCCTTGAAATCTAGGCTACTATTTTGCTACTATTTTTATAGCAATTAAATTAGTACTGAGAAGTAATTTGATTCACAGAACATTTCTTGTAAGTATCAGACAACATGTTTCTTGTCTTGAGGTAAGAAGGTGGTAAGAGTTCCTGTATCTTAAAAAGGCGCTAGACATAGCTGTAGAAAACACGTGTCCAAAATTTGTTCATCCACACTTACCTTGCTCCCATATTAAGCCTATATAAGAGAAGAGACTAAAATGGTGAGAAGAATCAGAATTTCTTTGGAGAGGGGAATCAGGTAGTCCTGTGTTTCTCTCCTGCGGGATGGCTTCTCCCACCTAGCAAAAAGGATACCTCAAAAGAACCATTTGTCAGGAGTAGAACCTAACATTTCCCCTTCAGTGGGTACCTACTCAACTGGAAAAACCCATGGGCCCACTTTGGATGTAGAGGGATGAATTTCTAGAGGAAATTACCTTAGTTCCCTGGAGTTGAAGTGGGAGAAAGGTATCATGATGTTCTATTAATTTTTTTCTTAGAAAAAGTTCTAGAATAAAATGCTAATTGGAACTCAGTGCTAAGAGTTGAGGATGTGGGGTAGCCTGAACTTCCAGAATTTAGGGGCAAAGCCATTGTTTTATTTTAAAAAGGGGAGAGAGAAGAGGACCATAGCTTGTATCCTGGTATCCTGAGAAGTGAGGTGTTCTGTCCTTTTTATATTTCTTAGGCTTCGTTTGTTCTCCTGCCCTCTTCCCCTTATCTTTCTCCTTCCTGTGTACATTTCCAGGCCTAGGAATGCTTGATGGGATGGCCAAAAGGTGTCACAGAAGCTAAGAGAGAAACCTAGTATGGAATAGTCATGAGAGATTCATGAGAAAGTACCTAACCTGAAGAAGGAAACTGCAAGCCGGAAGTGACTGAAAGTGGGTGGGCTCTACTGGACCCACCAAAGCACCCTGTGAGACAGAGAGGGAGGGAGTTGGCATTCAGGTGACTGCCCCACAGAGGCACACAAACCAAATCACATTCCCAGCCAAGTATGAGTCTCACGCTCACCCTTCACGCCCTCCCAACCTTGGTCCTGAAGAAGCCTAAGGGGAAACCATGGGTAGGGGATGAGAGGGCCAAGGGGAAGGAAGAACAAAACACCATGCGCTCCCGCCTCACACAGGCCTCTCTGCAGGTTGGGAAATGCATGTTTACCCCGAGCTGGATTTTTTGTGTAGTTCACACTGAGGTTCTCCTAATACCAGAAAAAAATGAGTGATGCCTTTGGATATAGCCATAGGCTGGGTGGAATAAAGCCACCAGACAGAATTTATTGAAAGAAGTTGTTTTCCAAAAGAAAGAGCGATTTCCCATTTTGCACCCTATGAATTCAATCCACTCATTACACCAATTATACTTGCATAAAAATCTATGTTAAAAATGGTCATGTTGAAATTATTTGCCAAACTGCTGTCAAAACATTAAAAGGAAACCAGGTCTTTAAGATTCTTAAGAGAGATACTCACTATTTATCTTGGCTGTTCCTTGCTGTCATGTTCTTCAGGAGTGATTAATAATGATGCCAACCCCATTTCTCAGTCTTCAGTGGTCCTAACCTTGACGGAAGCATAGACAAAAACAATGAGTAATCCTTAACATGAGTAGAATCTCTGCTCTAATTTAAAACAAGAAAACAGACAACAACAACAACAACAAAGCCTATGTCTTCTAGAGATAAAGATATTTTTTCCTGGTCAGTAATGTCGTAACGAAGAACCTATATGACTCCAAGCTCTTCAAATGCAAATTATGGGTAGTAGAAGATTCTAATCTATTGGATAAATTAAATTCCCAAGTCTACACTGATATAAGAAAATGAATGAACAAACAGAGGGAAGATAAATCTCTGCTTTGTAGTAGAAAATTGGGGGATAAATGCAGAATAAATGATGGAATTTAAAAAAGAAAAAAAAACATTTGTCAATCAACATAGTAGCAATTGGTTTTAGAAAGTGGATCAAAGTTTGAGGGAGAGAGAGATCTCACTCAAAATGTACCCTAAAATACTTTTTGTGCAAAGCATAAGAAGGAATATTACGATGGATCTGTATGGTGTACACCACCTTAACCAGCGAGCAGAGTCAACATTGTCAGAAGTGGCATTAATGATTTGCTCCATGTAGAACTCACCATCACTTCTGGGGTATTCCTGCCCAAAAGACGTAACCTGAATATAATTGTGAAGAAATATTGGACAAACCTAAATTGAGGGATATGCTCCAAAATGAGTGGCCTGGACCCTTCAAAAATACCAATATGATAAAATACAAAAGAAAAAGAGGCAAGAGCTGCTACAGATCAGAAAGACTAAAGAGACAGCACATCTGAATACAATGCACAGACTTGGGTTTTCTTTCCTTGAAAAGGGTGTTATTAGGACAATTGATAAAAGTCTAAGGGTCTGTAGATTAGATGATAACTGCTTATTTTAATAATCTTTCAGTTATGTAGAAAACTTCATATTTTTTTGGAAAGGCACAGTGAAGTATTTATGGATGTATTTTTCTTTAAAACCGTCTGAAAAACAAATAGCAATAAAGAGAAGGCTAAATAAAGCTAATATAACAAAATGTTCACATTTGAGGAATCTAGGATAAGGGGCTTTGATAATTTGGTAATTTTTTTTCCCTGTTCTTGAAACTTTCCTATAAATCTGAAGTTTTTTCAAATAAAATAGAAACATTTGAAAATTTAAAAATGCAAAGTATCATACTGATGACTTCTTTTCTACTATCATGTTTTAATAATCTTCATAATGAGCACATAGGTATCACTTCCTCTTTGACAGGCACTCTGTGTGTGTATGTGTGTGTGTGTGTGTGTGTGTGTGTGTGTGTGTGTTTGTACAGTGTGTGTACATGTGTGTGTGAGAGAGAGATGCATGCATATGTGTATACTTTGATCTTCATCTCAGAGACTGAGTGTTACAATGGAGGGACAGAGAGGTTTATAATTTGCTTCTAATTTCATGCTAGTCCATGCAAGGACTGAGTGAACTGAGGAAACTTGTTTCAAAATTCCTTAATACCCTCCTGGAACCCTGTTTTGGAAATTTGGATGTGGGGTCTATGTTTGCTATCTTTTTCTGTATAGTATATTACCTCAAAACTTTAGTGACCAGAAACAAAAGATGCTTAATATTGCCTGATTTCTGTGGATGAGAACTTGGTGTGGCTGAGCAGGAGGCCTCTGGTTCAAGATCCCTTGTGGAGATGCAGTGAGGTCATTGCTGATCAGTCTCATCTGAAGGGTTGACTAAGGGCTCACTCATGTGGTTGTTCACAGGCTCAGTTCCTTGGACTTCCCACAGAGCTACCTCACAACCTGGCAGCTGGCTTCCTGGGGTTGGTAAAGCAAGAAAAAGCATGCCCAAGATAGAAGCCATGATCTTTTTTCAAATGACTCTCAGAGGTGACACCCCATCACTCCTGCTCTATCATGTTCATTAGAAACAGCCCAGTATGCCTGCCCTGATCTGGAAGAGAGAAGATTGCATTTGGGAGTAAATGCCAGGAGATGGAACCATCTTAGAAGCTGCCTGCTACAGAATTTAAGTGTGGTTTGTTTTTCTCTTTGGGCACAAGCTCTTGAAAGAGACAGTTTTTGAATACATCTAGAAACTATGGTACTAAGATCCACAATGCTAACTTTCTAAGAGGCAGTTTTGCTTTTTCCTGGCAATGAATACAAATTGGCTTCATGTTACCTTTTTCAGTCCAACACGAGAGCCCTCTAGGTACTGGACATCATTCTCAGAGACCAGCAAGTAGCCAACCGGCTGTGACTTCTGGGCCTCCCCAGAATGTGCCTGTTCCCTTTCTGCTCCTCATGCCCATGTCTTCATCAGCACACCCCTGCTGGACTCATGGACTCCCAGAAGGTGGAGAGTGTGTCGTTTATGTTAAATCTGTTATTTCTCACCTACCACAAAGCTGAAGCCAGGCACTGGGTTAAAGAGAACTGGCTAATTCTCTGGGAGAGGTTTTGGCCCTCACAGAGGTCTGACATATGGCTGAGTGGTTTACACACTTAGTTGGTTCTAGGAGACAGACTATTATACCTGAGCAGTGGTAATAGAGACCAAGCAGATTATGGACTTGATAACTTCCAAGGATTACAACCTTAATCTTCCCCCCTTAATTGGAAAATCCTTTCGCAGGGCAATGATAACCACCGGTTATCGGTGACAAGTTCTGCTTCCTCACTTATTGAAGTTTGAACATTAGAGAAGCATGCCAAGGCAAGCATATAAAGGAGGGTTTATTTTAAAAAGGGGAGAGAGAAGAGGACCATAGCTTGTATCCTGGTATCCTGAGAAGTGAGGTGTTCTGCCCTTTTTATATTTCTTAGGCTTCGTTTGTTCTCCTGCCCTCTTCCCCTTATCTTTCTCCTTCCTGTGTACATTTCCAGGCCTAGGAATGCTCGGTTGGAGGGCCAAAAGGTGGGAAACAGGTGGGCTGATGGGGGAAGGGCTGAGTGGAGCAGCCCAGGACACATTAACAACCTTATAGCTCCCTGTAGGGATAGGTTACCTTGGCAACAGGTTGTAGCAGGGGCAGGTTCTTGATAAGGGTGGAGGAAGGGCTCTGAAGGAATTAACATTTCAATCCCTCATAGGACAGTCTCCAACTTGCTGGACTCACTCAAAAATTGGCCTCCTTGATCTGACCTGACTCGATTTACCTATCTATACTGACTGCCTGTCTAATTCTGGCTTCAGCCACACTTTTTTTTTTTTTTAAGGGAGAGAGAGGGAGGGAGAGAGAGAGAATTTCAATATTTATTTTTTTTAGTTTTTGACGGACACAACATCTTTGTTTGTATGTGGTGCTGAGGATTGAACTTGGGGCGCACGCATGCCAGGCGAGAGCGCTACCGCTTGAGCCCCATCCCACACCTTTTGAAAAAGACCAGGAGGCAACAGCTTGTGAAACAAGACATCAGTTTTTCACAGCATTTCTTCTGACATTCTTTGTTTCCTCTTTTCTTTGGCCCTGGATTCTCATTGTTGGGTTACCCCTTTGGAATGGTTATTTTTTTGTTTGTTTGTTGTTTAAGCAAAAGAAATGGAAAAATAAAATAAGAAAATAATTTTTAAATTTCAGTATCCATAAATCAATTTCAGTATCCATAAATCAATTAAATTTCCACTAGTCTTTTGAACATATATGTTCTTTTATTTTAAAAATAAGATAATATTAGAACCATATTACACAAACTTCCATTTTTTTCTCACTTACTTCATGATTGTTGAACACAGCCTCTTAGTATTCCATTGCGTGCAGATGGCTTAGGTTGACACCAAGCCCCCATTGTGAATAGTTAGCACAACCCCAATGTTTTGACCTTAATAATTATGTTGTTACAGATGCCCCCATGCTAAACCATTCCCCACATCTCTGATGATTTCCTTCAGAGAAATCCTTTTAAGTGAAATTTGTGGGCCAGAGGAGGAAAATGGGCATCGTGGTGGATGCTGAGAGCATCAGGGATATTCTGGAAAGGGAATTGTCTGCAGTGGACATGACCCACATCTCCCAGTGTGGTCAGTGCATCCTGGTATGAAAGTCAGCACTAGAGCCTTGGACTAGAAGAGTCCTGGCCTCCAGTCACAACTTATTTCTCTCAATCTCAAGCTTTTGGATCCCAGGAGAGTTACGTCAACTTCTGAACCTCAGTTTCATCATCTATAAAATGGGGTTAATTATTCCATGTAAATCAGGACTTAGTTCCAAAGGATTTTACCAAAATCATTCCTTAAAACTGATTGATTTGTAGATACTGGAATCCTTACCAAGTGTCTCAAATTGAGTGATGTTGTTTTAATTACCTTGACTTGGAAAACATGGTGTTGTTGAGGGAAGATACATTGGCCTACACTGACTTCAGTTTGTGCTGGTTTGGGGTGTTTATCAAGGTTTCCTGATGGAAGCAGCAAACAGAAGGAGACACATGAAATGAACACAGATTTAGCAATTATTTCTAGGAATATGCACTCTGAATGCAAATATTGGATGCCTTAGTAAACAAACCCTCTGAGTATTCCTTTAAAAGACAATAAGGAAAATTGGTTATGTTGTGGAGCTCATAAACACACACAGATCACTTGAATAAATAAAACTGTCCTAATGTTATATTAATGTGTATTCATTCATGACTTGGGATAAAATTTCTAGTGACAGTCTGCCGTATCTCACACAGTGGAGATGGAAATGAAAATGATGTGTCCTAGAAAAGAATGAATCGAATGACTCAAAAATTGTCTCCAGAGATAACAAACACACTGATGAATAAAATTATGTAATGATATGTAAGACTGGAAAAGGCAATATTTCTACATTAGTGTATTATTCAAAGAGTATGTGGTTTTAAATATGCATGTGCAACTGAATTGATAAATTTTCTAAGTCATATTCATTTTATCTATATCCCTAAGACTTTATGCAAGCAGTTGAATAGAAAAGTGTTATTGAGGGATCCTCTCATTGGATAAGATGGCTCTCTTCATATCCAGGCAGATATATGAAGTACCTAACTCATAACATTGTGTGAGAATAAAAATGAGATGTTTATAAAGTGCTTGGCTCTCTGCCTAGCACACAGCAAGTGCTCAATTAATACTAGATCCTGTTATGTGGGGCGCTGGACAGCAGATGGGAGCAGCTGATGACACCCGCTGGGGTTCGTGGAGACAGCATGAAAGTTTTAGGACAGTGAGAAAAGATAAGGCCAACTTTACTAATTTTATCACTTGGCTTAGGTCAAGGTTTTGGCTAGTCACTTGTTTTTTTCTTTTCTTTCTTTCTTTCTTTTTTTTTTTTTTTTAGTTCATGAAAATATGATTTTGCATGAAGGTTCACCAGAGCTCTCTATTATACAATGCTTGGAAGTTTTTGAAAAACTTAAACCAAGATGTTTTATTCCCTCAGAACAAATATAAGCAGGTAGTAGAGCAAGGGCTTCAGCCCAAGGCAAGACTTCCAACATTTGAAGGAGTCTTACATTCCATGAGGCCTCCCACTCTCTTTCCTCTTCTTAACTGGAACTTTCCTAAACAGGGCTCATTTCCCAAGTCATTTTCAAAATGAAGAGAAGAAATGTGACTCTCATACCAGTTTTCTCTGCCAGGTAGCAGCATGTAGATCTTTGGACCATAGTGCAGAAAACTGACTGGAGACAGAGAATGAGAGAGATACAGAGATTTTACTGTCCGTCCTGCATGCTAACCTGCCTAGCTTAGCAGGAAGGGGAAAGGAAAATGGCAAGAACTGAACGTGATCTTATTTCTTTTGACAGGCGCTGGAAGCTGTATTTTCAATTTGCTATTGTTCTGGGCACTGAGTAAATGTCTGTGTCCCAGGGCCTGAGGCCGGAATCCAGTTGTTGAGGGGCAGAACTTGACAGAGGAGACCGTGTGGAATATAACAGAACTGAGCTTTCCGTGGATGCTTGCTCTAGTCACGCAATGGCCAACTGACTTCCCCCAGGAAAGCAGCAGAGTGACTGGGCCTGGGGTCCCCATCTCCCCCTGGTCTTTTGGGTCACTTAGATCCTCCATGTGGTCAACAGTTTCTTTCTGGGGATGTCAGTGGGGATCCGCAAGGTTGACCAGCAGGCTATTTGTGTTCTGCCCCGGCCCCTTCTTGGGAATGTGCAAAAGAGTTCATGTGCCCAGTGGCATAGGAAGCAAAGAAGAGAACAAGGGTCTGACACACCCCTAAAGGCTACTTCTAGCTGCTTCTAGCTGCTGGTGTTCCTGCATCACAGCTGAACTGGCTCTCTCTGTAAGTTGCCACCTATTACTGCAGCTACCTCCCTTCTCCTGCCTCGGTTCCCAGATGCCCCACTTTCTGCCGTCCACACCCTGCAAAACCTGTCTTCTCCTCTAAGATTTTAGTCCCCCGTGGTCTCCATGCTTTTTCTCTCTTTTCCTTGAGGTAGATCCTTGCTTCCCTCTCTGGCTGTTTGGCTCTGTAATATCCATTGGGATTAGTGTTCAATACATTCACCTAGTGGGCTGGGTATTTTGTTAGAGCCACTTAATTTTACTTACAGCTCACTGTATCGGTGGCATGAGGTCTGTATGTGTGTTGTGTGTGTACACACGAGTGCAGATGTGTTTGTGGGCGTGTTCACTTAGTTATTTCTGAACCAGCACTTCCTGGGCCTGTGTAGGCACTTGAAAAATACTTTCTTGATGTTAGTTACATTAGGTTTTGTGTTTAGTTGTGATAGAGGGATTTGTCCTGATAAGTTGATTTTGCCTCTATCTCTCTCTAATACTCCTAAGTTGAAGATGTAGCTCTTCAACGAGACCTAAGAAAAAAAAATTTGGTGATTCAACAAGAAACCGAAGATTGATTCTTATGTATCTCCAGCAGGTTGTTGCTGGACCTGGCACCACAGGAGTCTTTGTGGAGCGGACTCTGATCTAGGGAACCCTGTCTAGCAGCAGGTCAGTCAGTCCTTGAGGCCTCCTTGGCCTCCATTCATAGGTCACAGCAAAAGCAAATGATGGACGGAGGCTCTCTGCTGATATGCTGCTACTGTAGGCTAGCTGTGTCCAGCTTCCATGCCTAATAACAAGGGTTTTCAGAGTGGCTCTGGCAAGAACTCTGAATTAGTTCACTCAGGCTGCCCTATCAAATTCCCACAAATGGGGTGTCTTAGCAACAGAGATTTCTGTCCTCAGAGAGCTAGAGACCTCAAGTCTAAGATCAAGGTGTGAGTGGACTTGGTTTCTTCCAGGCTTCTCTTTCAGCTTCTCTCTTTACATGTTCCTTCTGTGTGTGTCTGAGTCCAGATTTCCTCTTACAATGACACCAGTCATATTAGGGCTTCTCTCTCTAATGATCTCATTTTATCTCTGTTATCTTTTTAAAAACTCTATCTGCAAATACAGCCGCATTCTGAGATACTAGGCGTTAGGAATTTAGCACATGAATATTCAGGGTAAGACAACTGAGCCCTACCAGGGCTCTTCAACTTCTGCAAAGTACTTTGCTGTCTTTAAACTCCTCAGTGTGTTTTATGTGCAAACTAATCTCTTCCACACATGCATCCTGTAGGGTAGGTACTATCCTCCACATTTCACTCAAGAGGAGACTGAGGAGAGGACAGTAACCTGCCCATGTCTCAGAGCGGGTACTTGACAGATGAATCCAGGGAAGTTCCTCAGGCACCCATAACCTCCCCCAAAGCTGATCCACCTCCTCGCTGCAGTGGCCATCCTCTTCTACTGCCACCAACCCTGACCTTTGTAGCCCTAGAAGGCCTCACGACTTCATGTCCCCTCTCCCAGGTGGGCAATCTGTATGACTTTGTAAGCTTGTGATGAGCATGTGGGTGGACACTCCAGTTTTAGAGCTTGGGCCTTATGAGGGCTTTAAGAGCTCAGAAGTCCTCTACTTATCCAAGAAAATTCTTCTTCCAGAAAGACTGTGCCTATCTGGAGGTGAATTAAGTGAGAGAGAGAAACCGTCTTTTTCCTTTGGGAGACAGCATTATAACTATACAGAAGTTTCCAGATAAAGATTCATAATGAAAAAAAAGATTAATAATGAGTCTTAGTGTTCAAACTCAGCGCAAATATTAAAGGGAGCACCATGTTACAATGGGAAGAACAGAGGTTTGGGAATCAGGTATATTTTCTTTTGATTATACATGCTGCAATTGCTTCATCTGAAAACTGGGTGTTTGTCATCTTCATTGTTCTTTTGACATTGAAAATTTGACCTAGGGGTGCTTTACCACTGAGCCACATCCCCACCAGACCTTTTTATTTTTTATTTTGAGTCAGGTTTCTCTAGGACCTCACTATGTTGCTGAGGCTGGTCTTAAACTTGAGATCCTCCTGCCTCAGCCTCTGAGTGGCTGGCATTAGAAATGTGCACGATTGTGTCTGACTAGTGTATGACGTTTCTTGCCAGGGTCATTGGAGGATTATAGATGATTAGATAAGGTACCCACTTCAGTATGTTGGTTTTTGTTTTGTAGTGAAAACTGGTGAGGCTAATCTTCAGTAATAAATTACTTTCAGTCTTGTTAGGGTGTGTAAACAAGTCAGGATGGCGCCTGGCAAATGTTAGAGTCTGTAAACAAGTCTAGACGGCGCCTGGCATTTTGCCAGAGGGAGTGGTTTGTGGAGTAACTCCAGCCAGCCATTAAGTGTGGAGATTCTTTATTGGTTGACTGCTGTATCTAGTTTATGTTAATTAAGATAAGCTGTGTGGAATGTATAAATATCTCTGTTGTCCTACAATAAACGGCTCCCACTCCTGCTGTATCAATCTACGAAAGTTGCTCGTCACCCCCCCACCCACCCGTCACCCCCCCCACCCCCCACCCTCCACACACACCCCCCAGTTATTTTGCTGCAGCCGGACTGCGGCACAGTCTTAGTGGTTTATAACTGCACGTACTTATATCTTTTGTAGCACTCTGACAGAAGAACTGCCCTCTCACGCACTGCTAGTCTTCAGAGGTCACTGAAGGATCTTGCCCTAGCAGTGCAGTGAGTGCTTCAGTTTGGAAGGGACATGTGTCACTTCTGTTTATGGCTCACTATCCAGACCTAGTCATGCAGCTTCACCTAACCATGAAGAGGCCTTGAAGTGCAGACAGACATTCCAGCACCTATAAGATAGAAGCCCTGAGTCCTTGGTGAACCGCAGTAATGACATTATCCAAGAACAGAGTAGAAGCTCAGCACATGGTAGCAATATTATTACAGCTCATTCTGCCTTTGCTTAAAGTGATTGTGTTCTATCCCATTTGCTCTCTTTCAAGCAAAACTTAATTAATACTAATCAAGTGAACTAATTGATTTAGTCATGTATTCTCTTGTCTTCTCACCCTGGGGGAAAAATCATCTTCCTGTATCTCAGAGTCAGTTGTTACCCTCTGTTATCCCCAAGGTGGAGCTGTGTGGATTCGGTGGTACAGAGAATGCGTTTGGCCATGGGTTAGAGGGATTTTATACATGTGTAACATTGGGAATGAATGAAGCTCAGGATGGTCATTTTTGTTTTACACGTACAGCTGAGGGTCATGCTGCTTTTTAGCACTGACCTGAATGTAATTCCCTGCAGTATCATATCAGTGTGACTTCTCTCTTTTACCTTTTCTTATTGTTATATACATAACATAACATTTGACTATTTTAGCTATTTTCAAGTGTTCGGTTTAATGGCAATAATACATTCATGTTGTTGTAGAAACATTACTACCATCCTCTACCTCCAGAACTTTTCCACCTTCTCAAACTGAAACCCTGTACTCACCTGTAACCCTAACTCTCCATTCTCCCTAGCCCCAGCCCCCAGGGGAATTACAATTCTACTGTCTGTCTCTCTAAATGTGACTACTCTTGGTACCTCATAGACATGGAACCAAATGATATTTGTCTTTTTGCGACTGGCTTTTTTTCCCTGAGTGTGATGTCTTCAAGGTTCATCTTTTGCTGTAGCATGTGTCTGAATTGCCTTCCTTTTTAAGGCTGAATAATATTTCATTATATGTGTAGAACACATTTGGTTTATTTATTCATCTGTCAATGGATATGTGGGCTGCTTCTACCTTTTGGCTATTATAAATAAAGTTGCTCCAAGCATGAGTATCTTACAATATGTTCAAATTCTTGTTTTCAATTATTTTGGATCTGTAACCAGAAGTGGAATTGCTGGAGCATGTGACAATTCTAATTTTAACATTTGAAGGTACTGCCACACTGTCTTCCATGGTGGCTGCAACATTCCCACCAGCAGCATCCCTTTGACTTTTAACTGCCTGCCTGACCTCTCGAGGAAGAGCTCAGAAGTATTCATTGCTTTGTTTCACATTATTTGTACAAAGGACAGGGTCTCTGTCTTGCACCCCATCGATCACTACTTAATTTGGCATTTATTGCTTCCTTATCCTTGTTTTACTTTGTAATTTGGCTCGAGGACATGTGCTGGAGGCATAGGTTATACTTTAAAGCCTTACAAAGAACATGTGAATGCAGAAGTTATCCTTTGTATGTCTTTATTGGAATTTTGTCATTTTTTATTACCATTAATATACTACCTATACCTATGAGCTATCTATCACTGAATTTCTCCAAGATCCATAGCAACCACATAGAAGAAACGTCTGCAAAAAAAAATCTAATATAGAAATATAGTCCTTAGAGATTTGTGAGAATAAAATTAATTTGAGGAATGCTTTTGATTTCAGTTAGTGCCTGCCTCATAGGTGTGCTAGATGTAATTGACAACACGTTACTATATTGGAAAAAAAAACACTTGGGAAAGATTAGAGCCTAATTTAAGAAGTTCGGCTCCCCCTCCCTCTCCATGTGACTCAATAAATACCCTGTCTCTATTTTTGCACTATTATTTCTATCCCCTTTCACTTTTGAAATAGTGACTTTTCCCACATCTCTTAGGTCCTAAGCCCCGAGAAGGTTCTGGTTTCCTGAGATTGTGTGTTTAGCCTGTGACAACAGGTACAAATGGTTTGAGGGCTGGGTGAGGAGATAAGAGCAACAAGTCTTCCCCAGAGCCAATATCCGCTCTGCAGTCAGACTGTTCCCTCCCAGCAATGTCTGAGCAAACAGCACAGTGGTCCTCTCCTTCCTGTGTGCTCAGCATTCTGAGCAAAGCAGCCTGTGGTGACAGGAGCTCAGAAAAACAAAAGATATCCCAAGGGCGGCCTCCTCTCCCTGAATTGCTGGGGCATCTTGTACCAGCGATGGCATGCTGCAGTTTGGAAATGATTGTGTAGCTTCTCCATACAGAAATCCCTGGGTCCCTCTCATGTGTGGTCTCACAGTCTTCTGAAAGCCACTTTCCTGTCTTTCCGGGCAGAGATGTACATGCAAACACCTGTCTGCTTTATTTTTGCATTTTCTATTCCTGGCAATATCTGTTTAATTCTCATTTGGCTTTTTTTTTTTTTTTCATGAGAAAGGAAGAACAGATCCACTCAAATATTCTATAGAAGGAGGAGGGATAGAATTACTGTGAAATTCTGTGTCTGCTAGTAATTTGTAAATTATATAAACTCTGAACTCACAAGTATCCTTGAAGCCATTGTACATCCACTTTCCAAAAACAGAGAGCTTTGTTTTTCTCCTTTTCTTTCTTTCTTTGTTTGAGACAGAATCTCATTATGTTGCCTGGACTGGTCTCAAATTCGGGGCTCAAGGGATCCTCCTGCCTCAGCCTGCTGGTTAGCTGAGACCATATATTCGAGCCACCATGCCTAGCTAGATGACTATATTTTTAAACCACGAATTAAAAATAAACTCATAATGAAATCTATTTAGTGCTAAATAGAAAGCTTAATTTTTGTTGAATAATCAACCTTGTCTGAATACAAGGTTGTCCTAAAAAAGCTGACCATAGCAAAAAGATTCCAGTAGTTCCTTCAAATAGCAGATTCAGGTAGGTCCACTGGTCAAAGCTGACCTTGCTTGATATACCTTTATACATTCCTTTTTCTATGAATGGGGATCGATAAATATGGTGACATGAAATTAAGTTTTACATTAGTTGGGCTATTTTAAGTTATTTTATAGGCTATTTTAATATGGGCTATTTTATAGAGCTATTTTATTATACAGCTTGAAAGCACTGCATTTGGTGCAAGATCCTCTGCTCTCATTAAACTAACAGAAACCTATGTAGGCTGAATTAATAGCTAACAGAACACAGGTAGCTGCTTCATTTGCAAACGCTGAGCCATTAAGAGGATCAATCGGTAGGGGGTAGTGTAATCCACCAACACAGACATTTTAGCATGCTCTGTTGATGCAATTGAATGCAAAATTGTCCAGGATTTTTTTTTTCAAGTGCATTAAAAAGAAAAGTATCCCAGCAGGGGCTTAATAAAGGATTTTTTTTCTCCTTTTGACTTTTTATTTTTGTGCCAGGCTTCATAGTTTGGAAATCATTTTGAAGTCAATGTTGTGAATATTAAGTAGGGCAGGGAATGAGGCCAAGCTGCTAACTCATAATAAAATCAGATACCCTTTCCCACCACCTGCACGGTCAGGAGGTGTGATGGCTTCAAGAATGGCTATTTTGATCTTGTTAAATGAGCAAATTTACTAATGATGGTTAAACCTTATGCAAGTATAAGGAAGAGTGTAACCAGCGTGGATTCGTGAGGGGATCCTAATCTGCAGGGCATAAACTTGAACCTCCTTCAGGAGACTGAAGATGTCCTGTTGCCACTGAATTAAACGAAATAAGCTAGTGTTGCCCATAACGACAGTTGCTAGGAGACCTTTGCCAGCACGTGGAGGGGTGGCAGACACTGGAGATCATGGCACTCTTTATCATCATACACCAGCAACCTTGTTCGAGGAGAGGCCTGACAACACGCATTGAGTTGCCCCATGATAGAAATGTCACCTGCACACTGCAAAAGGAAAGCGTATGGGGAGAGTATGAGAAATCATAAATGGCTGTCATGCTGCTACCTGGTGATTTCTGACTGAAACTTCCACCATGGCATCTCCATTGCCTGAGAATATCAGGCACACTGCATGGCCATCCCTCTTCTTTCAGGGGAGGTCTGGAGGGGAAGAGAAGAGGAAAGCATGGTTGACAAATAATGAAGATGTCGTCGCTGATTCAGCACCTGGGTTGTGACTTTAACAATCCATGCAATACCATGTGTTATCAATTTATAGCCCAGGTGAGCGTAGATTTAGCACATTCTCTAAATCCAGCTAGATTTAATTTACATATGATGACCAAATATCTCATGATGTAACTCACTTTCTGAGAACTCTATGGCCAGACTATTTACTTTAAAAGATATGTAACAGATGTGATTCTGCAATCTGTATTTGGGGTAAAAATGGGAGTTCATAACCAACTTGAATCTAATGTATGAAACGTGATATGTCAAAAGCTTTGTAATGTTTTGAACAACCAATAAAAAAAATTTAAAAATAAAATAAAATATATATATATATATATATATATATATATAGAGAGAGAGAGAGAGAGAGAGAGAGAGAGAGAGAGAGAGCATGGATTCATGAATTGCTAGCTACATTAGACCTTGTTCTTTGAACAGATAGACTAAATGCAATCAGAACCGAAGTGAGCATTTTCAAAAATCATGATGCTACTCTTTGAGATGAGCAAATGCTCAGCTTCTCTTTTCCTCTTTCTTCTTTCTCATTCTCTCTTCCATTCGGCCAGTCTCTACAGTATCAGCAGCTGGGCTGAGATTCATATAGCTTGAGAATTTAGATAAATAGAAACCTGCCTGACCCCACCCCTGCCTAGGCCAGGTTAAATGAACCATTATCAACAATACTTCTTTTTAACCAATTAAAAAGCCACTTTAATTAGAACAAATTAAGGCAGTTCATGAGTTTATTAATCACAGTGGCATTCCACCACATAAGCAGCATCATTGTTTGGGGGATTTCAACTCCTAAATGATCCAGCTCCATCTCCACAAAAGAACAGAGGAGGAAGGCATCTCCAGGATGTTTTCTTCTGACTGTGCTAGGTAACTCTCATGACAGCAGCTTGAGAGTGAAGTGTTAGGCCTACCTTTCTTCTTAATAGTAGAATTGCATTCATAAGACACTTTCATAGGTTGCAAGGAAGGAAATCAGAAAAAAATCAATGGGAAAAAAGTGCATCTTGCTTAAAAAAGAAAAGGGAAAAGAAGGAACAGATATTTAAAAGGTCCTTTGGAAAAATAATGAGGCAGAATACTGAGTTATTTTTTTAAGGAAGAAATAAATTGAGTGATGATCCAGTTTCTTGGCAGAATGTCACCCTGTGGCTCTGGAATAAGGACTGGACTCATTTATTATTTTTGCCACATATTGCTGAGCTACATTAGGCCAGATTCTTAGTAGGCCTCGTTTCTCCCATAAAGGTGGAGGACATAATTATATGTACCTTGCAGAGTGACGATGAGTTAGATGATGCACAGTGTATTAGTAGCATGGTGACTGGCACATAGTAAGCTGGCAACAGATGCTGGTAGGTGGTTCCTTGTCATTTCTGTGAAGTGCCTGGGAAGAAGTTCTCAGGCAGAACTCCTAGAGGGGTCAATGAGTGCATCTGACCATGGGAGGGACACTTACTGCCTGAATCATCATAGAGGAGTCTTGCAGAGAGGTAGGCTGGAAAGCTCCTGTTCATTTTGCAGATGTAGTGTGGGTCACTGGAATGACACAGGTGAGATACTGAGCAAAGGCTACTGAAAGCAGATGAGATAGCAAGCTTATGTGTGTGGGCCCTGCTGCTAGGAGACCCTGTCAGAAGAGGACCTTAGTCAGCAGCCTTAAGCAGCCTCAGAGCATCCAATGCTTGCAGACCCAGGGCAAATTCTGGATTCCCAGAAGGGATGTTAAGTGGTCAACATAATGAATAGCATTTGCCTAACACTTGGTAGTTCCTCTCATTATCCTATTAGATCCTGGCAACAGCCATACAACACAAATAGGGCTGAGATTCATTTTCAAAGAGAAGAGAATTAATGCTCAAAATAGGTGACTTGCCCCTGGTGAAATGGATCAGCCTGGGAAGCATAAGAAACAGGACCCAGCACATGTCTTCTAACTATTCTAGAATAGTGACTTACCGTGATGATGCTAGTTGTGCCCTGAGTCATTCCCCTTGTCCCACTGGGCTTCAGTGTAGCTGTGAGGTCAGTGTCCCACGTGTGGGTGTGGCCGGGAGCTCTCCTCCAGAACTGTGCCTTGGCTGCTCTCTGATTTTTGAGTCCAGGATTTCCCAGAAGCTTTCTGATTGAACTAGGAAAGTTGATTCCTGCAGGCAGCCCTCAGCCAAAGGGGATGGGAATTAGGGGATGAATTCGACAGCTCCCGACCTACAGGGGGCAATTTTGGAATACATTCTACATGGTTCCTTAGGTGTCCCCATTGAGCATAAACCTCACCTGCTCACAGCTCCATGATCAGCTCAGTCATGAACCTTTTTGTCTTTTTTTTTTTTTCCCCTTCCCCATTTCTCTTCCTGCCCTCTCCTGTCAAGTTTTGAGATTTCCTTGAGATGAACTACTCACACCCTGAACTCAGGGAAACTCAAACTTTAACAAAGAAACTTGCAAAACAACATAAAGATGCTCAGTCAGGAAGGACAAAGACAAGTCCTTAGGAAAGTGTCAGTTTCAGATTCAAAGCAGCTTATTCTGTGGATTTCATAAATCAGGGGAAATGGTCTCATTGGGACTCAAAATCTGAGAAGGCAAAAGGAAGATTTGGTTTTGCTGTGGGTTGTTAAAGGGACTTGCCTTTGGAGCAGCCAGGTGGCCTGTGTCCTTCTGGATGTGCTGTCCATCACAGTTCCTCCCCCCCCCCACACACACACACAGGATGCGCTGGGCACAGCTTTGAGCCCCACTTGTCTTCTGCAGAGTAAAAGTTTTCACTGGATTCACACAGGAATGTACAGGGTAGCTGTGCTCCCTCTTCCCCACTTAGAAATCCCTCCATAAAGCTAGTAGGGTAGCTCAGTAAGATCCATTGGCTGGGTTAGGGAGGGCCGAGCTCCCAGAATCTGTCACAGCTCCTCACCTTTACTCACTGGGCTGTGCACAGGAAGTCATTGAGAACTCCTAGGTTTGAAATCAGACTTTTTTTCTTAGCTGTTGGGTGGACCTGGGACAGTCACTTCAGCTCTCTGGGTTCCACATCTTCACTTTATAAAAGGAGTTGTGATTTGAAAAATGTATATCTGTAGGATAGTTGTCAGCACCAAAGGTGGGGTTATATAGAGAAGTGCTCAGTAAACCAAAGAGGACATTGTTGGTTATTAATTTTAGGAGGTGGGGAGGGGACATAGAAGAATAAAGGATAAGAGGAAAGATAATAAGGACCCTGTCTGGTGAATCCCACCCCATCAGCATGCTGCTACCCTGCCTGGCTTCTGGTGCCTCCCGGTACCTCCAGTTCCTCCTTTTTTTCTGATTTGTTCCCCTCTTCTTCATATCTCAGCTTAGAGATCACCTCCTCCAGGAAGCCTGCTGGGACCACTCCTCCACTAATGAGGAACTAGGCACCTCTGTGGCCTCATTCCACTTGAACTTGACCTGTTAGAGTCTTTAGTCCCATGATGAGCTATAATCACCTGGAGTTTATCAGCATTCTCCACAGCACTGTGAAGATCGGGCCCTGATCCTGGCAGCGTCTCAGTGCCTGACAGGGTGCTTGGCATAGTGGACAAATGACATACGCAAATAGTTGAGAATTTTAAGACTTAATATAGTTGAGCTAAGTCATCCTAACCTCATTAGTAACTGAATGTTATAGTTACCAAAATACCATAAGGTACAAACTGCTGGGTAGAATATTTCTCTGCCAGAGAAGCACTGTGTATGGGCATTTGAAGGTGGCTTTATTAAAGCTCAGAATGAGAACTAGCTTTTCCTGGAGGCTAAAAGAGCCCAGACTACTATGCTCCTGGAGATTTGATCTGTAGAACACACTCTGCTATTGAAAACATGTCAATATCCAAAAGAATTTTCATTGATGACTTCTCATAGCGATGTGCTACATAGTAAACTTAAGAAAATAAGTTCTCATTCCATAGTTTCACGTAGTGAAAGAAATCCTTGTCTTTATTTAGTACTGAAGTCACAGAAGCATTATCAAAATGAAAGACAGAATCTTGGAAATTTTTGGCATTCGCATAAGACACATTAAAAATAATAATAATATGTAGCCAGGCACAGTGGCACATACCTGTAATCCCAGCAGCTTGAGAGGCTGAGGCAGGAGTATTACAAGTTCAGAGCAAGCCTCAGCAACTTAGTGAGGCCCTGACTCAAAATAAAAAGAGCTGGGGGTGTAACTCAGAGGTAAAAAATGCCCCTGAATTCAGTCCCCAGTACCAAACCAAACCAAAAAACACCTTACCATGTAAATGTCAGAAATGTTGCTACCGTGTACTTAGTGTCTAAACCACCCTTTTAGAACAAGCCAGGATCAGTGAAGTTACAGTCCAGTGGCCAGTGGCTAGTGATTTAACATGTGTGGGTCCTCTGGTACTTTTGCGTTTGTAGCTCGTCTTTACTGTAATAAGTGTAAAGAGAACTACTGCTAACAGCTCAGTGATAGCCATTGATCTCTCTGCCGTATTATGTATTACAAAGGATATGAAAGGGATGAGGTGATTCTTTGATGCTGTTGATATCAGATTATGACCAATGTGTATCACAAAAGCTGGTGAGAGCTCCAAGTCCTATAAGGAGCACAGTGCACTAAGCACAATTTCTTTAAAAATAAAACACTTTATAATGGGTTCCAAAGAAGATGTTTCGGCAATACTAGGGATTTGTTATTTCCTATGGTCATTTTTTATTTTCTTTAACAAAGCAGAGGAGGAGGTTTAGAATAATAATTCAGGGAGTTCAATAAAACCCCTTGTGTTGGTGTAAGATGCCCATTAAAGATCTAAGCAGTGGTTAAGCATACACTGGATGCATGGGTTCAGCATTCAGGAGAGAGGTCCGTGATGGATAATGAATCTAAGCAATGTCAGCATGCCC
Organism: Ictidomys tridecemlineatus; assembly: GCF_052094955.1. Classification (NCBI taxonomy): domain Eukaryota; kingdom Metazoa; phylum Chordata; class Mammalia; order Rodentia; family Sciuridae; genus Ictidomys; species Ictidomys tridecemlineatus. Next base: position 97,191,855 of record NC_135486.1, read on the forward strand.
ATGACCTTCAGATCTATAGGCTGGATGCTGTGATCTTGGGAAGCATAGCTAGAGAAGGGAAGGGTCTCAGAGGGGCACTGACAAACTCAGCACAAAACCAGGTACTTCTGGTGCATTCCACTGTGACAGGTCTGCCCCACAGGAGAGCCCCCCAAGGGGACATGGGGTTCCTCTTCCGTGTGGCAAGGGACCTCCATCTGGTCCAGGGAGGGTGGTTGCCAACCACAAGCCAGATGCACTAGTTAACATAGCTACCATGGGAGCCTCCATTCCCAAGTCCCCACCAGCAGAGAGGATGGTCCCTCATCTTCCCTGTATCTGCTCCTAGAAATGGAGGTCTTTTGAAGCACTGCAGAGAATATTCTGGAGAATCCTCTCAATCCCAAACTGGGACTGTTGGTCACATTAACTAAAAGGAAACCCAGAAAGCATCCTTTAAGCTATTCTTGAGTGTGTGTATCCCTGGTAGGACCTGAGCCATAGACCCCCATGGGTCGGCAGCTCTTGCCTTTCTCTTCTATGCTGAACTAGCCCATGGTTTAGAAGTCTGCTGAAAAAGCCTGCTCCCCTTCCCATGTCCCATAAACATCCCTGCCCTCCTCTCTCCTGCTTTGTCTTCCTCCCAGCTCAGCAAGATCTCCCCACTCTAAGTTGGTGTCAGCAGCTCACTGCAGCCCCTAATCCCTCTCTCTCCTTCTCTTCCCACTTCCTCCCTTCTGAAGCATTTGACATCTTTTGGTAGCTTTAGATTATGTGATTTTGCTCCTAAGGCATACAGAAAAAGCAAACCAGACACACAGGTGCTAACCCTTCCTTTACCACCACCAACGTGGTCAGGGAATTTTTCATGTGTGAATAACAAATATTAATCACCTCTGACCTCTTTGAGTCCCTTCTCTGGGCGCTTACATGTATTTTCTTTCATTCTCACAGCAGCTCCTGAAATACAGATTTTATTGCCAGGGCTTTACAGGTGAATAGACTAAAGATTCAAAACCCAAGGTCACTTGGCTGAGGTCACACAGGATGAAGGTGGACTTGCCCCAAAGGATTAATTGTTTCTGTGCTCCAATCTCATCTGTTCTAGACATTTGCCTGTTGGATGGTCTATTCATTTGTTTGATGACTGACCATCCTCTGAAGCCCCTGCTGACTTAGGTAGGGAAATATCCCCCTCCCAGGACTCCCTGCTTGTAAGGCAGAGTCCTACTGTCCAGTCTGGAATCGAGGCAAGCCAGATATTCCCTCTCTTGCCTTTTGGCAACTGAGTACAGCCTCGACCCAGACCTAGCCAACTGGATGCTCCTGCCTGGTCCTAAGCTTCAGCAAGACAACATGCCACCCCAGACAATTAGAGAATAGTAGGGATGGTCCACTGTTCAGAGGCAACATCAAGTGGCCAGTTCTTTGGGGGCCAGCAGCATTGCTCTGCCTTTTATGATGGAAGCCTCAGCTGTCCCCACTGCCACCTAGACTCTTGGCTTTCCCTCATCCTCTGGCTGTTTCTCTAATTTCCTTCTCAGTTCAGTGGGTTCCCAAATCTTCCCAATAATGCCTCTTTTTTTTTTTAATTACTAAACTGCTTTCTTGATTAACAACCAGGAGATTTTTATTGGCAGTGCTGAGAACAGTCAACTGATGGGATGGTCTCCACAAGGAAACATGTCCCTCTAAAGATCTATGTACCAGCCGAGAGAGAAATAGGACTGAGGAGAAGGATTTCTTTTGCTCATGTTTTCCATCATATTAAAGAAACCCATTCCTTTCAGATACTCCTCAAGCATATGAATGAAAGGCTCAGAGACTCCATAGAGCGCTGCCATGCAGGAGCTTGGGTGGAGTTCTTTCTGTTTTACCTTCTCCCTAGTCCTGTTAAATTTCCTGCTATGGGATTTGGTTAAGCCCAGGTTCTCTTTTGTCCTGGGTTGTTGCATTTTCGAATGTCAAATGTTAGGCTTGCTGTCATATTCTTCGAAGGATCATAGCTGAAAATATTTTGGAACAGGTCTATGATCTGTGCTTGTTCCATGCAGGGCTTACAAAGTCATAGAAGGATACTCCTCATGATTTCTTTTCCCTGCCAGATGGCAAATACTCCCAAGGACATACATTACCCTGCTGTATTGTGAGATTCTCTTAAGGAGTTTGCAGATCACTGCAATACTTTGGCCAACTGAAGAAACTCGGTAGAAGCTCACCTACCCAACATGGGCACACGGCAGTGGCTACTCTTGCAATATTTATATTAATAGGCAAAACAAACATTCAGAAACAACACTCCACTGAACCAACAAATAGATGGCTGTTAACATTGGTCTGGAAAATACAGTATGATAAAACAATAACCATAATTCATCTCCTAGCAATACAGAGGTGGGTGTGTATGGAGAGATCACTGGGTAGTGGTGAGGTGCTGCCCCCAAACAGGTTAGTTTACCCATAAAGGCCCTAACACCACCACTGATGTAGCACTGACCCAGAAAATATCATGCTTTTTGAGAACAAACAACTACAGGTAGACTAATGGCAGAACTGGAAGAGAACTAACTCCTTCCACTTCTGCACATTATCAATGTAATGGCAAATAAGAAAGAAGAGAATTACAAGAGACAAGTTGCTAAAGATGAAAGATTTGAAGTCGGGGCTTAGAGTAATTTTAGTATGATGCTTACAATTCTCTGTAATCTGTGGATTATGAATGAGATGCAGATAGGATAGCTGTAACAGACGTACAGGGGCTGTTAGTAGACATGGGACCATGATGGAAGGATGAGGCATCTGATCATGAAAGGGCAAGATCTGAATGCCCAGCATAGAGCCAGTTCCCCAGCTGCTCCTGGCTCCTAGTTTCAGCCATCTTGTAAGGAAGAATTAGACTTTTGCATCCAGCTCACAGTGTCATTATCAAGTTCAGACTCCCAAAGAAGGCCAGAGCCCTTCTGATTGTGGCCTGCTTTACAAAAACACAAGTCCTGTTTGGCATCAGATCTGTCTTTAGAATGCCCACTGAACCAGCCCCCTGGAGCTCCATGGGTAAACAAGTGGGAGCATCTCTGGGTAAGGCAGGCTAGGTGCTTCCTGGGAGAAAGTCCCTCGTGCCTAATTTCATGTCAACCTCAGAAACCCTCTGGGGATCCAGAGTACAGGCAGAGGAGAGGAAGTTGCAAATAAGAACCAGAAGTGAGCTTGAGGGTGGTTTGGTCCATCTCTGATGGTTGGATCCATGTGACAGGCTGCCTCAGAACTCTTAAACCTGTCACTGGGGACTCATACAAACCCAGCCAGAAACATAGGGTCACAGCAGTTGACTCATCCAGTGCTGGACTTTTTTTTCCCCCCCTTCCCTGAAGTCCTAGCGAATAGGGAATCAATATACTGATGCTTATCTTCAGAGATGCAATGTCAAGAGTTCAGACAAGAAAGATGTGTTTCATTTATCTGCTTGTCTGCAGCTGAGCACATTGAGAGTGGGTCGTGTCCTGTTAGTCAGGAGGGAATAGTATATTTTCTGTGCCATCAGCCTGGGAGTTCTTTCTGAGCCCTTGATCTTCCTACAACAGCAGAGAAGGGGCATTTGAGTTTCCAGAATGGAAAAATATTGCCTACTTAGAATCTCTTCCCTGAGTCACATTGATTTGTTAGTGCAGACTCACTTTTGAAAACCTCTCTCTGGCTTTTTAAATGCTGAATTAAAACCTGAAGCATATTCTGATTCTGACTTCAGCTCTTCACATTGCAAAAGTCAATTGATGCAGGGCTGCGCAGCCCAACTGCAGCTGTCTGTTTTCTCCCTGCCTCCCTGCAGCTCTTTTTTTCCCTGCATTTTTCTTGTTTATTTTTCTTATCTTTACTTTCTTTCTTTCTTCTTTAATTTGGTAGAGAAGCAAAGTCAGTTTGTTTTGTGCGACAACTTTTTTCCTTCTTTTCTAGTCAATTCTTGTGAATTTGCAAAACTCTTACATCTCATACTGTTTAGAACCACAAAATTGCCCAGGATGACTGAGTTTTTTTGTTTTCTTTTTTTGTTTTTTGTTTGTTTGTTTTGTTTTGTTTTTGGTGAAGGAATTCCATGAAATCATAAGGTTCTGAGGATATATGTGTATTTGCTACTCAATGGAGATAAAAGAACAGATAACATCAGTAGCAACCACATAACAACTGTTTACTCTGCCCTGGGTGACTCTGTAGGCATTGCTTTTGGTTTGCAGTAGTCCTATAGGGTAGATATTATTCCTAGTACACAGACCAGGGAATTGAGTCTCAGAAGGGTTTAGTGAAAGGCCAGAGCCATGCAACTTTTATGTGTCAGGATTGAATTGGGATTCAGAACTGTTTGATCACAAAGTACCCTTTTTTTTTTTACTATGCAAATAAAAATAATTTTAGTTGTTCAGACATGGTTGTCTGAACAACTAAAATTATTGTCTGTGCTTAGACTTACCAATGATGTCTCTTGTGAGTAGTGATAGTAGCAGCCACAATAAAAACAAATGATATAAACAATTAATCATTGAGCACCCTTTAAAGCCCAGAAACTTTGTATTACCTGCAAAATTCTCCTAATAATTTCAAGATTTATAGATGATTTTTATTCCTATTTTACAAACAAGGAGACTGAGCCCTAAGATAGCTAAAGATTTGCTCAGGACACCTAATTAGTAGTTGACGGAGTTGAGTTTTAGACCCAGGTCTATAGTATACAGGTTCTAAATTTTAACCATTCCTCACTAATGATAACTGGCAAAAGTGTCCCCAGATTCAGTGGTTTTGACCCATAATGCCTAGGGGAAGACAGTCCCACATTTCTGACTAGGGAAACAAACCTTTACGGAATGGAAGGAAGAGGTGTATACTGTGGAGTGTGCTTTATTCCCAACTGTGTGCAAAGTTCCTTAGAAGGACAGACGGAGACTGTATTTACAAGAATCTCTCTGAGTTGTCAAGAGGAAAACCTCTCCCACAATTAGATCAGCCTGCCTCTGGAAGCAGGGATGGAATGAAGCAAATTGGATTTTCCACCAATTCTTAGAGGGCATGAACTCAACTTTTATAGTTCATAGGACAATTCAAGTTTTGATTTGGGGCAGAATGACCTGGGCTTTCAGTTAGTTTTGTTTCAGTGTGGTAGATCTGGGGAGTCAGAGTCTCTGTTTTTTGTTTCATGTATAACTTGTTGATATATTAAATTGCTTGGTTTTATAAATTAAAAAAAATGTATGTATATGTGTTTGTGACTATTCAGATAGCCGTGTGCAACTGGCCCTAAAAAGAGAGACTATTCAAATTCATTTTATAAGAGTACAGATGTTCCTCTGATTGTCTTATTAACATTGTCTGACTTTAGTTTTAAAAATGGGGCACAAAGGCATGGAAAATCCATATTAACAGATAATCCAGAAATGCTTATATCAGACTGTAGGGTGTGGTTTCATTCTGATCTTATAATATGGGGATACTGTGGGGACTTAGCACTTGAGAGTAAATCATGATGCAACCTTGTAAAGGCTGATGCAGAAGATCTTAAATCTAAATCAGCTTGCACCCCCCCACTCTGCTTCTGAGTAATGAGAGCTTAGTTGTAATTTTTCTTAATATAAAAATTAATTGGTATATTTTTCAATTACTTAAAAAAATAAACAAATGGAAATTGGTGATTTGTATTAATCCAGAACCCAATCTGCTTTAAGTAAATTACTCCAGCTATGTGAATTCCTTGTTGGGTTGATTACAGGTTGACTCAGACTCATTTTTTTTATTATTTGTTTTATGACAAAGTCTGAATCTTACAAAGTTTAGCTACTATTACTGTCTTACTTCTAAACCCCATTTTCTCAATAAACTTCTCTCTGCCTTTTGGACCACAGCTCTTTACTACTTTCTCTTAAGACTAGCAAAACACTATTTGCATCCATAAAATTAAACATTTGTGAACTACCTTATGAGTTGGTGACTACATAATTAATCATCCAATGCAAAACATTTGTGAGAGTCAATGGGAACATTATTAATAATTATGCTCAGACAATAGGCATAAACAGGATGGTCCCAATCCAGTGGGAACATATGGTCACCATGCTACTGTGAAAGTATTGTCGTTGCAGACTGGCCAGGAGTATATAAATAGAATTTGAATTCCTAGGCCATCAGGTTTGTAACGAAAACAATGATAGGAGTTTTCCAACATTATCTACAACTTTGAGTATAAATTGGTTTGATAAAAATGTGATTTAGATCAGCTCTGCTTCTGGAGGTAGGGATGGAATGAAAGTTCCCATCTATTAGAAAAAAATAGTTGTGGAGTTTTAATTTTCAACAAATACTTAGCAATACTGTTTAATTCCTCTTCCAAGCCAGAAACCTGCACTAGAGACTAGGGGTGCAGTTGTGGGGTAAATAAACATAGTTTCACCATCACAAAGCTTCCAGAGAAGGATAAAGATGAATGATGGATCACTTCAGTATTTTATGATCAGTAATGAGGCGATGTCAGGAGAAACCAGAAGAGACACTTCATACAGCTTTGGTGTGACACTAACTGAGAGCTTAAGGATGGGTGGGAGTAAGAGGGTGAAGACATGAGCTGGGGGGTCCCAAGCTGAAGGAGGAGGCTATTCAGAGGCCCAAGTGCCACAGAGAACTTGGCACCTTTAGGAAATGGGTCAATCTTGTTGGAACATGCAGCTCTTGATGGGAAGTGGTTAAGCAATAGGCTGGGAATGTGGCCCCAGATCTCAAAAGGCTTAAAAACTGTAATAAAGTGTTTTGGCTTATACTGAGGGGTGTGGGGCATCATTGAAGTGCTTCAACAACAGTGGCAGTCGCTTTAGAGGAAGACCTCTCAGTCTAGATATGAAGAGTAGGTTAGGGTCTTGGGGTGTGGATGGGGACCAGGAGGGCCAGAAAGCAAACCAGGGGACAAAGAAGAAGGAAATGGGGAAGCTTACACAAGAGTGGTAAGCAGTGATGGAGAGATACTTGGGAAGTGGGGTCAACCTGTTTGACAATGGCTTTGGGACTAGGGGTGCGGGTAGAATTATTCCCCCATGAAATCCACCTTTGAGATCCTAACCCCCAGTGTCCTAGAACAAGGGGAAATTGGGACACAAATGTAAAAAGAAGGAAGATGTAAAGAAACAAGAAGGTGACGATCAGCTATACACCTAGAGCAGATTCATCCATATAGCTTTCAAATGAAACCAACCCTGCTGCCACCTTGAATTTGGGTATCTAACCTCCAGGACTGTGAAGCTCTGAATTTCTGTGATTCAAGCCTGTGGAATGGGGGCAAAGGAACCCAAACTGAGATGGGCAGAGATAATTGTTTTGAACACACTGGCTTTGAGGTACCTGTGTAACCTCTGGGTACAGACTTCCAGTAGCCTGTTGGATGGTCAAGGCTCAGGATAGACACAGCTGGTTGTGGAGTCACTGATTTGGAAGTTCCTGGCATGTAGATAATAACTGACATCAAAGTAGGGGATCTTGGGGACCCCTCTGTAATATTGATGCTTTCTTAACATATCAAAGAGATAGAAAAAACTTTGTTATATGTTATTGATTTTAAATATTTTCTTGTAGGAATTAGCAAGAATGGACTGTGGAGCAAGACCAGGGTATCAATAAAATGGCCAACCCCTCAGAAGTCAGGCTCGGCTACTTCTTGTTTTAGGAAATCACCCCTTTACGATGACCCCAGAAACACTCAGAGATTCTGACTCACACAGAGCTTATGAGAGACAATATCTGGAACCCAAACACCAAATTATTAATTTATGATGAGAAATAGAACTGGCAGGTGGAACGGATACATGTGTCTGTCTTACCAGCTTCTTCTATTGCTTACAGAAGAGCTATAGAGAAACAAATTATAATTACCAGGAGGCTGTTTGGTGCACATGGAATCAGAACAAGGGAGTTTGTTTAAAGATCTGAGTTTATAATGAGATCAGATGCCAATCACCAAGTAGGGCTCCCCTCCACGGGGAGGCAGTTGCCAAGTGCGCTGTGTCCATCATCCCATCAGTTATCAGTTGGATGCTGCCTGCCCTGGACAATGTGTGGGAGGCACTGCCAAGTCTCATCTCTCTGACTTCCACTCCCCTCCACAGATGATGTGCTCCATTTAAATGAAGGCATAGCTTGTCTTTGGAATCTTAATAACTCCATCAGTTTGAGACTTTTCTTGCTGTCCAGGGTCCCATTCACCTTCTTTGAAAAAATTCTGTATCTTTTATCCATTATATGTTGATTTTAATGTTTTTTCTCCTCATTTTCTTATTCTTTTTTGCGGGGGGGGGGAGGTAGGGGAGAGTGGTTACTGGGGATTGAACTCAGGGGCATTCAACCCTGCCCTATTTTATATTTTATTTGGAGACAGGGTCTCACTGAGTTGCTCAGAGCCTCACATTTGCTAAGACTGGCTTGAACTTCCAATCCCCCGCCTCAGCCTCCCAAGCTGCTGGGATTACAGGCATATGACACTGTGCCCCAGCCATTTCCATATTCTTGGCCTTGGCAATAGGGCTGAAGATGGGAGTCTTTTTGAAAATTTTAGATATAAATTTAATATTTTCAAAGCAATGATTTGGGGAAAGATTATTTTAAACTGAATATTTTTCAGTGATTTTATTATATTGATTTGTAGAGTATTAACTCATTCCTGTTTGGATTATATTTACCCTCTTAGACTTCCTGCTAGTTCCAACAAGAGTGCAACGTGTCTTTACAATCAATTGACTCTTACTATGGGGACAATTTTGCTTTTAGAAATTTTTTAAAATTCAGGTGACGTGGTGTGCTGGGAGAGGCAGAGCACATACATTTAAAGGTCACTTTTTTTTTAAGAACTCTTAAATATTTTCCTTTTACCTTAAATAGGTGAATACTAGTTTCCTCTGGGGCTGCTCTTCATTATTTGCAAGTTGGTTTTACAAATAAGGTTGGCAACACACGAAACTTCTGTCCCCATAACTTCAGGCCAGAGAAATTAATTACATCTCTCCTCTTAAGGCAATCTGTCACCAAAATTTATACGTTCTAAGGAGATAAATACAAGTCTCTTTTAAGTTTCCACTCTTATCTTTACAGCTTTAGGATCGGGACCCTCAGTGATTGAAGTTTAAGTTGAAATTTTATCCAGGCAAGCTGGCATACATGATGTTAATATTTTGAGGCTCTTCCCCGAAAAATTATTTTAAAATTTAATGAAGAAGGTGCAAACAATTTCAACAGTCTATTCTGCTTCCCAAGTAAATATATTAACTGGCCTTTTAATTGGCTAGAACTGTCATCTTTCTTTCTGGTCTGGGTAAGGATGGGAGAGAAGAAAGCAAAGTGAAATAAAATACATCTGATGAGGAGCAGGCACACATGGAAGAAACAGCTATGTTGCAGCACAGTATTCAGCTATAAAATGATGTAGAAGAACAATGGTGTGCATACAGAGAGGTCCACTTGGAGGATGGAGGCCGATCCACAGGTGTCCACAGCACCTTTATACATATGGACCTGGATTCTTGAACCATTCCTAAAGACTGGGCTATTTTTGTAGCACCGGCTTTCTGCATACTCTTGGGGAGGAGGGCATCGATTTGGAAGACAGGAACTAGCTCTTTTTCTCAGATGGAGCAAAGCAACCCTGTCCTTTTTGTGAAATAGGTAGACTTCTACCCTGGGCAGAGCAATGGACAATGAGTTTCCCTGGCACCAAGCCTGCTTGTCATAGGGAGGGATTTGAGGGAACACAGGATACAGATCCCTGCTGCGGATGATCAGATTTAGAGAGGAATCTGTGAAAACATTTCACTTAGACTTTTAGCAGGAAAGAATTAACAGGGGTGGCGTGGGTGGAGAGTCCATGCTTCAAGTGCCTGTGCGTTTGAGAGGAGAGTTCAATAATAGGGAGGTAGAGGGCTGCCAGTCTGTCCCTTCCTAGTCATAAGTGCCTCTGCGCATATATTGTATTTGGTTCTTTAAAGCCAAAAGCCCTAAAGAAAATACCTGGGAGCCAATGGCAGCAGAGTCTGTTGCCTTCAGAAATCAACTCTTCCTAGAGATAAAGCTGGGCTGAGTCAGTGTGGGGAAGAAAGGAGAAGTTTCTTGGTCATCTCAGTGGAGAAGCAGGTGTCCCTGGTCCCAATAAAGAAAAAGTGGTGCTGGGGAGGGGACAGCGTGCTGACCATGCTAAGCATTTGTGCCTATTCCTCCAGAGGTGGTGACAGCAGAGGGCTTCGTCTCAGGGGACGTGAGAATCACAAGACCTCTGGTTCTCCCTAGCATATTAAATTCAGAGCCCATTTCAGTCACCAGTAGCTGGAAGAACCATGTGAAAATAATAAGAGGCTTTTGCTCCACTTATCTCCTTCACTTATCTACTCAATTCGATGGCCTAATTCTGGAGTGGGAAGGAGAAAGTAGCACAGATTGAATGGGAAGGGTCATATGTAATGAGAATCACACTTTGAATGCCATTATAAGTAGCTTCTGACTTGTAAGTATCTGTTCTTACTCTCAATTTAGAATATCCGCTGTCCCAGATGGCTTTCACTCTCTCTCTCTCTCTCTCTCTCTCTCTCTCTCTCTCTCTCTCGTTCCTCTCCCTCCCTCTCTTCCTCCCCCTATTCATCTCAGGTTTCCTATCTCTTACCCTCCGAACTCGTCAGTTTTTCATCACTGTAACCAAAATCCCTAACGACAACAACTCAGAGGACGAAAAGTTGATTTTGGCTCATGGTCTCAGATGTTTAGTTGGTGGTCAGCAGAGTTCATTGCTCTGGACCCAAGGTGAAGTAGAACCTCAGGGTGGAAAGGCAGAATAGAGGAGCTCTGCTTACCTCAGGGCAGGAAAGAAGCAGAGAGAGTGGATCCAGCTACAAATGAACCTTCCAGGGCTTGCCTCCAGTGACCCGCCTCCTCCAGCCTGCCCCCTCTGCCTAATGTTACCACCCAATCCATTCAAACTCGGATTGGTTGATTAGGCCACACAGCTGTCGTCATTCAATCATTTAACCTCTGAACATTCTTGCATTGACACAGCAGCTTTGGGGGGACAACTCACAGCCAAACTACAATACCTTCCAAAGATGATTCTATTTGGCCACCGGACAGCCATCATTACCTTTTTTTTTTTTTAGATGTGCAAAGCTAAAATATTTTGCATGCTGGGGTATACTTCTGCTTCCAAGTTCAAAGGGGCACTCACAGTGAATAATGAGAGCTTGTGCTAAGAGAGGTTTACATGAGGTTTGTTGATAATTACTCTGCTCTACCAATAAAGAACCCAAACACACAGGAGTTTCAAATGATTTCACAGCTGATTGGTATGCACAAAGAATAATTAGCATCATGTAATTTTCCTTGCCAGATTGAGTCTCGTTTGAAAGAGATGTCATTTTAAAAAATAATTTCATACTTCGCTGATGAACTAAAATTGAGATGTTGGACAAATATGGCATGTATAGGGTAGTGGGCAAGGGGACAATCATTGTCTCTGTCAGGAAGGCAAGGGACAGCAAACCCATAAGAAGTAATTAACTACCTTCCAAAGGAGCAATAATCATTTTAAAGATAATTATCTGGAAAAGTAACCTGGGACTCACTACTCAATCAATACCTGACTATACCCCCTCCAGTAACACAGATGGGTTCAGAAACAACACCATTGATATGAAAATTCCATGAATTAACAAACACTCATATATTCAGAGCTTTCCTCATATTAGGGCTGTAGCAACGCATCCAGGTTTGAAGGAAGGAAGGGATTGAGATTCCTCTTCAGATCATGCCCTGCAGGGTCAGTTCTAACATTCTGGGAAAGAGGTGGCATCCTTGGTATCTGTCCCACAGGGCAGACAACTCTCATGCTTCCTTCTGTACAGTTCTCCAGATGATACCAAGGCCCCCATTTCCACCAAAGCCCCTTGCTTGGTTCCACTCTCAAAGCGTCTCCAACACACATGGATGGAGCAGTCATCCCTGACCTACAGGGCAAGCCCTGAGCCCTGACCTGGTCCAGAGGAGTCAGGGTACCTCACACCAGCAATATCGGCACCAATGGCATCAGGTCATCCTCACTGCTGCTCTGCACCTCCAAGGAACCTGAGTGTGCACCTCACTTCCCCCATGTCTTGGGGGCATGATCCCCATGTTTATATGAGGGTGGTCTTTGCTCCATCTCCTCTCCCCTCTCACTGTGGCCAATATGGCTGGATTCTATTCCAGGACACCAAAACAATCATGTGGCCTCAACTTGTATGAACTCTCCACAGTGGGATTGCAATCCCAGCTCATAAGATTTTCAAGAGGAAAACAGACAAAAACATTTGATTTGTGTGTGTGTGTGTGTGTGTGTGTGTGTGTGTGTGTGTTTCCCCCCCCCCCTCCCTCCAAGAAGAAAACGGAATGACCTGTGTGGGATAGTAAAGCCCCTCTCCACTTGGGGATGCTATGGAGCTAAGAAGCAAGGAAGATGATAACTGAGACTCCCACGAAGAGGTTCTTAAAAAGTGTGAAATGGTTAATTTCATGGTAGGCTTTCCTTGTTCTTTGGGAGAACGTGGTGAATTTACTGACTGATTAGTTAATATCAACCTTCAGTCACATGTTGGTACTGTTCTTTCAAGCTTTCTCCAAGATCTGCAAATAGAACCCTAATAAAAGCTTTCCACTTGAGTGGGAGAAACAGCTGAACACCTTGCCTTAGTATTCTGTAGGGAATTGTGTTATTATACTCAGTTTCATTACATTTGCTTCTGACCGCCCCCCCCCCCTGCACTAGCTTAATGTTCTTTTTCTGTCAAAGAGGGAAAGCCCCAAAACTACAAAAATTACTTTGCTCTTTTTAGTTTATAAAGTTAAAAAAAAATTACAGTGAAAAAAATCATTCTTTAACGCTTTGGCAAAGGTTGGGCGGTCTGTACTCCTAATAATTATATTCTGGTGTTAAATTAACTTTTTAACAATACTCTGTGATTCAAGTAGCAGACGGCACAGAAACCAAATTGCACACATTATTTCATTTTTTTATGAGTAAGAAATATTGGATCCTTTCAAACCTGAGTGGTACATATTGATGGCTTTAATTATTTTAGGGCCTGGCTTGTTTTTCACTTAAGTGTACACATGGAATTTAAAATAACTTTTGAGTCCTTGGAATATATTTAATTTCCACGACTTTTCCATTAACGTCAAGATAATAGCTTCTGGAGTAGATGGCATCCACCTTTTTTTCTGACTTAACTATCTGTTGTCACCACACTTTAACAGGGCAAATGCAGGTTTTAAAAATTTTCACAGGTTTTACCTTAAACTTAATCTGATTAAGTGGCCCAGTTTTTCATACTTGTTCTAATTCAGCCTAAATAAAAATTTTTTTAAGAAAAAGAAAGAATTGAGGATAATGTGCTTTTTTTTGGTATATGCCTGTTAGCTTTATTGGTGCAATTTATTCTTACAGATTGGGGTATTAAAGTGTAAATTAGCAAGGGAGCTATTACTTACATAGTTCTTTGTTTACATTTAGGTACAATACAAAGCAGGCTTTTGAAATAACCATTGGTTTTCTTTCTACTTTTTTCCGAATGCTACAATTTTTCTTCTGTCTTTGCGACACCTTGATGATAGATTCTAGGAACATGAGAAATGGGTCAAATACTTGGCACTATGGTTTGGATATTATCTAAGTATAGCTTCCAAGAGTTCATGGGTCAGAAGCTGGGTCACTAGGGAGTGATGTTAAGAAGTGGCAAGACCTCTAAGAGGCAGAACTTAATGGGAGGTCTTTAGGTCATGGGGTTGCCCTTGGAAAAGATTAACATGATTCTCATGATATCCCAGTTAGTTCCCATGAGAGGGACTGTTACAAAAGAGCAATACTGGTCCCTCATCACTCTTGCTCCCTGTTTTGTCATGGGATTGTTCTTGTATATGCTCCTGGTGTGATGTCATCTGCTACGATGGATGCAGCTGGGGGTAGGGTTGTACTTGCCAGAGTCAGGCCATACTGTTTGGGCTTCCATATTCCAAAACTATGGGCTCAATAAATTTATTTTCTTTGAAAGTACTCAGCCTCAGCTTGCCTTACATGAACAAGCCCTGGGTTCAATCCCTAGCACCACATACGAAAGAAAGAAAGAAAGAAAGAAAGAAAGAAAGAAAGAAAGAAAGAAAGAAAGAAAGAAAGAAAGAAAGAAAGAGAGAGAGGGGGAGGGAGGGAGGGAGGGAGGGAGGGAGGGAGGGAAAGAAAGGAAGGAAGGAAGGAAGGAAGGAAGGAAGGAAGGAAGGAAGGAAGGAAGGAAGGAAGGAAGGAAGGAAGGGAGGGAGAAGAAAGAATGAACTCAGCCTCAGGTGTTTTATTACAGCCATAGAAAATGGACTAACAAGGTTATCAGTGGAGACTGAACATCCAAAAAGTCAGTAAGTATTGATTGAGAATCTAGAGTTCCCTCTTGAAAAAGACTCATATCTTAGAAAAACAGGATAGAGAAAGGGACACATAACTGTGATAACACCATACAGAGTAACATATAATAAGTACTCAGCTATACATATTTTGAGTTGAATTAGTTAGGTTACAGCTTACAGGTACTTAATTTTTAAAAAATTTTTATTTGTTCTACTTAGTTGTACATGACAGCAGAATACATTTCAATTCATAGTACACAAATGGAGTGCAACACTTCAATTCTTTGGTTGTACATGGTGTAGAGATACATCATTTGTGCAATCATATATGTACCTTGGGTAATGATATCCATCTCATTCCACTATCTTTCCTACTCATAACCCTTCTCTACCCTCCCATTTGAGTTCTGTTCTTATTTTCCAGAAAGAAAACTGAGGTTCAAAAGTTTAAGTAATTGGTTTAAGGTCATCCAGATTGTAGGTAGAAGAGTCAACTCTGAGGTTAGTACTTCATGTACCATTATGCCCAGATGTGGGATTTGAGTTGAGCTTTGAGGAGTCACATTCAGAGTCTCCAGTTAGAGTTGTGCAGGTTGGACACTATTCATCTCTAGTAGGTACTACTTCCCAGGGACTCTGATAATCATTGCTTAAGCAGGAGGACACCCCAACTGAGGGTGAGATTTATTTAGACAGCATGAAATACTAGTGTGCGAATGCATTAACTTAGAGATGCTTTTGTTTGTACAGACTAGTTTAGCCCAGGGCAAGCCAAAGGAGTTATTCAGTCATGTTAGGATTGGTCACTTCAATAATCTTTGGTGTTACTAAAAGTTTGACCAGGGCTTGAAAACTGGCTCCATTGCTTATTACCTGTGTGCTCTGAGATCAAAAAAATAATACTACCTCTGCACAAGATTGTGAAAATAAATAGATCATAAAGTAATTCCCTGAGTATTTGGTTATTATACATGAACAATAAATATTCACCACTGTAACCAGGAAAGTTCTGATCTACCTTAGATTTCTGAAACTAGCCCTTGATTTGCCCTGAGCAGTTCCTCTGAAGACTTTGTGATCTTCAGAAAGATCCACTCCATTTTCAACTTCATGATAGTGAACTCAAAGGCAGGGAAAGAAAAATCCCATAAACATGGACCTGAGCCATCCTGAAAAACACATTCATGAATAAAGTCCTCTAGCAGCAGTTCTGCCTCGGTGGCCATAAGCACCAAGCAACTCATTCCAACAGCATTAAGGCAGTCACAGCTTTCGGACTTTGAAATGCCTTCTCTGTAAACAGCTCACCATGTTGCCCACAACAAGCATCAGTCAAAATCACGAAGAGTCATTGTCCCAGTCTCCTGCTTAGGTTTCAGGATATCTTCATGTACTTTAAGGATATAGAGACAGGGACGTAGGATGGTTCAACTTGTGATTCTCAGCTTTACCATGGTGCGAAAGCCATATGCATTCAGTAGAAACTGTACTCCAAATTGTGAATTTTGGTCGTTTCCCAGGTTGGTAATGTGCGATATAGGCACAGTATTCTCTCCTGATACTGGGCACTGGCAGTGAGCCCCTTTACTCCCCTGCAATCAACAGCGTGCACTGCTAGCCCTCTATGGTGTGTTATGAGGCTAAACCATGATTTAGGTGTGTTAAATGCATTTCCAGTGTATGTTATTTTCAACTTGCACTGGGTTATTGGAACCTAGCCCCATCATAAGTTGAGGAACATAAGTATACATGTAAATTTCCCCCTGGTATCTGGTGTCTGGAGTAAGAACTGAACTTGTGACTGGCCCAGTCGTGGGGCCTAAATGATTTTCAGTACCAGGCGTGTAGATCTGTCTTTCCATTAAGGGGGAAATAAGATCACTGGATGCCAAGAGCTCAGAGCTAATGTCTGATGCATCCCCCTTCCTCTCAATCAGAAGGGTGGGGGTGGACGTCATTTATATGAAGCTGGGGGACAGCTGGAGCCTCCCTACCTCTCACTGGAAGCAAAGGGTCTAGAGAGGCAAAAGGGTAATGATTTGCCCTCTCTTATCATTAATATTCTCCCAAGGCTTTCCTCCTGGCGCAGCTAATGCAAAGTCCTGGGTGCCTCTGGATCTTGTTGTGGACTGAGTAACTCCTCATTAGCCAGAATCCCATAGGGAAGGGGGCGTGGCACTAAAGAGGGCTCCGCCTTCTCCCTCCCCCCTAGGAGAGGAGGGCCAATTTGGAGCTATCCTGGGGCACTTTTTCTTCAGCCCAAACAAAGACTTATTGTTTCCCAGCGTCAGAGGGGATGTCTGTTCATACCCCAGGCACCATTTTGGAGCTTGATGCTGCTTCATTATGCCACACAGTTTCCCATAAAAACAGATGAGAAAAACCAGCTTATGTTCCTGTGCTAAGGCAGCTTTGAGCTAGAGTCAGGGCTTTTAAGCCCTTCAAATGTAAATCTGTCTCAAGGCAGCCCCTCTACAACCTCCATTAGGAAATTGGTTTATAATGTGTTATAATGTGTGACAGTTTTTCATGTCGCTTAATTGGAATCATTCTTGTGATTTTTACATTAACTCTTAGATCCCAGACCTAAAAAACACTTCATGGTCTTTGGAACTTTGAAATTCCTATTGATCCAGGCCTGTGGTAGACCTGATTGTCATTTGCTCTGTTGGGGCTAGCCCATAAGGCTGCAGGGGAACCCAAGGTAAGTAAAATACAACCTTTGTCCCTTACAATCTAAAGTCAGGGGAAAGAAAGAGGTGAGTTCAGACAAACAGTAACTGGCTCCTCACAAAGAGCATGCACACTTGGGGTTGGGTTCCATCAAGGCTTTGTAGGGGTGTCTATTCCTTGTTTGTGCAATAGAGAGTGATCCCTTAGGGGCTAATATAAAATACAGTAAATAATGCAGCACAGGTCCCCAAACCATGACTTGAGTTCAAATCCCCAATCTACTTCTTATGGCTCTGGAACCCTGAGCAAGTTGCCTAACTTCTCCAAGCACTGTTTTTCTCACTTGTCCATTGGAGTTGGTAATAGTACTTGCCTTGCCGAGTTGTTGGAAGGCTAGATTTAGTACAATGCAAGCTCTTAATAAAAATTAGCTCTTGGAGCTGGAGTTGTGGCTCAGTGGCAGACTACTCGCCTAGCATGTGGGAGGCCCTGGGTTCAATCCTCAGCTCCACATAAAAATAAAAGTATTGTGTCCAACTACAAAGCAAAATACTTTAAAAATTATCTCTTAATATTCTCAGAATTGACTAATTCATTTGACTAGTACTGTTGCACCAAGAAAATATGGTAGGGAGAGGAACTGAGTTCCACTAAGATAAAAATCCCATTTTCTTTTCTGTATGCTCTAATTCTTCCCTAAAATACAAACAACCAAAGGCCAATATGAGTGCTGAAGTGCTACTGGACATGTCGGGGCTCCTGAGGAGTTGGGACCCTGACTTAGCCATCTGTGTGTAGTTAAAACCTACCCCAGAGTCTGGCACATAGAAGGTGTTCAGTAAATGGGAGTTAAAGATAATGCTTTTTAAATATGAGTAAATAGAGACAGAACATCCAGGGCATGTTCAGGGACCTAATTCTAGTGTGCCTGAAATTTAAGGATTGTATTAGTTTGTAGGGTGGTGTCTGTACATTTGACTGTATAGCTTATAAACAATAGCAATTTATTTCTTATAGTTCTGTAAGCTGGAAAATCTAAGATAAAGGTAACGGGAGATTGACAGACTGATGAGGGTTCACTTCCAAGTTTATAGCTGGTCTCTTCCTCCTGCATCCTCACATAGTAGAACAGGCAAAAGAGCTCCCTTAGGCCTAGTTTATGATTGGATGAATCTCGTTCATGAAGCCTCCACCATCATGACTTAACCACCTTCCAAAAGCTACCCCACCCGCTTGCTCCTCTATCATTTTGACTGTTGGGATTCCAACATATGCATTTCAGGGAGGCACCAACAGGTAGATTGTAGCAGGCTGCAACAAATTACCATGAACTTGGTGGCATAAAACAATAGAAATTGTTCCTCTCACAGTCATGGAGGCCAGAGGTCTGAAATGAAGAAGTCCACACAGAAGGTACAAAGATGATGTATGCCTATTTCTACTGGTATAATGGTGGATGACTGCATGGAACTAATTAACTGGTCTTCCTGAAGAGTCCAGGGAAAATTTCCTTGCCTCTCCCAGCCGCTGGTGGCTGCAGGCTTTCCTTAGCTTGTGACCTCAGCTTGGCAAGCCTCTGTCTCCATCTTTACATGGCCTCCTCTTCTCTGTGTCTTCTTCCCTCTTTTCCTTTAAGGATATGTGTCATTGGATTTAAAGCCCACCCTAATCCAGAATAATTTCACTTTGGGATGCTGGACTTAATTACATGTACAGAATGTTTTGCAAATAAGGGCACATTCAAAAGTTCCTGGTAGACATATCTTTTGAGGAACCACCATCCAAATTACTACAGGGCTGTTAAGAATGCCAATGTGGACTGATGCATGAAAAAAAATCAAATTATTATATCAAATGATTTGCCTTAATTTAGTAGCTGATGATTACAGTTTGTCTAAACATAATATTGATCCAAGGGAGTATTTCTGTCCCCTGCACCATGTCAGAACACAGGGAGAAGATGCCATCTATAAACCGAGTGAACCCTCATCAGACATTGAATCTGCTAGTGGGCTTTGAAATGGAACCATCTGCAGGAGCCGGGGAAACACACAGTGCCTGATATCCCCACAGCCACCCCTTCACTGACCCACCAGAAGAAGATCACCCTTCCCTCCAGAATGTGGAGAGATTCCAGTAAATTATTGAAGACTGCAAGAGAGCTGGTGGGGTGGGGGAGATGTCAAGGAAGCAACGTACTGGTCTTTTGGTGCCCAGTCACCCAATACTGCATCACAAAATGCATCATTCCCATCTGGAAATGGGAATCAGGTATAGGAAAGACACATGTAGATGAAAAGAAGCCAAATTCCCAATCTGTGCCCTTCCCTGGGTAGGAGATACCACTGGGCCCAAGATGAGCATCACTCCAGGAAAACATAAACTAATGATATTATGCACAATTTATTGATGTGTATTAATATGCACTGGTTTTTTTTTTTGAGTATTTAATCCTCACCACAGGCCTTTTCTAAATGAAGAAACAGACAAAGAGACATTAAAGTAACTGAAGTCACACAGTCATAAATAGGAAAGCCAGGATAGGAGTCAAGGCAGCCTGCATTCAGACCTGTGTTCCAGCCCCAAAATAATACATCATGACTCCAGAGCAGGCAGGCAGCCCCTCCTCCGCCCACCACCATTTGGGGATTTAGGGTTATTTATTTTTATTTTGCAACACCCAGCTCTGAACACCCTGCATTTGCTCACTTATTCTTTCATTCAGTTCCCCATCCTGAGTTTAGTGAAGTCCCACTGTGGGAATGTCCACACAGAAAGTACAAAGATGAGGTATGCCTATTCCTACTGGTATAATGGTGAAGGACTGCATGGAATTAATTAACTGACAAGTGTTCTATGTCCTTGCTGGGAGATGTAGGAGACTGTCCCAAATTACCCACTCTGTGGAAATGAAGAAGCAGAACCAGTATCTCCACATTTTATGAGTTTTTTTTTCACTAAAGAGATATGTATGCAGCCTCATATAGTAAGCCATTTATTTTTAAACCCTTTGTCTATAATTTTAAATTTTTACCATTGAAGGCCAGATGGTCACAGGCTGGTGTCCCTATTTCCAGAGACAAAGATTGGTGCACACAGTAGTGATTGCAGTGGTCACAGCCACCACATCACCCCTCTAGCCGGTTCTGAATTACCCTATCCTCTCTGATGGGGCAGGTGTCAGCCACCCGCACAACCAGCTGACCAGAGACTGACCCAGGGTCCCAGAGAGGAGTTGCAGAAGGGGTGGGGACACTCAGGAATGCAGCTCTTTCCACCCACCCTGGAAGGGTTGGCTATTTTCACACCAGTTCCCTCGTGGGCTGGCCGAATGTCAGCTCTTCTCCAACTGTTTACTTGCTTGGAAAAGGAAAGTTCTGGGTTCAGGGATGACCAGAGGACTTTCTGACCAAGTCATAGGCAGAGGGTGACTGGTCCACTGGGAACATAGAAGGCCAGGGTGGGGATCACTGGGGAGGAAGTGACTCTCTTTGTCCTATTAGGATGTTCACAGAGGCACCCCACCCACCTTGCCAGAGACAGTTATTGCAATGAGCTTTGGCTGTTGGCTGGTCGGGCTCTTTGGACTAGCAACAAAAGACCTAAACCCTGACCTCTGACCTCTCCAAAACAGCAAATGGTATTTAAGCCATAACTTTGTTGTACTCTTAAGGTGAGGTTTATACTGCCTTCTACTGATTACTAAGGTAACATATTCTCACTTTGCAAGTTTCAAGTGTTTGGATTTGGGGTTATTTATTTTTATTTTCTATATTTGTATACATATACAATGAGACATTTGGGTGTAGGTCACAAACCTAAACACAAAATTCATTTGCTTCCTATGTACCTTATACATGTAGCCTGAAATTCATTTTATATCATATTTTTAGCATGCCTATATTTTGACTGTGACCCACTGCATGAGATTAGGTCTGGAACTTTTCACTCGTGGAATCATGTTGCACTCAGAAGGTTTCAGAGTTTGAAGCATTTCAGATTTTGGATATTTTGGATTTAGAACAACCAACGTGTATGACATGAAAGCTAAAACAGTATAAAGAAGAAAATTTAAAAGGAAGGAAATAAAAATCACTGGTAATCTCATCGTGTACTGAAACATTGTGTGTTCCTTCCTCATCTATACCCTGACCCCGCTGTGTGTGTGTGTGTGTGTGTATATGTGTGTGTGTGTGTGTGTTCTGTCACACATGATAATAGTCAACATTTATGGCTTTCCTACTAGTGTTCTGCATTGTGCTAAGCAATTTACAAGGCTTATTTCATTTAATCCCCACAGAAAACCTAAAGGGGTGAAGGGTTACATAATTAACAGCATTTTACAGATGAGAAGTGTGGGGTCTGAGCTGAGGTCACATTTTATATGTGAGTTTATGTTGTGTTTTTGACACTTAACATGAGCAGCTTTCATACTATCAGTGGTTCTTTGAAAGCACGATCTCTAATAATTGTATTACTTACCAGGGTATAAATACATTGTTTTTACGTGTAACCATTTTCCTCCTTGGAACATTTCAGGTCTCCTTTCTAGCTTTTTGGCATGATGAATAATACTGTGAAGAACATAAATCTTTGTAGGCTTATTTACTAGAAATAGAAGTGTGAAGTCTAAAGTTATGAATGTTTGTGAACCCCTTGATTGATCTGAGTGAACTTGTCCCCATGAGGACTTAAGGACCAACAGGGCAGAAAGTAGATGAATGTTTTAGAATTCAAAACAGGCCTCCTGCAATTGTTTTTCTGTTGCTATTGTTTTGTTTTTCTCTGACCTATAGGTGGTAGACTATTTTCTAAATTAAATTTTCCCCCACATTAAATGCTGACTGCTTGTCAGTTTGTTACCAGGATGAAAAGAAGAAATTTCGTGTTGAGAAGGTGATGAGAGCCTCACTCAGTGTCCTTGTGGCTATGTGGACAGCTGTTAGATTACTCCCAG
Source organism: Ictidomys tridecemlineatus (assembly GCF_052094955.1). NCBI lineage: Eukaryota > Metazoa > Chordata > Mammalia > Rodentia > Sciuridae > Ictidomys > Ictidomys tridecemlineatus. The sequence continues at coordinate 97,213,885 of NC_135486.1, forward strand.
TTGAGCTTTGAAAGCCACCTAACAACCAGCCCGTTGCTGGGTCTCCATTAGTGGGAGCTGGGCATGCTGTACATCAAATGCACAAGAGGGCTGGTCCCTGGGAAAACCAGCAGAGAACCAGCCTTTCTGTCCGAATCCACTCATCCCAGAACATACTGTAAATCACAAGAAGAAATAAGTCTCAAGAAGTAACAAGTTCTGGGGCTAGTCATTGTTCTTGTTTAATAAGCACCCAGCAGAGCCAAACAGTCCAAAGCAGAGAAGGCACCTTCCTATCCCCGTGGCAACCAAGTAGGAGCTGGCCGCCCCCAACAGCCTCTATTATCCCTATTCCACTTATACTGGGCATTATCTTTGTTGCATTTAAAAGACTGCAAGGCATCAGCCAGTGCTGTCAGGAGGGTCAGCCCTTGCCAGGGTGACAGAAGCCTGGATATGGCTCATGCCCATGACTTTCAAGCAGGATTGAGTCGGATTATGAGTTAGCCTTTCCCATGCTATAGTGAAGTATAAGTGATGAGAAGAGGGCCTTGAGGAGCTACTTTAAAAATTACAATGTCTTCTTTTGCATTTTAAAGAAAGCAAAGGGCTACCAGCCTGCAAGACTGAACTCCATTTCCAGATAATCAGTCACTCAGGCCCTGGGGAATCTCTTTTCTCTTAGTTCACATTTATAGTAGTATCAGGCTGCTCGGGAAGCAGATTAGGCACATTATCAGAGTGTCAGAAAGCTCCTAGGAGTATCAATAAATTTGTGTACTGGAAGCTGAGTTTTGTAACCCTTTCATGGCCTAGAGAACATTCTGTGATGATGGAAATGTCAGTGCTGGGCAATACAGTAGCCACTAGTGACACGTGGTCATTGAGTAGTTTACATGTGGCAAGTGCAACTGGCCAACTGAGTTTTAAATTTTATTTTATTTTAATAAATTTTAATTTTCACGGTCACTGGGGGATATTGGCTACTTCGTTGGATAGGATGGCTATGATAAAAAATGGAAAGCTTTTTTTTTTAATCTGTATAGTCTCAAAGAAGTCAACTTTGCACTTTATTCAAAAAAGAAGGATGAGCAAGCAGAAATTTGGTAAGGAAGGGGTAAGGAGAGGCAGTTAACTCAGGGTGGGATGACAGCAATGAATTTGTTTGAAATGCAACCAGGAGTTTTGTGCTCTGTTGGGACATTGATTCCTCTTCTTCCTGGTTGAAGCAGTTATTTTGGTGACTCAATGCTTTTGTGTTCAATAGGCTTAATTTTTCACACAGCTGGGTTATCTTGAGTATGAAAGCTCTTTGCTTAATCTTCCTGATTTCTCGGCTCCTTCCAGCTGCACAGATGTGTGCGTGACACCCTTCTCTCTCTCTCCCTTTCTCTCTGGATGCTGATGAAATATGACAGTTTCCACGATATGCTCACATATAGAAACAAAAAAAAATTGCAACTTCATGGAGGAAAAAAGGGCACCTTGAAAAAGGCACCTAATGGTCCCAAGCACAATTTATCTTTCTTATTTCTTGATAAAGTGGCTCCTCATACATTTATTTTATAGTTGTGAGAAAAGGAATTAACCCTGACTATGGCAATTCACCTTGATGTCAGATAAGTACATCTGTTATGAGTTTCTAATCTTATGCAAACTGTTTATCCTAATTAATAAGTATTTGTGAATGGATAGAGTGATACCTTTGAGTCTCTTATTTTCTATAATTTTTCAAAGAAACAGGCACTTGATTAAAGAAGTAAGAAGAACTATTTTTCTTAAGGTCCACTAAAGACTAAAGAAGTCTTCTGTCTACTTCTGTGGTTGCAGTACAGGCCTTTCAATTGTTGCTAGGCACCTCATTGCTGACACATATGTGGGAATGCAGGTGAGCTAAGATAGGCAAATAGCTCTTGCTACAGAGGAAGAAAGATTCCATAAGAACCTATTTCAGAGCAGCTGCAATCATTTTAGGCATAACAGGAACGAATGCTTTGCAAGGAGGGGCATTTTACAAACCAAAAAATTGGAAATTCCAATCAGATGGTGAGTAGGGTAGGACCTTCCTAACAGTGTAAGTCTGCTCCCCCAAAATGCAGATGTGGGAGAAAGGGAAAATCGCAAGGATTTCTAACAAGGATGGAACAGAACCAAATGACAAGATGACAAGGAAGGTATTATCTCTGGGAAACACTTATTTGAAAACTGAATGATGAGAAGGATAGCAAAGTAAATCTAGCTGAGTTAATATCTGCTAATATCTGCCCTCATGTTTATTAGAGAGGGGAAAAAGCCACTTGACATTGTTAATGCTAATGAAGTAACGTCACCACTGACAGATACTTTCTTAAATCTAGCACTAAGTCTAATGGTTCTTAGATGCACCCCTCCCCCATGTTCACAATACTGCAAAGACATTTAACACTAACTAGAGAAGATGGCCTGTGTAGTAATTAGGTCCACTTTAGGAGAGCCAATCTACCAAATTTTGAGATAAAAATAGGGAAAATAACAATGTCAGCTTTAGCTTCTTCTATATTATGTCCAAATTCAAAGAACTCAATGTATACGTGCTGCAATAAAAATTTAAGTGAAGATACTGAGGCAAAAGGAGAGTAAGAAGGCAGCCACTTGATGTCTGTGGTCACCACCTGTCTCCATGCTATGGAAATGTCGAGCATAAACTTGACTCAGAAATATAGAACTCTGCAAGGAGAGAACATCCAGTTACGAGACACATGGTGGTCCACATGTTAGAACTAACTAGATACTTGGGATAAGGATAGCTCTTCCCATTCTGACACTTCCAAGAAATTCTACTGTGTTTTCTCTATCTGGGACATCACTACTTTCTGCCTTCTCACCATCACTGGGCCTGAACCAGATGGGAAGTCTTCTCCCCAAATAGGCACTCCTACCTGCCGCTGGTTTGCAGTACACCATTGATTTAGTATAACAAGATTTAATGGCAATCCCTGGATTTTAAAAGCATGGGGCTCCTTGTATATGGAAGATTAGCGTGAGATGTTAGCAAGCAACTCACTGCAATAAAGCAGAGTGTCAGGAGAGAATTACAGCTTGAGGAAGCAGTAACCCACTGGTCCCCACATTTCTCAGAATGAGAAGTTTTGAAGGGTGAGTTCTGTAACAGCTTAAGAGACAGCAGCAGCTTCCTCGTTTGATGACTATGCTTTTAGCTGGACATTATGGAAAGAAAATGATAAGAAGCAGAAACTAAAAGAAATGGAAGAGGAAAGAAATTACTAGTACAACTCAGACATGGCTGTCTTCTCAAGAAAAGCCTAACCTAAGCTAACCCTGAAGCATTACTCAGAAGATCTTGGCATTCCTTCCAGAAGAAAATCCACTTTCAGGCATTAGGAAGTTTATCAGTCATGGTTCAGTTAGGAGAAGGAACCCACACCAGTTACTGCACCGGGAGAATTCAATATGAAGAGAGTTAACCAAGTAACTAAGTAACTAAGTAAGTAACTAAGTAAGGGAATGAAGGAAGCAGGCACCACAGGAAGCAGCTATGGCTCCTAGGGCTGCAGGAACCAAGGGCTGAACTATGAGAAGCTGAGAGGAAGATTCCTGCTGAGCTGCTGATCTGGGGCTGGTGTCTATGGGGCTAGAAGTCTGGTGTTGGAGGGGGTGTGATGAAGCCGGTTCTACCAGTGTTGGAAAAACTAAACTGGATTCCACCATTCCTGCTGCTGCCAGAACTAAATGCTCTGTGGTGTTGCAGCCAGGTCGCATTGATGGAGACAAAACTTTGAAAGGCAAATTAGGAAGCTTCAGCCCTGCAGTCTCCCCCAACACCCGCGCCCCCTATTGGCAGAGCTGAAAAAAAAAAAAACAGGGCCCAGTTTCCAAGTAAACCAGCCCAGCATCAGGAAGATACATCTAGAAGGGAGGTTAGAAACTGAGAAACAGTAGTTGATTTACTGGCACAGTGAATCATGGAGGTTTTATTGAAGATGCTGTAGAGGAGTAGGAGGAGTTTATTCATATTGCATACGGCTCAGCATTTTATGATTTCTTTCTCTGAAATAAATCCTCATTAAACATGTCTTCCTTAGTGTTTCTGCACTACATCCCTTTTAAAATAAAATGAAGCTATGTGCTCTATGCTTGTAACCATGCACGAGTTATCTTATTAATAATTATTAGTGTCTTTCCTAGAAAGTAAAGTCATAAAATATATTTCAACGACAAAACATTTTTTCACATCAGAATCAAAAGCAATGAAAGGTTAAGTTAAAATTAGACATTGTAATGAAATAAGAGGAAATTTAAAAGAACAAGAACAGATAAATGTTTAAAAGAAGAAAATTTAAAAATATATTAGAACCCATGGGAAAATAAAAAAGAATGAATAAAATAAGTGAGCATTTTAGTAATAGCTAGAAAAATCAATGAGATTAAAATGAGACATTAACAATGTAAGAAAAATTAAAATCAAAATATAATACTTAAAAATAAAAATAGTAAAATGTTATTAAATTACTTTTAGGAAAAGAAATTTAATTTTAATATTAAATAAAACATAGAAAGAAACAAAGAGCTTAAACATAATGGCAAGTAGTCATAACTGTCATTCATTAAACATTTAAAAAATGACTGAGAACTGTGCTATCAGTGTAGTGTCCCATTTAAACCTCACCACAGCCTCATAAAGCAGATACTACAGTTATCTCCATATTTTATAGGTGAAAAAACTGAGACTTGGAGCATTCTCACAGCTTGTGAAATTACGGTGTTGGAATTTAAATTAAGCTAAATCTGTCTAGATGCAGAGTGCAAGTCTTGTAGAAAAACTATGCAACAAGGCACATAGAAACAGGGAAGACAAAGGTAACCAGAGCATCTTACTCAGTGAGCTCCCAAAGTAGTGCTGAAATACCCATTTACTCAATTTTGATTTACAAAATATATTGTAATTAGAAAAGAAAAAAAGGGAGGATAAAATCAGAAGAGGATAAGGGGAAAATGAGAAGAAATAAAACTACACAACTCAATCTGCCGCGCGACCAGTGTGCGAGCTTCATAAAAGAAGGTTCGAAGCATAGAATTTTACTAGTGAGTTTTAAAATTAAAGAGAGACATACTCTCATTACCTTTAATTCCCAGATCTGAGAATGGCTTCTCCTAGCTCCTGCCTTCTCCTAGCTCCCGCCTCCAGCCACCTAATGCGGTGGCGAGATTTACAGAAGAGGCTAGCGAGAGAGCGAGAGCACGCCAGGGAGTGAGCTTTTATTGGGGAACAAAAAATGCAAGGGAAAATCTCATCCAATGAAGGTCGAGGGGGCAGCATCCCAAGGTCAGGGCCAGCTATTGGGTCTTCGGGTCAGTGGCCAGGCACGCCTCCACACAGACAAGCCCTCGCACCTGGGTCAGGGTGGGGATGGCTCTGACACAGTTGCATCTAAGCGCCTCTCACCCAGCCAGGGAGGTAACTCAAATCATGTGCGAGGATGACCTCCCATAACTCAAAGATCTAGGGAATTAGTAAAGTCCCCTGTGGATTAGCTTGATCCCTAGAGTGCTTACTTTCCCTGTCACAACTCCCCTGGACTTAAAGAGCTCTGGGCTCCTATCTGCCTCAACCTTAGTGAAATGACCTATCGTCCTTCCTTGGGCCTTGCTTCCAACTTGTTGAACCAAGAGGCAGACCTCACTGCCTAATAGTTACTACATGGCAGATGCCTCACATCCCAGTTCCCTCCAGCCTGTAGGTCCAAATTAAGTTATGTTAACGTTAATGCCAAAATCTCCTGTACTCCAAAACTTTATATCCCATCTGCTTCTGTTATACCTGGGAATCCCCAAAAAAGGGGTCTTCTATGTGTCCAAGCAGCCACTCCCCACTGGTATCTAGTGCCTTAAATAACATCACTGTCTCAAGTCTTATGTTTTATAAGAGTAGTGTGAACATCTAAGCATCCCAGGAAACTGCAGGCATGTTTGCTAACAGGATTGCTTTGCTGGATGGAGGGTGTGCACTGGGAAGCCGCTGGAGTGGTGTGGTTCCTACCTACTCCCAGCTCACCAAAGAGCCAGAGAAGACACATCAGGAAATGTTTGCACTGGTATGACACGTGGTGGAGCATGAATATGTATGACAGTTTCTATCCCTTGGGAATGGTTTGGGGATTCATTAGTCAGTTTTTTTGTGGTGAAAACCAAAATACCCAACAATAATAACTTAGAGGAGGAAAATTTTTTTGGCAGAGTTTCAGAGGTTCAGTCCATGGACGGTTGACTCCATTACTCTGGGTCTAAGATGAGGCTGCACCTCATGGCAAAGAGAGTGGTTTGTCATAGTGGCCAGAAAGCAGAGAGGGTAGATACGGTACCACAGAGAAGAGGTACCCTTCCTGCACATGCTTCCCAGTGACCTAACTTCTCCAGCCATGCCCTGCCTGCCTAAAGTTACCCCCAGTTAGTCCATTCAAACTAGGATGGATTGATTAGATTATGGTTTTCACGATCCAGTTTTCAGTTATGAAAGATTTACCTCTGAATACTGTTTTCATTGACACAGAAGCTTTTTTGGGGGGATACTGCATTTCTAAACCAATTAAGGAGTGTTTGTTTCTTGAGAAATGCATACATGATAAACTCACTTTCTAAGGTTTAATAACTGGTGGACAAACTTTTAGGCATTAGCTAGTGTTAATTTGCCATTATGTGCACCAAGTTCACATGTGTATTTGCATGTAGTATGACTTCTAGGCAACATAATGACATAAAATAATAGTAATAATACAATAAACCAGGTCATAACTAGAGTGATCACATATCCTGTTTGGCCAGTTTATATCTTTGTACTCCAACATTATTGTGCATTGTATCGGCCTTTTCCTTTAAAAGTTATTATGTGGTCACTCTAGCCACAACATAACTGGGGTCCCAATTTGTCAATTGTATAAGATGTAGGTAGGGTTCTTTATTGTTAGGTGAAGGAACTAAAGAAGTAAGCAAGCACATAGCAGGAAGTTTCTGGATTGGGCTGCTAACATCAGCCTTGTGGAAGTGCCACCTGGTGTCAGCTTTCTGAACTGGCTTAAATATCCATAGGGTCAATTCTGGGTCTCCAGGCTAAGCAGACTTTGAGGACAATGGAAGCAATTTTAGGATTCTCCCAATTAGTCGTTTTCCAATTCATGGAGATTGGCATGGTAGACTCTTGGAATTGCACAGGCCTATCCTAGAGAGGATTGCCTACCTTATCCTTACCTGATCGTGGTTTCCCTTCACATTGTTCCTTCCCCAGTGTAATAACATTTTCCTAAACCACGTAAAGAACCAGGACTGGTCGCCTTGGATAAAAGCAATTGGTGCTTTGTATTTGAATTCAGGTTTTTGCAGTTACTATGAATAATCTCAATAGCAGTTAACATTTATTGAGAAATTTCAGTGAGCCAGCAGTTTCCATTAAGAACAGTAATTTAATCAAATAAATGAACAGTGTACTTCGCTATACACTGTAGACTTTATTGTGATGCATAAACCATATTGAAGTTGATGTCTGTCCATATCTAAGTTACATAGAAAATATTATTTTGGTTTGGGCTTGATTTTATTTTCTAAAAATAAAGCCTTTGGATTTTGATTTAAGTTGAATTTTAGCCTTTGATTCAAATCATTTATGTTCTTCAGGTACTTCAAAACTATTTAATAACAAATATATTTTAATATTTTACAACCCATCTGGAACTCCTGAAGTGTGGTAACTCAAAACATGGATAATGATCAGCCTGGGCAGAGGTTCTGGAACCTATCATTGAAGGGTAGATCAAATTGAAAAACAGAGTTGAGTTGGTCTTAATAAGTGATCTTACTTAACTTCAGGCATCCCAAGTTTCCATTAATGAGATTCCTGCTGTAATTTCATGAGTGTGCATGTGCAAGAATGTATATGTGTGACTTTATATGTGTGACTTTATATGTGTGTGTATGCATACATGTGTGCTAATGGTTGTTTATGCTGAAAAGGTTAGGACATAAGAATCCGGATTTTAACTGATTTGCCTTCGCTGGGAAAGTCTTTGTTGATGCAGTTTTTCCACTGATCTTTCAAAAAAAAAAAACAAAACATAATTAAGAGACATAGCAGCTGCTCCCATAAATACAGATACTCTTCAATTTATGGAGAAGTTATGTTCTGTATAAACTCTTCATAAGTTGAAAATATCACAAGTCAGAAATGGACACCTTACCTTCTAAACATCATAATTTCCCCCACCTGCCTTCACTGTGCTTAGAACACCTATATTAGCCTACAATTGGTCAAAATCATCTAACATAAAGTCTATTTTAAAACAGTGTGGACTATCTTGTGTACTTTATTGAATGCTGTATTGAAAGCGAAAAGCAAAGTGATTGTATAGGTGATTTTGAACCATCAAGATATTCTAAAAAATTGTTAGTCAAACAGTTGTAAGTTGGGGATCATCTGGTATTCTGAATTTTTTAAAAAAATAAAATAAAAATATGATAAAGAACAACGTGGTTGAGATCCTTAGTTTGTATTATATTCAATGCAGGCCTGAGAAACCATGGCAGAACATGCAACAGCCACCTTTTGTGTGACCCTCCCTGGGCTGGCTATAAGCAGGAGGCTCAGTTGTACTTGATGCATGGAGTTTGCTACTCTTCACTTTACAATGGAACACATCCTCCAAAAAGGAGCTGGTTTCACTCTGGGCTTTTCAGTTATGAATATTACCACCTTCATGCTGACAATCATGTACAAAATTGATTGGACCCAGCTTGACTCCTCAGGCTACAGAGAACACCTGGAGATCTCGCTGCATGAAGAGTCAGACGGGATGTTCAAAACTGAGCAAGTTTATTTATCGTCTGAGGAGAGAACAGGATAAATGGGGAACCTTGGGGAAATAATTCTTATGGGGAGTTTTCAGTCTAAAACTACAGCCAGAGTCTCTCTGTTGTTTCCTGATGGTGACTGATATTTTTATGCAAGGAAACACAGGGGAGACATTTTGTCAGAAAGGTTTACTACCTCCCTTGGATCGGATTCTCTCCCGGGTATGTTTTTCTTGTTAAATTTCACTGAAATCCTGGGCCAGATTCTGGAAATATGAGATATGGTTTCATATTGGTTCTTGCTCCATTTCTGATTTACTGGATTATAATAGGTAATATTTTTAATTCCCTCTGGGCCTGTTTCCACGTAAGCAAAAATAAGAATTAGGACATCCGGCCTACATAAAAGGAAGGCCAGGGGAATGTAGTAGATGGTTTTTGATGTTATGGAACAAGGAAATAGCATATGCTACTAATAATCATTTTTAGTATTCTAGTTAAATCTACCCTGAGAATGAGAATTACTACTTAACTTTTAAGGAAAAAACAAGTGATTAAAGAAATGATTATTTAATCCTTCAACCATCTGAATTAAAATAGGGACACTTGTCCAAAACTAGGATGTGGCTCATAGTTGTCAGTTAACAATATCTGAAAAAAAATCAAAGGAGTTATTTTTCAAAAGGCATTTGAAGTATAAACAGAACAATTTTTTTTTAGCAAAAAGAGACAAATTTTATTAAAGAGAAAAAAGAGAATCATACAATTTGAGGTTGCAAAAACTCCATTCTCTTGTCATGCCAGAAGTTAAAATACCTAAAGGTGTAAACTCTCCTTGTTTTTTACCACTTTCTTCTTAGCATAGGGCTTTGAGAAAGAAAAGTGCTTGATATTTGGTTGATGAGCGAATGATGAATCAATGTGAGAATATTCTGGCATGTTTTTGTATTTTACTTCTTGTTGTCATGGAAGTTCATTGTAGGAAATTTGTAAAATAAAAATAAATATAAAAATTTAAATTGATTATGTTCTATCATAGGTATTTTTGGCATATTTCTATTTATAGACACACATGCAGCACATACATATAGGGGTGTTTGTTATAGACATAAGTCTATATAACAAAATTTTCATAACCTGACATCATAATATAAAATAGTTATTATTAACTGCTTCTTCAACTGATATTTAACTGTGAATATTTTCTTAGGTAAAATAGTTAAAAGTATGATTTGGATGTACCTTGATATAATTAAATTTTCTCTCAAGAGTGTGACATTTCAAGTTTTCACTATGGAAAATGACTTACTAATGATTTCAATTTCCTTCTATATAATGCTTTAAACTGTCTTAGATGATTTATTTAGAATAACTTCCCAGACATAGAAAGAAAGGCCATTCTTCAAATTCTTAATTCAAGTTGCCATGTGTTCATCAATTACACACACACACACACACACACACACACACACACACACACATATATATTCCTATGTCCTATTTTTGCCTAGAGATGCAAAAAACTGTTGAAACTGAGGAAAAACTACAGCAAGCTTGCAACATACATAATTAATATAAAAATCAGTAATGTTTAATGTACCACTGATAAAATTTCTCAGAAAGAAATCAAGAAAGCAATTCCATTCACAATAGCTACCAAAAAAGAAAACATCGTATGAATAAATTTAACCAAGAAGTAAATGATCTCCACACTGAAAATTACAAAATGCTGATTAAAGAAAATAAAGAGGACACACAAAAATGTTAAATACATTCCATGCTTATAGGAAGAATCAACATTATTAAAATGTCCATATTATTCAATGTGATCTACAGATTCAATGCAATTTCTATAAAACACCAATGACATTCTTCACAGATTTAGAAAAAAAATACTCCTAAAGTTTATATAGAACCACTAAAAACTCTGAATAGCTAAAGAAATTCTAAGCAAAAAGAACAAAGTCAGAGACATTATAAGATTTCAATATACACTCTAAAGTGATAAAAACAAATGCATAGACCAATGGAATAGAATAGATAATCCAGAAATAAATTCATGTATTTACAGCCAAATGATTTGATAAAGACATCAAGAACATATATTGGAAAGAGAAAACTGTCTTCAATAAATGGCGTTGGGAAAACTGGATATGCAAATGCAGAAGAATGAAACTACCGCTATATCTCACTATTTTTTCTAGAAGTAACTACAGAGGAAATCATTCAGGATATTGATTTGGCAAAGATTTTTTTTATTGTAAAGCAGTCAAAAAAAGCAAAAATTAACCAATGAGATTACACCATACTAAAAATCTTCTGTACAGCAAAGGAAACAATCCAGAGTGAAGAGAGAGCCTACAGAATGGGAGGGAATATTTGCACACTATTCATCTGACAAGAGAAACTAAAAAAGCTGACCTGAACAGACATCCTCAAAAGATATAGGAAAGGTCAATACATATATGAAAAAGTGCTCAACACCAGTGATCATCAGGCATATAATCAAAAAGACAAAAAATAACAAATACAGCTGAAGTTGTAGAAAAAGAGGAAATTTCATATACTCTAGGCATCAATGTAAATTATTACAGCCATGATGGAAAATAGTATAGAGTTTCCTCAAAAAACTAGAAATAGAACAGCCATATGATTGAGCAGTCCCACTACTGGTTGTATATCCAAAGAAAATAAGATCAGTATGTCAAAGAAATATCTGCACTCCAGTGTTTATTGTGGCACTAGTCAAAATAGCTAAGCTATGGAATCAACCCAGGTATCCATCAGTGGATGAATGGTATATAAAATTTGGAACATCTACCCATTGGAATATTTGCCATAAAAAGAATGAAGTTCTGTCATTTACAGAAACATGGATGGAACTAGAGGGCATTATGTTCAGTTAACTGTCAAACACTGAAAGGAAAATACTGCATGTTCTCACTTGTATGTGGAAACTAGAAAGTGAATAGAGAAATAGTGGTTACCAGAGTCTGAGAAGGATATAGGGGCAGAGGGGTGTAGAGAGGGTGGTTAATGGGTACAATTGGACAGGAGGAATAACTTCTAATTTTCTATACCACTATAGGATAAAATGGTGGAAAACAATTAATTGGATATATCAAAATAGCTAGAAAAGTTCGAATGTTCCCAAGATGAAGAAAGCATAAATGTCTGAGGTGATGGTTATGTCGATTACCCTGATATGATCATTACACATTGTATAAATGTGTTACAATGTCACCCTGTAATCCACAAATATGTACAAGTACTATGTGTTAAGTTTTGAAAAAATCTATGCAATATTTTCTGGGCCTTCAATGCGTTTCAGTTTAAATCCAGATATTGGTGCAGCTTCTATAGAAAACAGTTGAGTGGGTCCTCAACACATTAAACAGAAATATCATATGAGCCAGAAATTCCACACCTAGGTTTATACCTCCCCAAATTGAGAACTCCTCACATAAATGCACGTACATCATGTTCCAGCAGCACTATTCACAGTAGTCAAAACATGAAAACAACCCAAATATCCAAGAACAAATGAATGGATCAACAAATTATGGTAAACACATACCATGGACATACTTCAACCATAAAAGTAAATGAATGCTTGGATGAACCTGAAAACATCATGCTAAGTGAAAGAAGCTGATGTCAAAGGTCACATTTATATGAAATGCTAGAATGGGTAAATTTGAGAGAGAACACAAATTGGTGGATGCCAGGGGCTTGGAAAAAGGTGAAATAGGAAGTAACCACTTAATGTATTTAGGGCTTTCTTTTGGATGATGAAGATGTTTTGAAACTGATAAGAGGTGTTGGTAGCACAATATTGTTAAGGTATTAAATGCCACTGGGTCGTTCACTTTAAAATGCCCAATCTCTGCCTGTGAAAGTTCCAGAGGTTTCCAAGGACTTCCTCCACACTCTCACACCCCTGAACTTGCACACCTCTCTCTCTATGACAGCAGCAAAAGCCAGCTCTGGGTATCAGTAGGCAGTACCCACAGTAGGTGATTTTACAGAGTGGCAAAGGAGGGACACAACCTCCCTGGGTTTTTCTCTTTCAGGTTTTTACCTTTGCCAACATATGGTAGTTTTAAATACCAAACTCCTCTACTTCCATTTATGAAGGGCCAATCTTCATGGAATTATAAGAAGAAAGGGTATTTCCTTAGTGTCTATCAGCCTTGAGATAGGGAAGATTTCCAGGTAGGCCTGGGACACGGGCTGCAGATCACTGCTTACAACAGAACCAGTTGATTAAAAGATCTGAGGTGCCTAGGAAAGGAGCTACACATATCACTCAATTTCACCAAACTAAGAAGTCTTAATAAGAGGAGCCTGGATTTGACATTAGAACTTCATAGTGACATCTCTAAGTACACATTTGTTAAAAAACTTACCAATAAAATAGCGATCTAGCTGTTACTATCACAGAACACACATGTACACATGCATGTATATATAGGAATATATTTTATTTTAGGTTTCTTGCTAATGGGATTAGGTGTAACATCACTGATTAAGAAGATTGACATTTGATTCCATGGTATTCAGCTCATTCTACAAATTCTTTTGCCTTTATAAAGCCTCAGGTATGAACAATCCCTTTAATTGTGGTTGAAGAAGCAAACTGGAAGCATAACAATCAAAGGGGAATTTTCAGTCACATAATATCCCTATGCCCTGGTATCTGGAGACCATTTAGGTCTGGTTATGTCTGCCATTACTCTTGCCTTCATGGAACTACCTTTTGACATCAGCTACTTTGTCTTTCACTATTCTGTCTCTGCCCTACCTGTACAGATTCTGCCTGCTTTAGGTGATCCAGAACACATCAGTCAGGATTCCTGAAGTCTTCCTCAGTGATTCGCCCTTTATCTGGCCTCTCCATTGTCTGCATCCCTACAGCACCACTGTTCTCTAGTACAGCATTTTGTGTGTCTCCATAGGCACATATAAGCGGTTTCTGGTCTTTCTTTACCCAACTAAATTGTAAGCTCCTTGAACACTGGTCTATGTCATGTTCTGCATTCACTGGGTTTTTTATTACAAACTTGGTGTGTGATAAGGCACTGTAAGGATCAAAAGACAAGGCAATACATTTCTGTCCTCCGGGAGTTTCTTGTCTGGTTGATAGGCCAAGGTCCCCAGACCTGGAAACATAAAGTAAAAATGTAAGCAAAGAATCTCCCATGCCTCCACACCAAAGTTTACAATGTAAGGCACATTACGTGGTGTATTATTTTTGGTTGATTGATTGATTAATGGATGGATGGATTTAGAGGAAACCTATCAGGGGAAAAAGCAAGTTAAAGTACTGTGTGTATTGGCTTAGAGACAAGTAAAATGTGTTTAAAAATCATCTGTAGTAGGAGTGTGTTCTTCCCCAGATCACGATGGCCAGAAATCTTATTAAAAAAAAAATTAGCCATGGTCAGCCCAGAGTGGAATTTCTGAAAACAGTATTTAACTTGACCTAGATATTGACAAGAATAACAGTGTAGCCCTTGATGTTGGAGTCAGCAAATACAGGCTGTTATTCTTTATTTCTTTCCGTGGCATGACTGTCTGTACAAATATATTTAGTTCACATTGCTATGTACACAGCACTGACAACCACAGCCTATTGGGGTGATTATAAATGTAATAGTGAATAAATAAATCATCCTTCGGTGACCCCTAGAAGAAAAAAAATTGACACAAAAAAGCTTCAAATCTCTTTCAAGGAATTTATTATGTTTTAAAATTCAGTAACCTAGAGGAGGGATGTTAGTTCCTGGAAACTAAGAGAATAAAAGTGACATGTAGGTAATTCCCTGATCACTGGCGTACTTAAGCTTATCCTCTGACACTGTGCAGCGGAAAGGAAAGCTCTTCTATGGAGAGGTTTAAAAGGAGAGGAAAATAAATAAGTCCAAGACATCCCACAACTCTCTTAAGGAGAGAGGTTCAAAGAAGACTCGTACGCACACCAGAAGGCTTGAAGAGGCTGAGGCTGGATGAATAAAAAGAATATAGAGGAAGCCTATTACACACCAGTGGGCAAAGTTATCAGGCTTCTTTTAGCAGAGCTTTGTTATCTGAATTTCTATTTCCTGACTGTATATTAACAGTTTCCTCTTTTTCTACTATGCCAGCTAGTTTATACGGATTATTATTTTTAACTAGCCCGTCTCTTTGAACATTTTAAAAGTTTAATAAACACCATAAGAGAGAGTGTGTGTATACATACACTCACGTTCAAGTTGGTGGTGTGTACGAAGCTGAGCTAAATCCTGTTAGCGGTTCTCATGAAGGAAAAATGGAGAATGACGTACTATTATTCCAGATCCAAAACAGTGATAAATTGGAACCACCCGGGATGGTAAAGGGAGGGTAACTTCAGAGATAGAAAAAAAACATCAAGAAAGTAGTTGTGCACCTTTGTCTCACACTCAGAGCTGTGGATTCTTAGTAACCAAGCCTTAACTGTGGTCCTTAAAACCAGTAGTGATCCACACCACTGTGAAAGGACAGGGTGGTGGGAGTGGAGATAGACAGCTAAAGAGAAAATGACTTCAATTGTAGACTAAAGAGAAAACAGGAAACAAGAAGGAAGCAACATCTAAGAAATTAAAAAGTGCAGAGAGAGTCTTGCTCACTCATAAAGAGATAGATGGAGCATTAAACAGGAAGGGGAATAAAAAATCCATCCAGTTGAGCTGAAAAATCCTATCTAAATATGAAAGCAGGAATGCGTTCTGAAGCTGGAAATAATCGTCAATGTGTTAAATGTCACACATTCTAAAAATATGAGATATATTTCAACAGCCCTAGAGTTAAAGACTGATGGTTGGAATTCTGCTTTTTTGATGCCATGGCAATTCAGATGGTTCTGGAGTCTCCATAGCAACAGCCCGATACTACTTTTTGTTCTGTGTGGTCACATGAAGCCTGATGCGCCACATAGGAAGCACAGAGGAGCGGTTGATTGTATTTCCTAATTAGTGACACAGAGACCAGGGCCTTTTTTTTTTTTTTTTACTAGGGTTGGGCCTGGGCTTTAGAAACTGGAATCCTCCCTTGATGGCCTTCTTTCTGGAATCTGGCCCTTACACTGGGTGTTAACCTCTGTCTTCATTAGCTATTGCTCTAAAGAAATGGTTTTGAGGTTTTATGAATTGTATGGACCTTTAGATAAAAATTACCTCAAGCTTCTCCTTGTGATGCACAATCATCTTAGAAGTTGCCACCAATCATCAGCCACGAAGACTCTCCCATTTTCACCAGGACGAGTGACAGACTTGTCCACTCGGGGCAGAGGCAAACTGCCGTGTCATGAAATATCCGAAAGTCACTGTGATCAAGGTTTGTTTTCTGGTTTCCCATCTATGAAATGGGAGTCACTGCCAAAGGGTAAGGTCCCATAAAACATTTAGGAAACTTCTGTCAAATGTATTTGGGGATGTGATATTCATGCCGGAAAGAACCCACTGCCTTAAGATTGTGTATGAGAGGTACCAAGATGCTACATGTCTCAACCTGGAGTCAGGGGGAGTGCCCAGAAGCTTGCACACATGAGTAAGACAACAGACAGGATCTCTCCTGAGCTCTCATTAAAGTCACCAGGGTTTTCTTACTCAGGCAAAATCCAGCTCCCAGGGCTTTTACCATCATTCTCATTAATGAGTGTCGGGCTGAGTTAAGATCTGTCTAGACTCACCTTGACAGTGGCTATTTTTCAGTGGGAGGTAGAAGTTCATGGACTCTAGTCTTAAATGATGACACCAACATTTGTTACCCTGTCTGAATCAATTCCCTCCTTAATTTTTTTCTACGTATGAGAAGACACAAAAGAACAAAGAATGGTGTATCCTTGTTTATAGGAGGCAGTCATCAGATATCCGTTCCCTTTCTCCCCTTAGCCCCATGGTCACCTAAAATACTTGCAATTCTACATGCTACTGTGGGTTTAAAAGGTGAACCAGTGACGTAAGCATGTATGAAGTAAAGGACACCTTTCTAACCATGCTATAGCAGGTATTCAGCTCTCTGTACAGGACATTATATTTAGTGATAGAAGTAAAAAGGGTTATGAGACCTTGTTCCTAGGGACTAAAATGCAGTTGAAGATTAAAAGATTGAAGCAACACAAAGTAACCTAAGCTAAATGTCAGATAGGCAGTATAAATAAGCAAAGGTGAGCTGGGATGCTCGAAGCTTCATGGAAGGAATAAGTGTTGATGTGTCCTTGTAAGAGTCTAGCATTTATTGAGCACTTATTAAATGATGGGCATTGGGCCCTTTGCCTGCTTTGCCTCATTGATTGAAGGATAGATTCTTGATTAGGAAATATAAATGGAAGGTGGGATGGGCAGGCTAGAAGTGGGAATGCTTGAATGATGCATTTGGCAGAACAGAGGTAATTACGGAAGAAGATAGTAGATGATTCTAAAAGCCCAAGTAAGGAATTAGGTAATGCAGAGTGTGTGTGTGTGTGTGTGTGTGTGTGTGTGTGTGTGTGTGTGTTTAGGGAATGCTGTGTACCCAATGATAATTGAAGAGAGAAACATTCAAGGCTGGGGAAAGTGGCCACAGCACTGAAATAGCCCAGGTATTGGGACCTGGATGCTCTCACAGGAGGAGAAGTAGAAATCAAGGATGACATGAAGTTGACTGGAGGAACAATTACTATGGAGGACAGTGTTCAGAAAGCCCAGGACAGGATCTGACTTGGGAAAAGAAGGTTAGAGTTGAGTTATGGCTTTATTAAATCTGAAGGGACTACGTACGGGCCGGAGGAGAGATCTAGAATGTCAGCAATGAGGAAATCACAGTGCAGGGACTGCTGGAATGCATGTTCATCATCTTATTCTTGGGGGAACTGGGAAACCCACAGCCCCAAGGCCTATAAAGCTAACAGTATGTTTGACCTTTCTTTTTATGTCTTTCTTTCCCTCTAGTGAATTACAGAATCAAATAAAAAAAATTCTCTAAATCTACATCTGACACCCAAAATACATCACTCAGCAAGTATTCATTGAGTTCCTTCTCTGTGACAGGTCCTTGACCTCTGTGTCACTCCCAGCCACCACATCTGACTGCTGTTTTCCTATGTGCATTTGAGGGCGAGTGGAGAAATACTTTTGGCCTGGATACAGGCCAAAGCAAATGTCCTTAGAGAGTTTCCTAAATCATTCCACTATAATGGCTCTCTTCCTTTATTTACAAAGGACATATCTAGTAGACAGTGTGTTGAAAGAGAAAGGATGTCAGACTGAGAGGGCCAAGGACTTCTGTAACATTAGGAGAGTCATCAAGTTCTCTGTGATTCCATTTGCTTATCTGTAAAGTGAGTGGATAGACTAGTTGAAACATAATTCAGCTCTCGTGTTCCATGATTTTGTCATGTCATTAGGGTTATATTGCCTTTTTAGAAGTAGCACCATTGCATTTCTAGAAGGTAAGCTGTTTCTTATGAATAAGTGTATTCTTCAAGTGTCAGCTTGTATCATAAGCCATCTTAAGTAGTCAGAGACCACAGTCCCCTTTGCTGAATAAACTTGGAGCTCAAACCTACTACTGCATCTTCGGAGGCTGATCAGCCCTCACCCATGTCATGAGCATATGAATGCAGTTAAGAGGGAAGGAGATGCAGGCTCTTCTTGTAGGTCATGTGTAGGTGAGAGGGAATACATAGGCAGCAAGGTCCCCCAGTTGTGATATCTTCTTTACTCTACCACATTGGTCCCAGCATGCAACCCTACCTATTCCGGTGCTCCACTGATCCTCCACTGACCCAGGACCCTGGACAGCTGGCCATCTGGACTTGTTTTTTTCCTTACCCTTGACCCAAGTGGCTCTGATCGACATTGCTACCATCAGCTCCATCTGTAAAGCTAATGACTGTCCCTAAAGTTCTTTACCTCCCTAAACATTGCCCCTATTATTTTTCTAGCAGAAGATGTCTTTGAGTTTTTAGTGATTTAGTTCTATGCTTCCATGGTCTTAGACCAAACTCCAGACGTTAACTTAGACCAGGAAAACTCTGGTGTTGTCAGGACCCTTGGGGCCTGCCTGTACAACATTTTGATCTTCCTGACCCTCCATTTACTTAGGAAGGTGACTTCGTTTCCAAGAACATCTTACAGATGTTGAGTTTAGATATATCTCCCCTGAGCATATCTAGGACTAAATATAAAGAATGAAAGAAATCCATCTCTATATCCTTCTAGGGTCTCCCAGAAAGCAAGAGCCTTCAACAAACAGGTCTCCCGAGCTTTTTGAAATAGACTTGCAAATTAGACCCCTCAGCGACTTTGGGCTACAACATATTACACACATAATAGAAAAAGTGGAATGGAAGATTATCTCTGAGCTATATGCCTGGGGAAAACCTGTTCAGACAGAGACTCTGGCAAAGAGTGAACAACCTATGGGATGGCCTTGGATTGGTTTAACAAAGAAAAAGTAAGGAAAACCAAGGCCCAGGGATCCAGATTCAAAGCATTCCTTTCTACTGGCATTGTTTTCTTCCATTCCAAGCTCTCTGGTGGTGTCATTGTCTAAACATATTCAGACATGAAAGGGAAACACCCTGAAGTGCTCTAGTGGTCATGTTCATCTGTGCTTCACTTACCTGCACAGCTTCTCCCTGCCAGCCCTTACGTGAAGATAATGTAAGGGAATCCAGCATTTCCACAAAAAAATAAAAATAAAGGAAAAAGAAAATGCACCTTTATTCCCCAAGCTTCTCTTCTTTCATTTCTGACACATAGCCCATGTTCCACACACCTGGGCCTCTTTGAAAAAAAATAAACCTAAAGAGATTTCTTTCCCTGGGAGGTGAAACAGACACCATGCCTGGCTCAGCCTGGGCCTGGGCTCCTGCCAATGTTCAGAGCACCCCTCAGGAGATGGGCATAGCACCTTGTATAAAGCACCCCAATCTTTGTGGAGCAAACCAATTCCCTTAAATTAGGGGAAGGGCATTACCATTTCTGAATATTAGAGAAGTAGCAATTTTTACACTTTCAAATTTAACAGAGAAGAAAGATGGTGAAGTAAAGCTAGGCAATAACCAAGACCACTTAACAAGCTAGATAGAAAAACAGGGTTCAGGTGTAAGAGCTTTAGAGTTCCAACCCCTTCCTCCAGATCCTGAACAGGTCAATCATGCTTGGAAACTATAGTAGAGTTTTAAAATAGAACTTTTTTTTTTCCTGCAGCTCTGCTCTATGTTCATAATTTCTCTTAGTTCTTATGATTAATTACCATTACATTTCAAGTCAATGCTATTAATACTGAAAGTTTGGATTCTCGGACTAAGGCTAAGATTCTGTTAGGAAAATCATGATTTATTATAATTGAGGCAGAAATATTTCTCATGTCTGATCAAAACACCAACTGACTTTGTGACCTCAGGCACTGGAGTCTTTTTCTGTTCATGGGGGGGGAAAGGCGGGGTGTGCCGTAATTTTGCTTTTAAGGAACACATTTATATATCAAAGTTAAGACACTACAAAATCTGCAAAATAGGCTACTTTGCAGGTTTTTGGATAAATATGCCCATCAACATCTATCATTAATTTCATTGTTTTGACACAGTAAGAAATTGAATCAAGCAATTATTTTCCTTTGTGCCTCAGGATGAAACTGACCAAGGAAATTTAAGATACATGATTGATTTGAAAAACTCCTCAGAGCTCTGAATATAAATCACATTGTGGTACATTTATTGTATAAAAAGTCACAATTTATGCCAAATTCCATTAGGTGATCCCACTACTATTAATTAAAAAGGACTGTCATGTACTACACAGGTATGGTCCATTTGTTTTTTCCTTTTTCCCACATTTTTATTGGTGCATTATAATTATACATAATGGTGAGATTAGTTTATGAATATGATACAGAAATATAATTTGGCCAATATAATTCCCCAGTATTTCCCCCTTTCCCTCCCCTTTCTTCTTTTCTGCTAATCTCCTTTCCATCTTCATAAGATTCCCCCACACGATGACCCATTTAAATTTACAAGATAAAATAACTTGTAAGAATGATCTTTCATAACATAGGAAAATTTCCTGAAGATTTCTAAATAAATAATTATACAATTTTTCAAATAATAGCTAATATTGTAAAGGGGACCGTGCCTCCATACTATTTCATCCATACATGGCATATAAATATTTTTAAATAGAGTGAGGTATCAAACTTTAAATTAAAAAAAAAATAGAGTCTGAAATGAAATGAACTGGAATAGATCATCTATTAGCACTCACAAACCTTGGTAGTTATATTAGTTCTCAAATATCATATTTTTTGCCTCCATGCTTTCTTTGCATGTGTTGGTTCTTCCTAAAATTCTCTCTCAACCCTACACTTTTCTACCCCGTTCCTTCAACTTGACAGCCTTATACCCAATATAATAACCTCTGTGGCCACCAAGCTACCTTCAAGGATGGTCCCCTGGGTATATCTCAGTGGTAGAGCATGTGCTTTGTTTATGTCAGGCCCTGGGGTCCATCCAAAACATAATAAAAAGAACTGTCCCCTCAATGAACTCTTAATCTGCCATCTTAGGTAAAATCAGCTCTTCCCAACCTTTGGTTCCACTTTAATTGCATACTCCCTATACTAGTTTTCTCCTGGTATGACTGTCAACTCCAATCCTTGGCGCACTTCAGGAATTGTGAACAATATTCTTCATCAGAGTAACCTCAGTGTAGAGCCTCTGGCAGAGTTGGACACAGTAAGTTCTCAACACATGTATGGCTTAAAGGAACTCAGCCATATCCCAGTACCAAACTGAGGTGGGCTCAGTGGTTACTGAGGCACTTTGCGGGAGAAAACAGGGATGTCTTCCATATCTCCAGAGTCCAGGAGAGGTCCACTGAAGAAAAAGTTCTCATTCTGTTAACACAGCCTGAGGGTTCAAAGAAGACTCAGAAGCAGAAAGCGTATAGCTTCTCATCTCCACTGATCACCATCTTTTTTATCTCCTCTCAGTCCAGGTTTCAATCAACAATCGTGGGGCAATCTGGTGGTAGTGTTGGGGTTGCCTCTTAGAAAAAAAAAAGAGAACAGACTGTTTGAAAGTAATTTATGTAAGGTCTGACAAATCCATCAAGAAAAATCTTTTTCTACAGTAATCATTTCACAGTGTGTATGTGTGTGTGTGTGTGTGTGTGTGTGTGTGTGTGTATCCTGACATTATATTTTATACCCCCCAAATACACAATTTTTTCTATAAATAAAGCTTTCCTACCTAATTTACTTTAGCAAAATTCCATGCTTTGGAGCTCTGAGTTATCCACCCCAACAGAAGCAGGTAGCCTTAAAAATACTCCCTGGCATGTCTTTGGGGGAGGTGGGGAGAGCTGAAGGAGCATCTTGTGGCTCCCCCTCTGTGGGAATGAAGAAGAAGGAGGCGTTCTTCCACTGGGGCCACCTCCCCACTTCCTCCTTATTTGTGCTCCCCCAGTTCTTCTGAGCAAACACAGGAGCAATGAGCTGGAGCCTCAGCAGCTGGAAGTTTTTTCCCTCTTGACAAAGACACTTAAACAGAAAAATGTAAAAGAAAGAGAGAAAGAAATCTTTTCAAACACTGCAGAAGAATGTCACCCTATCCTTTATATATTCCTGTAAAATATGGGCCAAGTAAAGACCCATTTCAAGCTAAAGTTTTCACAATAATGAAAACAAGCAGTTTGATTTTTCCCACTGTGTGGCACTTTTTCTGAAAGACAGAAACTGCTGAAGGAAGAAGTCTCCCAGGGCTAGATTCCAATTAACTTCTGTACCAATTGCTGATAACTTTAGGCAATCGTTGTTCTTTAGAAAATGGAACAGAGAATCTAAAAGATCATAAAACAAGATGACTGATCAACCAAGACACAGACTCCATCGAACTCCACTGTTCTCCCCAGTCAACTACAACTAGAGAGTTAGGAGTCAAATTCAGTAGGCTCTGTACTTGATATTCAATCACATGAAAGTGCTGGTTTATATGTCCGGGAGCTGACACTTTGATATGGAGATTTGAAAAATATGTTAATAATCATATAGCTCATCCCTCAGAATGGAGAGCATTCCAGAACCTGAAATCTGCAGCTCTAAGACTTGTGTTTGGGTTCTGGTTCTGTATCTACTCTTAGAAACTCTGTGATCTAAGGCTAGTCACTGTGTCCATGAGCAGTGTCACAAAAACAATACCAGGTGCCACACGACAGCAGATGTTGGTTTTTCCAGAAGTTTGCAGTTTCATGGTACAAAGATGGGATCCTCTGATCTTGGCTGATCTTGCTGGCTTGTGATTAGCTAGCTGGCTTCCTCACAAATCTATGGGTTGAATCTTCTCTCATCTTCCTCCTCAGATCACCAGATTGCCATATTTTTTCTTGCTAGGGCCATTCTCAAACTTCTGTTTGTATCATATTGGTGAACATTCCATTGGCAGAAATAAATCCCATGATCATCCCCAGAAATGGTGAGAGAGAATGTGACAAAGTCACATGACAAATATCATGGAGAACAAAATACATGGGAGCAAATAATGTCATTTACCACTACACTTCATGCTCTCCATCTCATTCCATCATCTGATGAATGGGAATACTGATACCCCTTTGAACATTAAATGAGATGCCACGGAAAAGCCATGGAACAAAGTTCACATGCAGTAAATGTTGCTTTCTTTCTATTCACCTCCCCAACCTTGTAAAATGGAAATTAATACCTGCCATGCCAAATGGGGTTATTTTGAGGTTTTATAAAAGGTAACACATGTGCAAACACTTTGAAAGAATCTCAGTTGCTATATAATTTTTGTATTGCAATAACTTGTAGAATGTTTACCCTTACACAGACCCAAATAAATTCAAGCACTTAGGTATTAAATCACAATTCTCTTGGAGCACTTTAGTTTAGTAGGAGGAAGTGGAAATTTACTCTGTGATAGGTTCTGGTATTATATTATAAATGAAAGCAAACCTGTGTGGCTTAGGATGGGTGTCGGGGCAGAAAGGCAAGAGAGGAAGGAGACAGGAGTGTTAGTTAAGTAACTCCCTCAGAGTTCCCAAGATATCTGGAACTGATCCAGGAAGAAGTTCTTCTCAATCCTTTATCCCTCTAAAGCCAAAGTCTTAATGAGGATGTTTCCAAATCAGTAATAAAAATTGATAGGCAGGTCATAGAGGATAAGACCTGTCAGGTCAAAATCCTCTTACCTTAATAACGAAAACTTTTTTTTTTTTTTTTGAAGCAGAGCAATACAATCCTCAGATAATGAATCTTAATTGTGCAGCTAACTGTGATCCCCAGAGACTCCAAGAGACATAAAGAAATTAACCTCAGGGATAGCAGATACAAGGAATAAAGGGTCAGCATTTTAGTGCAAGAGAGATGGGAAACCTGACCCTCTGATCATGATATATCTAATGGCCTTTGTGACATTTACAAGTGCTCCTAGTCTAGGGAAGTTTATTATGATGTTATCATTTCGCTCTCTGCCCGCCTCGAGTGGAAAAGAAGAATGAATCAAAGGCAGAACATCTACCATGAAAGGGTCCTTGGTACAGGGACCTTCCCTCTGTAGGTCAAGAAGCCCCCACCTCACAGGGGAAATTCCCATAGCCAGATTTCAACTAAGATTTCCTTTCCCTGCAGCACAAACTTAAATGACATTTTACCAGTTTCTACATATTTGATATTCATTGACTTTTTCTTCTAAGGCTGGGTTAATCCCAGATTGTAAATTCTGCCCTTACAGATCTCTTTTTGAATATGATGTTGCAAGCAGAGAGCACCCACGATTCAAAGAAATCTGGGATGGGAAAATGCAAATGTAATTCCCACTTCTGAAAATTCTAGTAACACTGATTATTGTCAAGACAGGATATCTAAAGGTCTGATGATTACTGTCCATTGATGTTGCATAACTATTGCTCAGGATAGAAAATTTCCTAAATCCCATCACCACTACCACCTCTCTAACTGCCCCATCCCCTTCTTAAAAAAAAAAAAACAAATTTCTTCATACATATACATAAAAGATGGCCATTGATATTTAAAGGACTTGGAAATGATAGGTAATAAATTTGTGTGTTCCATTTTATAAATAACTGTTTTATCTTTGATAAAGATAAGATTTTTTTCTTGATAAGTGCCCTGGATTGAAGTAGATTGTCAATGAATATTGGTTTCATGAATAAATAAGTGAATGAGATACTGAATGTTAATGTAATGGCCTAAAATAATAGTTTTGCATGCTTACTTTGCAGCTTCCAACTGATAGAGAACAGAAACTTGTATATGGTTTTAACTCTTTGTATGTCTTAGGTTGACTGAGGAAAATTGTTTTAAATTAAGTAAGTTGGGAACAGTGCACTAGAAGTGAGCTAAATGTAGGTCCATTGTGGAGACAAATTACTTTGCAGATGTTTCTGCAAAAACAGTACTATGAAGGGCACCTACCTCATGTGAGAGGAGGTAAAGGGATTGGACAAGCTAAGTCATGAAAATCACTCAATACAGTGCCTGGAACAGATAAGGGCTAGCAGCTATTAGCATCATCCTCATCACCAACATCAGCATTGGCTCAAGAACTAAGCAAAAGGTTCTGGGTCCCATTGATTCCTGGTGGGGGTACAGGGGTGGGTGGGTTGGTGCAGTCAGTAATCTCTCAGTCCACTGTAAAAACATGGTGAACAAACTAGAGTGTAGACAACCAGAAAAGTCACACTCTCCTTAAGTGATGCTAAATATAGGATTTTTCAAAATTCCTTCCTAAAGTCCCTTCCTCTGGCTCCAGAAGGTTGTTCTGGCTCCAAAAAATATGCTTGGAGTTTGTCAGACACCAACAAGCCTGAAACATGTAATAAGTCTAGCTCTTTTTTTTTTTTTTTAAACCTTGACAACAGTTCCCCACTGTTCTAGCCCCTTTAAAGAACCCTTAGGAGGCAGGGCATGACCAATCATGTGGCCTAAAAGGTCAAGAAAGCTCTTGAGGAGTAGGCATGATTGGGAATCCTGGTGAGAGGGTTTCTGGGATCAGGAAGTTAAAGGGACAGAATCAAAGGCTTTAGAATAGACTTGCTGCAAGTCAAAGAACCAATAATGGATGCAACTTATTCTAGTTGTTGAGAATCAAACAAGATGGAAGCCAAGATGGAAGTGGAGGATGAAATTCTTATGGAGTAAATTAGTTTTTAGCTTCTTCAGAGAAAGTCAGTGACTATCCAGGAAGGAGAAGAGTCACAATCATGGAGGTACTAGAATGGAGTAGAAGCCTCATGATGGGCTTACACTCCTACCTGACAGCACAGGCAGAGGCTGATGACAATGAGATGACAGGTGAAAGGGTTGAGTTTTTATCAAGCCCTGCAGGACCCAGGGGACCTAGGCTTTGTCTACTCACCATTCATCAGGAACTAGGAAAGGTCTGAGCACACAGGAGGTACATTGCAACTATTTGTTGAATGATTGAAAGAAAAAAAAAAGGTAAGTTAGTGGGCCCAAGATACAAGAATACTGAATAAGATAAAGCAATGTCTAAGACCATAACAAAGGAAATAAGGTCTAGAGGTCACCAGAAATGGCGAGAATCTTCTAGGGAGGACAGAATGCTGCACCTAACCTGTTGGGGCTACTGGCGGCTTGTTGAGACAGTGAGTACTTGTATGAGACCGAGGTAGCAGCCTCGCTCCGCTCCAAAGTGAAGTAAGGAAAGATTAAAAACAGAGCCAGAGAGGAGCTGAAGAGTGCATGAGTAGGGGGTGGGGAGGTACTAGAGTTGGTGTAGATTCTAGAAGGCTTTATGAACTGGAGCAGAAAAAGTAGATTAATCAAAGGTTAAAAATGTCAATAGGGAAGAGGCAGGATAAATGGATTAGCCTCTGGTTCCATGTGGAGGGCAGCATGTGTGTCACCCCATCTTGGATATATGAATCAGGAGTCCTATACGAGAGCAGCAGTTGGAAAGAGGGACAGTTCCATCCCAGGGACAAGGGACAGGGGACATTAGCCTTAAATATCATTGACAAATTCACAAATGGTGTGTCTATCAAATAAACATATGTGAATATGTCCTCAAGCCTTTGCAATGGCATAAATGTTCTCAACTACAATTAAGGAATCACCAGTATATATATGGTAATGTTGAATTATTTCCACATAGTGGATCCTTCAAGGAAGTCCAGTAAAATCTCATCTTTTCAACTTCCCCATGCTCTAATCCAGATCTTTGCCATTTTTCTTTCATTGTCTATTTTTTTTTTTCTGAGTGATCAGTAGTGCTGAATTAAGCAGTCAGTCCTGATTTATTTGGAGTCCTGAACAGCAAGCGCATGCATACACGCAAATACACACTTACTATTTAATGCCCAGCTGTTGAAGAATGGGGTCCATAAATCTGTTTTGGAAACTTTCTCGGAGAAGAAGCTGTGCCTGTGTGCTTCTAAACATCTGGTCAAAACTCAAAAATTTCCAGCTATCTATCCAGATGTTATATCCACACTGGGCTAAACAAATGGATATTTAGAACTACACAAGTGTTGGGACTTCTTTTCTGCTTTGTGCACACACCAGAAAACCCGCTGAGTAATGGTGTGTACTGGTTCCAATTCTGTGGGGGGTCCTATTTCTTAAAAAAAGCAATGGCTGGCTGGATGAATGAAGGAAGGAAGGACTACAGCAGTGCCTTCAACTCTAGAGATTGCAAGCTGCAGACCCAAAGCTGGGAAGCCCTGGGACACTCCAGCTCAACTCCCTGCCTCCTGTCCTGGGTGAGCTGCCCTGTGGCTTGGTTCCGACCACTTTTCTTGGCTCAAATGCGATACCTAGGACAGGGATCATTTGTCAAGTAAGCATGGTACACAGAGAGCTGTAGGCAGATTATGGAAAGAGAGAGGGAGGAGAGAGAGGGAGGAGAGAGCGCAGAGAGAAGAAAGCGAGGGGGAAGAGGGCGAGGAGAGGAGCAGACTTGGGAAACGGCGATTTGCAGGCACTGGGGATTCAAGTTAGACCGGGTGGCAGTGCTGCGTGCAGCGGCGCCACCCGGGAGAGGGGAGCCACTGGCGGCTCCCGACATGGTTCTTTTCATGTGGGATGCTTAAAGGCGGCACTGACACGGAGTAACTTGCAGAAGAGAGAAACTGGCATGAGGATTCCGCCAAAATGGAAGGGCTCCTGTCTCCAATGAGGACGAAGGTAAGGGGAGTGAATCTGGATTTCTTTTGATGCTGCTTGGGGGTAACAGAAAAAGGCTCAGTGCAGGGAAAGCTCAGCGAGCTTTTGTCTTATTTCAGAACTAGGCTGGCGAATGCAACTGGATCTCTCAAAGAATAGGTTTGCCTCCAAGGCAGGGCGATCAGTGCGAAGGGGAGAGCAGGGGGGAGAGAGCCATCTGTCAGCATGGACAATGGGAATCTTAGTAAATGAGTTCCCCTCTCGGTTGATTAGACAGCCATATTTTAGCAGCATTTCCAATCACTCTTGCTTTGGGGCCGCGCTACCCTCGGAGCTGTTCCTTTGCAGGAAGTACCAGTTTCTCAGGCTGCATCGCTGTTTAACAGGAAGGGTAACACTTTAAGGCAAAGAGCATGCCCAGCTCGCACTTGAAATATCCTCTCTCCTCCTCCTCCTCTTGTTCGGAGCAGGAGAATCGGGGAATCCTCTCCACCAAAAGTAGGTTAATGCATTCTGGAAGCCAGTGTGCTTTCAGAAAACTAGGCGACCTGCAGAAAAGATATCAGAGCACTGCCCTAACCTAACATCTTGAACTTGGTCCTGTAATATTTAGAAATGTTCACAGGAACAAGTTCCAATCTCCTGAAGATTGAGAGCACTTGTTCTCCTTGGCTGGAGTTTGCTTTTTTACACAAGAAAGGGATTCCTTGAAAATGGGGTGTCCATTAAAAGCGCACATGATGAGGGGGCTGTTTGATATCTGCCAAATCCACATCTAGCTCTAAATGGGTGGGTCAAAAGTTTTAAATAATACTAGAAATATTGTTTTTCTTTATCGAATTTTTTTTTTTAAATCAGGGCAAATAGCTCTCTACACACAGCAGAGTTAAAGCCAATAGATAAGGCTTTGATTTACCTCATCCCTTTGATGCTCTGTTTAGTGATTTGGACACAAATAGACCCTTTTGTCGGTCAACATCTTTTTTTTTCCTGCTAGTTAATGAGCATAACCAGGACATTCTGAGTGTGTGTTAGAACTGGGGTCTTGTGCATGAAAGCACCCCATCCTCTGGGAGGCTTCTCTGTCTCTGTCAGGCTCACCAATCCTTTGATGGTGGTTCATTAGGAGGACAGCCTCCAGTGACAATTGCAAAGGTTTTAATTCTGGCCCCTCTGCTGGTTGGCTGATCCCCCTGGAGACCCCCGTGGTGACCCGTTGTTTTCCTGGAGCACACAGGTGAAGTCAGGTTGCTTGCAGGCAACAAGCTACACTTCAATCCAAGGCTGTGACCATAGCATATGCCCACCATACAGCCCTTAGCACAGCAAAGAAAATGGCAAATGCAGCTGGCTTATTTCCCTCTATTGACAGGATGAGGTTTGAAGGCTTTAGGCAACGGCTTTATAATCTGCTCCTTTGGCCAGCTTTTGAAATGACTGCCTCAGACAAACTATCCTGGTATTGTGCACTTGCTGGCGCCAAACAAATCTGTGGATCTGAGTGCATAACCCTCGGCAAGTATAACTCTCTTACACTCCAGGGGAGTTCCCTATGCAAATGAGCCAGGACCCAGGCACTGTGTAAATCACACTGGAGCCCATTCAAATGGCATGCTATAGGAGAGGGGGAAATGGATGTCAGTGGGTCAGCCTGCTCCTACATTATGTTTATCAGTTGAATTCACATCATGGCTTGTTTCTGAACCATCAGCTCATCTAATGAACATTGAAACTGTGGAGCTTTGGGTCCTATCAAAGTTCAGACATAAAAATCTCTGTGTAGCAAATTGAGTTTCATTCAAACCTTTTAATTTTTTAGGTTTCCTAAGAGATTTGTGTGTATATGTGTTTTAAATTGCTTCTGGGAGTTCTTTTCTAATCTCTTCATTTCTGATACTGGAAACTGATATTTCCATATTGAAAATTCAAATTATTTGAATTTGGTGACCTACAATATCATCATGTCTCAGAGAACAACACTCAACTGTGTAAGACTGTAAGAGGAGAATCCCATTGATTAAATTCAGCTTTAATTCTTCAGTCACTGTGTCCTGTGTTGTTGAAATTACCCAGTGATTTTAAAAATTTATCCAAAGACGAATATCAATGACAATGTATTGCCTTTCTTAAACTTTGATCACATTATGCCTTGTTAAATCTATTCTGGATTATTTTTGTCTATTGATGAGGACTTAGTTTGAAGTTTCTGATTTCCTGGTATCATGGTGGGGCAGACAAAGGAAGCCTCTTTGAGCTAAATTTTGGTGTTATGGTTACTTAATAACTTACTGACAGTTTAAAGCAAGTGTTGAGGTAAATTGGACATCATGCCGTAATTTCATTATGCCATGTAATAGACTTAACCAGTCTAAATCATGGGTGCTTAATGCATTTTTATCTTGGGATTTGCATAATTGGCACATAAATATGCATGAGATTAACTGGAAGTGGCAAAACAGGGTGGACAAAATGTTCATGAGAGTTGAAATTTCGGACTTGGGAAGAGGGCACCTGAGCACCCTCTGCCTCCTGGGTGGGCGACCACACTTGATGTACCTAGTAACAGACAAGGTGGCAGGTGGCCTCCTCTAATAACAGTTAGTACATTGTTGTTGATACATGTCCTTAGCATGGCTTTGACTATGACTGGGACATACCACTTCTTCTTCTTTTTTTATATATAATGCAATCTAGAAGAGTCTCTGGGCTGATGGATATATAGTCAGGCTTGCTGGCAGACCATGACATAGGCTTTGGAGTTCTAGCCATAATAAATGATGTTTGCAGAGGCAAGGGGTGGGGGCCAGGGAGAACGAAAACGAAAAGAAGCTGGTTGAGTTGCTTCTATTATGAGGGTAAAGGAAATAATTTTATAATAAATCATCTTTGTGCCCTTTTTAAATATGCCCATTTTTAATTCCATTTTTTAATCTTCCAACCTCCATAATTCTCTTTAATCCTCTGAGCCCTACCTCCACCATATGAGGCTGGCAAAAAAACAAATACAAAACAAAACAAAACAAAAAACTTCCCCTCAATTTCAGCCTCTGGTGGTTCCTGCTTGCCAATGCCTACTGCAAAAATTTGCAGTAAACACCTGATCAGGGCGTGTAAAATCAGGCCAAGTCTTTACTTTTTATGGATGTAAGGAGTGTATTCTGAAGAAACTGCAGCTTCAATAGAAAAATGAAGGAGAAAGGGGGAAAGTGAAGAGGAGAGGAAGGAAAGGGAAAGGAAGGGGAGCAAAGAGGGAATGGTTGGAGGTTCATTTCTTTATATGCAGACAAGATGACAGCTGTGTTTTACCAAATGTTTGTGCAATAAGTGGAAAGTGGATTGACTACAACCTCTCCAGAAAAGATACAGTATTAGCTATCAAAGAACTTATTGCATGTGCTAATCAGGGTTATAAGAATACTCCAATACTACTGCCTTCAGTATCTTCTCTCAGCTTACAATTGCCTAACTCCCCAGAGATGGTGCTTCTGTATCTGTCTGAACCTGTCTTATTTCTGCCTGAAAGACACTGCGTCATTTACTGTACTTCAGTCCCTTTTTTAAAGGTATGGCTTCTGATTTGTGGCATAAAGTAACTTTCTAAAGGAAATCTTCGAAGATCAGTCCCTGTGATGAAAGGGATGGCTGAAGGGAAATGGAATCTGAGCTTGTGAAGAGTGGGCATTCGTGGCGAGCATGAGGATTGTGTCCTGGGAGACCAGCTCTTAGGTGCTCGGGGACACTGCCACACATTGCTGACACCGGTTCATGAATTGTCCTTTTCAGCCCACACTGTAAGAGTCAACATTCCAAAACTACAGATGATATAGACAACAAAAGAAAGAATCAAAACAGTACAGTCAAGTCTTTATGGCTTTTTAGACCAATTATCTTACTCTATATGAAATCCTTAAGTCACTTAGGATTGTGTGAAAGCTGCTTGAAACTTTGCCAGAACTCCATGGAGGATAGTGCCTGAAATAATCTTTTATGTTTCACCTACTTGATACATGGATTCAGATAAAATATTGGAATCTCTCATTTGAAGAACTCTGTGGATCAGAAATCCTTAAGAGCTAATCCTAGCCTGCAGAGGGTGAGACAAGGAGTGCCTGACAATTACTTTCAAATATACTAAACATCACTACCCATAAGATCATGTACAACCCAATACAGCCTGTGCTCTGTCATAATGGAGACTTGAATGAAAGACCTGCTGAGGCCAAAGAATGACAGGTTTAGATTAAATTCAAGGGAATGTTTCTTTATATCAAAATGTTTTCTTAAGAAAGGTTTAGACTGTCTCTAATCTCTGAAACAGGTAAGGGATAATCCTACCCAAAAGGGTAGTATGATCCTACCCCACCAGCCAGGAGCAGCTGACCTAGACACTCCACATTTTTATGATGCTATGTACTTTTTACCATAAAGCCAATAAAACCCCAAGTAGGTTTGTGTATGAAGCATTCATCAGATTTCTTTACCAAAAGCTGCTGTAAAACATTGGTTGAACTGCTGAACTCAGTTCCCTTCAAGGCATCTGTGAATTGCGAAAAGGAAGTTGGAGTTTATAAGACTATTCATTTGGTTAGATTTTCTCTGTTAGTCAGCTTTCCATTATGGTAATAAAAACATTAAGGGAAAGGGTGTGTTTTGGTTCACAGTTTTAGAGGTTTCAATCTATGATCTCTCAAACCTGTTGCTCTGGAGCCTGTGGTGAGGAAGCACCTCATGGTGGGGAGTGTGTAGAGGAGCAAGCTGTTCACCTCACATCTGGGACACCAGGAAACGGAAGAGAAAGAGGGTAGAGTCCCACAGTTTCCTTCAAGAGAACATACCCAGTGACCTAAACCCTTTCGCTGGAGACCTATCTCTTAAACCTTCTATTACCTCTTCGTAGTACTAAGCTGAAGACCAAGCCTTTAAACACATGGCCTTCAGGAACATTCTAGATCCAAACTATAGCAGTTAGTATGAAGGGGATGGGCAAGGCATCATGGCCTATTCCAATCAGACCATTGTATTCAGATTATAGCTCTGTCACTTACTAGGGGTAACTCTTCAGAGCCTCCTGTATAAAATGCATTTCATAATGGGGCCTACATCCCAAGTCAGTGTGAGAGTAAACAATTCACACTGTTAGCTATTACTAGTATAAAGCATAAAAAACATACAGATGAATATTAGCAAAAATGCAAATCCCATGACAAACATTTAAAATTAATTGTTATCATGAATGCAGGTAGGAAGAGCACAACATCAACACTCTGGAGGATGCTCTAGCAGAGGGAAAGCTCCTCCTTGCCTGCACAATCCCTGCCAGGTAGTGTCTTCACCTCTCACCTGTCAAGATGCAGCTCAAAGAGCTTGGAGAAAATCAGATGCCTTGATAGCCTAAATCAGCTCTCATTACAGTAAGTCCTTTTGCAACATACGATTACTGTGGGTGGATTGTTCAGAAGAGACTAGATTCAGCAAAATCCAAGAATCTCAAAGGATGGTGGCTTTTTTCTCCCTTCATGCTTAGGTCTTGCAAAGTTGGAACTCATTCTCCCATGTGATCTTTCCTGCAGTAGATACAACCCAAAATTGAGCAAGCTCTGAATTGGTCCCCAGCTCCACCACAGAGCCAGTCTTTTACCAGCATGGCACATTCTGTGACACTCAGGAAAAGATTTAAGTGTCTCACTTGGATTTGTAGGCTCTTCCTGACCTGAGGCTCATCAACATATTCATTTCCACTTTCCACCCCTGACATACAAAATTAGCAGTTCAGGCTTCAGTTAACCTTTTAGCTTTGAGAATGTTTAAAAGTGTCGATTCTTGGGCCTCTTCTTCCAGAGATCCTGGGTCAGGGATTCTAAAGTGGGGGCCAGGAATCTTCATTTTCATTAAAGGATGGGAGGACTCTGAAGTCGGTGGGCCTTTCACCACATGTTGCAGAAACACAGCATCTGCACTGGGCCTAGCCACAAAACTCCCTGAACATGCTGCATCTGCTCACCCTACAGACCTCAGAGGCACTGTTCACTCTGGTTGAGGCCTTGTTCTCCCCACCTGCCTCGCCTGTCTACTCTGCTGACTCTAAGGCACCTTCCGGGTTGCAGGTTGGATGCCACTTCCTCTGAGGGCCTGGTGCATGTGCTGTTTGCTTGTTTCATGGCTTCCGCACACTCTGAGCAAGCTTGTATTCATTTGCTGCCCTCTGCAATGGTCTGTGAGTCTCTTGAAAACAGATTTCACTGTGTTTTGTTCACCCTTGTATGCTGAATACTCCGCATGGTGCAGCAGAATCGTAGGCCCTCGGTGTACATTTATTGATAAAAGCATGAACACAGGACACCTGTGGACCCTCTAAGGGCTCATGAGGGTTCAATAAATGTGAATGAGCATTGAGCAGATGTGCACCAGAGGAGCTGGTTAGAGCCAGTTAGAACTATCTCCACAAGATCCATTGGGCAAATCCCATAGTGTGAGACCACTAAGGCTGAGTTTTCATGGGAAGGTCATTTTTGTTTTCCTATCCTGTCCTTTTGGGTTAGTAATAATAACTAACATTTACTGAGTGTTTGATAGCTGCCAGCACTAAGAGACTTCATAGTAGAGAAATGATAACTAAAGATCAACATGGACCTCAGTTTGGGAGTCATTGTGTCTGACTGAAATGCAGAACTCGTCATTTCAGGGTATTTAAAGGAATTAACTATTGTTGCAAAAGCAAAAGACTATTTTCCATCTAAAACAAACCTGTGCTTACTGTAGGCAAGTAGGAGAAATATTGATTTTATTTTTCTTTACTTTCAATGTATCTCAGAAGAGAAAGTAAACTAGTTACAAAAGGTAAAACAAGTTAATTTCTATCATCCAATTATAAAACAATATTAATCAACACTTACCAGAACTCCATATTTACAACAATAATATTGTACTAATATTATTGTTGAAAGTAACAACAATAATATTGGTACAATATAATAATAAATAAATGATTACTATAAAAGAACTAATATATTTTAATATAAGATGTAATATATGTTTTAGCTATATATTTATTAATATATTGATATAACATGTTAACATTTTGTACAACACTGGTATTGGTGACACATAATATAGTAGAGTAATAAAATGTATATTTGTTATAAAATACTAATACATGAGATTCCAAAATAATACCTATTTTGATGTTATTAATTATAATTAATTATTAGTTTACAATTATGATTAACTAATAATTATAAATAACATATTTTGTATCTACATACATGAGTAGAAGAAACAGGAATTTGAAGCCAGAGTTTACTGTCTCCATCTTCTTTCCAATATCATTTTCTCCCCAGGCCCAATTTAGAAATGAAGAAGAAGGAGGAAGAGTTTGAGTTCTCCTCCTTACTAGGACCTGGAATTAATGAGAGGGTGAGGTGTGCAGTATTGGCTCATTCTTTAATTCACCAGTTCTTGTGTTTTTAACCATGTGAATCCTGAGTCAGTTCAATTCCTGCAGAAACGGGCCTCAGCATGACCTGGGTTACAGGACACTAGAAATCATCCTCCATTGCCGGAGATGGGAACATAGGAGCCAGGCCAGGCCCAGGGACATCCCTGTTCAGTCACAGACACCCAGTCGGAGCAGCTCGCATGATCCTGACAGGGCAGCCTTTAGTGCTGGAAGACCAGGCTTGGGCAAGGCTTGTTCTGCACCCCAGAATGCAAGGCTTGTTCTGCACCCCAGAGGGGAGATGACAGAGTCAGGAACAGATGGACAGTGCCAGCCGGGTAGTTATTAGGCTTTCAGAACTGTAGTTGTTAGAAAGCCTCTTGCATTCAGTGCCAATGAAATTCTGTTGGCTTGGGAGATTTCATGAAGTCTCTGTGGAAGCCTCTGGATGGCCCTAGAATGAGAACATGCAGGCCATTGGCTTCATCAAGTGGCCAGCAGGGTCCCAGGCTGATAGACCCAGCTGCACTGGCAGAGGGAGATATTCAAATGGAAGAAAGAAGGCAGAAGAGAGGCCTCAAGCCGCTGACCTGACACTGTATAAGCTAGAACATGAGTAGGGGCAAGTGAGAGGGACCCCATCAAGGGGAGAGAGTCGGTGAAATGAGGATTTCTGATGTGTCAAAAATGGAGAAGCTGATTTATTTGTAGGAATTCTGTTCATTTTCCAGTCAGACCTGTTTGCTACATCCCAGGCAGGGGAAGAAGTAGCAAAACTGCTGAGAAGGAATAAAAGGAACCTGGCAGTTCTAGCTCCCTTATTTATCCATCCAACAAGGACTTATTAAGTGCTCCTGTTGAGTGTCAGGCAATAAACATGTTTCCTTCTGTCAATACTGAACAAACAAAAGGGAAAGCATTAACAAAGAGACCACAAACAAGACAAAGCAAATCAGTCACTCTCCGGAAAGCAAATTGGGGACACAAGTTCAGAAAGCTGGGAGCGGAAGGTGATGGTTTTTTTCAAAGGGCACATTACTTCTATGTGTGATGCTTTTAATACAAGTGGATGATAGCAACTGGGTAAATTAACTTCACATTGATATTCGAGGGGAATTATGTTAATGGTAATAACTTAG
The DNA here is from genome assembly GCF_052094955.1 of Ictidomys tridecemlineatus. Lineage (NCBI taxonomy): Eukaryota > Metazoa > Chordata > Mammalia > Rodentia > Sciuridae > Ictidomys > Ictidomys tridecemlineatus. The sequence continues at coordinate 97,250,449 of NC_135486.1, forward strand.
TGTCTTCAAAGGAATAAAAATGCCTTCAGGAGGATCCTATTAAGTCTCAGAAGGTCTCCTTTATCTTACACAAAGAGCATGAACTTGGACATATTTTATAAATGGGAAAACTAAAGTCGAGTCATTTCTTTAAAAATTTCAAAGTAAAATACCATACACATACTAATAAAATCATTTAGAAAACACAGTATTAGATACTATGAAACTTGACAAAGATTAGAGTTCTTCCTTTAAAAAATTATCTTTTAGAATTAGGAAAACCCCCAAGAATTTTCTGTTATTCTTTGGTCTCTGTAGAGTTTTGGCTGGAAATTCATATTTAGTCCCTATGTGTGGGTGTATGTGTCTGTCAGTCATTTTAAAAGTAATGCTTATGAAAGTTATTCTAATAGATATGCCAGAGAATGTGGTAGGAATGAGGCAGGATTTAAATATTACCCTACAGACTCTTAAGTAATTTTCAGTTTGCAGTGGTTCCCCTCTTATTCACAATTTTGCTTTCTAAGGTTTCAGTTACTCATGATCAACCATGATCTAATATTAAATGGAAAATTCTAGAAATAAATAATAAACAAAATGCAAGTTTTAAGTTGCAAATGCCATTCTGAGTAGCATGATGAAATCATGCACAGTCCAACTCTGCCCTCATCCCTGGACATGAATTATCCCTTTGTCCAGAGCATCCACATTGTATACGCTACCCACCTGTTAGTCACTTAATAGCCAGCCCAGATTTCAGATCGACTGTCACAGTATTGCAGTGCATGTATATAGGGTTAGGTACTATCTGAGATTTCAGGGATCCAGTGGGGGACTTGGAACATATCTCCTACAGAGAAGAGGGAACTACTATACTATATAGGCTGAGTACATAATGGATAACTCTTAGTAAGTCCCTTGGGCATATCTATCAAGAGTAGATCTGAAAGATAATAACATTGACTCTAAGCTGAGGACACTTCTACTTCCTGCCCTTATACCTGCAGCAACTATTAAAATCCCAACAGGAATGCAGTTAGGTAAAAGGAGAAAATATGAGTCCACATTTCTAATGGAAAAGAGAGAAACTCCAGAATGTAACATTATCCAGGAGGAAAGGTGGTGAATAACCAAGTTAACCGGTTAGTCCTGCTCTGTTCTCCTGTGCTGCTCACATCCCTTTTGACCTGACCCTGTTTCCCTCCTACACAATGCGAGCGCTGAGCTAATTCATTCTTTATGTATAACAACTTTCACTGTAGAGGTCAAAGCACTCTGGGCATTCATCCCACCAAATATGCTTATTCCTGAGGTTCCAGGCTGCACCAAAATCCTATTTACAAAATAGCACTGGAGAGCAACGACATTGACAAAGTAAGTGATTAAAGTAGCAATTGCCATTTACCGGTGTCAGACAAATCCTAACTTCATGACTTCTATAGTCAGGCCAGTAAATGAGAGCTACCCTTTCTGGTACGATGGCCACTGACCACACGTGACTACTGCGCACTTGAAATGTGGCCAGTCTGAATTGAGATGTGCCGCAAGCATAAAATGCATGCTAGATTATGAAGTCTTAGTATAAAAAAATATAAAATACCTCATTAATAGTTATATTAATTTCACGGTGAAATCATAATATATTGGGTATATCTGATGGGACAAAAATCTATTACTCAAATGACTTATTCCTCCTAAAGACGTATGGTGGCTAGCGGCAGTGTTCTGAATGTGCCTTAAGGTGACAATGGTCTAATTCCTCAGGAAGAAGAACGCAGGAGGAACAGGGAGCAGTTTCCCTTTTGCTTTGTAATGTGGCTCTTAGAATATTTAAAAGGATAAATGTGGCTTTGAGGGCAGCTTGACTCACATTTCCACTGCGAAGCCCTGAGCTAAAGGACTAAAACTGTCTCAAGTTTCACAGCTACACACCCAAGTTGGTTTTAATTTTTCATCACCCTCACAATTTTCCAGAACTGTTTTGTTTTGTTTTGTTTTGTTTTATTTATCATACTGTGACCTCATCAAGCCCCCCAGCTTGCTGTGACCCTGTCATAGTGAACATGGCCCACTGCATCCAGGTGCCAAGCCAAAGACCTGGGTCCTCCATGCCCTTCTTTCTCCCTTCCTCTTCACATCCAGTTTCCACATTCTTCTCTTTCATCCCTTCTGTATATCTTGTATCTCTCCCTTCCTCTTCATCCACATGGAACAAGTGGCTGTTTTTATCTGAGGTCTTGCCACAGCTCCTAGCTCTGCTTCTTGCCTCCAAGGCTCACTTCCTCTAATCCCTCAAAATTATTACCAGCAGAGCTCCCTTCTTCAGCACAAATCTGATCACACCGCTTTTCTTCTCGAAATTCCTCTGTCTCTTCCCCTCTGTTCAGTCTCAGGGGCCACCACTGCCTTTGGGATGTTCTGCTGTAACACTGCCTGTGTTCTGCTCTCCCTGTCCAGTGTCTTTGCTGAGTCTTAGGTTTAGATTCTTCTCCTTGTTTGCCTGAAAATACCATAAAGGTAACTAAGCTTCTCCTTTGGTTCCTTCCCTGACATGAAGGGCAGATTTAGGGCTTCCTGCCCAGGCCCCCACTATTGTGTCCATTTCCCTCTGAAGTCACCTGATTCCTGCTGCACAGGTGTTCAATAGGCAGTTGTTAGAAAGGCAAAGTCTAAAGGTTACGTTCTCAGGCTTGTTTTCACAAGGATGCTAAGTTTGACCAGATTCACTTGTTCAATGTCTGTCCTGTGTCCTGTACATGCTAGACAAGAGAAAGCTAATATTCTGCAATTATGTGAGTGTCCGATGCCTAAACCCAGATGGCTTTCATCTTAGCCATAAAGGCAGGACTCACCTGCTACATGGGCAGCAGTTGTTTAGATGCTGGCTGGGCTCCTGGGTGACGGGGACAATGATGCCATGTGCTGAGTTATAGTTACTGCCTTTAATACATGTGTTAGGTGTTATCATCCTCATTTTAAAGCTGAGGACACTGAAACTTGAAAAAATGAAGTCACTTACCCAATGCCCCAAACCCAATAAAAGATCCAACCCTTGGTTAGCTATAAATCCCACACTCCTTCAGCCATATCAAATGCTTCCTAAATCTGCAGTCAGTGATATTATGAACATGCCATGCAGTGGCAAGGACCAAATTCCTCAGAAAAAAGAATGCAGAGGGAGCCAGGGAACAGCAGGTCTTGGGCCCCAGAGATAGACAGAAAGCCACAGAGAGAACATGAAACCTCTTGGGGTAAGGGCCAGGTTCCACAGCCTTGGGATATCTGCAGCATAACCTCTGATAGACAAGTCTGACATTTGGGACCTCCTTTAGGCAGCACAGGAGGAGCTTTTGCAACTTGACTTTGGATTCAGTCTAGACATCGGCTGTAGCTTTCAGACCTGAACCCCAGGCTCCAAGAGTGTTGAATTTTTTCAGGGAAAATATTCCTCTGCTCTAGCCCTGGAAGCACGTCCTCCATCAAACTAATGAACCCCCCAAACAATAGAAGCAGCTGCTTTTACAAGGGTACAACTGCTTTAAGAAAACATCCTTCTAGGTGGCCATAAAGTATATTTTGCCTTGCTGAGTAATGCATTTCATGAAGACAATCTCGTTAGGATAACAAGGGTAAAAAAGCCTCTTTGATGAAAAGACTCACGAGGTCTCTGAGCAAAACCCTGCTCTGGTTTACAAGCTGTGTTCCAGGAATGTGCAGGAGTCTATGGAAACATCAAAGTTTCATTAAAGTGTTTGCCAAGATAAGTTGAGTTCTATGTAAAATGACCAGGTTGTTAAAATGTTTGATTTATTGTGACGTTATCAGCTATATAAAAACATATAAAGGCTATGAACCTATGTAAGTATCACCCAGCTTTAGAAATAAAGTATTGTTGATAGAACAAGGGAATCTATGTACTTTCCCCATTACATCTCTCCCTCCCTCTGCCCTCCCAGAGGTAACAGCTAGCCTGAATTTGGTATTTATCATCCCTTATCTTTATTGATATTTTTATTACAAGTTCTTCTAATAAAAATGAACACTATCATACATTTGTTTTGGTCCTTTCAAGAAATGATACCTAAATGTGTGTCTCCTAAGTTTATGAATCTTCTGCAATTTGTTCATCTCACTCAATTATTTGGGCATAGAAGCCACCAAGATGTGTGTGTGTGTGTGTGTGTGTGTGTGTGTGTGTGTGTGGTTTTAGTTCATTCATTTTCCCTGATGAGCCAATTGCTTGAGTACAACATTGCCTGACTATACTACAAATCATATGTCTGTTCTTTTGTGGGTGGACATTTCCATTTCGAAAGTGTTTTTTATAAGCAATACTGCCATGAGTGTTCTTAGATACAACCCCTTGAGCTCATAGGCATGTCTTCTGGGAAAGGAATTGCTGGTCTGTGAGGTAGGACAGACTAACACTTATTAAACTGTTCTCCAGAAACAGTAACCATTAAAACACACTTAATTTTCCCTCATTACACCTCTGTCACCACTATATCCTGTGGCATGTGTATCTATGAAGAGTTATGGATGGTGTCAAAAAGGAAAAGAATAAATATTCTTGTCTACATGCAGCACATTCATTATACTTGTTTTATGGTGTCCTGAAAATAAAAGTAAAGGCAGAAATTTGATCACTTCCCCCCAGAACTTCCATCTGCCATCATTCTTCTCTAACATTGACTTTCAGTGTCTTCACTCCAGCATCTCAGAGTGCCCCGGGGTGCATTGCATTATATGGGGCTTTAGTCTGTATGACCTGACTAAACAGGTTGATTGTTTCTATTTTCTGCACATAAAACTGGTTTAAAAAATGTAAGGAACCTGCTAGAATCTGTAGCAAAAAACAAGCCCACATTCTTTCTTTATATTTATTTTCTGGTTGTAACTGGACACAATATCTTTATTTTATTTATTTATTTATTTTTATGTGGTGCTGAGGATGGAACCCAGGGCCTCCCATGTGCTAGGCGAGTGCTCTACCACTGAGCCACAATCCAAGCCCCCCAAATTCTTGAGGTTACAAAGAAGGTGACTCTACATTTGGTAAGAGACAGCAGCCAATTCTAGGAATTTCCATTCTTCGTTGTTGAGGCCCAGCTTGCAAAGTGATCACTCATTATTTATTGCCACCCTTGCTAGGCTGGGCTTGGGAGTTCTGGCACTAGTTTTTTTTTTTGTTTTGTTTTGTTTTTTTTTTGAGGGAACTTTTATGAGAATTCATATTTTATGTTTTTAATACAATAATCTCAATACTGGGTATGAGAAGATTGTGAACAAGCTAATGAATATTTCACATTTGAGTCTAACAATGATTATCTTGTCCACCATATTTTTTTCAGCCTAGTGAAAAAGGCCACTTTATTTAATAACAAATGACATGACTCAGCCATACATAGGCCAAGAATATTTTCCTATGTTATTTAAGGTCTTACAGAAGTTTAAATAGGGGAAAAATGATAGGAGAATTGACTGCTCTCCCAGCACATGTTTACAAAGGCATTCTGTACTTTAAAGGATTTACAGAATGGGAATCAGAAATTAACTCATGCTAAGAGCAGCACTTTCATAGTAACTCCAGATTAATCGATGCTATAAATTTAAATTTTGTTAATTTTATATATTTTTTATTTAAAATTTTGACTTTATTCTTGTATTAAAAACTCAAAGCATAAAAAGGTGATATTTTTAAGTTACTAAAATTAAGGTAACAATAAGTTAAGGAGCACTGGGATTCTGGTAATTGATTGTCCTTGAAAGGGTCCCCTATATTCCTGAAGTGCAATCAAACCTCTGTCTTCATTACCCTACTGCTCCCTTACAACTGATAAAGGCTCTCAAAATTCATGCCCTGGAAATTTTAAGTCAAGAGAAAGAAGCTCCCTGGGGTCATTTCCAGGTACTTCCCAATCAAGCCTTCAAAGACAGATCCTTTAAGATAGGGAATTGGTTACCCAGGAACCGGAATAGCTAAGAGGCCAAGCAGAGGATGCTGAAGACTAGCAGAAAGCTCAGACCTCTTTAATACTGGAGGAAAACAGGCAGGAAATGAAACTACTCAAGGCTGAAGCCAGAGCCATGGGTCAGGAGTCAGAATCACAGCACATCCCTTCTCAGGGAGGAAGATGGCCAAAGGGGACAGAGCACTGTCAGAAGCAAAAAAAAAAAAAGACTCACCCTCCTCCTGCCCTCCAATTTTCTGTCAGCACCTCCCTCAAGCAAAGCCAGTTAGCCAGAGAGCCCAGCAATGCACTCACGAGTGTACAGAGCAGAGCTAGGGAAGGATGGGAACAGGACAAATCCTCCCAGATTCTGTTTCCTTGTCTGAAGAGCCTCCCCTTCTCTCAGATAACTCACACTGGAAACGGCCATTGAAGAATAACTCCTTATTCTGTACATTGGTATCACCTCACTCAATGCCAGGAAAGGCAATAGGATTTCTATTTTGTACCAGCTCTGATTGGCTGCTGTGTCTTTTCTGGCGCCTTGGGCTGAAGCTGCTGGGACTCTGGGAGCATGTAGTTAGGAAAGAGTAGCTGATTGGTTGGTAACACCTCTATGAGTGCAGAACGGGAAGATCAGCACTCACACTTGGTATACTATTCCTTTCTTCGGCATCATCAGAAAAATCATTCAGGAAGCAACATACAGAAGTTAGCATCTATATGGAACAGGGGTGAATTTTACTTGTAAACCCAGGTATGCAAGAATGTCCATTTCTTTATCATTTTAAAGTGAATTCATTTGTATCTTCATTTCTCTATATGAGCAAGGGTTTCCTCTTGTCTCTTTCTCACATGGTACATGGAAAATGAAAAAAAAAAAAAAAGATTTCTACACTGCAGTCCATCATGGTCACCACTGTGTGCTCATTGTGAAGCTTGCATGGTAGAAGTTGGGGAGCTCTCTGCCTCCCTGCCTCTGTTGGACCCATGATTTTTTGCTAAGGCCCAGAACCCCAATGCTCAGGGTCTCCCATTACAGGAGCCCTGTGCTATCATCTTCTCTGAATCTCACCTCCTTCCTAGCACTCTACCAGAGAGTAGGGTAAGGATCTCTGATGCTCATACTTCTTCCCAGGCTGAGGGAATCTCTCTTCTCTCCATTTTTGAATACAGAGGATCCACAAAGGAATCTAGAAATAGACACTGTTCCCTGGTGTGCCCTTGATCAACATAATCAAGATGCCAGTCAGATATTTTTATTTATTCATTTGTTTTTAAATTTTATTTTTCAAAGACAAATACTGCATAATCATATATGTGGAATCTAAAAGCATTGAACCCATAGACATAGAGAGTAGAATCATGGTTACCAGAGTCTGGGGGTGGGTCATGTTTGGAGAAAGAGGTGTTGGCAAGTTAAATATTTCATTCTTGATTTAATTATGACTGTGTTATTTTTAGACTCTTCCAAAGGAAGACTGCAACAGCATCCTGGTTTAGTTGTATATTTAGTTTCCTGCAAATTCTAGCATATTGGGAGAGACAGGGTAAAGGCACTCCATGGCCCTCCCTTCATGTGGCTGGATGTCCCATCCCCACCTGGAGCTCTTCCCAGGGAAAGCTGGCAACATTTTTGCAGTGAGCTTGGATTTTGGAAAATAAGAGCTGAGGATGGAAAGTGTCTCACCAGCAAATCTTGCCTTCACACAGCGGTGGAAATGGCCCTCAAGTGAGGAGTGTGGGCGCTTGCTGTTATTCTAAAACAGAGGGAAGAAAGAGGAAAAAAGAAATCAATTAAACATCTCCAAAACCTAACCTTACAGCATCTCCAGGCACCGTATCCTGGGATGGGAGGAGGGTGCACAGCTCCCATTGCCCAGGACTCAAATCTTTCCATCAGACCTTTATTTCCCTGCAAAGAGCAGACTCTGGAGGACTCCCTAGGCTCAGGAGGTGCCAGTAAATGGGAGTTTCTACAGGTTCATCCATGGAGCTTAAAATGGGGATGTTAAGGAATTACCCTCAGTCTTAGCTTCTGAGCAGTATGGAGGATTCCTAGGTATGAGGCAAATGTGATACTTAGGGTAGGAGGTGGGATTCTAAACTGAGATTTCTTAAAAAAAAAAACATAGTCTGAAAATGATATGGTCTTTCCATGAATGAGTATGAAATTGGTAACCTGCCTTTGTGGAGTCATTTCTAAAAGTGCTGATATATTTTCACCTTGTTTCATTAGCTAACACTTATTGGGAGGGGAGAAAGGGAGGGGAGTAGAAATGTGTAGTTTGGGGGTCTTGGCTGCCAGTGGGTTTCCTAGGAAACCACCTGTGATTGAGTGCACCAGGCTCTGAAACATGGAGGAGGGAGAAGTATGAAAGTGAATGTGTTCGGGAAAAGGGAAAAATAAATCACCGGCTGGCCGCTAGGTCTTTAATTAATGGAGAAAATGCCCACTTGGACTGAAATCTTTTGGAACTGCTGATGAGGTAGAGGCAGGGGATGGTGAGAGAAATACAAAGTACATTAGCCGGACAGGAAACCAATCCAGACAGTTCAGCCTCTTTAATATGCAAAAATCAAGCAATGTACAAGCTGAAATAATAACATCATCTCTGTTTCAGCCTTGCAGTAGAAATGAGGATAATGATGAAGTTGTCCTCTATCAGTACATCGCAGGCTTTGGTTTGCTTTACCCGTGGTGCACACTCTTCCAAAGCTCTTTCATCTCCTTCCTTCTATGATGAACAATCTGAACTTAGGACATAAAGGAAAAAGAGCTGGCTAGGATGGGGGTGCCACTTGGGGACACGAAGTTCATGTAACTGCCTGTGTATACCTGAGTACCTCTGCTGAAAGAGAGCAATAGGGTGTTAACCATAAGTTTAAGGTGATGGGGAAATTACTTAAAATATGTTTATTTTCATGCCTTTAATATGACTAATGCTTAAATACTGTATTAAGCCTGTTACAGAAGGTATACCAATGCCTGATGGATTTGTAATTTATTTTTCAATTGAAATGCATGTATTTCTATGACATAAATGTTCAATGCAAGCTAAGGTCCCCCGAAAGGGTACACTTGAACTGTGAACAGGTAGTTCTCAGGAACATTTTGTTTTGTTTTGGTATCAGGGATTGAACTCAGAGGCACGTAACCACTGAACCACAGGCACAGAACATTTTTATATTTTATTTAGAGACAAAGTCTTGCTAAATTGCTTAGGGCCTCACCTGGTTGCTGAGGCTGGATTTGAACTTGTGATCCTCCTGCCTCAGTCTCTCAAGCCACTGGGATTATAGGTGTGTGCTACCACACCAGGCAAGCTCACCTCGCCAAGCTCACTTGGCAAGCTCACCCAGCAAGCCCAGTAAGTTTTAAGAACTTGGCTTTTGGTTTGCTCATGTGTGCGAGTTCCTAGAAGCATCTTTATCAATACTTGTCACTGCTGTGCTCTGGTGTGTGTACTAGGTTTATTTTCAGTGAAGTGTATATAATTATAGCTCATTTGTAATTATAAGTGTGTGAGCGTTTCCATATGTCTAGGTATGTATGTAGGAAGTAAACCCTTAGTGTAAACCCCTAATAACTTACATATCGCATTAATGTCATAAGGTCTTACCCCAGACTTTAAAAGTTAAGTGTGCCTGGATCTGTAAGTCTTCATAGAAATGGGGGAGGGCAGATATTTTCATCGTTTTTTTAAGAAAAGAAACCGGTTTTCTCTTATTCGTAATCCCTTGGAGAAGGTCTTCTCTATTCATTCACTGTTTGCAAAGGAGAATAGTTTATGGTAGAACTATTTCAGTTCCTGTTTAGTCCACCCTGTTGAAAGATGAAATAAATGGTAGTTTCTATTAAAGAGATGAAAAAAATAAAATAAAATATTTCTGCCTTACATAGCTCATGAGCCTGGGCAATTAAAACATTTTATTTCCTTCCCACATCTGTCCTGTCTTGTGGACTCCAGCATGGAAACAGGGAACAGGTGTGCACCAGATGCTTGGTGAAGCCGAGTTCTCTCTGACATGTCCTGGATAACATGGTACCAATGGCACAAAACACATTGTGTAGAGCACCCCTCTCAGGAAAAGCAAAGCAGCTAGCTTTATGAAATATGTAGCAGAGACTTACAATATTACTGGAATTACATTATCCTCAAACATGCTGGGCGAGGAATTATTCAGATCGTCCAGTCCCTTATAGACAAGGACGCTGAGGAACAGAAACACGAAGTAACTCTCCTACAATCACATTGTGAGTGGGAAGAGCCAGGATTGGAACCCAGACAATAGGGCACAGAGTCCTGAGGCTTAATGAGAAGCCACACACCCTCTGGCCTTGAGCTGTACTTTGGCCCCAGCATCTAGAGCCCTTGACCCACACTTAGGAACATAATGAACACCTGTTGGGCTTGGCTCTGGACTGTCCACCCTACCTGAAGTTTAGTCTGTCATCTGATTTGGCTTACAAACTATTCTTCAGCTTCACATTGGCAACAGGAACTGAAAATGTGTCTTTTACAAAAGATACTATATCCTAGGTCTCCAAAATTTGCAAAATCAGGTTATCGTCAATGGCCCTCCTGTCTGGCATTTGTTTGTTTATTACTCATTTATACTTTGTGCCCCAAAAGGAGTAGAAGCAATTTATGATACAGATATGTATACCTATGCTTATTAAAGCAAAAATAGAAAATTGCAAATGTGTCAAGGAAATTGAAGCAAACAGATGATTATATATTTACTGTAATTAGGCATTACATTTAGCTATTACTCTGTCACTTGCCTCAACTGATTATGTACAGATCCGCATTTTATTTCAAACCCACCGATTGACTTGTGTGCCTGGCAAGCCCTATATGCCCTTGGTGGGATAAAGGTGTCTGAGACACGGCCATCTTTCCTAGTCACCTAGGAGCTGTCACCCATCCTGGGGATAGTCCGACACATGTGAGCCGATAACTGAGAACTATGATAGTCTGCAGAGAACTCAGTGCCGTACTCGGTCATTAGTGTCACAGGTGAGGATTCTTCGAGGGGCAAACAAAGCAGCTCTGGAAACCCTATATCTCAGACTTCTAGGATTCTGGTCATTATCAGTTGCCTCATTAGCTATTGGAAAAGGTCAAGCTAGAGGTCAACAGCTAAAAGATCAGAAAGTTCATCAAACTGCTAGATACTGCTTTGCTGTGTTATATCACCTTGTGTGTGTTATTGTATCACAACCAATTGTGTTCTATTGTAAATTTTCTGGATTCACAGATGTCAGAAATGGCCATCTTGAATGATTCCTTCTGCACTGTGGAGGAATCATTCCTTCTGGGTGACACCCCTGTCATAGCATCTGGCTGCTACTTTCAACATAAGAGAGAAAAGATAAGAAATGGTCAAGCTAGTGTTTATTGAGCACTTACTATGAACCATCTTTTAAGTAGTTCCCATGCCTCAATTTACTTAATCCTGTTAATAACTCTTGGAAGTTGGTTCTGTTATTATCCCCTACAGAGATGAGGAAATTAAGGCATAGAGATGTTAAGTGAGTGTCTCAAAGGATAAGAGATACCAGAAGAGATAAAGAAGCTAAGAGATACCAGAACTCTTAACCATTAAGCCTTCGAGATGATTCCGTGTGGGCTGTAGTTTAGGAAAATGTTCCAAGCTTCATCTAAAATCTATCTTCAAGTGCTGTGATCCACTGATCCTAATGTATTACCCTATTAGTATTAAATAAGCTCACTTTTCTGAATGAAAATGTTCTCATTCTGTTAGACACTTCAAATCTTCTTATCTAAAGGAAGATGAATACGCCTCTCATTTTTTTTCTGTCAGCCTCTATCTCTCAGCATAATAAGATATTAAAAGTATTTTTTCTGGGGCTAGGGAACTCAAGTTCAAATCCCCGTTCAGCCAACCATCAGCATTGTGACCCTGGAGATGTTAAACTCTCTGCTCCTCAGTTACTTCATCTAGTAGTGGAAAATATAATTTTGTGATATAATTAATAAACTAGTAGTAATATTTGCAAAATGGCTTTGTCTTAATGTTTATATTGTTTGTGGTATTGTCATTGCTGACCCTTCCTCCCAGCCTGGGGCCATCCTCTGGATTTTTTTTTTTTTTTTTTTTTTTGCAGTTGCTAGGAATTGAACCCTTGGGCACTCTGCCACTGAGCTACATCTGCAGCAACTTTTATTTTTATTTTTCAATAGGGTCTTGTGAAATTACTATGACTGGCCTCAAACTTTGTGTCCTCCTGCCTCAGCCTCCAGAGTGGCTGGGATTGCAAGCATGCATGTCCAGGACTCTTTTAAAGAACAGTACTCAGAAACAGATCTGAGACACTGAATGAACCAAGGACTATAAAGTAGAACTCCTGTCTGAATCTGTGAGCAGTCGTGTACAGTATCTTGCTACAGAGAAGAGAAAGGTGCATTTGCTTGAGGGAGGTTAATTAAGTGTCTCTTTCAAAGTTACTCCGCCAATCAGTGGCAGGGCCAGGACTGGAGTGCTGTGTTCCCACCCAGCAGTGCTGCTCCATGGTGATCCCCTTCCTCGAAGGCATGTTATTGGTGCTTCCTCTGCTTGTCCTTCTGTGTTTGCTTGCTTGTTCCTTCTGGTTCTCCATAAACTTGCATTTGTTCATGACAACACCATTCTCCCACTCATCCAGAAAGGAACCTTGAAATGACTTTGCTGCCTTTCTTTTTTCTGCCACTGGAATCTAATCAACCACCAGCAGTTTCTCCAGGTCTCAGTCAAATGAAGGAGCAGCAGGTGATGGTTCCGAAGGACTTCTCAGTTCTAAGAGTTTGCTTCCGTTTCTTTGCCTAAAGTCAGCCCCTTCCATCCCTCAACTTCCTCTTGACCCTGAATCCTTCTTGTATTTCCATCATCTATTGCACTAACCCTCATTACCTGTCCAGAACCGGCTAACTACGAAATGATCAAGATTTTTCTAGTTTCAAAGCTGATCCCTGTTCAGTCCAAGGCTCAGGAGGTGCCCTGTCTCTGGCCAGTTCATGGATGGCATCTTGTGGGTCAGAAAAACTCCCATTGAGCCCTGGCAGGAGAGTCCCCTTCTGAGTGATGCAAATTGGATCAGTGAGATAATGATCAGATGTCTCATAATGCCACAGGCGGAAGACAGAAAAAAGACTGTTTAGAAACACTTATTGCCAACGGGATGGGTTAGAGCGGAAACCCATTGTAATTTTTAATTTGTGGAATGAAAATTGTACCTGATGCAGAGCAAAGATAATTATCTGCAATGTTCAAAAGATTTGCCTGGCCACACTGTGGAATTAAACGACGACAAACAGGAGCAAGGAAAAGAAAAGAATTCTCTGGATTAGTGCACTCTTGCTTTCCTGTCCTTCCCTCTGTCTTCTCTCCCCTCCCTTCTCCCTCAGAACCAGTTCTCAGAGGAGTCCCTAAAGACCCATTGATGGAGGTGATTTTGCTGTAGCTCCCAAGGGGAACACTGATTTGCATTTTAACACAACCACTTATCAAAAAAAAAATGCTAAAGAAGGAATTTTGAATATCAGCCAGAATGTGAGGAGGGAATTGGGGGACAGTAAGCTCACCTAAGAACATATAGGTGACATCCTTGTCCCTTTTCTTATAGTATATTGTCCTGCATTTTGGCATTTCTTTAATTTAGCATTTTATTCCTAGTTCTTCTAAACTTCCACCCTCTTTGTCCTCATTTAGTGAAAAAGATAGATATATTCTAGACTTTTGCTCCATTCAATTTTTTAAAATTTTTAATTATGACAAAATATGCTTAACCTAAAATTAACACCTTAGCCATTTTAGGTGCATGATTCTGTGGCATTGAGTACATTCACATTGTTGTGTTATCATTATCACCATCCGTCATTTAGCAGAGATAGAAGACCTATGCTTACTGAACAGCACTCCTTAATTTTCAAGTGTCCCTGCCCACATCCCCCCTAAACCGCCATTCTGCTTCCCATCTCTATGGATTTGACTATGCACTACATTTAAGTGAAATCATACAGTATTAGTCCTTTTGTAATTAGGTTACTGCACTGTTCATCATGTTCTTCATCCATGTGGTAGCATGTGTCAGAATCTCCTTCCTTGTCAGGGCTGAATGCTATGCCAATCATATGTGTATGCATGTGGTTATCACATTTCATTTTGTTTATCCATTTCTCTATCGTGGCAGATATGAATTGCTTCTAACTTCTAACTATAGAAATGATGCTGCTACAAACATGGTTGTACACATATCTTCAAAAGCTCTTGCTTTCAATTCTTTGGGGATATATACCTAGAAGTCGAATTGCTGGATCACATGGAAATCCTATTTTTAGTTTTTTGAGGAACCAGCATTTATTTTCCATAGCAGCCACACCATTTTACATTCCCACCAGCCATGTACAAGTATTCCAATTCACCCACATCCTTGCTGACACATTATTTTTTGCTTTTTAAATCATAGCTACCCTAATGAGTGGAGGTAGTATCTCATTATGGGTTTGGATTACATTTCCTGATTGATTTGTGATGTTAGACATCTTTTTGTATACTTATTGTCCATTTGTATCTCCATTAGAAAAATGTCTATATCCGAGTTCTTTGTTCATTTTTTAATTGGACTCCATTTTTATTACCTAGGCAGCCAGATGTAGGGAGAAGATGCAAGCTCAGGTATTTTGGGAGGCTTGGGTTTTAGTTCTGCTCATTAAAATAACATCTGGCTTTAAGTACTTGACTTTATCCATCTGGGCTCAGTTTCCCTCTTGGTAAATGAGGATGTTAGCTTAATATTCTCAAGGTCTCTTCCAGGTGCAAAGTTCTGGATCTAGGAAGTCAGTCGTTGATTCTGGGGTGTGTACGCAAACTCTTCAAATCCATGTTCTGCAGCTGAATTTTCAGTTAAGATGCAGAGCTCAGTGCTTCTGTTTTTCTTAATTCTGTTAGGTATTTGATAGACTTTTGACAGTATTTACACTCAAGAAGCAGTCACCAGGAGATTACACCTTCTGAAGGGTCAGCATTTTACTAGATCAGATTTTCTGCTTAAATTGCTTGACAGTTTCCCTTAATCGCAGAACAGTGTAGTTTGCTTAGAAATATCATGCTCAACAATTTAGAGAATTTCACCAGCCAGTGTTTATAAATGATACACGCATCATCATTATTGCATGACAGAAAGAAAACATATGTATACTCAAGGGGATAAAGTTGAGAAAACTGGAACTTTCCAGAAAAAAAAAAGAAGTCTTTCCTGTTTTGTGGCACCTTTGCTTTAAAAATTTTTGTTTTCATTCTTCATAATGTCTCCATCTGTTATTTTTTATAACTTTATTTATTTATTATATTTATTTATATTTATATTATTTTTATAACTTTATTTATAACTGTAATTTTTTATAACTTTATTTTATTTATTTATTTTTATGTGGTGCTGAGGATTGAACCCAGGGCCTTGCATGTGCAAGGAAAGCGCTCTACTTCTGAGCCATAACCCCAGCCCTTATCATATATCATTGATTCTAATAAAACCAGTCATCTAAAGCCTGCCTTTTTCATGAACCCTCCTTTATGACAACATAGTGCATTAGAGCAAATGTACATTTTGTGATGTGTAAAGCAAAATTAGATTTTTTTTCAGCCAACCACCTTTAGTGAACTTGGTCACTATGCCAGGATCCAGAGATATAGGAGGCTTGTAACATTGTGGGTGAAACACACACTTATACAACTCTAAACTGGAAAGACCAAATGGGTGAGAAGCTGAGAAGCATTGGAGAGAAGAAGGTAGAAGCAAGGCTTTTAGAAAGTTGGAGGAAGGAAGCATTAATGGCGCTGTGTGGGGGTACAGAGGGTAGAGCTGGCCTGATGATCTTGGGCAGCTTCACAGGAAAGATAGCCTTGGGGGAGAGCTTGCAGGGGGTAGGATCTCCCAGGTAGAGGGATGAGGTGGAGGTGTAAAGGACAGTGTCGTGGGCCAGCAGGCAGAGCCCTGTGCCAATGCTCAGTATATTTCAGGATGTGTCCCCTGGAGTGAGAATGTCACATTATGATCAAGGAGCAGTGGCAGATGCGCTGAAGAGAGAGCACAGAGTCAGATGGTGAAGGGGTTGCATGTTTGCTCTTTGCCTGTTTCACAGTGGCTGTGACATTTAGAGGCCATACCTGTAGTAATTCACACAGTGTTAGAACAGAAGGGGTGCTCAATACATTTCATACCTTCCTTTGTGTCTTCTTAGTGGAGACCTTTGAAGGTACTTTCTCTACCTGTGTTCAGGGTGATGGCTTCTAACAAAATGCCAGACTGCCACCATCAGGCTCAGAAAACTCATCCTGTCTCCATTTCCTGCCCTCTCCTTAGCATGTGTCTTCTGACCCATGCTTGTACTCTGCCTCCTGGTCTAGTATGGGCAGACCACCATTGCCCTCCCATTGACCTTGGTGGCTGGTCCTGCCATCTTTGGGCAGATATTGGCAATTCACCTGCCATTTTGCCTGGTCCAGCCTTCCAAGGAAACACATCCTCAGGAAGACCTCAGCACCCAGGGATAATAGCAAACTCATTTCCCTGAGAATTTCAGATAGACCTTATTCCATAGCAAATGAGGGGGATGATTAAAGAATGTTGAGGGGAGCCATGCTGTCACTGTACATTTTTTCTTTTAAAGACAGTTCTGGAAAGGTTGAGGGAAGATGAAGAAATGGTGATCTCTCCCCATTCTGGTGTGTTTTTTTAGGTACGAACATATATATATAGGGAGTGCGGATTGAACCCAGGGCCTTGTGCATGTGAGGCAAACACTCTACCAACTGAGCTATATCCCCAGCCCCTGAGAGGGGAGTTAGAAGAAAACTTCAGGGAAAAGAACATTTGGAGAAACAGTGGTATTATAGAGGAAAAGAAGGGGAGAAAGAGTCTTAAAAAGAAGGGATCAATGTAAAACTTCAGAAGTTGAACAGATGAGGGGTACAAAGGATATGAAGGATGAGAACACTCATTCAACAGCTTGTAGTGAGTGTCAAGTAATCAGTATAGTGTTCAGGACAGTCCTGGACATATGCAGATAGTTATCCTTTTACTGTTTGTTAGCAATGGGGATTGAACCCAGGGGTGTTTTACCACTGAGCTATGTCCCCAGTTTGTCTGTCTGTTTGTCTTTCTTATTTATTTATTTATTTATTATCTATCTATCTATTTTTTTTAAATTTGAGACAGAGTCTTGCTAAGTTTCTGAGACTGGCTTCCAACTTGTGATCCTCCTGCCTCAGCCTTTGAGTCACTGGCTTTACAGGCACATGCCCCAAGCCTGGTCCTAAATCTTTATTTAAAACTATATTGTCCTCTGTAGAGTAAATCAAATTTCATGAATACATGATTTTATCATAATGCAGTTATATATATCATGCTCTAATAAAAAATGTCTTGTCCTCAGCTATTCTGGAATCTTAGACTTAGGTATCCTTCAAAATATATAAGACCTTTGATTTAACATGAATAATAAAGAAAATAAACAATGCCTTTGTTAAAAGCACTCTCTCAGTGATAGTGTTTCTAAGTTGCTTAGTAGAATGTGAACATACACAAGAAGTGAAGAAAACAAATTATAGTATATGTAGAAAAATTATAGAAATTATATTCCAAGAATTTTCATAAGGAGAATTGAGCTAACTATCCTGACCAGGAAGCCAAGAAGAGGAATACCTCTTGTAAGAAACATATTTTTGATAGTTTTTACTAGTTTCCACATTCAATAGAGATAAGGGCATTGCTTGGTTGATGACTTCTGCAAACTTTAGTATGGACCATTTATGAAATGAAGTGCTATTTTAAGATGCTATTTATTTCATGGCCATTATATTTCCCAACACAGTTAAGCCATTCTTTGGCTGAAACAATCATTGGCTTTACTTGCATATTTCTTCCAGCTTCTGCTATTGGTGTGTAGTAACAATAATAAGAGAGATTATAAAAAATGTTAATAAATAATAAGACAGGTACTGTCCACTCAGAGTGGAGGCTGTGCATAGCACTGGAGAAAGGCCTTGGAGAGTCTTAGTCATGGAGGTTCAGAGATCCCAGGGAAGGGACAGGAGTGACCTATCCAAGTTACAGGGATCAGGGCACTCGTAGGGCTCAGAGATAATTGTAATCTACAAACCAATAGGAAAGTGTTCCAGTATTTTAACAACTTCTCTATAGTGTTCTCATTAGCTGAATATCTTTGATACCAGTGGTGTGGGTTAAAGTTACTTAGCCTTCAATTTTCAGCAGCATTAGGAAGACAATAAAGCAGGTTGAATGTGTTTCTTTTGCTCTCATTGTCATCAAACCTTTACTACATAAGTAGAAATACATCTTTGTCTCAGGAGGAAGAAGAGCTGAGGCTGTAGGGTCTTTCCCACTGAACACAGTTGTATCCGCTCCTTCCTTCTGACCGCCATATTAGGAAATCCTTGAATGCAAAGGCCAGCTCTGGATTCCAACATCTGGCCCTGGGCTAGGCACATTGCAGGTGGTCGATAAATGTGTGTGGGTGAATTAGAAAGTTTAATACTTATTCTTTCAGGGTGTGGAACTGGTTGAAAACACAAAAATGTGCTTTCCACACCCTTCAATCTTTTGGCCCCTCGGTTTACATGCTGGGATACTTTGAGGATTTTTTTTTTCTCACAATTGGCTTCTATTGTGAAGAGCATGCAATACTTGTTCTCTGGCAGAGTAACTGCACAGCATCTCTGTTCAAAGTATTTTGGCATGCTCAGCCCCAAAATGCTTCCTAAAGGAAAAGCACTTGGGTCTTAAATAATCCCATGTCATAGAGTGAAAGAGAGAAAGAAGTGAAAGAGGCAGGAATGAAAATGTGTTAGATAGAATTGGAAAGGGAAGCAACATCCTTTATATATCCAGAGGTATATATAAAATTGGTGACTAATGAAAAGAGAGGTGATCAAGGATAGGAATGAGAGAGAGAGAGAGAGAGAGAAGGAGAGAGAGAGAGAAAGCAAGCGCCACATGCAAGAAAGCTGGGGGCTGGGGCCCTACCTTGGGCGTTTTTATATTCAGTGAGAACTAGTTTTCCTGAGCTATGCAGCGTGAATTTTTATCAGGACTCTCTACTCATCTCTACTCAACTTCAATCACTTCACTCATATTAGGCAAACAATTTCTTGATGTTGAAATCAGTATGTGCTGATAGCTCTCGAGTCACAAGGCAAAATTCAAAAGGCAGGAGTCTCCATGGGAAAGGAAGAAAGAGGAGAAGATGCCAAACCAACTCAAAGTTTGTGTTCAGTCAAATGCAACACCTTTTTGTCACCTTTTATGACTTCAAAACACACACGTTCCCATGCAGAATTAAAAGCCTGGCTCTAAAAGCTCCCTGTGCTGGCATGTAGACTACGCATCTTGTCTGAGTCAGAGCGCATCCTTCTGCAGGGGATGAGGGAGTTATTCCTGCACAGGAAGATGACTTTTAATGAATAAAGATCCCAGTTATACTCATTCCATTCCAAAGCTGGAGTAGGGAACCCTTGCTTGGAAAAGTGACCTATGAACATTGGTCCGTGTGAGCTGGCTTATTGGCAGTCAGAACAGCAAGACCCTTGGTGGCTTTACCTAATTGCATGGCTCTTGTTGGCTTGGAATAATCAGCAAGTGCTGATTATTGAAGGGGAATGGATGATATTAATCATGAGGAAGTTACCCTGCAGGGAGGTGGACAGAATATGTGCCTCCACAGGATGTTTTCGCTGGGATTTGGCATCACCTCACTGGCAGTAACTGAGTTTCCCTCACTGTCTCACTCCTGCAAAATGCATAATGCTAATTATGAGCATTTGGAACCTACTGGTTCCTAGGGATTCATTAAAACAAGATGAGAGGAAATTCTTGAATAACCTGGCTAGACAGAGTAGTGAGAGGTCCAGGGGTCAGGGCTGTATTTGATGAGAAGCAGGCAGGTAAGGAGGAACAAGGGTACGTTCAAAGTCGAGCATTTAGAACTCATCTCTTGATCCCATGTGGCAAAGAACCTGAAAACATGAGTCAAAAAGCTCAGTTTTCAGTTCATTTCTCATGATTACAGAATGTGTATTTTCTTAATTAAAAATAATTCCTGTGAAAATATTATGGAAAAAGATGGTAGATGACCTGTGAAGTCTCTAGTCTTAAAAATTAAAAAACATTTTTTAATGAGTATCTCAAAAATCTCTCCAATTCCCCTTTAACATAATTGAGGACATTTTATTCTGAACCCTGCTATGGTAGAGTTTGTGACCATGTGGGGTTTTCTTTTTCTTTTTTTTATTTGTTTTTTTTTTTAGATATACATGACAGTACATTTTGACATATTATACATACATGGAGTATAAACTTATTCTAATTAGGGTCCCATTCTTGTTGTTGTACATGATGTGTAGATTCCATGTGATGTATTCATATATGTACATCCAGAATTGAGTCCTTAATCTTAATTAATTCTTTTTCTTTTACGTCTCTGGTCAACAGCCAGTTGATGGTATTTTCTACTTTGGCCCTCCCTCCCCAAGTCTCCACACATATCCTACTTTTGTGTTTCTATGATTATCCATCCATCCACCCTTTCATTTATTCAGTCTTTCCAAGTTTCATTCCCAAAAGATTTTAAAACATTTTTCAACACATTTGCTATGTAACAGAATAAGAATAAAGACAAGGGGAAATGGTAAAAGAACACCTCAAATAAGATTTATCCTCGGGAATACTTACCAGAAGCCTTGCAGAAGTTATTAAAAGGTCAATCACAGATATGGCACTAAATTTTCTAGCAGTCAGAGCAAACAGGAGAGATGAGCCTGGCACAAGACTCTCAGGCTTCACAGCATAGACTCATACCAGATGCTAAGTGGAAACGAGTTCTTCCAACTGAACCTCATTTCCCCCTCTCTCTGTCCAATGGCACTTGCTCCCCCAAAAACTACTTCCTCTCTATATTTGTTATAAAGGGACTAATTTTTAATTCTAGAGGAGAAGCTAGAGTTATGTCCTTTGTCCATTGAGTGATGGGCTTAGTAGGGACAAAAGGGGCAGCTCCTAGACAAAGAGAGGTGCCTTTCTTCATGCAAGACTTGGCACATAGGAAAAAGTAGAGAATTAGTGGTAGTTCCTCAGGAGCTGGATCCTCCTTCCTCCTGCGAGACCTGTGTGTAAGCTAGGCAGGCCTTGGCAGCACTGGTGGACTCATTAGGGTTCTGCTGGCTCAGGCTCTTCAGCCCTGGCCATCAGGGTTCCCTGTGTGGGCCAGCTGGGTATCTCCTATTTCCTGATGAGATGCCCAAGCATCTAGAGACTTGCTGCCCGGGCACGAGGGACCCATAAATGCTTTGAAAACTAGGGCCAAATGCCAGTCTCACTACTGTATTCTCAAACATCAGTTAGGTGCCTAAAATCAAACTATTTCATTCTTCCCCCAATTTGGAGATGCCAATATTATAATGAAAGTCTGTGGGCTTTAATAAAAGCATTATTTGTTTGAAAGTCCCAGGCCCCAATATGAATCACAAGGAGCCCTTGGCAAGACACCATCTTTTCCTGCTAATTCTCCTTCAGTCCACCCCTATTATCTACTAAATTAAAATCACTTTTTTTTCCCAACAATACATTTCCTTCCACCTCCAAATCTTAACCAAATCTGAAGTTTGATAAGAATTTGCTTACTCAAGTTACTGATATTTTCCCTTCTTATCCCAGTCTTACTGATGAGAGGCAAATGGATAAAATAGGGCAGAGTCTTCATAAAGGAGAATCAGGATGGCTGCCTTGTCTTTGGAATTCTAATTTATGAAAATAAATATATTGTTGCTGAATCTCCTTAGAACCATGATAGCCCTCAACTCTGTGAGTAGGTCTCAGTGGAGCCAGGATAGGCCTGAGGCAGCAGAGAAAGAGTTTCTGTCCTTCCATCCTGTGACTCAGAGGGCAGGACTGGGGTGGGGTGGTGATGTGTCACTCTTATGGCTTCCCACAAGCAGGCTCTCCCACAGCTAGGCCTGCATGGTGTGCCCTTTCTCCCCAGCTCCCTAGACCGAGCACCCTGGCCTGCCCACGAGTGTATACAAATAAACCTCCCAACATTAAATGGAAGGGTTCAGAGGAGAGGAATGGGGGACAGTGGGAAATACTCTAACCTTGCCGTCTCTGCTTTCTTCCTCTTCCCATTCCCCTGATGGGAGCCTCACAAATCCCCCAGCTGCCCATAGGGAGGTTCTAGCTTGTCCACAAGTTAAGAGGTGAGCACAGTCTCTCATCCATTCCTGTCTCCTACCCACAATGCAATTACTCTGCCCTCCTTTTCCCACAATATTTCCCAGTCTGGTTGGCTAACTAAACTTGAAAGGAAAAAATGTGGCTCTCTGGGAGCCTCCATCTGATTGTGTGCTTGAGTTTCATGCTCCACTGATCAGGGGAAATTGCTTGTGTGACTGGAGACCAAAGGGTAACCGCCAACCAAGTGGGGTCTTGAGTCTGGACCATGGAGGCTGGTGTTTGGATCAGGGGTGAAGAGGTTATTGTGGTGGTTAAAAGGAAAGGCCAGACGTGCATGATTTCTACAGCCCAGCTCCCAGCCAGGACGGCTTCCTGCAGATCCTGCAGGAAAAGAAGGGTAAGATGTCTTGAGCCAGTCAAGTGTAAAAAATGGCCCTGTTCATCTGGTAACACAGTATCTTGTTTGCTTCTGTCTCCTGAGTGGAGCTTATGAAGCGTGGTTTTTGTCTTTGCCCAAATCTCTTGCAGTGGAGTGACAAGTGGGGCAGAAGCGTCAGCCGGGAACCGCAGAAGTTTGTTGTGGGAGGTGGAGGCATGGGTGCTGGCCTAAGTGAGGTTGCTTGTGGATGTTTGGGGTCTGGGTCTTTTTCCAGTAGTCTCTAGAATAGTCTCACTTAGCTGGATTTCATCATCAGGGCTGAGTATTGAACCAGGGTGACCCAGAGAGACTCCAAGAGAGGAGTCGGCAGATTGGGGTGGCAGCCTGGACTAACTAGCATAAGGTAGCCAAAGGGCCACCTTCCTTCTGCCATCGTCCACCTTCCATCTCTTCTGGAAACCGTCCCCCAACAAAGGGCGCTTCCACGTCACCTCTGCCTCTGTTCTCTCTGGTGGTTTTGCTCATCCTAGAGTTTTGGGTGTGTTGTAATTAGAGGGATATTTGTGAACTCTGTAATTCATTGTTTCCTTTGTTCTTGCAGAAGTATAATTTGGGGATTTGCGTGGTTAAATTCCATATTACACATGCATGCTGCAATTAGGAGCTTATGGTATAACAGGACCAATTACAGGAGAATGTGACAATGTGGACAATGTGACATGAGATTGAACACTCCCTAGTGCTGCTAACCTTTCCTGAAAGAAGAGACTTCACCTGGCCTTTCTGGGGCCAGGCCATGGATGCTGAGACTCACCTTCGCTCATGTAACTCTGACTGAAGCTTAAGCTCCAGCTGGGATTATAGATGATGTGACAAATGGAAAACTTTAAAATTGTGGAAGCTGATTACAAGCTGACCAACTTTCAGGGGCATAATAGGATCCAGGAGTTAAGGAGTTTGAATATATATATAGACATGTCAAATAAAATATATATATATGTATATATATATATATATATATATTACAAATTTATGCATGCAGATAGGTAGAAATGCCTGGCCCTCAGTTGCTCAGCTTATGTGTAGTATTTGGTTACTATAATCACCACACTGTTTTTCAAATTGAAATGAGAAACTACAAGTCACGTGTTAGTTTGCAGTTAACAAAATCACTTGAAACTACTATTGACACCTGAAACATCGTTATGAACCCTAAAGAAGAAAATTAAGAATATTTCCCCCAGCACAGAGGAAGGAGCCCCTAGTTTGGTGGAGAACAAAAGCTCTCTTGCTAGAGTGAGGAATGGAGGCATCTAGGGAAGGACATGGAGAAATAGAGAAAAAGAAGCATAGGTGACTGCAGAGCAAGTCTGTTCTCTCCACCTGTAACATCGCTGGTGGCTTGGGGAAGAGGAATCTTTGGCCTGAGGAGCAAGTGAAGCAGCTCCACAGGCCCCAAGGAAGCCAGAATCCAGTGGGAGGTCTGAAGCCTGAGAGGAAACTGGGGGTACAGCCAGTCCTGGGACCACATTAAGAGAACCCAGAGAGCGGGCTGTAGCGTGGAAGGAGGTACAAGGAACATCTCCCCAGAGCCCCTGCCATGGACAGCAGTGCCTATGAGATGAGAAGTTGGGCAGCATGTGGGCAAGGCAGCTTGCTACCTTCAAGTATCAGCCACTGAGTCCTTGACATTGAGTCTTAATGAGAGCTATTAATATGATCCAAAGATCAGAGTTTTCTTCCCAGGAGTGCTGAGAAGATGAAGGAACAGGAATATGTCAATTTAGCAATAGGACACAGAGCTGCTCACCCCAGGCAATCCATGCATGACTACACTGGCAGAAGTGCCAGAATGGTCCTCTTCCCAGTGGACGGTTGGCCTAGCGCTGTCTCCAGGGGCTGCCTCCTGCCCAGTGGATGGGCTGCTTGGGGATTTTCCTTCTTGGCAGGGAATTGCTAAAGTCAGGCTAAAGTCAGGACATTAATTCTACTATTATTGACCCTCTTGGTGGCCTTAAGCTAGTTTAGCAAACTAAAATGTGTTCTACGGATCATATATATCTAGGAATAATAATGCTGTTGTTATAAATAAGTAGTGATTTTTAATCAGCAAGCATCCCCTGAGGCTCTCCGAGAAACTGTTGTTTTCCCGATTTAAATCCAATGAACAAAGAAAGAAATGTCTCTATGCTTTGATTCCTTGAATTATTAATTAGATGTACTATAATAAGATGCTTCACTACCATTCACAACAGTGGAGAAAGTGAGATGATAAGGCGTCGAGATGGAGACTGCTATTGATGGCTAGATCAGTCTTTGTCAGGCAAGTAAGTCGTGCTTTGGAGAAGCCTTGGGGAGGAGAAGTACAGTACTTGGGGGCAGCACTTTCACAGTTGCTATGCAGTCTTGTCAAGAAAGCTTATTTTCTAAGCTAGAAAACAAAATACAATATTGCACATCATTGAGTCTGCCTCCACACATCCAGCATTTCTTCATGTTCTTGATCCCTCCACCCACCTATGAGGAATACAGGGCAGGCAAGGGGACCAGAGGTTAAAGGAGGGCTGAGGTCACTCTGGAGACAGCCGTCAGATCTAACAACAGTGATGACAATGATGGTGAAGGTGATAATGACGAAAGTACTTAAGGTGCACAGTGCTTAGCAATTCACAAAGAAGTGCCACTTGCATTTCCTCGTCATCAAACTAGAAGACTTATTTGCAGTTATGTGTGGGCCACTGGGTTGGAAGGCAGGAAACCTTAGATTGTAGATTTGCTTAGCTACGTTATGGAAGCAAATTTATTTTATTATCACAGGGGAGACGTATCAGAATTTGCATCAGGTTCGAGTCCCTTGGACTCTTGGGATTATGAAAATGAAGCTTGCCTTCAATTTCATCTTAGACTGAAAGGGAAAAATTATATGTACCTGTAATGATACATAACAAGAAAGCAAAATACAAGAAGTGACAGGAAAAAAAAAAAAAAAAACTTGCCCCAAATTTAAAGATGGCTAGGGGGTAATGGAGGAAAGCTTTATGAAGACAGAATTTGAACTGCTTTTTAGAAGATGGCTTGGATTTCAATAGGAGAAAATGGATCAAAGTTATTCTAGGGAGAGCAATGTCCTGAGCAAAGGTATGGGGAGGGAATCATGGTCATTCTGAAGGAATAATGAGCGGCCCAGCTGGAATATGGTGGAGTGCACAAGAGGAAGAGAGAAGTTCCAGTGGGATAGCTGGAAAGGCAAGGGGTCTGACAGCCGAGGGTCTCAGAGGCAGAGCAGATACTCACACCATTCCATTTTTCCAATGGGAGATGGAGGCACAGAGACACCAAGGTCACCAAGCCAGGAAGTGAATCTAAGCAGTCTGGATCTACAGTCCTCCTCTTAACCTCCATAGGCTCTCTTGCTAGGGCTCTACAACTCTTTCCTCACAGGACAGGGCCTCAGAGGCCGTTATTATGCTTTTGCAATAACAACTCAAGCCAGCTTTAAGCTGGTTTAAACCAAAAAGAGAAATATATGACCTCACAGAAGAAGTTTTGCTGTGTGAGCGCCTGTAATCACAGCAGCTTGGGAGGCTGAGGCAGGAGGATCACGAGTTCAAAACCAGCTTCAGCAGTTTAGCAAAATCCTGAGAAACATAGTGAGACCCTGTCTGCATTTAAAATATAAAAAGGGCTGGGGACATGGCTCAGTGGTTAAGTGCCCCTAGGTTCAATCCCTGATACAAAAAAAAAAAAAGTAGTTGTAACGTCAGGGCTGATGAATCCAGCAGCACCACCAAGTCTCAGGGAGGGGTTCCCACCTCTCTGCTCCACTGTCCCCAGGGCAGCTTCACCAGAGCCTGAATGCAGTTTGCCTAGTCACCTCCCCAATTTCAGCTCAAATGCTGAAGTGCCTAAGGACAGCCTTCCTTGCCTCCCTGACCAGCCAAGTTCACTGCCCAAGGGTTTGTGGAACACAGGGTTCTCAGCCCTCTCAGCACAGCTGCACTCTCCCTCATGATGTGATCTTGTGATTCATGCCACACCTCCCCTTTAGACACCAACCTCTACAAGGGAAGAAGCTTTGTGTGTTTTTGCTCACTATTTTATCCCTAGCACCTGCTACTCAAATATCTTCAGATAAGTAAGAATAGTTCTATAGCAGACCTAGGAGCCCCAGAACCACAATATACATACCATGCAGCAACTTCCTACCCAAGACTTAACTCTCTGACATTTACTCTGTAGTAGTCTCCTCTTCCACCTCCCTATAAAACCCACATGTTGTAGCCATAGGCAGCAGATTCTCATATTCTACAACCTGGAGGCGTGATGTGAGCAGGCCCAAGCAGACTGAGGAGAGGACATATTCTATGGAGATGGAGAAGCTTCTGGGTGGTACACGGGGCTGCTGAAGACAGTGGAGGGTCTGGAGAGAAAGTTAGTAGGTATAAGCAAATAGGCCTTGGTGGTGTTTGATGTGATATGAAGAATAAGGAAGGAGATGGTCTTTAGGAAATCTCCTAACTTTCTAGCCTGGATAACTGTGCAGATGGATGAAGGTTCCAATCACTGGGACAGAAAACACTGGAAAAATGAAATTCTTCCAGGCAATATTCCAAGCTTGCTTTCATAAATTAGAGCTAATGCGGATTCATCTCTGCTGTTTGTTTGCCTCCCTCATGCTGCCTTGGACCCTCTGTTTGTCCTGCTTCTCACAGACTTTCTTGTAGCCGACTTATTTACTAATATTGGCACATCCTTTTTCCTGGTCTGAAAGCTCAGAGATAGCAGGAGCCGTATGCGTGCCTTTGTGGCCACATGTGTGTGACTGCACTCCTCACAGCAGAGGATTGTTTTGTCCATAGTCAGTGGTGGATAAATATTTGCTTGATTGAACAGAGCTAAAGCAATGTGAAGTTCAGATAGTCACAATTCGGTGAAAAAGTCATGTTCTAACCTTGCAGCAAACTCCTACCTCTCAGCTTCCCTCGCCTCTATTGTGACTTCCTTTAGTGGTTGCTTGCATGAAGAGTTCAGCCAGCAAGCCTTCTGGATATGGGATTAGAGCTGTGCAAGCCTCAGTCTGTCAGGGTGACTGTGCCTCTGGATGTCCTGGAGGAGGATGCATATACTACTCAGGAAGGCAGGGGTATATGCTCCCCACTTCCTTGTTAATAGACCAGCAATTATTTTGGCAGATCTAAAGTAATATTTTGAAGGCAATGGAGAAGCAGCTGGGGGACATTACTTGTAATTGTTTAATATTGTTATCACATTTGCTTACAAGAAAAGAGAGGCCACCCGCCATCTATCAAGGGAGGGAACATTCATAGACAGCATTCATGGTGCATGCTTTGGAATGTCATGGCAACCGTCCCCAGCCTCTGACTTGATTATTTCTGCTAGCATTCCTGGTCATAGCTGAATTGTCTCATTAGCTTTACTTTCTTCAACCTCATTTGTGAAGGAGAGGCTGAGAAACAGCATAGGTTTTATGCTCCCTGCTCTGAAAAACTGACATTATTGGAGGAAGCTCTGTCTCTTATCTCTGTCCTTCTCAAGATGCAATCTACAGTCACATTCAGAGACACACAGGTCCCCCCCGCGGGCCACTAAGGTGGGGCTCTACCAGAGATGAAAGGATATTATGCTTATTAACAGGTGAGATATGTGAATCCAGACAAGACAGGTGACTTGTATTAGATCAAGTATCCTGGGTCAAATCCTATCTCTGCCACTTACTACCCAGTAAGCCATGTAACTCCATTTGTGCCTCAATTTGCTCCTCTGTGAAATGGGAATAATAACAGCTTCCTTGCAGGGCTATTGTGAGAATGATAGCTGAGGCAATGATTATAACTCTGAGTACATGTCCAGTACCCCGGATAGAAATCATGACATCTAAAGTCACAAAGGGACTTTGCAGGAAAGCTAGAATTCAGACTCATGTCTCCTGACTTCTCACTCTGCTCTGTTTCAGGAAACAGGCTGGGGACTCTCACAGGTGAGGATATTTGTAATATCTGATCAGGAAATGGTTTTATTTAGTTTTGTGTCCGAAGACCAGCACTGTACAGGTTGCAGAACGATACCAGTAGGAATCTTAGTTCAGGGGCTTGCCCCAAACCATCTGCATCCTCCCAATGAGGATTGGAGAAGTAAATGGCTCATACAGTAAGTTACAAATAAAATGGCCAATCAAAGTACATGCTTAGCAAGCGGGAGGCCCTGGGTTCTATCCCTAGCACCACCAAATAATGAAAAAGGCCAATGTCAGTGTGGAGGACTCAGGGTGTTTTAAATAAACACGAAGGCCACCTCATATAGGTATAAGCAAACCTAGGTGACCACTGTGTGCCCTGGGAAAAGTGTCATGGCTTCAGAACAATGATGGATCATGACACTTCAACTCCAAAAATGCTCAGTGACTTCTTTCCCTGGGTTGGGAGATACGTCCATCCAGAGTGTCAAAGTCTCTGAAAGGCAGGTGAGATTTCTGGTGTAGGTGAAACTTCACTGAGGAAAAGCTCAGAGTGTGGTGTGACTTAGCAGACCCAGCCCAGGTCTTTCATCCAACCAGAAACAAAGGGGAAGAGAGCCTAATGGAGGGGTCCAGAGAGCTGCAAGGAGCTGCCCCTGGTGCAGAAGTCCAGTTTTGCTGTGTAGGGAGACACCTGGGAGTTCTTGGCTTTGGCTTTGTTCCTTTTCATAAAGCTGTCCCTCCTAGCAGGTGAGAGATGTGGAATAGGATGCAGCTGCTGGAATGTTCAGCCAGAAATCCAAAGACATCACACAAAAGAAAGCTCGTGGGGCAAAGCCAGAGGATGGGGCAAGCCTGTGCTTGCCAGGTGCTCCGTGAACCCGCCGCCTCCCAGAAGACTGAAAAACACAGCATTAGGGCTCCTCCAGCCTCCTGCCTGCCTCTCTCCTTGGTGGCTGCTGAGGGCTTGCAGTCTTCGTGGCTTTTTCTGGCAGGTCAAGAAATTATGCAATGTGCCTGAAGTCAGACTTGTTGTTATTAATGTTAGCAGCAGCTACCTTTGCAGTCATCTGATGTTTTTTTATAAGCATTTTCTCATTTAATTTGTTCAATATTCTTATGAGGCAGGTACTTTGATTTCCATTTCACAGAGACAGTGGAGTTTAGAGAGGCTAAATAA
Organism: Ictidomys tridecemlineatus; assembly: GCF_052094955.1. Lineage (NCBI taxonomy): Eukaryota > Metazoa > Chordata > Mammalia > Rodentia > Sciuridae > Ictidomys > Ictidomys tridecemlineatus. The sequence goes on from NC_135486.1 coordinate 97,280,164, forward strand.
CTTACCCAGGGGCAGAGTTATTGGAGCATGAGCTAAGTCTTCCTCCCAATACCGTCATATGCACACATCTATCAGTGTCATATAAATAGCTCATCTCAACAGAGAGCCATGCCATGCTGGGGCACCTACATTCGTACACTAACATAATCCTCACAACAACCTTCTAAAGTGGGAAACCATTCCTAGTACCATCTCCATTTAACTGATGAGGAAACGGAGGCATCCAGAGGTTAAGTAATGTGTTCAAGTTGATGTAGTTGAGACTGGCAGGGACAAGGTGCAAAGCCAGCTGGCATGACTCCTGAGTGCATGCTTCCATGGTGACACAAGTGGGTCTCAGTGTATGGTCCCTGAACCCAAAGCATCAACCTCACCTTAGACTTGTTGGGGAGGCACATACTCAGGTCCCACCCAAGACCAGTGAAATTAGAAATATGGAGGACAAGGAAGCCATGTGTTTGAAACAGCTCTCCATGTTTCTGAGCCCTGCTACAGTGACCTTCCCCTGCCCTCTCACACCCACAGCTGCTGTTCCCTCAGTTAACAGGTGAGAGTAGCTGATACCCTGTTTCTTGAACTCAAGCTCTCTGCCCCTCCCCAGAGCCACGGATCAGAACCTGTGTGTTCATAAGATTCCTCAGAGAGCATGCATATGCACATTAAAGACAGAGACCACTGATCTGGGCTAGCAAACTTCCCTTAGATCCCACAACTTCTCATTGGGGGAGGGGAGAAAGCTTCCCTCCCACAGGCAATGTTCTCACACCTCCGTGGGCAAAATGAGCCAGGGGCATCAGCCTGGAACCACAGGTCTCAGAGAGAAGGATTGTGCTGGCTAAGCCAAGAGCAGCTGCTATAACAGACCAACCCCCAGGTCTCAGTGAGTTCATGCCATAGATGTTTATCTCTCCCTCCTGTAAATCAGATCACCAGGGAGGGCTCTGCTCCCCACCCAACTAGATGTAGTCCTCAGTATTTCCCCCTGCACCCCTCAGATGTCTCTAACCTCAAGGGAAAGTAGCACGTGTACGTTCAGGGAGAAGATTTTTTTTTTAAACAGCCTGCAATGTCTGCACAATTTGCTGGACATTTTAGGTCTCATTGTTCATTTATCCATGCAATGAATTGATCATTTACTGAATAGTGAATATAAGATTCATTTATTCCCTCACGCATTCATTTATTCATTCAACGAACATTTATGAATGGCTGAGCCTGAGCTTCTAGAGAGAAATGCAGAGTGGGAATCAATGTACACAAGTACTTTATGAACACAGGAGAGTTTGGCATTAGGCAGGGATATCTGCAAGGCTCCAAGAGAAAAGTGACAATAAACTGAGTTTAGGCATATGAAAGGAATAAACTAGCCTGAGAGTACAGTTTGAAGACTCAAGACTTGAGAAAAAGTCACAGAGGAACTCAGCTTGGGAAACAGATGTTGGTGAGCAGCCATGTCGAGTAGTGATGGGGATATAAAGGATAAAATTCAAAGCTGGCTGGTTTGCCTGTATTGCAGGAGATGGGAAAAGTGGACCCGAGGTTTGGCTCATCCTGCTAGGAAAAATGCAAATAGTTCTTCCACACACACACTTGCATGTAATCCTCATTGATCAGAAAACAACAACAACAACAACACTGAGCTTCCTCACTTAAATGCCCTTTGTAATCTCCAAGAGGGAAGGTTGAAGCTGCTTTAAATTCACCCATATTTTATAATTCTAGAACAGTTGTCACCTGCTGTCCCCTGGGGATCTCATTACTTAGCAGAGGGACATGCACATTCCACACATTCCATCAGCTTTGGTTGGCCCTGGGCTTTCTGAAAAGTGAAGACCATGCCTTCACCAGCCTGTCACCCTCCCCTGCCCCAGCCATGTGTCCTCTGGGAAGGTCTGTGGGACAAGACACAATGTTCTGTCTTCATAATTAAGGAGTAATTAATTATTTAATCAGAACAAAGAGCAGCCCAGGCAATGTCATCTCCTCTCATTTGTTGGGCTGCTAGCCCCCATTAATCACAGGACATTCTGATTGCAGAAGAAACTGGCTGATTTGAAGCTTAACATTGTGGTCACTTAACCACTACTCCCTGATCTGCTTCAAAAACACCACCAATGCATTACAGCACATGTCACTGTCACCAGCCCAGGCTTCACTCCCAGATGAACATCTTAGGGAGGGGAAAGTAAAACCTGTACATCAAGGAATCTCGCTCCATTCCATCTCCTTCTGCTCGGAGTTCTGACAGCTAAGCCACAGCAAGTGAACAGGCCAGGTGTCTCCCTGGGCTTTTACCCACCCGAGGAACCCAGAACTCTGCTCTCCTATTGAGCTTTGGCACTGTCTCCTTTTGATGCTCACTGGTTACTGCCAATGGGGACTGGAGTTTTGTTTGAGAGAATAATTCCCCCTCTTTGAACCCTGTCCTCTTTTCTTACAAATGCTATCCTCCCCTTTGTTTACAGAAACTTGGAGCCCAGGTGTCAGCAGGGGTGAAAATGTGTGAGCCAGGATGGGTCCTCATAGGACCCACTCAGTGATGAGATTTGGAGTATCACATTTCCTACCCATATAAACCAGAATCCCAACATCGTTGGCCCTTTTGAAAATTATTTGACCTCATAAATGACCTCCCTTGTACCATGTTTGCTTTCTCCCTGACCAGTCAGGTGTGTTTCTATAGTGAGAAGCTAAGAATTGCAAATGCAAGAGGAGACTTTAATTGGAGGAGGACTTGGTTTCTAACTGTGTGTGCATCTCAGAGAGGGGGTGAGTTGCTGGGACACTTTTGCTTGCTACCTCTGTGGGATGGAATAAGGTAAAAGACATCAACCCTTGGTGGTTTGGAGCTTCACTCATGATAGGCAGACAACACTTCCAGACCCTAACAGTGGCCAGCCATTCTTCCTGCCACTTTGCCTAACTAAGCCTGAGCTTATACACATCTGCTGTGTGTTTTCCTACCTCCCTGCTAACAAGGTTCTGCTGCTCCAAGAATTCCAGGGGAGAAGAATCTGGGAGTTCTTGCTCCTATGAATTCAGTGACTGAGTTTCTTCCAGTTGCCTTTTCATTTTGCTGCCAAGAATGGCCCCATCTTTCATAAGATTGCCAATTTTAGTCTTTAACTCTGGCCATGGAGACCATAATTAGAGCCAAGAATCTCTGGGATGTTCATCAAAATTCAGATTCCTAGACTTTAAATTCAGAGATTATGGTATAGGGGTATTTGATAAAATTGGTCTAGAACTTTCAAATTAAAATTATTAAATAATTTCACAATCTTTCCAAATATCTGCATTTGGCAGGTTCCACACTGTTAACTGCTTAGATACTTGGGGCATTTATGCCTCATCTCAGCTTTATACAGACACATACATTCAGAGCTAACGAAAGACATTCTAGCTGTCTCTGACTTCAAATGTACCCTGAATGTGCTACACTAAGTCACGGGGGTGCTTTCTGGGGGTCAATCACAAGCCCTGTTCTGCATGGGTTGATGTCCATAATATTCACATTGAGATTAAGAACCAGCTCTTTGATCTCTACTCCTACTCTCTCCTTCTACCTTCTCATGCCCCCAGGTTAACCAAGCTGTCTTGCTTCTAGTTAACTTCTAGGATCAATGGAGTCTGAATTGGTCATTCTTTCTCTGGCCCTACTCATTAAAAAGGAAGTGCCCATGGCCTGATATCTTAGGAACCTTGCACTCAATAAACCAAGTCACTAGATTCTAAATTAAAGTCACAGAGACTCAGAGGAACATGGGGCATGGCAGCCCCTGGCATGAGAACTCCTAGTTAACTTCTAGGAAATGGGGCCCCTTCTTGCTCAGGAATGGAAGGCAGTGGACCTGATGATAAGGAGGCCAGCCATCTGTCACATACACAGTTTTATAAAGAGATTCATCCCCACAGCTAGGACCACCTTGCCAGCTGTTTAAGGGCCTCCCATTCATTCCTTTATTATTTGACAAATATTATTTGAGTGCCTGCTCCATGCCAGACCCTATTCAGGTCCTGCCTTATGATGGATTCTTGCTTTCTCCTGGGTCAATGGAAAGGAGTCCTGGTGAGTCGGAGTCTTCCAAGAAAGGTTCCTTGTGCAAGGATTCTCTTAGAAAAAATGCCAATAGGAAAGGAGATGGGGTGGAGTTGGGAAATGCTAGGCGAGTCCTCAGAAGACTGTGCAAATCTGACCTGAGTGAAAGAGGGGAGACAAGAGCACCCTAGAGTGATGAGAAGACACAGGTATGCAGTGGCCACTGGGGAGTCCTTGGACCTAACTCACCCAACAAGATGAAGCCAGTGGCTATTTTAGATCTCTTTGCTGTCCTTTGTCACTGGTAGGGATCAGTCCAGAGAAGGGAGGTCTCAGTGCAAATACAGTGATGGATTCAACACATAGCATAGTCCCTGAACCATCTGTGATCCCTGCCGTGCAGGCCAGCCAGGGGCGTTCTCCTGGTGGCCACAGAGCCATGCTTTTATCCAAACCCAGACCTAGAAAGGGAATCCAAGTAAATTTAGGCATGAAGCCAGTTCCATCATAAAAGGATGTTCCATCCATCTTTCTGGGATGGCGTAGGCTTGCTTGGCCAATGGCCATTTCCTCTCTTCTGTAGGCAAGGAACGATTTATGCCAGGTGATGATAAATTAGGCCAGGTGCTGGGGAGAGTTCATCATTTTATTTATAGAGGGCCAGTAATCCGGGCAAGTATTTTTATGAGGCGACACTTGCTTATTGGCTGTTTTCAAAGCTGTTGTAAATGGAAATCTCTCTGTGGTGCGAAAACTGAGTTCTCTGACCCCTCCCCCTCAACGGTCCTCTCTACCCCATGATCCTGCAGTCAGAAGCCCTCCCTCTCCCTTTCTGCCATTTCAGATGTTGGGACTTCTCCATGTGTAGTATCAGAGATCGGTGGAAGCCAGTACAGCAAGTGTTGGGGTAATTCTCAGTATCTGCTTTCTGCTGATGAAGAAAACATAAGAAGTATGACTCTTGATCAATTCTATTAATCCCACCTGTTCTGACCGGCCCGGATGATCTTAATCAAGGAGTAAACATGCAAAACCCACCCACCAGTGTGCATTCTTTGCTTCCATTCAGTGTGCAAAACAAGCCATGGTGGCAGCTTTCAGGTTTTCTTCATAGATGATGCACACATTTCTGGAGTGAAACATGCCCGGTGTTTCTGTCAGCTCTGGTTCGTAATAGGACAGTGCAATGAGGCAGGACATGAGATTTTCATAACCTACACCTCCATTTACATGCAGGGAAGCTGAGAATAGCCTGAGGAGAAAAACAACCAAGGCACACAGGATCTGAAGTGTTCCTGGATATTGCTGCTGTTTTCCTGATGCTTTGAAATTGAAATGTGGGGATGACATTTACAAACCATTGCTTCAGCCATTCAATCAAAGCTATTTATTGAGTGCCTATTGTGGACAGCCCTTTTGTCAGAGAATACAATACCGCAGAGATGCTATAGACAGGGAGTAGAGTAGAGAGGACAGAGATGGAGCTTTCTCTTGATATCCATGAGTAGGGAAAGAGAACAATCATGTAAGCAATACTAGTCATAGTACCGCCAACTAGATAAAAGAAGAGTTATGGCTTTTTCTAGTTTGTGATTTCATGAGAGATGTAAGTAGGCTATAAATAGCCCAATCTCAGATGGATTGGGACCTCTGATTTCATAATGATTAAGGAATAGCAAGATATCCGTCTCCTGCACTGCCCATGCAGTGGCCACCAGGACACTTGTCTATAGTTCACTTGCAGTGTGTCATCCATCTCTCAATTGAGTAGGATGCTGTTAGTGTAAAATATGCACTTTATTTCAGAGATAGGGAAACTCTAGACTGCAAACATCCAGAGAGTAAGTTCTCACCATATCTTTAGAGCTCAGAAGGATTCCTAGAATGTACTGGATAGCCTAAGATGTTTGCTGGGTGGATGGGTAGATTATGTTCACATCATAGCTATCAGCTATAGGATAGGTGATCATTTATTATCCCACTCCTCCCACTCTTTCCATTCCATTCACTCTCCTTCTACCGTTCTTTAGTACCTTCTGACAAGTCCACCCAGAACTTGCTGTTCAGCATCAGATATGCATGGCTGCCATGGATCCCTTCATGAACACCCGCACTCGATAATCCCAGCAGCTTAAATGGGGATTTTTGCAGGCTGAAACACCTACCAGCAGATCTGCAGGATTCGAAACCCTTTGAAAGGGGCTTAACCCTAGATAATCACATTTCTTCTGTTTTTTTTTTTTTTTTTTTTTTTGCCTCTTAAATTTCTCAAAAGATTTCAGGTGACCCAAAAGAAGCATTTGTCTTTTGTCTAACAGCTGGAGCATTAGAAAGTAATTACAGGGCTGCCATTTCTGAGCATTTCTTTCTACCATCTATGAGTCTATCTCTCCTGAATTCAAACAATGAATGGATGAGAAATGAGGAAACAAAAAAAAAGGGAGAGGGTATTAAAATTGTGTCTAAAAATAAGAAAAAAATCCATTCTAGGCAAGGACTTGAGCTGGAGGGATCATCCTATCAATGAAGGCCATAGGCTTTGAAATGTAGACGTGGGCCATTTCTGTTGGCCTCTTTCTGGATCTATTGCTCATTACTGGTTTTAGGCTGCATTTGAGGTAAGTAGAAGTGAATTCTGGAAAATGGGATTAAATTGAATCTGGGATAATGTTGATTTTGGAAAGTTAGTAGCAACTAAAGTGAGATTAAGATAGTCTTCTACCAGGCCACTCAGACCCAACCAGGTCTTCAAATGAGTGTTTCCAGGAAAATGCCTATGCTCAGTGAACTAAAAATAAAATAAAAGAATATTTCACTGCTGGCTGGCAGTGGCTGAATGCTCCACTGCAGAACTCTAGTAAATAAGGTCAGATGCCTTCAGAGGCCTCTGTTATCTTAGCAGAGCTGCTATGAGTGGTAGAGAACTGACCCAGGCTCAAACAATGCTCTTAAAGCCCTTCCCACATCTCAGAATTAAGACCTCATTAGTGAAAAGGACACAGCTCACCCACAGAGAAAAGAGAAAACCACATAAAGAAATTGGGAACTGATTTAAGCTGGTGTGGGGGGACCTTGCCCAAGACCTTCCCTCAATCTTTGCTGAAGTACGTAACAGGTAATGGGCATATGTGATCTTTCAAGAAGTCTTGGGAAGATGGAAAATTTTCCAAAAGAAGATATACTTGAAGGTGATTTGCTTGAGTCTTTGAAAACACTACCACTGAGACTGTAGCCCAACCCGTACACTGGAATCTGCCATGTGTGGTAGCTGTCTTAGCATCTTTGGTGACAGGATGAACCAGTCAGGGGTGGGTAGTGGTCCTGGAAAATAGGGTGGAGGGCTCCCCTACTCTGGTGGCATTAAAACTTTTCTAATAATCTTTGCTTAGGATAACCTGAAGAAACAGGCATCAAATAATTTCTGAAAATTTATTTCTTAATAATCACTTTATAATTGTATTTTTTAAAGAAATTTTTTATATATTAACAGTAACGGCGTGAAAATTGATACACTACAGAGAATTCTTAGAGTTGGGCTCCCCCTCAAGGATGCAGAATATAAGTCTGCCATTAAAAGGTATTTGAGCACAAGTCTGTACTAGATATATACAAGTTGCCCCCTCTGTCCCTGCTGCCAGCCAGGCCAGGTCACTCAGGGCTGCCCTCTTTGTGAGTATTTCAATCAGCATACACCCAGAGCCTCTAATTAATAAACTCTTTGTCTCCATAATTATAATAATTATTCATGTTGAGCAAAAAGGGAAATGGAAGCATTAAAAAAAAAAAAGATGTCCTTTGGAGTTTAGAAAGAAATTGAGTTTAATCATTGTCTTTCTACAAGCCAAGCCTAGTGTCGAGATGGGAAGGTCCCAGCAGAGCTATTGTTATCTCTTAAAGGCTATTGCACTCTTTTGAAAGCCATTGAGAGAAATGCAGACAGGGCCACATCTAGACCACTGCAAACGGCTCTCTCCATCTTCCACCCTCTTCTTCGCACTGATCATCACACATACCTGCCAGATTAATTCTCCTGAAATACCACATTAATCATGTTACTACAGCTCACTGATCTTCATAGCTCCTAATCACTTGGAGAATTAAATTGAGAAGCAGATTTGACAGCTCTCTCCAACTAGGTTGTATTCATGGGGTGGCCCTTTCTATTGGGGATCCTCCAATCCTGACCCCTTCCTTCTAACAAACCAATTTGCATATTATTTCTCAAGTAAAAGTCACGAGCTTTCCCAATATGGAGTGTTTGCTCACACTACCCTCTGAGCCATAAGTCTCTTTCCTTGTTCTTTGCCTCTTTAGACCCTCCTTCAGTAATCATGGAGTACCTGCTGTGGATTAGGAGCTTTGGGCAATTCCATCTCCCTCCTCTACCTATCCCTCAGAATGTCTTCCTTCTGCAGAGCACCGACAACTCAATATTTTATCATTAATTTGTCAATCAGTCATAGAATCCTGTAACAGCCTCTTATGCATTCATTTTTTTAAAAATGAACAAAATTGAAAGATTTAACTGGGAAAGAGTTTTAAGTTTCTTAGCAGCAGGATCATGGCTCATTCTTTTTTTCACTTGACATGTTTTGCCTGTGGTAGATCGGCTCAATAATCATTTCTTTTATGAATTAATTAATTAACCTATAATTAATTAATGGATTGATTTTAATAAAATTCAATGTTAAAGACTTCTGTAGGCTGATCTTTTCCCCAGGAGACCCAACCATAATGTTTCAAGCATGGATATCTGTCCAGAGTAGATGACCCTGTAAGGGAAAGGAACCCCCAAGCTAGATACCTGGACATTTTGTAACCATCCAATGGCAGCAATAAAACAAGTTGGAATACCATCCCATCATACTCAGTGAATTCATGCCTCCAGGAAACCCCTGGCACAGAGGCTTATGATTTTTTAAAAGCAGAGTAAATAGGAGTTAATATTGCCAGCATACCTGAAGGACAATGTGGTAAGTGAAATCAGCCAGTCATCAAAAGACAGATACTGGGGCTGGGGCTAAAGGTCAATGGTAGAGCACCCACCTCTCACGTGTGAAGCACTGGGTTCGATCCTCAGCACCTCATAAAAAATAAATAGAGATAGTGTGTCCATCTACAACTAAAAAAAAATTAAAAAATAAATAAATAATTTTTTTTAAAAAAGACAGATACTGTGCGATCCCACTTACAAGAGTTACTAGAACACTCAAATTCATAGAAGCACAAAGTAGAAATGGCAGTTGTCTGGAGCTGGGTAAGTGTGGGGGTTATTTTTTAATGGGTACAGAAGTTCCACTTTGCAAGATGGAAAAGGCTGGAGATTGGTTACACCACAAGGTGAATGTACTTAACACTACTGATCGGTACTCTGAAAAATAGTTACATGGTAAATTTTGTTATGTGTATTCTACTACAAGTTTAAAGCATTTACAAGTAACCATTGGAAAGAAAAAAATCAGCTGCTTATGAGATAATTCTGAGAAATATGTTTGGCAGATAAAAATCATTTCAATAATGGCAAAAAAAATAAGTTTTCTGTATAACCATGGTATTCATAGTTACTTTTCAAAATAAATAAGGAATGTGGAATATATAGTTCAGGTGGCCAGATGGCTCTTCTTTGGAATATCTTTTGATCTTGCCCTTTTTAAAAATAGACACACGCTTTCAGTTGTCCAAAATATTTTTTTTCTTCATTCTTGTCTTAAGTAAGAAAAAAGGAGAATAACATCACAAGTCACTTTACAGTTTATAAATGTCTCATGTTTGGTTTTTTCAAAGACATCAATATCTTCAGTACTCCATTTCTATGTTTTAACCTTGAGCAACAAGGGTTTTCTTTTCTAATGAATTCTTTCCTTTCTTTTTATGAATCAGTTTCTCCTTCCTTTTAAATTCAACAAAAGTTCTTGGAGGTCTTTTTATAAAATTCTTCTTATGTATTTGAAAGCAGTGTTTGTGTGGGCATAGTTTTCTTTTTTATTTTAACTATTTATTTTATTTTTAAATTTTAATTATTTCTTTCTTTTAAAACTCAATCTTTTAATAATATCTTCAGTTGTTCATCAATAAAATACAAATAGAGTAAGACCATTGGTAAGAAGCAAAAAGAGTGAAAACTTTTAGGCATTTAGATTGAGTGGTTTACATGAGTCATTGATGAATTCTTCTAGCAGCTTAGACACTAAAACACATTGGATAATATGTTTTGTTTTCCAGGAATTAAATAGATTCAAGTTTAAGTGTATCTGAGAATAGGAATTGGAGCATGTGCTACTTTTACTTTCTTTTTTAAAAAGTGCATTTATGTTTACTTTTTCTTATAAAATTAATTTTCATTCTTTTGCTGCTTTCTTTTCCTTCTTTTGAGAAACTTTCACTTTCCTGCAACTTTCATCACTGGTGAAGTAAACGGTAAATCATGTTATACTAAGGAGCTGACAGTGGGAGAGAATAAATGAATAATTCTTCTCAGCCTTTGCAGAATGCAATATCTCACCATTGCTTCTGAGAAACCTTTTCTGAGGCTTGTTCTGAGATGTGTTTACTCAACCAGCATCTCTATGGTCCATATCTATTACTCCATTCAGAAAGTGAATGGATATTTGTTCATCTGAAGGCTGAGGAGTTTGCATCTTGGAGAACCTTTCATTAGGATGAATGCAGTAATCTGGTCCTCATGAAACAGAGAGCAATGGGAGATTGGATATGAGTGATGGAGTGCTAAATAGGATATAATCCAAACAAGTGCCAACATAGTCAACCTCACAAATAAATCAGAAAGGTGTGAAAAATTACATGGCCTGCCTAGATTTGGAAAACAAGAGACTCTGGGCCCACAGGGGTCTAGGAACCTTTCCTCATCGCTTCCTACTTTCTCTTTTGAATTTGTTTTTGTTCCTTTAGAGCCATTTTCCACTTTGTGATCCTTTTCCATTTTATTCCTTCCCTTCAGGAATCCATTGCATTTACTCTCCTTAGTAAACTTGACATAGTTCTGATGCTTGGATTCTCTATCTCACTGTTTTCTATGGGAGGCCCAGCATGTCCTTCTCAATGCTATTTTAAACAAAGTGTTCCTTCAGTCCTTCTTTTTGTTAAGCAGGCCTGTCTAATTTGATTAAGGTCTTGATGAAGAGGTATATAGTTTATGTTGGGACAGATTCTCATTAGAATAAATAGTGAAGGTCTCCCTGGGTGTTCATTAAGGAGACATTCCAATTTAGACAAACTTATAATCACACAACCCAGATTTGCCAAAGGGTTCAAATCTCAGACCACACAGTGCCTCTCAAATGTACTGTCCTCATGTTCAGGGGACTCACAGAGCCCTCAGGCAGATTCTGTGATCTCAGGGCTGTGATCTGAGATGCACTTAATACCATAAAGTACAACTTGTAAATTAACACTAGATTGTAATGCATAACTGAAGACATGTTTTAGAATGTTCTTAGCTGAAAATAGATGCAGATCTCACTCATATTAAAAGAAATGCAAATCCAAGCTACACTGAAACTCCATTTCTCACTAGCAGAGGAGCAAAAATTCAATAGTCCAGCAATAAACTCTATTGGCAAAACTGAAGAATTAGGCCATTTCAAAAATTGTTGGTAGGAATGCAAAAATGGTACATCCTGGATGGAGGGGGATGGGTCAACACATATAGGAAAACAGCAACTGTATTTACTCTTTGGCTCATTTCTAGAGATCTCTCCCTAAGATAGATTGGCAAAAATATGTAAACACATATCCATAAGGCTATTCGTTATAACAGCCAAAAAGAGAAAAAAATTGAAATAATCCAGATGCCTATTGATAAGTGTCTGGGTAAATAAACTGTGGTCCAACCACATGGAGAAGCATCTTGTATCTCTTAAAAGGAAGGAATGACTTCGCTATATACCCTGCAGAGTCATTTCTAGGATATATTGCTATACAAAAAAAAAAAAAAAGAAGAAGAAAGAAAATGGGGACATGTGTACTATTTTTTTTAAATGGGGAAGTATGTACAGTTTATTTAAAATAAAGCAAAATGACCAAGCATGCCAGGCGTGGTGGTGCATGCCTATAATCCCAGCAGCTTGGGAAGGAGGATAGCAGGTTCAAGGCCAGTGTCAACAACTTAGTGAGGTCCTTAGCAACGTTGGGACCTAAGCAAGACATTATCTCAAAATAAAAAATAAAAAGGGCTGGGGATGTGGCTCAGTGGTTAAATATCCCTGGGTTCAATCCCTGGTACAAAAAAACAAAAACAACAACAACAAAAAAAACCCCAAGCACACACATTCTCTCTCACACACACAGACTTATTACCTACAGAGAAAATGAAGGATAAGGTAAATGAGACAATGATAGAGGCTATGACATTTAACTATGCAGTTTTATAGATTTAGAATTATGTTACATAATATTAAAAAAATAACTTCAATAAATACCTTCTGGAGACTTTTTAAGAAGATAGCATATACCTAAATATGTATCTAGTTGGTGAAATAAACTCAATCAGCAATTTCATTAGACATCCCAAGGAAAAGAAGAACTTTTAAAAATGTTAAATCACTGCCAGTCACGTTGCTGTTAGTAGTGCTGACTTGGTTGTTCTGAAGCTCTTTGTGTGATGAAGAGTGTGGGTAAAGCAAATGAATAAGAATGTTGGTGTCACTGAGATCCAGACTTTTGTCATGGGAAAGAAAAAGACATTGGTGGTACTAAGTGATACTCTCTGGTCCTGTAGCTAGCATAAACCTACGACATAACTTAGACTAAAAAGCAAAACCTCCAATTCCAATTCTGACCCTTAGAAACTCCTAGAAGCAACCGAATGCAGTAGAAATCATTATTCTTAGTTCCCAGATCATGTTGTCTAGATACCATTTCCCACTAAAAGGAACCAACCTCTTTAGAGAAATGGTCACACCAGAAACAAGCAATCAATGAGTAACTACTGAGGTTGTGTCCAACAGACTCAGGAACCAACTCAATGACTCCCATATCCATGGTCAAACAATTTGATTACCATTTAGAAAAATAACAGATGGGTCAAAACACCTCAAATTTGCTTAGATCCATGAATTAATAATAATACTTCAAATAAGCTCATCTGTCACCTTTGGAAGATGCCAAGAAACTATCTTGAAAAATATTGAATAAAGGGGAATCTTCTTGTTATGGATGCATTGCAACTAATAAATGATGAGGGAATGATAGAATGACAAGGACACCATTTGCAACCCTCAATAATTAATAGAATGAGGCAAAGATCACCAACAGATGATGACATCACAAGACAGAAAACCAGACGTCATGTAACTGGGTTGAAGGAGACACCACCAATATTAAAGTAGTCTTACAGGAAATGCAGGGGATAGAGGAACACATTAAACACCACCACAGGAATCCATCAGGAAAAAACAAATTGTAGGAAATTGTAAAGGCAAAGACCCAGTGTGGTCAGCAGGATTTGCAATAAAAAGGAAGACACAAGCGAAATCTATAGAATAAAAGAGAATTGAGACATACTAGCTCATTATTTTTTATGGACCTTATTTGGATCCTATTCCAAATAAATAATTTTTAAAACACACACACATACACATAATTGAAGAAGTCTGAGAACATTAATAAAATATTATTTAATTGCAAGAAAGGCATTGTTGTTTTCTTTAAACCCCTACCCATTTAGCAACTATAATCTTATAAATGCCAACAACAATATATATAATATTTTATTAAATTATGTATTTCTAACAAGACATATATTTTGTTAGATACTATAGAAATGCATGGGCAACATAATTGTATTTCTTGAATGTAATATTCTCAAGCTTATAAGATTAAATATATTTCTTGGGTATCACGAGACCCAGGAAAAAATAAGTTAGCATGAAAACACATTCAGCTCTTAACATGACTCATTCCTTAGGGGCTGGGCCGAGTGTCAGGGCCACAGTGGTGGGTAGGTGGGGCATTTCAGCTGCAATTGCAAGAATGGGATAGAGTATGCCACAGGAAGACCTGGAATGGTGGGAGGGGTCCCCACAGGCAGTGAATCTGGTGCCAAGAAGAAGGGAGAGCTTGGTGAAACCGAGGTCAGATCCATGCTGCCCAGGGCCCTTGAAGCCATCTCAGGACACAGTTCTCAGTCCCACACTCCATGTGGAATCATTTAATGACAGCTGGACTGAAGGGCTTGTGAGAGATTTCCCCTCACAGGAGAGGCACAGACAGTAAGAGCTGTAGTACTAAATTGAACCTCGTGAAATCACCAGCTTCTGAGGTCAACAATGGCTAACTGCTGGCAATTTCTCATGAGTCCTGGGCCTGGCCCCTGGGAACAAGAGTGGTCAGGGAAAGTCTTTTGGCTTTGTGCACAGACTCTCTGCACAGTCAGGCTGGGATTCTAGCAGTTGGAGTCAGGGGGACTAGAGAGGGCCACTGTGACACCTCAGGGAGAGGAAGCAATAGATGAGCTATTTGTGGATTCACTGTTAGTTTTCCATCACTTTGACAAATATCTGAGATAATCAACTTAGAGATTTATTTTGGCTCACAGTTTCAGTCTATGGTTGTTTGACCCTGTGACTTTGGTCTGTGACAGAACAACACATCATGAAAGAACACATGGTAGAGGTGGCTGCTTGTCATGGCAGCCAGGAAGTGGAAAAGAGAGGGAGACAGAGGAAGAGACTGGGGTCCCAAAATCCCCTCAAGGGCATTTCCCCAGTAACCTAACTTCCTCCCACTAGACCCCGCCTCCCAAGGTTTGCACCACCTCCTAGAAGTACCACATACTAGTGACCAAACCTTCAGCATATGGAGGACATGTAAGCAGATTAGGGCTCTGGACTTCCACTGGCAGGTACAGAGGACTGTGCTGCAGGCAGTGGGACTTCTAGGACAGCAAAATAAGCATCACATGGCTCAGGCATGAGAATGGGAAGAGGCACATGGAGCAAGCAAATGGAGGCACAAACAAAATCAGAAAAGACCTTTCTGTGAGCTGTTGTTTGCTCTGATTCAGTTGGTTGTCATCAGTCTAACAGGAATTGTTGGTTATTTGCAATTCTCGTAACTTTGAATGGGTTCAGTTATTTTACATTAATCATTTCAATGTGGTTTATGATTTGGAGTGCAAAAATCTTCTAGATATTACCAGAGAAAAAAGATAGAAGACAGAAAGGAAAAGAGGAGGGAGGCAGGGAAGAAAGGGAAGGAAAAGGAAAGGGAAAGGAAGAAAAAATAATCCTCCAACTAATCATTCAGATGACGACTATATTTTTCCCATAGAGAGGAGAAAGTCAGGTGCCCTAATTTAGGAAGAAGTTTTGAATAAGAACCCGATATTTGAAAGACACTACTTCTATCAATTAGGTCTACATTCAGCTGCAAATAATAATAATAATAATAGGCTTATTATAGTCATTAAATGTGGCTTTAAAGTGATAAGTATTTATTTCTCTTTCCTGAGAAAACAGCCTGCAGGTAGGCAATTTAGGAAGCTCTCTAGTTATTCCAGCCCCAGGCTTTCAGTATTTTGCTGTTCTGACATCCTTACCCTATCATTTCAAATGGCTACTTGAGATCCAAACATCACACTATATTCCAGGGGATATATTGCAGTAAGGAAAAAAGAAGAAAAGGTTATGCATCCTCATGTTGTAGGAGATTTGTGTTAACACCACATTGGACAAAGCTTAGTTACAAAGCATCTGAATTAAGATGCATTGGCATTGATATGGGCATATTGCTGACATGATTAAGGTGCATGTATTTGGTACACGAAGAAGATGAAAAATGTTGGAATTGACTTTGGCAGTCTCTCACATTAGCTTTAAGAGCTCCTACTGTTGACCAAAGCACCTGTGCATAGCAGAGACTCATAATATGGAACCAGAAACAAATAATACCCAAACAGTACAATAAGTAAATATTTTGTGTTCCTCCCTCTAATTTTTTAAGTGCTCTTGACTTTCTATAGGCTCGGTTTCAAATTCTAGAAAATAAAGCTTCAGGAAGTGGCTGTGACAAGTTGCCCTGCGTGAAACCTCCCATGCACATAATCAGTGCACCGGATATAATTGGGAGCTAATTTCATATTTCCTGCATATCATATTGGAAAATTGAGCTGTCAGATTTATTTAAGGGCTACATGCCAAAATGAGAACACCCGCGCCCTGCTCTTTTCAATATATTTCCGCAGGACTTGTTTTCTCTATCTTCAGGGCTTAATAATGTTGTACTAGATGCCAAATGCATCTAATTGAGTAAGTTTTGAAGTTCAGATATTTGCTATTTATAAAATTTAGAAGATTTACAGGAGATAAGATTGCCAAGGGAAAGCTCCTCTGAGGTATCCTTTCCCTTTAAAAGTCCTTTAATTTTCAAAGTGTTTTTAAGTTGTGGATTATAACCAGGCCAACATCTTAGGCATTGGGAGGTTCAATTGCATCTTGATCATCCGTGATCCAGTGTCCTGACACATGTGTGTAATCAAAACCATGTTTAATAAGAAATGAGTAAGGCATTATCCAGTGTGTCTCTCTCTCGAGATGAAGCTATGTGCTGTGAACATAAATTCCGGAAGACTTACTGCTCCTGCAAGGACCTGTGCGCCACTCCACATAGGTTCTTTTCCAGTTGCTTTTTCTGACCTCTTTTGCATCTTGTGTCTTTCTCAAAAGGTGTTTAACTGGGAGGCAATCTATATCTCCTGTCCCCTAAGGGCATGCTGGTCTACGGATTGGACATAACCCCAGCAAGAGCAGTTCGATTTTCCCTCTTAGGTTCTACAAGCTGCTGAGATATGATGCTCATCAAATATCTGATGGGAGATTTGCTTCAAACCCTATGAGATGACACCTCTGGAAATTCCGGAATGAGGAGGAAGCAAGGGGGAGAAAAATGAACTCGTGTGATTTGCCCTGTGAAGAGTTTGTGGCATTATTCTTAAGGAGAGATGTACTCTGTGTGCTGTGTTCAAGACCAGGCATCTTTGAAGACAGATATTCACAGGCTTGGGAATGGTGACCAAAGGGACAGGTCCATAGAAACAGGACATGAAAGCTTCCTCTTCCTCTCCTTGTGCCTCCTCAGACGTCCTTTGCCTTTAAATTCTCAGAACCATTTTTTCCCTCTCTCCTCCTATCTCAGAAAGATCTGTTGAAACTCACTGATGCCTAACTGTAATAAAGAGCACATGAGATTCACTGGATTTTGAGTCAAGGTTGAGTGTCTGAGGTAGGGTCTTTCAGGAAACAGACCATGTCAGCCTATTTTGCCTTGGCATACCAGCCCTGCAGCAAATCCGTCTTTGACATAAAAGGTCTGGGAAGTGTGTTAGCAAAGTTTTCCACTGTGGGTCAGCTCTA
Source organism: Ictidomys tridecemlineatus (assembly GCF_052094955.1). Taxonomy (NCBI): domain Eukaryota; kingdom Metazoa; phylum Chordata; class Mammalia; order Rodentia; family Sciuridae; genus Ictidomys; species Ictidomys tridecemlineatus. The sequence goes on from NC_135486.1 coordinate 97,297,573, forward strand.
CTACTTTTATTGTCCCCACGAAGGACAACTGTAGGAAGTCCTAGGAGATGCTGCACCCTTCATGAGATAAAGTATAGGTCCTGTGTTGCTTAATGTTGGGTTTCTTCTGAGAAATGTGTGGTTAGAGGATTTTGTCACTGTGCAGCTATCAGAGTGCACAGGGTGGCCAGCCACTCCAAGTGGCCTCCTGACACAATCAAGAGATACAGTAAACAGGAGATGTTTGAGACTGCTGCTGGCAGACAGCATATTGTTCACAGTTAAAAAAAAAAAAAAAGAAACCCACAAGTAAGAGTACATGCTTAAATGACAAGAAGAGTGCAGTAACAATAAGAGTATGACTAACATGATCATTTTTTGTCATTCTCAAATATTAGGTACTGTACATGACTGTGCTATACTTTTATAAAACTGGCAGTGCAGTAGGTTTGTTTACACCACCACCTCCCCTTGAACACTCGACTAATGTGTTGCTCGCCATCCTATGATGGAGACCACATCACTAGACAGTAGGAATTTTTCATCTCAATTGTAATTTTAAGGGACCACCAGAGTATGTGCAGCCTGTCATTAACCAGAATGTCATTATGCAGCATGCGGCTGTATTGACAAAAGGATTACAAATAACAGGCAAGAGATAGCTGGCTATCACCTAACCGAGAGGTTTTCCAACTCTTTCTGTTATGAGTGGGATACTTTAAAGTAGGAATAGGATGGAGATTCTTAAAATGGGAAGCCTATAATAGACAAACTTGCATGTTGGCAGAAACTGGGGAAGGGGATTTGGGCAGAGCAATGCAGGAATTCCTGCAGGAACCCCTGGAACATGGGGCTGAGCATGTACCACCCACCAGGCATATCATGACCATTCAGAAGCTTGGGTCTGAGAGGCTAAAATACTTGCCTGAACTTAGCCAGGAGGGACTCAGGGAAGCTGGACTTGACACTCCAAATCCTAGCTTAGAGTTTTCCCACTGAAGTAAGCAAATGATTATTTTTACCATAGATATTTATGTTTTCTGATTATCAGAAAACCTACAAAGTGTTGGAAGAATAGATAGTGGGAGGAGTTAAAATACACCTAAAATCCCATCAATCAGAAAAAAAAATGTCTATCTCTTCTATTTGCAGCATTAAATCATCTTTGGTGACCCCAACTTCAACAATCTTAAAACAGATTTGGCTTTTCTCATATTGATGTAAGTGTGAGGCTGATCCTGAGACCAGAAAGTATATAAAATGAAAATCCCCAATGCTAGACTATAACTGCATTCAGCAAGGTTGTCCTCTTTCATTTATTCATATTTTTAGGAGAAGTATATGAAGGAAAAGCCACCTTACAACAACTCTTTCTAAAATTTCTCTTGCTAGTGGGTCAGAACACAAGTCCACCCTGTCCTTAGAAATAATGAAAGAATAAGTTGAAAATATTTATGACAGGGAGTTTTACTAAGTGTTTCTCCCCCCAAAAAATCATAATTCAGAAATCATAATTTGGAGCTTATATATCTTTGAAATGTATTTTCACGTAGAAAATATATAGAATATTTGTAGAATAGATATATTTTGAAATAATAGATATATTTCAAATAGATATATATTCAAGTATTCTGATTATTCACCTGTCACTTTTCTCAAAAGAATATATTTACTTCAAAAGTTACCATAAGTTGCATGTTCATTGCTCAATTTAAGTTTTTATGGGAGTTCTCACATCTGCACAATGGGAATTAAAGATTAGGTCCCTACATTTGTAATCCAGCAATTCAAATTTGAGTCTCAGTTCTGTTGTATATTAGCTCTTTAACCTTGGGCATTCACCTTCCTTATTTATAAACTGGTTATAATATTATCTTAAAGAGTACTGTAAAAGTCGAGATTTTAAAATGGTTCACTTAACAGAGTTTTGGAGAAGTGCCTAGCAAGCATTTAGGGCTCAATAAATATAAGGTACTTTGTTGTCACTGTAATGATAACTCCTCATTGCCCCAGTCCTTCCTGTCAATCAGAGAACAAAAGCCTGCCCAGAACCAGAATAAAAAAATGCTTTGAAATTTCATTATAACTCATGTAAACAATTAGGAATTTTCAAAAAGTCAATTCTAAGTTTTCTTACAGACCATTAGAGTAGACAATCCATGGTGCACAGCATGGTGTCTTCCATAAATGACACATCTTTGTTCTTTAGTGAATTAAAAAAATGCAAAGCAGCTAAGCAAATTGTGTTGCTAATGGCATCCACAGGGCATATGGGAAATGCCACAGCATTCCCTGGGCCTGTTCACTGTCTTTTTCAGCCCATACTTAGGTGGATCCACTAGGACTCAACAACTGCATAGAAAAATCCAGGACTGCCTAACTCTTTTCATAGCCATGAGGACTGACTAATCCCCATGCAAAATTAGTTGCTTCAAACTTACTTTCCTAAAGCAACCTCACTTTTGTGACTTTGGAGAGAAATAGATAATGTGGAAATTTTTATTTGTACTGTTGGGTTAAACAGTAGTTTGCCCAACGTTGCCTATCATATTTTCATTAGGAATGAAGGTCCTAGTCAACAACCTACATCTAGTGGGATTTAGACATCCGAGAAGCTCTTGATGCTGCTCAGGAAAGAACTTGATGAAGACATTATCAGTCTACTCTAACAAAATACCATAGACAGTTACAAACATCAGAAATTTATTTCTCACAGTTCTAGAGGCTGGGAAGTTCCAGATCAAGGGAACAGCAGAGTTGATGTCTGGTGAAGGCCTGGTTCTTCTGTGTGTCCTCACTTGGTTGAGGAGAAGGGCAGAAGGGGCAAATGCTCTCTCTAGCCTCCTTTGTAAGGACAGTATTCTCATTATGAGGCCTCCACCTTATTGATGTAATCACCAAAGGCCCCAGATCCTGATACCAACACACTGGGGATTCAACTGTGACTTGGGAAGGATATAGCAGAAGTCTTGGTTCTTTTGACCCCAAGAACAGGATTGTGAGGTTATTTTTACTGCCTTTCTCAACCTAGAATCAAAGCATGACTGCATGCTCTGAATGCTATTTATGTCTTTTTGTTCTTCCAGTTCTATTGACTCATGAAGAGTGAGTGTTCTGGCTATTCTGCTGGTGTACTTCAGTCTGGCACACTCTGGGGGCAGACCACTAACCTCTGGAAGAGGCCCCAGTGTAATTAACCTCTGGTGGAGTTGGTCATGGCAGGGAAAGTCTGTGAGCTGTTCTTAATTATATGCCACAAAATCATCTATGGGCTACAACCTGCATATGTGGTCTTTGTTTCATGACTTCATATTGAATAGAGATTTGGTCCATAGTGCAGAATAGGAACAACGACTTTGAAGAAAATAGTCCTAGGAGGCAACACTGTCCCACAGGCTCTGAAGTGCTGAGGTTGAGACTACATGTAGAAGTGCATAGATAGAATAATTCAAACCAAATGATCCCCTGTGATATGCTTAGGCTCCTTGTGCGTGATTCTATTAATAACTGTGTCCCCACAGATAGTTCAAGTATTACGATTCAATTGATAACTATAAATTACAATACAAACGACATCAAATCAGTGAATGGTCAGGTGCCAAATTATAACACCATTTTTACAATGGGACAAATCTGTTCCAAGGGTGAAAATGATTGCTAGCAGGAAGCACTCAGTCAGTTCCACTCGGAATCTTTTAAAAATTGAACTAGTTCCTGGGGAAAGAAGCATTTACTCTGGAGGAAGCCAGTAGAGTGGGGAGGATGTCATGAGCTGAATGATCAGTGGTCTTCTGAGTGAAAAAATAAATCTGTTTCACTGTGGTCTCATTTAATTATTAAAATTATGGGATTCTTTGACTGTCTTGATTTCTGAACCAAGCCGCCTTACCAAGCCTCCTAACTACCACAGTCTTAAAAAACTCATCTGTGAAAAACAATGCACATCAATAAGAGACTAGATGACATCAGCTCCTAACACATATATGCAGACATGCATACATAAGCACACATGCATGTACACTTTCACAGATACACATCTGTGCACACACAAATACACACTGCATACGTTAACCTGCACTCACATATGCACATATGTGTGCACACTCACAGATATACAGCCATGCACACACAAGCATTCACATGCATATGTAGTAACATGCACTCACATCCTCACATGTCTGCATATACTTGTGCACACACACATATGCTACAACTATGTACACATGTATACACACACACACATGCGCACTATAATGGCAGTAGCCACTGCAGATCTTCAGTGTTTCTTTCCAGGAAACCAGCATAGATATTATTCCTCCAACCTGAGCATTCCCCTTCTCCAGCATATGAGCAGAACCTGAGCAGAGCCCAGTCACCAAAGATGGCTCTGGCAAATCCCGTGCCCAATAGAGACACCAGCTGGATGCTGAAGCATACAGAACTCTTCAGTTATGTCCAGATTGAGCCACTCAAAGCTCACTTATTCATCAGTAACCATGCCCACTTCTTTTATGCAGGTTTATGTGTGAGCAATAGCAAATTAAGCATCCTTTCTACACTGGGTGATGCAGGATATAGGGCTGCTCTACATCTGGAGGAGAGTGCAGCCTTTGTGCTCCCCCTGAGGGGAAATTGTCCCAGGACTGAGCTGGGGACATTGGGTGGCTGCACATTATTACATTTTCATGCTAATTACCGCCTCCTTCTCTTCTTCTGGTTCTCGCCCCAGGGGGCCTCATTAACATGGCTTTGATGCCTCACTTGTACCCTGGAGCTTCAACACAGGCCTCCTCATTCCAGTCTCCCTTTCTCTGCACCAGTCCCCTGACATCTGCACAGGGTGCCCTGCATTTCGGTTCAGCCACGAGGGTAATGGAAGGGAACACACTTTGATTCTGCAGAGCCAAGCTGTCAGATCAGGAGCCCTGTGTTGTCACCAACTGCTGACCTTAACTGCTCCTTCCAGAAGCCTCCACTGAACTGTGACTTTGTTTACCTGTTCCGCCCTGATGGGTTGAATTCCATTATGTCAGCGTGGCCCTTTCCTCCGGTCCCATTATTATTTGACACGGCAGTCACTGGGTAAATCTGTTGCTTTTTAAAAAGCACTTCCTTTCCAGCTCTCTTTTCTTTCCCACATAAATTCGCTAGGTGGCAGTGAACAGTGAGGAAAGAAGGCTGCTTTTGAAAGGAAATTCAAAGGCAAGTGGAGTTAAGCATTCTAGGATATCTAATCATGGATTTTGAAAATCCTGCTAGAAGTCATAGGCTCTGACATACATTACTAATGCAAGATAAACTGCAGCTTGGAGTAGACCATCTAGCCTTTATTAGATGATGAAATGCCAAGGTTCATTGCCAAATCTCCTCTTAACACACTGCTGATAATTTTAATTCTGGGTATATTCATAATGTGGTTAAATGTCAAAGACATTCATTGCCTGTAAACAGGTTTTCTTTACAGAATAGAGCGAACACAAGTAGGCCCAAGTTGCATCAAGACTTCTATTGTGTGTGAGCAGGTGTGAATGTGTATGAGAGCCAGGGGTGGGGGTAATGTGCTTTCTTTAGCAGGCATGAAAATATCCTGGTTACATTTAGGATTTTGGTTTTATTGTTCTCTGATTCATTTCCCCACATAACCATCCTCTCCCTTTCTTGACCAAGAACCCTCCTTTCAACCTATTCAATTCCCTGTCAGTTTCCCCAGCAGAGAAAGCCTGGAATTTTATATTGCCCCTTCACGGAGAAGACTCTAACTCTCTAAATTTATTAACGGACACTAAAATCTTAGCGTCTACACTGCCAATTAGTTTATTTATAGGCTGCCTGGTTTGTTTTTTGTTTTTTTTTAAACCTAGATGCACTTTGTTCCAAGGAGGAGAAAACAATTGTAAATCAACTGAAAAAGCTGTTTTCAGAAACTGCTGGGCCCTGTCTACAGCCTTTGAGTAACCTGAGCAGGACAGGGAATGACAATGACATCATTTCTAGCCTTGGCTACTCTTCTCTCCTCTCTCACTGACCCAGTCCACATTTTGGCCTGTGACTTCAACAAGGGTGATGCAGGAGTGTTATTTCTAGCCAAATATTTAGGATATGTGGCATCCCTGTGTCTGTCATATTTCTGCCCCGACCCTGACTTTACACTATAGTTCTCCTGTAGGACATGTCCCTATTATGGGCTCCTTTTCAGACCCAGGTCTCTGCAATTCCCAATGCCTGAGGCCTGCCTTAGTAAGTTGTCACCCCATCTACACCTCTTGCCAGATATCCTCCAAGGTCTAAAATCCACCTTTGTTTCCCAGCCTGGCCAGGGGACCTTACTATCTGGTGACAGACTCCCCTCCACACACACACAGTCCAACCACATGCCTCTGAATTGCTAGATATTGCTAACTTCTAGGTCCTTGATATTGTCCTCCACTGTGTGGATATATCATGATTCCATGATGAACACCTCCAATGAGGATCCCCACAGAAGCCTCCAGTCATGTGTGACATTAGTAGTTGACGGAGGACATTGATTGAGGGTTACCCTGGTCTAGGAACTGGAGACGAAACTTGAAAACAGACCCTGTCATCCGAGAGCTTCCTGCCTACATCCAGGTTCATGCTCTACCTGGCACCTTCCCAAGACCAGCCCTGCCTCACGTTGGCTGAAAGCTCGCAGTTGGCACAGTACCACTGGGACAAACTGGACAGTGCGTGCCTGGCTATTCCAGAGGATATCAAAGTGTCCAGCTTGGTTTCAAGAAAAACTTTCAATAGCTGTCAACAGAAAGGGTGTGACCTTTATCCAACAGTGAAATGGAATCCAAGTGCCAGATATTTACCTTATCACTTACCTGGTTAAGTGCCATCCACAAAAGCACTACACAGGAACACAGACACCAGGACCCTGCCCTGCCTTGGCTCATGAAACACTGGGTCACTCACTCTTTGCCTGGTTAACTTGCTGTAAGAGAGCTTGTTCAGTTGTGAGGAATATGTAATGGCCTCCACTTGGCCTCTGTGATGTAGGAAGTGAAGAGGTCTTGAGGAGGAGTTGAGAGGACCAGAAGCCAACCCCCGCTAAGACAAACTAACCAAGGCCAAGTTTCTATGTATATAGTGGACAGTTGTATCATCCACCAAAAGCTGTGCTTCTGCTCCTGTGTAAATGATCTGGAAAGTGATTAGCCTGGGTTGCTAAGTACTCTGGTAATCCCACACATAAGAAATCTTAAGGCTATATTGGCCAGAAAGCAATCAGTAAGTGCCAGGCTTTTCTTTAGTTCTCCCACTAAAATGAGACAGATACGGCAAACTATCCTAATTTTGTAGAAAAACTAAGATTTGAAAAATCAGCTCAGAAAAAGTGTTCTTTTAGGGGGAAAAAATGTCTATGTAGATGGTGCAATTTTTTTTTTTTTTTTGATTTAGCTATTTTCTCCAAAGTTGCCATGGTGGTATTTTGATGCCATGTGGGAGATAGTTTTTCTACTGCACACATGCTCATGTGCATATACACACCATCTTTCAAATGTACTTTTAAAAGATAAAGTGTCCAAAGAAGTTAAGTAAATTCGGAAGTTTCAGTTTTAAGAAGACTTGAGGAATCTTAACCTCTACTCTCTTTTCTTAAAATCCTGTCCACACCTCACAATTAAAATGGGTTTGACGTGACTGGGTGTTTTGCTGGTTTATGCAGACAGAGTTCTAGGGCAGTCCCTTGGATATTCATTTGGGTTCATTATTTGAGTAATCCTCTTCAATGACATCTGAAGCTCAGGAATCGGTACCAGTGACAGAAGATGTATCGCAGAATCTGGAACCCAGGCTATAGAGTATACAAGATGCAGTTCATAGAGACACAGAGAAAATTCCAAGTAGTAGTGGGCCTAACTGTGGCCTGAGTCCTGTGCTAACTAAGAACGTCTGCTCCCAGGGAGCTGTGGCAGGGGATGCATCCTATTAGTGTGTTCTCAGGCCTTTGCTCGGCTGCTCTGCCATGCACATTGTTCCTTTGCCTTGACTGTGCAAAATTTACCAGCTAGCCTCCTAATAATCTCACTACTTCTATTCCTGCTTCTGATTCCTTCTTCTCAGATCAGTGTGGCCCAGAGCTATAGGAGGTAGGGCTTTTGTGTGCTTCATGAATACCACAAATATTCTGTCCTGAGTGGCAGTGGGCCTGCAGCCCTTGGCGACCTTAAGCAAAAGCAAGACTATCTTTCAGACACTGTGCTGCCTTGAGGATTCTTCCCCATTGCTACTCACAGGCTTTTCCTTTACAGTTATTTCTAGGTCTCTGCTATAAATATTCTCCCATCAGCCGTCTGATGGGGTGGAGTGCTACTATTTCATGTTACTGTTAGAGTTACACAATCATAGCACCGTTATCCACTCTAGAGCCATCTCAGCTATTGCTTTTTCTCCCTGAGAATATCATCCCTGCCCTCAGGGTGGAACAAGATTTATGTTTATTTTCATGAAGAATCTGTGCAACACTCAGAGAAATCAGGAACTTGTGGGCTTCTAAGGTTTAATTCCTGGACTCATAAAGAGAACATAGGAAATAAAACGAAGTCTGGAAACTACCTGGATATCTGGACGTTGAGCTCCTGCTCCATGGAGCTGCCGGTCCCATCCCAGAAATCCACACTGTTGGTGATGGCATCTCTCAAGGGGCCAGGGAGAGATTTTCCCACAAGTGAAAATTTTCCAGTAAAACTATACTCTTGGCTTTTTTTTTTTTTTTAATTCTTGAGAGGGTGAACTTTTTTTGATCCACAATAAATAAGGTGTATTGAGGCCAAGACCCTAATGAGATAATCACCGTGAAAGCTGCCATCGAAACTAGCATGTTTGAAAACATAGAACAGGGCTGGCCTGGTTCCCAGCATGCAGAGAGAGAGGACGGGAGAGACGAGCTTTGTTCTTGGGAGCAGGTGACAGCCAGCATCAGACCAGCCCGTCCTGTCTGGGAAACGTGCTGATAACTGACTTCGCACGGTGCACAGGGCTGGTTAGCCAGCCTGATGGGGAAAGAGTAAGCCATGGGTGAGAGGCTAGCCAATGACAGGCACACAGTACACCCTGTCCTGCCCATGGAAGCAATCAAAGAAAGCCATGGCCACAGGCCTGCGGGGGGAATCTGTGAAGTCGGAAGAAAACTTTGCAACAATAAGATCAACTAGGGAAGTGAGTGGAACTCAAGTGCTAGGGAAAGAATGAGGATTGAAGTGGTGGTGAACAGAACATGGCTGAGCCAGCCCTGCTGGCCTCTTCGGTGAGGACACACCTGCCACCTTTCCCAGCTCGGCCCAGCCAGCCTTGCCCTTGCTGTTGCCCTTTCTGGGCCAGGAGCCTCAGCCTACTCTGCAGCCAGGATAGAGTTGTGTCAAGAGCCCAGGTCCTGGCCATACCCCTTGCTCCTTGTCTTACTCCTCCTGTACCAGCCCTGTGAGTTTGGGTAGGAACTTCCCCTGGATGGGGAGCCTCCCTTCTTTTTTGTGTGTGGAAAACTGAGTGTCTTAGTCAAACTGCCCAGAAGCAGATCATGAACCAAAGACAGGACGTGCTTCCAGAAACACCATGAAGGAGGAGAGTAAGTGGGACAGATGGGGTAAGGGTACAAGTTCAGGTGAAGTCCAAGCCTCTGCTGACCCCAAGGAAGTTCCCAGGGGTTCATTGCATCTCAGCATTGCTCCAGCCTTGGGAAAGGGATCAGGCTCTGTACCCTCTGAACAGTGAAATGATGGTGAATGTGTGTGTGTGTGGGGGGGTGTAGATGCAAACTTCCACACAGCTCCTGTAGCCCAAGACAGTCCTCTGAAAACAGGGAACAGATAGGAACTGCAGCAGCATAGCCCACAGAAGTTGGGGGAGGAGCAGGCAGGTAGAAAAGATATGGGTAGAGAACTTGCCAAGATGTATGGGATACCAGGACCATAATAGTACCTATTTCATAGCATCCATGCTAGATTTGAGTGGATACCTGCACAGGGCCTATGTAGAGTAGACTGCATAGTACATCTTCAGTAGCTATTTCCAGTTTTGCTCAGTAAACCTCATGTTCACTGCTCCTGACCTGTCCCCCAGGCCTGCCCTGGGCTGTTTTGGGCATGTTTTCAAACATGCTGATTTCAGTTGCCACTTTCACAGTGACCATTTCCCAGGATCACTCCTTAGTTGTCTAATGCAATTGTGCAGGTGACACAAAGGTAGAAGAAGGGGAACACTGTTTATGCAGAATGAGCCTATAACAGTACTGGAGATTGGTGTGGGCATGGGTGAGGAAAAATGGCCAACCCCATGTATGCATTCATCCATGTGGGGAAAGCTCAGAGGAATTAGCTGACAATAAGCTCCTTGTGGGTCCACACAGTTAAAACCATCACAAATGTTGATGTGGGCTCCAGCTCCATTCATGGAGCATACTTTTTTGAGCACTACAAATAGCAGTTCTGTCCAACTCTAAGCTTACCCAACCTCCTCTGCACTTGGCTGAGCAGTGTCTGCCTCCTGAGAAGCATGGGCAATCTGGAATACTATATTAAAGAAGAAAAACTTGAACAGGAAGGATGGAAGAGACTAGAGGGATTTAGCCAGACAAAAGTCCAGATGGTCAGGACCCTTAGATATGTGCCCTAGATGTTTCAGATATTAGAATTTTCATATGAGGAAAAAAAAAAGGTATGAAGTTAGGAAAGCCCAGTGGGAAGGCATCGTGTGGAAGTTCTACTTGAACTTTCCTACCATCAGAATGTTCCAAAGACAACATATATTCCTGGAGGCCTGGCAGGACAGAGCCTTCCCCATTACCTGGATTGCTGGCAAAGGAACTGACCAACAGTGAAGGGGATTCAAACATTCATAGAGAGCCCAGCCTTCCTGCAGCTGCCTATTGATGTGGTTATTATCAAGGGTCAACAAGGAATAGTAAATGGATGACAGGCAATCAGACAGGTAGGCAGATGATAGCTAGATGGTAGCTTTGTCTATTTTTGTTGTTATGATAAAATAATTGAGATGTGATACCTATTTAAAAATTAAAGAAAAGATTTATTTTATTTTTGCTCACAGTTCTGGAGGTTGGGAAGTCCAAGAGTATGAGGCTTGAATCTGCTCAGCTTCTAGTGAGGGCTCCAACTCATGGCAGAAAGTGGAAAGGAAGCAGACATCTGCTATAGACAGGCCACATGATGAGAGAAAGCAAGAGAAAGCTAAGGAAGCTGGACTTGTATTTATAACAACACATTCTGTTGATAACTGACCAGCTCCCAGTGAGAATTACCTCATTCCCAAGAGAAAGGCATTGGCCTATTTATGAATCTCTCCATCCAACCCAAAACCCTCCCATTAGGTTGCCCCGTTAACAATCAAATTTCAACATAAATTTTAGAGGAGACAAACCATCTTCAAACCATAGATGGATAAATAGATAGACAGATGGACAGACAGAGAGATGGATGTGTAATACATGGAATCCAATAGGAATAAATAAAAATGTCTATCATAACTAATCTTACTCAAGGCAGACAAGTGAGCTTGGACTTGGCCTTGTGTTGTATAGAGGTTAGAGCCAACCACAGCATCCTTCCTAGAGGTGGAATAGGCAGGCTTGAACTCTGAGCTAGAGAGATTCCTAAGCCAGGGGGAGGTTTCTTTCCCAGCACAGGGCTGTGTTTGGTTTTACATAGTCTTTTTGATTTCACCTTTTCAATCTTCTCAGCTAGATCTCCTCACAAGAGCCCTATTTTCCTTAGATAAGGATGTGCATGTAAAGAGGAGGTCAAATGAATTAGCATCATAAGCTGCTACGGAAGAAGACTCTGATAGCTTCTGCTTGTGATTCCAAGGTGACTCTATAAACATAAAGGAGTCCTATATCCCCTTGTGTGAATGACAAAACAAACCCCAAGTATCAGGTGCCTTTTAGTATCTAGCAGGAGCCACTGTGACAAAGCCTTCGAAGGTAATTCACTTGGTCCCCTGTTTCCTCTTCCAGTTTAATAACGTGCTATATGCTGCAGTGTTGCTTAGATTAGTTATTGATTGGGAGTTACCTTCAAATCTATGTGGTATATAGGCCATGGACATCACAGTCATTTCTGGGTTAGGTGCCCTCTGAATAAATTTTCACACTGAATGCCTATTTCCCATAGAGGTAAACTGAGGTAAGTGTGCAAGAGCTCGTGTTTGTTCCTGCCCTTCAACTCAGAAGGCTTGGTTTCCCTCAGTTCCAGGCAAACTGGAATGCCTGGTCCCCAGAACTCACCATGTACCCACCACTAGCATTAGGGAACCATAGATCCCAGAGCTGGGGAGGACCTCAGAGACCCAGGTCAGGAAGCTGAGCTCAAAGCAGAGAAATCATTCATTTAGCTCCCCACCAGTTAGTGGCAGAGGCAGTCTATAGGTCTCCTCAACTCAGAAGACCCAGAATGAGTCCACCAATGAATGGTACTTCTCTATGCCATGGTGACCTCCCATGATTCTAAGAAGACACACATTATATAAGTAAACTGCATTTAGAAGATTGATGCATAAAAGATTTTCAAGATAGGCTTTCTTTGCAATGCTACACCATACTCTGTTTAAAAGGGGCTAAAAACTGTGCCCTAAATGGCTCTGAAAGAATCAAATCAATATTAGAAGCACCCATTTCCTTGTGAACTAGAGATTTTGTGATAACTTTCTTCTCAATCAAATTTGATTATTCCAAATTTTATTAGTTGGAAATTATCCTTTTACTTACAAGGAGTTAACATGCAAATTATTTTTAAGAAAACACAATGAGGAATTTTTAAACGAGTTTTTTTTTCCCAATATTTGTTGAGAATACAAGAAAATTCAATGAAATCATTTATATCAACAGACTTGATGTTCCTATTAGTGAATTTGAGGAATTGTCAGAAGTTGAAATTGACCAAAATTGATTATATGTTGGGTCTACTAAGGAAGAAAAGTGGGATGGCACATTGGAAAGATTATTTTGTTACTGGACTAGAGACCACAATGAGCTCTCTGTTTAGCCTTTAGTTAAACAGATAATTAATTAATCAGCATTTCCAATTCCCTGGCTTACCTAATTAGGTTTCTTTTTTCTTTGAAGATAAATTGAAAAGCATACTACTTTCATTACCCTTCTATTAACCATGTACACTTACTACAAAATCATATATTGAGTGTGGAAGTACAAGCTTTTAAACATGATGAAGGGTGCTGGCAAGACCTAGGCACAAAAACACCCACTGCCAATCATGCTTTAAAGTCAACGGCAGAGGATTTGTAAAAGAGGGGACAAACTGATTGCAATGCTAATCAAAATGCCAGCACCCATGAATGCCTACCACAGCTCAAAATAGGTACGGAATCTCAAAGCTGTAAAATTAATTGATCATTTCTCCTGCTGCAACAAACAGTTAAGGCAAATCCCTACAAGTTCATGAATCACATTTGGGACCAAGCAGATGGTCCATCCCAAAATCATGACTCCACCAATTTCACAGGGAAGAGATTTTCACAGGACAGTGAGCGCAAATGAATAGATGGAGAGATAGCTATCCACAGTTCTCTTGGTTCCACAGGCTGAGTGCTTGCTGGTGTGTTGCCATACCCAACGCATGAGCCGCTGTTTTCCCAGCATCCCCAGGAGCATTGAGTCTCAAGGCAAGCGCTCTGATGTGAGCTCCTGAGATCTGTGCAATCTCTCTGCCTGTCTGAGGCTTTCTGATAAGGAAACTCACTCACCACACAGTTTCAGACCCTCACTTGGAGTTGTCGAATGACAGAACTGAAACTGTTGGTTGGATGAATAAAACAACTAGCAAAAGCTACCATTTGTGTAGTCTTCACTGAAAGCCAAACAATGTCACCCTCACCACACTAGCTGTGCATTCCTATTGCTTGCTTAGATGGCAAGACTCAGACTTGGAGTAACCTCACCAAGCCACACAGCTAGTTGGGAGGAGCTGGGACTCAGTCACTTCTCTGTCTTCAATATCCACCCATCTCATCACTGTTTTATAATGGCATGAGGCAGTCTACCTTGTAATAAAGTTTTTAGAGCCAGTGAAAACACTCTTGTTTTATAAACAGATGAAGGAATGATCACCTTAGTAAAAAATTATTTCAAAATATCCCTGAGATTTTTGGTTTTTGCTCAGATATGGCAAGGCCAACAGATAGGAGGTGACTGCTATTCATGGTTTGTAACTGATAATTACCAAGAGGACGTGTGTCAGAGTGCGGGGGTGGGGGGGAGGGCCCATCAGGCAAACTACACAGGAAGCATCAAGGTGACTTTAGGAGGCAGAAGGAGTAAGGAGAAAACACTTGTGGTTTTCACAGAAAGTAATGTCAAGGCAGGGTCAGCTGCTGGGTTGGCACACAATTGGATGGTTTGATAATTTAGGTGAGCTCTGACCTATAGGGGAGGGCTTGGTTATTTGGTACCTGGGTCTGGGGTGACTTGGGGCAGGGAAATGTGTCTCAGACTGCAGGAGCTGATAGAGGAGGCAGGTAGAGGTAGGATTCAGGTTTGATTGGTTTTCTCACAGACAAGTTGTCCCTTTCTCCAGGGGATTAGCTAATGCTGAGGAGGTTGGACTCCTCCAGACACTGAGAATGCAAGCATCATGAAATACAGAAAATAAAAATATGATCTTCACAAGGGGAACATGAGAACCCCTTTGTGCATGTGCCTTTTTCCTTTTCCTGTGATGATGTGACACTCATTACTGTATATATTTTTATGGGATGATTTTGCCATTTTTGAAGCTCACTGCATATGGGCTGTGTACAAGTCCAAGGTCTAACACCTGTGCCCACTTTCCTTGAGTATAACCTGTCATAATTGAGGCTCTGCTCATGCAGGGGATTGCATCAGAGCATTTTTCACTTAAAATGTGATCTTGTGCTTCTGTGATAACCCACGTTTTCAGGACCTGAAGTTGCAAAGGTGGGGAGGAGGAGCTATTTAGCAAAGCTACTGGTGCCCTTAGAGCTTTTCATGGCATGATGCTCTTTCCAAGCTCTTCTGCTTCATTTCTGTCTTTTGTGACTGTCTGCCTGCTTTGCTACCATGAGAAAGGGAATGGTGGCTTAGAGAGCAATCTGCTCAGAGTTTCTCCCATCCATCAATGGATACTAAAAAGCAGCAGTAACAGGCACCTGGAGGCACTGCCAACTACTCCCTCAGTTTCACTACTTAGCTTTGCTCCAGACTGAGGCTATGGTTGGAGTGCCTGCCTTTGCTTGAGGACCCATTTCCCTTTGTGCTAAGAT
Organism: Ictidomys tridecemlineatus; assembly: GCF_052094955.1. Lineage (NCBI taxonomy): Eukaryota > Metazoa > Chordata > Mammalia > Rodentia > Sciuridae > Ictidomys > Ictidomys tridecemlineatus. The sequence goes on from NC_135486.1 coordinate 97,312,828, forward strand.
TGTGGAGACAATAGGAATCCATTACACTCTACCCTCCCTCCCTCTCCTCCTTGCAGGGGGCATCATGACTGTCAGGTTCCTCTTCCAACTTTGTACATCACTTAACTCAGACTAGCTACCTAAACTCTCGGTGCTTCAGCTTTGGTTTTGGTCTTTCAGTCTCTAGAATGCAATGACGGAAACAGAACCTGCATTACAGGGTTAGTGAGAGGATTCTATAACTATGCCCAGGACAGAGTAAAAGGTCAAAAATGTCAACGGTCATGAAGGTGATCTCTAGAACAGAATTTTTCTAAGTGTGGCCTGAAATCCACCTACCACAAAATTACTTGAGATGCTTGTGACAAGAGTCCTACAGAATCAGGGTCCCTACGTGTTTTAGTCAGCTTTTTGTCTCAGTGACCAATAAGATTGACAACAGCAATGTAGAACAGGAAAAGCTTATTTGGGGCTCACAGTTTCAGGGGTTTCAATCCACAGATGGCTGACTCCACAGCTCTGGGTCTGAAGTAAGACAGAAAGTCATGGCAGAAGGGTGGGGCAAAGAAAAGCAGCTCTGGACATGCCAATAAGAAAGGGGAGAGAGAAGAGAGAGAGAGAGAGAGAGAGAGAGAGAGAGAGAGAGAGAGAGAGAGAGAGAGAGAGAGAGAGAGAGAGAGAGAGAGAGAGAGAGAGAGAGAGAGAGAGAGAGAGAGAGAGAGAGAACTCCACTCACCAGGAACAAAATATAAACTCCAAAGGCACACCCCCACTGACCACCTTTTCCAGCCAGTCCCCACCTGCCTGCCCAGTTAATCCCTTAACTCATCAGGTTAAGTAAGGCTCTCATAACCCTATCGTTTCACCTCTAAACTCTCTTGCATTGTCTCACACATTAGCTTTGGGGGGAAACTTCACATCTAAACTATAACACTAGGGAAGGTTCCAGAATTCTGTGCCCAATTTTTTCTTACACATCCTCAGGCCACTGATATATGAGAGCCCCACCATCAAATTTAGGGTTGGATCAGTTGCTTTGCATGAAGATGGATCTAGATCTAACTTCAAATCTCACCTTGCCTCTTGGCTAGATCTGTGTGATGGGCAACAGTTGGCTGGATTTAGCACCTAGGATGACTGGATTTCCATCAGTCATATATTAATGTCTTGATCAGCAAGTGTTGATCAGTGTGTGCTAAGTATCAGATGTTCTGCTAGGTACTGGGGATGTAATCATGAGTATTCGTGAAGAATCTGTTGAGATCTATGTCAGACCATTGTAGGTCACAGAGATTATTCACAATCACACTCACCCATTGTTTGACTTTTAGATTCAGCTTATGGGCCACAGAGCTATTCTACATTTCAATGATGCCCACTGTCACTAAGTCTAATGCACTTAAGTTCCATGAGCCTCCTCCTCGCCCAGCTTTAACAATGAGGCCTCAGACCCACCTTGCTGCAGCTTGGATTGAAGTGAAATACCGGAGCTATAGGATATTGGTTGTACAACCCAGGCTGAGCCAGGGCAAGGAGGAAAGAGTACTGAGCATGCTCCCCAGGGTCCCCTCCTTGCCCCTCCAAACCTCCCAAGCTGCAGGGCATCTAACTATTCTCAGGAAAGGCAGGTTGAGACTCATAAGAAGCCACTTGGATTGTTTATCAATAGCAATTGTACATCTTTTGCAGAATCCAACCTTGGAACATTGATAAAATATCCTAATCTGTGTTTTTAACAATTAGGTAGAAACCCTTTGGAAGTATGGTTTGAATTAAGGCAGATAGAGCTTAATGAAAATTACATGTTGAACAGTCTAGAGCAGTGGGAGACCGTGGGCTTTGGAGCCAGGTGACCTGCATTGGAAAACAGAATTTGCCACAGAAATCTTGTTGAGTGGACTCATGCTAGTTACCCACTCTCTGAGCTTGCCTTCTAAAAGTACCACGGGGATCCAGATCATGAATGTGTAGCCTCGCACAAGAGAAGACCTTCAGTAAATCATGACTCTTTTATCATTATTGCTATTACTGCACTTTTTACATTGCCCACATGATAGGGCCTGGGGCTGGGCCTTTGCCTATTTTAGCCCCGGTCACTCCTACAGGATGCCCAATTGGTATTATTCAATGAGTGTTAAGTCCCTTGCTGGATCCTAGCCATGGTTCCTACCCAATTGTGCCACTGTGCCGTGGCTCCTCTTTCAAAGGATCTTAGTCACTGCCCGTCCCTCTGAGCTGTCCTTCTACCTACACAGGTGCTTGCAGGACTCCCAGTGCTTGCAGGCACCAGGGCTCCAGGAGAAGCCCCTGAGTCCTAATCTAGCTGCCTCATGTAACAAGCTGACAAATATCTCATGGTCTCATTTTCCTTTTGCTGTTGTCTCTTTCGCCTTCACTGCACACGTGGACAGAAAGAAGTCACCATCAGAAAGCAACTTCAGCCCAGACCCCAAATTGACTACCATGGTTTTATAAGTCATGGAGAGTTTATTAAAAAGTAAATTGATAGCTAAAAAGGACTCTGACTAGGAGAAGCCCATAAACTTAATGGCACTTATTAATTTATGGGCTATTATTCCTAAATGAGTAATCTTTCTATAAAAGCATCAAAGAGCTGTGATTTAGTTAGGATGCTGCTCACTGTTTCCACTTACAGAGATGATGACTACCCATCCGTGTGTGAGATGGTTTAGATCCCCAGGCAGTGCCTCCCACTATAACCCCCAGGGCTTTCTTTTCTCAAAGCCTCTCTTTGACCTGAAGTACTTATCTCATTGAGATCATTGTGATATAGGCCTGGCAAATGGCAGGAAGGTGTCACTTGAAATAAAAGAAGTTCCTGACCAACCTGGGTTCTTTTCCCAGTCTATCCTCCAGCAGACTCCGAACCCAGGCTGAGAGGTAAATAAAGGAGCTCAATGAGTAGCTCCCAGTGTCCCTGGTAGAACTCTCTTTTGCTTAGGATCTGGAAGTTCGTCTGGTTCATCAAACTGTTGTAAATAATCCCCAACCCGAGGGGCTTGATCATTTTGTCCAGGACACCAATGTGGCCTGAGGAAAGAGCAAGATACCAATAAAAGGTCACTCCCTGCTTGTCAAATTTCTGCTCCCTAGGGAATTGGATGAATGAGGGATGAGGTGCTGAAAATGAGAGATTAAGGTCTGATATTAGTTTAGATATTAAGTCCCTTGCTGGGTCTGCCATGGTTCCACCATAAAAGCCTTTAGTTGGCACATAATAAATAAAACAAGGGGAAGTAGCTGGAAGCAGATTCTTTGGAAATACCTTTTCAGAGATGCTTCAGGTGCAAAGTGGGGGGCTGGGTGCGCTCTGGGTGCGCTCGGGGCCAGCATGTTGTTGCTTCATGCACTGCCAAGGGCTGACCCACCAGACACTTGCTACAGGTGCCTCTCCCTGCTCAGGCAGGGCTGGCTCAGAGTGCACTCTTTGCTCACCTCCTGCCTCAGAGCAAGAGAGCTAAGGGAAGTATGGCAGATTCCTCCTGCCTGGGGTTGACCATGTTTTACTTTGGTGCCATACCAGCTGGACCCAAGGGATGACTTCATTATATCAGTTCACCTGACTGGCCCCCATACACACACTTTGCCAACTGGACAGAAAGCCCATGATTTTATCTCAATTTCTCTCTATTTTCAGTAGGCCCTTCTGCCCTGTTCCCATTGCTCCTTCACTTCTAATTGCTGAATACACCTGATGGTGAACATAGAAAAGTGAGAGCACCTGGCTTAGGGCCCCTCAGCATTGTCCTGGGCAGTGGTTACAAGCACCTCAGTCATTCAATACTGTTATCATGTGGTGCCACAGGTGTTTGAGATCCCAGTGGCCACACAGAATCAAGTCAACACAGCCTGTTACCCTTTGATCACAGTAAATCTGTTGCCTAAAAGGATTGTAGATTTTACCCCTTTTGTTAAATACGATTACTATGTCAGATTGATTATCTGAAAGTTAGTATTGGGTCAAAAGATGGAACCAAGAATCATAATTTTCTTTAGTGAAAATATTAGAAAACACTTCTGTCATTTTTGTCCCGTTGACTTTCATATTGTTCTGAGACAGAAATGAACCTCCCATCTATTGGGTGTGTACTTAGTGCTGGCCTCTGTTCTGAGTGCCTTCTGTGGCCCTGGGTGTCTAGTATTCACACTGACTCATGAAGTGTTTGTTATTATTATCCCCAAGATGTGCACAGGAAAAGGGAAGGGCAGGTTGTTTATCTGTGTAGGTGGCACGGGACAGAGTTGAGGTTTAAACTACCTTCCAGTTTCTCTACCACACTGGGCTAACCCCCAGACTCTCTTTCAGTGCTACTGAACTTGGTCTAAGAAATGGGAAAGCCCAGACCTCTCAGTGTCCTAGGCACCACACTGGAGCACCTTAGCCCCTGCTCTGACTGTCTCTAAAGGAAATCCTTCAAGATTTAGTGTTGGTTTTATTTCCCTTCCCAATGGGGAATTCTTGAGACACATCCGGAACATGGAATCTCTGCACAGAAAAGAGCCAGCCCAAAGAGTCTGGAAGCAGATGAGCCAGGGAGAAGAGGGGCACCACAATGATGCCCAGGGTATGGAGAGGTTGATATGGTGCAATAGGAAATATGGAGATTTGGAGCTAGAAGACTTGAGTTTGAACTTGACTATCCTTGGACTTTGGGAAACTCACATAACTTCTTTGAGCATCATTTTCTTCTTCTGCCATATAAGGATCATGACCCCTTAACATGTAAAGTTGTGGGGCTTGCATCAAAAAATAGATGTCAAACTCTATATAATGCCACATATGCATGAAAGCATCTTATAATAGATGATTAATAAAGGACTATCGAAAGAGGCAGCTTTCACTCTGACACTAGGTCACCTACCACTACCCGTGTGTCTTAACGATGAGGGGAACATGATTTTCTCTTTCACCCTGGATAAATGTAACAAAATGTTGGATAAATATTAGATTTGGAACAATGTCAGAAACCCTCAGGATATCCTTGAGCACATTCCCAGGGCAACACCAAGGTGGTTCCCACCCCCATTTGGTGGTTTAAGTATCATCTTGCCTGGAGACAAGGGACAAAAAAAAAATGACTCTGCAGGTCCTTCTTACTCTTGGAATTCCAAAAGACCAGCTCTGAGAAAGTCACAGTCGGCTCTGCGCTCATGTTCCACCTAAGCAGACAGTAAAAGCTGAATCTAAGGTCGGTGGCTGTATTTATTATGATTATTCGTCCATAGAAAGGGTCCCTTGCAATGAGCTGTTGTCTGCCTCAGAAACCTAAGAGCAAAGTCACTCATTCTTAAAGCCAAGATGATCATCAGGGGGATTGAAGCTGAAATCATTCACCATTCTGTATCTTTCATAATTGTGTTCATTTTATAAAACCTTTCCTCATCTTCTCCTCTTTCCCTACTATTCCCTGCTCACATGCGGGTGTGTGCATAAGAGCACACACAAGCTGTGCAACAAATATATCTCATGGTAAGAAGCAAAGAGACTTGAGTTTGAACTTGCCTCCAGAAGGATGTAATGCTGTATGAGAAAGAGGCTATTCCTGAGTGTTTCAGAAGGCAGAATTTAGTATCAGTGATTCAATTCTATAATTCTCTGGGTGTTAGACATAAAACTTCAATTCAAACAGATTTGCTTCTCCTTGTGTTTGCTTCTAAAAATTAATGCATTCATCAAATCATGAGGGGAGGCTGCTATGAATGGATTGCTTCTCACAAGATGCAGCATCAAACTGTCCTGCTATACTGGACTTATAAAAATGCATATGTTAGAATTGTCTATTTTATTCTGTGAAATGTTCTGTCAGATTTTTATGTGTTTCTCAAGTAAACCTCTTTCAAATATAAGTAAATGTCTTTTAAAGAATATTTAATTGGTTCTTCAGAATTGTATTTTGGGATTTTTTTTTAATCTTTCAGGATTTTTGACTTTATTTTTGGAGATTTCAGTTTTTGGGATTATGGCATTTGGAATTAGAACTCAGATCCTCCAAATCTTACCTCCAGCCAAGTGAGAATGGATTTTGATGGAACTAGAAGTTCTTATACCATATATTTTAATATTTTTCTTATCTCAGGGATCATCCGACTTCCAAGTGGCATCTTGAGATGTTTACTCAGAACCTGTGATTTCTGGTGCCTCCTCATCCTTTATGTTTGAGTGACACCAATCTGGCTCTGATGGAAACTATAAGTTCCCCTAGTCCCAGGCCCTCTGCTACAAGGAACAAAGTACAGAACTCCCAGGCCTGCCATAACGTCTAACGCTCTTCCTCTCCTTTGGGCTCACTTCATTTTTGGATAACTTCTCTCCAGTCCATGTGTATCTTCCTGCCCCTGTGTCTCTTCTTTTCTGCCCTATGCCCCCTTGCTTGTGAGTTCATTGAGGACAAGGACCTCATTTCATTCAGCTTTTTATCCTGAGGCAAGTATTCAACATCGATGTCCAGGGAGTCTGTGGAAAGAATGAAAGGAGGAACTCATTAAACAATTAATTATTAGGACAAGTGTAGGAAAAGGAAAACTAGTGAATTTTATTTATGTTGACACCTTTTTCCCCCAGAATACTAATAGCAATGTGTTTAATGACTATCCACATTGAAATTTTAGCATCTTAAAATGGTGACTCTGATCTATCTTGGAAATGACATACTAAACCCAAACACTTTTTATTCTCTTTCAATGCTCAAAGAAGCTGGTCTTTGGTAAGTGTGCAGAGAACCTGGGAGAGACTGGCAGTGGTTCACACACAGGCCTCTGTGACACAGCTGTGAGCTACAAGGTTATCCCCCTGCTGGGTAAATGAATAGATAAAGGACTGTGTAGTGAGTCCATGGTGGGCTGGCTGCCTGGTGTTTCAAAGGTTCAGGTGGGCAAAGGGGCCCCAGACAAGTCAGCCATTCAGCCAAGGTCAGGTTCTTCTGCTAAATTTTAGCACTCTCCTGTGGTTAGAGGTAGGTGGCATATTACATATACATATACATATATATGCACACACTATATATACACAAACACTAAAATATGCATATGCACATATATAAATACATACTACATACACATGCATGTGTGTACGTTTGTAGCCTAGACTTAAGAATTTTGCCTCATACATATACAGCAAATCTTCACTCAGTCATACCTATAATATTGCAGCTCAGATTGGGGTAATGGCTGGTTTTAAGCAAAATGGCACTAGGTATTCAAAGGAGTGATGATGTTAGAACCACATAGGTGTGAACTCCAATTCTATATATCTTCTTAGTGACTGGGAAAGTCACATTCTCTCTGTAGACCCTGGTTTCCTGATTTAGAAAATAGAAATAATAATAGTCTCTATTTCTATGAAATCAAATTTAACATTTTTAGGTTCCCTACAGAAGTGAGAACATGTGGTATTTGTCTTTCTGTGCCTGGCTTTTTCCACTTAACAGAATTTCCTCCTGACTCATCCGTGTTATAGCACATGGCAGCATTTGATCTTTTTATGGATGAATCGTATTCCAGAGTATGTGCATGTGTGTGTCTGTGTGTCCATGTGTGTGAGCAAGACATTTTCTTATCCATTCATGCATCTTATAAAAGTAGAGGTGAATGATGATTACCTGGGGCTTGGGGAGGTAGGGAGAGGTGAAATGGAGACAGGTTGGTCAACAGGTACAGAGTTAAATTAGATAGGAGAAATAGGTTCTGGTGTTTCTTGCCTATTAGGATGTCTGTAGTTAGCAATAGTGTGTATTTCAAAATAGCTAAAAGAGAGGATCTTGAATGCAATTTTCCCACAAAGAGATAATAAATATTTTGCAGTGATAGACATGTTAATTGTCTGATTTGATCATTATGCAATGTACATAAGTATTGAAATATCACAGTACTTCCCCAAACATTTGTATAATTATTAGGCGGCAATTGAAAATAAAACTACAGAGCTGAGAGTGCCGTTCAGTGGTACAACACTCGCTGGTAGCATCACAAGAAAAATAAATTAATCTAAACTATAAAAAGAAATAACAATAATAAAAACAAAAGCAATAAGGAGTAGTAACACAGTGTTTTTCTGATTATTAAATATACAAAATGAAGTAAAGCATCTAACGCACCAGGACTGATAAGGTACTGAGAGCATAGTTCCTCTCCTCCTTCCCACCTCTTCCCAGCAGAGGAAAAAATCACATAAGCAGGATTTCACCAGAACACAAGGTTTTTACTGAAGAGGGCGAAAAACATGCTTTTAGAAATACAAGCAATTTATTGTTTGTATGCAAATGTGATTTTAATTTGCAATAACCATAAATAGTTGCTGGTGATGACCGCACAGAGCCTTGTCTTGGCCATGCTGTTTTAGCACTAGAAAATGGTTTGAGTTATTGTAGTTTTTTAAATTATGAAGGGTATCTTTTTTTGACGGTTCTGTAGAATATGTGGACAGTCAACTAATTCTTGATAACCTCCTCTCCCTTGCTTGCTGTATCACAGGTGTTTATGGTATATGCATTAAAGCATCTAAGAGGAAATCCCTTGAAGCCTGGATCTGAAGGTTTTTCTTACACAGCCTCCCATCACCCACCATGACCACCTCCCACTGCCCATTTGTCTGCCTCTGGTCACCCTGTGTCATGCAGCCCAGCATGGCCACCTTCCATAACCAGTGCCATATGGTCTACCATGGCCACCTCCCATTGCCCACTATAGCTGTTTCCTGTCACTCAGTGCCACATGGCCCATCATGGCCAGCTGATATTAATTTTCTAACAACAACCCTTCCTGTAAGTCTCATCAGAGGAGTCAGCCTCCATCCTGGTTGTGCTTAACTAATCAACTAATCCCTTATGCTTTACAGAATCTATAAGGGCTCAAAAAAATATGGGGTAGGATCTAGTTCTTCAACCAAATGTGCATACAGATCAAGTCATTGCCCTGCTGGATGGCACAGTTCTTCTGCATGTCCACTGTGCATGAACTCAGGCAGCATTAATCCCCCTGGGTGCTCTGGCAGGACATAGGAATCCTGCCACTCTGCATAGCATTTCATAGCATTCACAAGAGCCTGATGTCTTTTAGCCACTGATTTTGTTTTTTTTTTTTTTTTTTTTTATTGGTTGTTCAAAACATTACAGAGCTCAAGACATATCATCTTTCATTCATTCGACTCAATTGGGTTTTGAACTCCCCAAATACATAATACAGACTCACTTCTGTTACATACTCACATTTTTACATAATGGCATATTAGTGACTGTTGTATTCTGCTACCTTTCCTATCTCCTACTATCCCCCCTCCCCTCCCCTCCCCTCCCAACATCCCTCTCTACCTCCTCTGCTGTTGTTCAATTCTCTCCCCTTTTTTTCCCCCCACCCCCTTGCCCCTCATAACCTCTTATTATTTTGTGTATTACTGAAGGTCTCCTACCATTTCCATATGTTTTCCCTTCTCTCTTCCTTTCTCTCCCCCCATTCGTCTTAGTTTACTGTTAGTCTTTTCCTCATGCTCTTCCTTCCTGTTCTATTCTTAGTGGCTCTCTTTATATCAAAGAAGACATTTGACATTTGTTTTTTAGGGCTTGGCTAGCTTCACTTAGCATAATCTGCTCTAATGCCATCCATTTCCCTGCAAATTCTATGATTTTGTCGTTTCTTAGTGCTGCATAATACTCCATTGTGTATAGCTGCCACAATTTTTTTATCCACTCGTCTATTGAAGGGCATCTAGGTTGGTTCCACAGTCTAGCTATTGTGAATTGTGCTGCTATAATCATTGATGTGGCTGTATCCGTATAGTGTGCTCTTTTAAGGTCCTCAGGGAATAGTCCAAGAAGGGCAATAGCTGGGTCAAATGGTGGATCCATTCCCAGCTTTCCCAGGAATCTCCATACTGCTTTCCAAATTGGCCTCACCATTTTGCAGTCCCACCAGCAGTGAACAAGTGTGCCCTTTTCCCCACATCCTCGCCAACACTTATTGTTGTTTGACTTCATAATTAGCCACTGATTTTGACTTCTGTTGTTTTATCATCTGTGTGTATCCAACACTTGGCCATGACATAGCTGAGAATTCATCCTGTTGAAGATCCAGGTCCTAAAGATTTGCACTCCCTGAGTCTTATCATCAGCTTCGGGACAAGTAGAAGACCAGAGCTCAGAACCTGGATTGGTATCCGGTAGAGGAGGGCCCACTCCCCTCTCCATCTGTGGATTTATTTTTCTAATTTACTCCATCTGTGGATTCTATAACCTTTAACCTTACAACTCACCTGGACCACCTTTGACCTCACAAACTAAGTACTTTTCTGGTGCCCTGGTACGACCTTCACAAAATTTAAAAGAAACTTTTGGTGACTCTTCTTAAACAGAGCCATTTCCAAACCTTTGAATACCTAAGTTATTAAAGATTTCACATTGACCATTGGATGGTTGATAGGATTCCGACTTTGGAGGCAAATCCATGAGTCCACCCTATTATTTCTCCTGAATGGCTGTCACTCAATCTTTGCCCCCTACAGCAGCTTTTGGGCAGCCCAAACACCACCAAACACATGAGCCATCATCTTGAGTTCTTTCCCATCGTGCATACCAGCCATGTGATGATCTTATCCCTCAGCTATATTTTGGTTTGGGAGGGTATACCCAAGGTTCTTGTGTCGGGTTTCAACCACAGAACCACAAAACTAATCACACAAAAATTGGTGGGCAAATTAAGTTAATTACCTGGCATCTTGGGGGAATATTCCATTGCTTGCAGACAACACAAGGGCTCTACTCCTTCATAGCCTGGAACCTCTCCTTTCACACTTAAGGAGCTTCTACCCACCAATCTCCGGGCAGCCTTCCCCTCAGCACTCAGCTCACCCTCACTCCCGCCTCTCTCCCAGCCTGCTAAATGGACTGCAAGAAGCATACCAATCATCGAGAGCTCCAGGGAGGGCATATGGATAAAAGTCATTGCTTGGCACCAACTTGTGCTGGGGCAGTTTACCAGCTGTTTGCATATGCAGAGTGTCTTCAAAGAGCAAATCTTTTTCTTGTTGCTTCTCTCTCTCTCTCTCTAATGCTATGCTATCCTCATTTCTTTTATCCCCTTTCTTTGCCTCTTTCTGTCTTTTCCTTTATATAAATTATAAACATATGTATGTATTTTTCTAGTAATGCGCATCCCTAGCTATACCTTACCAAGGCTTTTGTTGAGGAAACAAAAACTTCATAACTTAGAGGTGCAGGATTGGGAAATGGTAGACAAGCTACTTTCCAGAAGCGTATTTTATTACTTTTGTGACTCAAATATCTCCATCTCACCTCATTTTCCTTTTCAACTAAATATGCAGCCAACCAAGACATACCGATATGGAATCTCAGTGGGGAATGAGTACAGACAAAAAGCTTATTAATTTGGTTTCCTCTCTTTAAAAAAAAAAAAATCTTCCTCTTTCCCAAAATAACTGATAAATGGTCCTTTGTGGTGGTGGTGGGGATGCTGCTTCAACTGCTGTCAGATGCCTATTTTACATCTTGCTGAAAATTAGGTTGTGCACTGCCGTTCCAGACGATGAATCTGAATGCTCGCTGGCTGTGGTAATGCCACTGAGGCTCTGAAATCAGTAGGCTGCAGAAGGCGAGTTGACATCCACTCACCAGATTTTAGTCTCACAATATTTTAGATTTTTAATTTACCAAGTTAAATTGCTTAGTAATTAGAAGGGTAAGGGGGTATGTGACTCCTACACTATCCCCAAAATTGCATAACCACCATTTTGGGGGGTTTTTTTGTGTGTGTGAATGTGTTTTGTTGTTGTTGTTGTTGTTATTTGGCTAATTCTTCCTGTTCCCTTCAGTTGGCACTTTGAGGACATTGTCCCAGAGGAGTGAAAACCTCTGACTTCCCAGGACCCCACTTGTGCCTGAACTCAGCTCCATGACCCTAAATGGCCTGCGTCTTCTCATCAACTTGGCCATCAACCTTTCATTGTTCAGCTGATCTCAACTAGATCTGTAGAAGAAAGAACTCTTATGAAAGACGAAGCATAAAAAATGAATGGCCAATTGACTGGAACCTTCCCAAGGGAATTTTTATTTTAAGGAGGAAGTTGTTCACATAAATCAATGTCTAATGGGTGGAATTTCAGATACCTACATCAACATTTGTTGAAGGTTTATTAAATGTTGGAAATGTTGGTCACAGTCCTTTGGGCTTTGTGACCAAGTCACAAAATTAAGAGAAGCAGCTTTACAGAGAGAGAAGAAATCATTCCCAACACGTTTCTTTCAGGGTCCTTCTCATCCTAGGCACCAGCTCCCAGTTCACGAAGTGTCCACGCAAGTGGCCAAGTTCACCCACTGTTCTCATCAAATCTTACTTTCCTACATTCAGCACTTAACTTGCAGAAGATGCTGCCTAAGTGCATATCTTTCTGCACACGTGTCTGTTCCTTTCTGCTCCATCACCACGTGTATCCTGAGCCACCAAGTACACTCAATTCCTAGGAACTGGGTTTAGGGGCGATAATAATTTGAATGCTAACTTTCCTTCCCATCTTATCTCCATCTCTTCCCTCCTAATTAAAAAAAAAATGTTCTCTCATCCAAAGAAAGTCTTTTCTTTCTTCTAAAATTGTCTCTTTACATGAAATCTTTGCAAATGATAGAATATTATTAGATAGTTTACAAAGATATTTCCACTTGTCCATTTTTAAATGTAATTCATCCTAAACCAAAGTTCTCTCATGTGTTCTGAGCTATGCAGGGGAGTTTACTTTTTTGCTAAAAACTACCTAGGACAGCAGAAAATCAAGTCAAGAAAGTGAAAATGCAGGTGTTCAGGGATTTGAGTTCTTTCCCTGATAAGCGGTGTTTGCCTTGACTTCACCATTGACTTCAGTTTAAGCCTTTTCCCAGAGAACAGCTGCTGGATATTCACTCACATGGATCTTGTCTGGCAATTTTTTTTTCCTGTTCCCTTTGATTAGATACATTAATCTTGTCCTGAAACATTTGAATCTTCTTTTAAGAAGCGAAGAAAACTTCCTCTGGCAATGAATCTGTCAACTCAGTGATCTTGAAAGACATCCTTCTTCTGAATCCCAATCATTCAATGTCAGGGTGAACCATCCCATGTCTGTGAGACCATGTCTGCATGTCTTCACTGTGGCATTTCTGGTACCTAGCACAGTGTCTAGTATTCGGTCAACATTCAATTAACAGTTGTTGAATAAACAAATGAACTATGATGTGACAAAAGGAAGTCCAAAGGAGGTTCAAAACCTTAAGGTGGAGGAGTGACCCAGTGCTTCTGACATCCAACAGACAATACTCCCTTGTTATGCCCCTTTTTACTCAGACCCAGGGTCACCTCTTCCATCTACACCTATCTTCAGCACTCCCCTTTCCTTTGTCATTTTACTTTGATCCATTTCTCCCAGGGGCTACCATTTCATATTGCTAATGAAATGTTTGTAAAAGAAAGATATTGAAGGAGAAACAAATATTATGAATGAATAAGATAAAGAGGTAGTTTCCTGAGCTATAATGTCTACCACAAGACACAGGACTTTACCTTGCAAGATTCCAGGAGACTCCTGAGGGGAGAGGGTATAGGCAGAGGGGGTGTGCGGGTTGCCCCTCATGTCCTCTGTGTAAGGCAGAGGGACCTGGGTGAGGAGCACAGGGCAGGCGAAGTGCGCTTAAAAGGAAGTACAGAATGTCGGGTGCATTAGCAGAATCAAGACAGAGAGAGGAGCTGAGTAACTCTGGTCAAAGTGAGATTTGAGGGAAGGCAAAGTATAAATGTGCTGCCACCGACTGTGGAAGGGCTATAAGGGGTTCCATGCCACCTGTGGCGACAATCTACTTGCTCTTTAAAGCCACAGCTGATATTCTGTGTTAGGTTGGCCCCAGTGGCAGCCCAGTGACATCTCAATAAAATCACATTTAAAATAGCTCAAGACAGCCAGCAAGAGTTAGAAGGGAAAAATAAAGGGCCAGGAGAATTGCTATAAAAGCTGTAATTCCTAAATATTGGGTTTCTTAGGCCATGAAAATACGAAAAAACGTTTTTGAACTTAGCTTTTCTCAAGGGAAGCCAGTGGGATGGGGGCAGGGGGTGACGACCTACTTTAACACTATTACACAATAGTAAATTTAAAAATAAAAAAGTCAGAAAATAAAAATACAATCTTTCAAGTTGAATTAATTTGACTTTGTGGAGATGCCTTTACAACTGTTCCTATTTTTCACATGCTGACATGGGCCAACGACAAATTCCCCATGGCTCCCCAGACCAGTGTTTAGAAAGAACTTCCCTCACGGCTCCCATGGTCCCCTATGAACTCTAATGAAATTTACAAACCCTCTCCCAAGAAAATATGAATAAGCACCCAAGGCTCTATGGAGAGTTGTAGGGAGTTCATCTCTAAGGTAAGCACCTGAGCACGGAGCACCACAGCGTTGCTAAGAATTAGTCATCTGCATTGGACATACCATGGTTAGGCAGGGGTTCTTCATAGCTGTATACACTGAGGCATGGCGGTTTGATGGGCTGCATGAATTAGTGGCAGAACAAGGCACAAAATTCACATTACCTAAGTCCAACATTGACTTAGTCAAACTCTTTAACATCCTTGAGAATAGATCCTGAAGGGCAAGTGATATTTACTCAATACTATAGAAAAGTAAATCGGTGCTAAAACCACTTTCTTTCCATCCTGGAGACCAGGTGAGGCTCAGAGTGGAGTAGAAGTATTGGAAACAGAGTGCTACTAGGGAGAGAAAACGAAATCAGTGCACTTTGACATGAGAAAATAATATACCCACAAATCATTCAGGACATTTTTTAAGAGAAGGAGAGAGAAAGAAAGACACTGACTAAAGATACAGCTTCCTTCCTTCATCTCACTTAGCCTGGGGGCACAAGTCCAGGAAACTACTCCAATTAACCCTAATAAAATTAATGTCCTAATATGTGAATACTTTGAGTTTAGCTACTACATAGCAGTCTGTGATAATATATATGTGAGAACTTTGAACTCACATATATGTGAGAGCAAATGTAAGGTATTGTTTTTGTACAATTTAATTAATTGCAATGACAGAGAAAAAGTTTTCTCCCAACCCCCATAAGTTTTTCAGAGCCCAAGACTATGAACTCTGTGTATAGCTACTTAGCACAATCCAAAGCTGGATTAAATGCAGACACGAGTAAAATACAGTACCAGAAAAATTTACTAGTTTCTAAAGAATTATAGTTTTCTTGAATCAGAATCTTTCTGCATACCACATGCATAATATACTGCTAAATCACAGGAAAGCATATACGTTTAGAGATCTATATATTATCACTTCTATATCTTATCACTTCATGACCTGTTCATTCTCCCAAACATTCCCCTTAGATATGTGGCATAATCACAGCTAGTAAAAGCCATCAGGGGAATGATGCATAGTCCCTGCTTTTAACTCTGGCTGAGCCTGTTCCTGAGCCCCAGATCTGTAAATGGCTGACTTTATAACACAATTCTTAATTCCTGCTAAGCTGTTAGTGACTGTAGGCATTACTCTTCTCAGACATAGTCATACTTCAAAAGAAGATCTTTAAAAAGCATATCATATAGTTTATTAAAATGAGCTTCAAATGGTGATATTTCAGGTGGAATAACAATCACATGGAGAAATAATTTGGAGTAGATGAAAACATTCCCAGCTTAAATTCTTATTGTGCTTATTATTATTTTTGATTCCCAGAATTAACCCTGTCACTGCTATTACTACTAATGAAATGACCCTGCTTGTTTATATAAATCTACATGTATTCATGCCAGCATTAATAATAAGGCAGCAGGTAGGGAAACTGATATGTTTATGGGATTTTCTAGTTCTACTCTCATAAATAAAGCTACTTATTCTAGTTTCCTTTTTCCTTCCAAATTTTATTATTTATTCCTTTTTCTCTTCTATAATGGTTATTTCAACATTTGTTATTAATTGCCATGAGAGACTTACTAAGAGTTTGTTATTTGTTACTGCATTACAAGTTTTGTGTTGGTTCTTGAGAAGGTTTATTCCCTAAAAGATAGTATAAATGTATACCTACTGATACTTCTCTATGAAAGGGATAACACCTTCCCCAGGATTTTGTCTAATCCATTAATCAGAAGATGAAAGATGCACACTGAATTGTTGCAACAATAACCATCATGTTTCTCCCAGTTTCTTTTTGTATTTTGATAACTTTTTTGCTTTGCATATACTTAGGCAAGGTTATTTGCTACGTAAAGTTTTATGTCTTTTACTGCCATTGTTGATTCTGTGTCCTTTTCCAATATGCTTTGATTTTCTTAGTCCTTTGTGAGCAATAAGCTCAGTGTGCAGCATGCAGATATCAGCTCTGAGTCCTTCAGATGCTAGATGTTCTTGGTTCCTCATTTCTTCTATGTGATTTTTTAAATAATTCTTTCCCTAATTGCAACACACACACACACACACACACACACACACACACACACACACACACACGCTTTTATTCTTCCTTACTTATTCTTTCTATCCAGATTCAGTGCATTAACTTGCATCTTCAAAAAAATTTCGAGTATCTGCCTGAGCTACAATTACCAGATCCCTGATGTTAAGGCACTGAGCCAAGAAAACAGATGTACATCCAAACCAGGTGCACACAGCAGCCTCCCATCCTACTCACAATTGTCAGAGGAGGTTAAAGCCCATCACTTTCTGCCAGTTCCAAGTGCAGCTTTCCCATACCAAGATGGATCTCCCGTCCTCTGTTGCTCAGATTGGTGTTCATTCTCCTTTCTGTGCTGCTCTCAGGTGTCTTTGTCTCTTACTCTTAATATGCAAAAAAGATATACTTGCCAGAAGGTTCTGAACTACCACTGTTCTCTGTGTTCATCCCAGTCCCACCCGGGACCCCACACACTTCATACTAACTCTTCTGTTGTGTTATGAAAGTTTGCAGGATGCTAATGGTAGTATAAGGACATCAGCTAGAAGAACTGGGGCTTGGTCTCTGGTCACCTATGCACTGTCACATGAAGAAGAGAGGGTTATGACTCCTTTTTTCCTCATTTAGTCAAACACGAATCTGTGACCAGGAGGCACCCAGAGGAGGGACAAAATGTATCCCTATCTTCTCTGAGGGCACACGGCCTCATTGTTTCATAAAATCAAGCATGATTGGGCTACTGTTTATTGAACTTGAGTTCCATCCATTTTTGATGGTGGATATTTCCCCCCAGATTTTATTTCTCAACAATTTAGTTTTGGGGACTTGAGGCAGTTCTTGCCATTTTCTGGGTCTCTTATATATCTCAGTGGGGAATTGGAAGAGGCTGCAAGGCCACCACTCAGATGCTAACTCAAAATTTGAATGAATTGGCAAGGCTACCATTTTGCATCTGTTTCCTCCTGTTATTGGTGGAATAAAACCTTGGTAATGGGTGTGAGGAGAGAGTCTATAAATTAAAAATATGGAGTTAGCATTCCCTACCACTCAAATTAAGCCCTACACATGAAAGTGTTTAAAAACACTATGGTAATCCACAAATGTGTGGGGGCATTATTTTAATATCTTCTTACCAGTGTGCTCTTGCATATTAATCTTGCGTCTGCTGCTGTTTCAATGAATGATACATTCTCTTCACTGTTAAAAATAAAGTCCGTCCTCTGCCTGCTGAGGTTTGCCAGGAAAGCAGTGATAGGAAACAGCAAAACGCCTTTAAAATTCATGCAAAAAGAGATCATAATTGTGTGAGAATAAGCTTTTAATTTTTTCCAAATCCTTCCACCCAAGTGGCCATGGCAATGTAGGATAGAAGAATTTGATGGTAGTTTTACATAGCGCTGCTTTACAATGAGAACTATTTCAGAGACTCCTAGAAGTGACCATAATGATGTGCAATTTAAAAGCAATATAGAGGAAAAGTGGGAGGGGGTGCATGCATTCCTTCAGTAGGGCTGTAGTTAGGGAAAACACCAATATAAAAATAGCCTATTTTTAGGAGCTCAGTATCTCATCTCTGTAAATGCTTCTGAGTCATATTTTCAAGGGTGACACACTTGGCTACTGTTGGGCTGCCAACAGCCCAGCTTGGGGGGAATTAAATGGAATTCCGGAGGGTGAGCACCTCCCAGCCAAATTGGTCCTGAGCTTCTGATTGCAAAATCTTTACCCTTGGTGCTGACTTAAGTAGCAGGAAGAATACGACTTGATTTTTCAAATCCCTGGTTGATAGAACGCTGCTCTTAAGCTTTTGAACCATGCAGTTGGGCTCACAAGTCTCAGGGAAGCTGTAAAATTTCTATTTTCAGATTCTTAATTTTTAGTATGCTTAAAACTCCTGGGGCGGTTTTTTAATGGCACATATATAACAAGCAGACTTCATTCTCCTGGTTTGACTGCAATGTCCTTTTGACTGAGGCAGATAGCAAATGCTAAGGAGTTTAGAATACTCTGGAAGGAGAATGCATACCAGATGGGAGTTAACTAAATCCACCTACAAGATTGTGTGGTTTAAAATGATGATCCCCAGTCTATCCTTGTTTGATTGGATAATAGACAGATAGTTATTAAGAGATAACTCTGTATCCCACATTCAGCTGAACCCTGTTGGCTTTCAAAGAATTGCAAGGAGTGTGTCTTTAAATGAAGGCTACATAACTAAAGTATATGATATAATTTTTTTTTATGAGGAAAGGCAGCATAGTGGAAAGAAGTTGGTTTTTGTCACCCTTGAGATCTCTTTAATTTGGGGTATGTTCCTCTCTGAGCTTCAATTTCCATATATGGAAAATATCCAGAGACAACATTGTAACCTCACAATATTGTCAAGAGAATGATAACATAATAAATGTAAATGGCATAGCCAATGTCTGCCTCCTTCTGATGAAGCAAATCAGAGCTGACCTGGGAAAAAGAGTCTGGATCTTGCCTGTGTATTGAAGAATCAGATTAATTCTCATCAATGTCTGAGAGTCATTCAAGCTGGAGCCGGACACATACTAACCAGAGCACCCAGCAGACCAAACAGGGCACCAACATGCTATTAATTTTAAATGAAAAGAACAGATTTATTCTTTGCAATGGAAATATTCATGTCTGAAAAATACATCTTTCCTTCTTAAAAGTAAAGCTCTTAAAATCATGTCTGGCCTGTACTAAGTGCTTCATAAATCCTATGAATAAAGTCATATAATTAGTATTGTCATGGGAAGCACTGTCAAAGAGACAGGAAATGTGCAAAGTCTATATGATCAGCACATTATGTTCCTAGAGACACAACTACTAGGGATTAAAAGGAGGGAGCTGGAGGAATAAAAGGAGGACCAGCATAGTAGATTAGTGGACACTGTATATTGCCCACCCAGCACCATATACCCCCCACCCCTTTTCCTTCTTGATATTATCCTGACTTTGTTCAGGAAGTCACCATTCAGGTAAGGCTAACCCACCCCAGTTACGACGCTAAACCCAGCTGGAGAAACCCCTTTTCTTTTTGCAGGCAATTAATTCACGTTCAGCGGCAGGAATGTGGCCAATGGAACCAGCAGGAAATCAGTTGGGAAGATGGTGGGAGGGACCTGCAAGAAGAATACCCTTTCTTCTCTCCCTGCTCAGTGTCTGAGCTGTATGTGGTACCTAGAACCTCTGCAGGACTTTGTGTCACTAACCTGAGCACAAAGCCCACACTGACAATGCCATTGTGGAGACTGGAGAGGACTGAGGCTTTGATGAATCAATGGCACCCGAGCCAGTCATACCTGAAGTCCACTCCAACTTAGGTTTTCAGTCAAGTGAGATAATTTCCTCACTCTCTAAATTTGGGGATTCTGTAACTTGCAGCTGCAAAAGCATCCACATAGGGACAAATTGCAGAAATACTTGAAGCTCATTGGCTGATAAAGTCTGGAGACAGCCTAGCCATTGGAATAAAAAAAAAAAAAATTGAAGTCCAATGCCTAAGAGTCCCTTTCCCATAAGGATTGGCTATATAGGCCCTAATAATGCTCATCTGAGTCTCCTTTTCTTTCCATGCATGTATGGCTGAGCAACTCCATCCCCATACCCAACTTGGTGAATATTCTTCTACACAGCTCTTTAATCAGATTCACATAATTTTATCTGGTTGAAATTTTATCTGAGTGTGCTGTTTTATATTCTACTTTCTCCCTGATCAGGGTCTGAAAATAACATTTTTTTTTTGTCTGTACATATCTATCTTCATCATTGTCTTATGGGCTTATATAAGTAATTAAACAATTTAAACATTATTGAATCAATCTTCCAAAGAGTGTTTTAAGTGGTTTTCTAATTTTTCACTACTATAATGTGTTATATACATCTCTGCATGCTTATCTGATTATCCCCTGGAAATAAAGCTCTGAAAATTATATTTGGGGTTCAAAGTGTATACACATTTTGAGTTGTTTCAATTCGTCAGGATTCCTTCAGCTATAGAGAACAGGAGAGCCAATTAAAGAAAGTTTTTAAAACAAGGAATTGATTCTGTCCTATCACAAGTAGTTTGGAAGTTGGAGCATTCAGCGGTTGAGTCAATAACTCAGTAGTGTCACCAAATATGAGGTCTGTTGCCATCTTGCTCATCTGGTTCCTTCAATGTGTTGGCTTGGGCCTCCTGACCACACAATGACTTCATACTTCCAGGCTTCACATGACAACACCAACATGAAGTGCACGTGTATTTCTTCACATGCATCTCTTTTTACCATAACAACAATAGTTTCCAGAAGCTTCCTGCAGATTCCCCCCTTGCATCCCTTAGCCAGAATAGGATGAGCACTAAAAATAATCAGAAATTGGTGCTCTGATTGTTAAGAAAAGTCTTAGGGAAGGGAAGAAATTTAAACTAGTCTCCAGAAATATTGTGCCCAGTTTTTTTTTTACCATAGGGATATTTTCCTACCTGGTCAATCTAATAATACACAAAAAGACACCTTGTTCTTATATTAGTTTGTTTTTTGACAACCATTTCAATTATTCACGGGCTGTTTTGCCTCTTGTTTTTTGTAAAACTGCCTGATTGTGTCTTGTGCTCTTCATTCAAACTTTCGTGTCCTCGTTAGTTTGTAAGTGCTCTGTATATGTTTGGAAAAGTAAATCTTGAGTAGTAGGATTATAAATGTTGCTAATTTTCTCACTAATCTATCAGTCTATGAACATTATTTATGGTGGGTTTTGCCATACTGAACTTTCAGTTTTTATGTATTCATGTTTATTAATATTCCTCATATGATTTTTGCCTTCCTTATGCTTACAAGGGCATAGAAACTGAAAGACCAAAAAATAAATTCAATGTTTTTTTTCCTGTATTTCCTGCTTTAACTGGATAGCCATTTGTCCCAGAAAATATGAATCCAGTAACCATCTTCCCCCACAAATTTTCACACAGGAAACATTCATACACCTCAATTTAAAAAATGAAATATCTATTGATTTCCTCTACTGCTGGACACGCCTGGCTTGAGAGTGAAAGTAACAGAAGCCTTAGCCCCAGGGATTGTGTATAGCCACGCCTGGGCCTAGGAGTAAGGAGAGGGGCTCTGACCCACAGTTTGATCTCCAAGTAGTCCACTCCTAAGAGCTGTGACCTTTTATGACCTTAAACACATTTCTTTCTGTGCTTCAGTTTCCCATTAAACAAAATAAGACCACAGTGATAGTATAATACCTATTTCATAGAATTTTATTTGATAATTAAATAAACAAATTCATGGAAAATGCTTGGAGTCTGACTCAAAGATAGGGTGTAATCAATGCCAGCTATTGCATAAACTTAGAGGTAGGACTTAGTTTATCGCATGAACTTAGTGGCCAAAGGCACAGACTGTGGAATCAGACTTGACTCCTTCTCCCCTACATTTACTAGTTATCTTGAGTTAGCTACTTAACTATGTTTCCTTCTTTATTTTTACTTTCTTCACTATAACTAATTTTTTAGAAACCAGGAATTGAACCCAGGAGGACTTAATCACTAAGCTCAACTCATTTTATTATTACTTTTTGAGACAGGGTCTCTCTAAGCTGCTTAGGGCCTTGCTTAGTTGTTAAGGTTTTGAAATTGTGGTTCTCCTGCATCAGCCTCCTTAGCTGCTGGGATTAAAGGTATGCAGCCACCAGGACCAGCAGTAGCTATTTTTATTATCATTAGACTCTAGACAATTGACATATCCCACCCCCATAGACTGGAAGAGGTGTGAGAACAAAGCTGAGGTGCTCATGGGAACTCTCCATTATTGAACCACCCAATTGAATATGTTGAGGACTGGTGTCTTAGTCAGCTCAGGCTCCATCATAAAATACCATATACTAGGTGGCTTAAACAACTAAAGTTACTTCTCACCGTTTGGGAAACTGGAAAATTCAAGATCAAGGTACCAGTTAGTTTCTGGTTCCTGGTGAGGACTCTTTTCCTGGTTTTCACATAGTCCTGGCTTGCTCTTTACTTACCTGGCCTTTCCCAGTGCATAAAAGGAAAGAAAGAGAAAGAGCTCTGTGGTTTCTCTTCTTATAATTCCACTGAGTCCGTTAGAGCAGGGTCCCACTCTTATGATCTCATTTAATTTTGGTCCCATCTCTAAATACTGTTGCACTGGAGGTTAAGGTTTTAAAATATGAATTTTAGGAGGACAATTCAGTCCACAGCAGATAGTTTCCAAGGTACTCTCTCTCTACATTATGCTTTGTTCACTTGATAACAGCTTTGGAACTCCAGAGGAGTCAGGAGCTATGGTGGCCTCAGGATTTCATAGATACACAAGTATTAGACTCCACAATGATGATCACATAGCAGAATTTCATTTAATCCAAGCATGCTCTTTCAATGTTATGATTCAGAATAAGTTCTTCACTTTTTAGTTATATTTTAATCAGAATTTTTGAATTCCATTAAGGATGTTCTGCATTTTGTTTTATTTGGTTTTCACCTTAATTGTATCCAAATTTATCCTTATTGCATTGGCTACCAAAATCATTCTTTGTTTGGCCAGGACATTTTCCCTCCAACCCTACCCACCTTCTAAACCAAGGGTAAACATTATGCATGAATATGCAACCCAAAATCTTTATGTGGCCTCTGAGAGCAGGACATTGCATTTATGTCTGTGCTTTGGTTGGTGGGTGGATGTAATTTTGCCCAGCCTCCCTCTCTCAGCAGACACTGCAACCATAGGTGATGTTGTAGCATGTGGTCCTTCTCTGAAGGGTTTTGTAGTAACTTAGGAGCCTGCCACACTGGGATTTCCATATCGTTCTGTCCAGCCCTTCTGCTTCTATAAGGAATAGAGAAAGGACTGTGAGAATCCAATCTACGCTCCCTAAGTTAGGTTTCGCCATCTATAGTGATTTTCTGTATATACCCTTTCTGTGAAAAGTAGTCAAAGTTTCTTTTCTAGTTTCACCACAATACAGAAAATGGAGGAAGTTCAGGGGGTGACACTGGCCTAACTATATTGTTACAGTGTGTGCCTAGATGAATATCTAATAACAAATCCCATCATTATGTACAATTACAATACACCAATTAAAAAAATGCAGGCAAAATAAATAAACAAAAGACAATGGAAAGTCCCAGATATGAAGAGTAACATAATTGTTCCCAAAAAATACCCTTTAAAATAACTTTATTGAGATATAATTCACATATCATATAATTTGCTCCCTTAAGGTGTGCAATTCATATGCTGTTTGTCTGCTCACACTGCTGTGGGACCATTGCCACAATCAATTTTTGAACATTTTCATTACATTAAAAAAGAAATTTCGTAGCCATCAGCTGTCATTTCTCCATTTCTCCTCCCTATACTGATCATTTCTCCCCACCCCAGGCCCCAGGAAGCCCCTCATCTACTTCCTGTCTCTATATATTTGTTCTGGACACACATTTAATAAGAAAGTACATAGAGATTTTTAGAAATAGCTTTTACATTTCTTCTTTCTCAGACTCTTTCATCCTCTGCCAGTAGTTTACTTATCTAGGCTATGCACCTAAAATATAAATGGAAGAAAGATTATGTGATAAAAAATCAAGATTTTTGAGACTAAAATACGCATTTTGAATTATATATAACAAAGAACAGTTTGTCCTTGGAAAAAGCAAGAGGTGTATAAGCTCCAACTTCAAGTGGACCCTAAAGCAATGAGTTTTGCTTGATGATGAATTTGGTATGAAACTATCCAGAATTCCCTCTAATTTCTTACCCCTCTGGACTTGGGAGAAAAAAAACAGAGGAAGCTAGCATTTAGGGAGTTAATAGAGGAACTTCCCCCACCCTCCATCACCTCCTTCAACCAAGTGTGGATTTCTCTAAACATTTCTCTTCAGTTCTACCCACTGGAGGATCCAGAGAATATTCATGTCTATGGCAGGCTCCATGCAAGGCCCCGGTGAGGGTGAATGGTTTGATTTGTAGGTAACTAGATTTTACTGTGGCAGGAGTATAGGGGTAAATGTTGGTGATGGTTAGCAGAAATGCATTGCTATGTAACTAACCTAATATCAGTGGCAGGGACAGGAGGAAAGGGTAAAACTTTAAATTGAAGACAGTTAAAGGAAAGTGTTGCACATTTCATGCTTAAGATCTATATTTAAGAAGTGCTCTGCCACTATGTCCAGTGTTTAGACAAACAAGAAAACATCAAACTGGTGCAAGCATATCCCACCATACCAATGGACTGAAAGTAACTGTGACCCTTATTTAAATACATTCCAATGTTAAAAGGTGCAGGGAGAAGGAGGGAGTCCTAACACAATTTTAGACATACTTGGAACCATATGTAAACATTTTTGACTGTGTACAAATTGACATAGGCACAATAAGAGATTGGTCCATAGCTTATAAATTTGTCAATTTCTAGCCCCAAATTTACATATGCTGTTCAATCCTTGACTTCTTTGCCATTCTGCCAATGGAGTACTGTCTTGCTACACTAATAATCAATGCAATAAATGATTCTAACTCTTTGTTAGCCATCTTTGATTTTTATCCTGTGTGAACTAAAGGACAGCTGATCTGATGACATTACTGATCTGACCAAAGCTAGCCTTTTATTTCTGGATGAGTTTACTATTTTATTTTATTTTATTTAAAGAAAGAGAGAGAGAGGAGAGAGAGAGAGAGAGAGAGAGAGAGAGAGAGAGAGAGAGAGAGAGAGAGAGATTTTTTAATATTTATTTTTTAGTTTTTGGTGGACACAACATCTTTATTTTATTTTATGTGGTTCTGAGGCTCAAACCCAGCGCCCCGTGCATGCCAGGCAAGCGTGTTACCGCTTGAACCACATCCCCAGCCCTGAGTTTACTATTTTTGAAATCATGTCCACTAGAACAAACAAATGTGTTTAGTTCCAAGAGGAATTGATACACCACCTGAGATTCAGGAGTATAGATAAACATAGCCAAGGAGAAGGGGGTCCTTTGGTTTCAGCACTCCATGACTTTTAGCTTACCTGACTCCTGTCCCCTTTTTCTCAAAAGTTCCTGAGTTGATGCAATAATACAAAACAGCCATAGAACCCCATGCTTGTATTTATCAACATGACATACTCTCACAAACCCAGCTCCAGGGTGAAGACAATGTGTAAAGATCCTATATTCAGATTATGCTAAGGAGTGGGGGAGAAATTCTCTTATTTTTTTTACTTTAATTAAGAAGGTCTCTGTGTTCATTGGAATTAGAAAAGTCAGGTAGCTGTCTGTTTTCTGTATATATTGCCACAACCCAGAGGTAAATAATTTTGAGTCTAAGAAATTACTTTGCATTACAAATTATATTGAATTACATCCCATCACTTTCCCTGACCCAAAAGCAAAATGCCTTAATTGCAAAGTTCTTTGAAGCCTCTTCCCTGAACCCGACTGAAGAAGACACATTTCATAGCTGCAGCTGCTTAGCTATGACAAGCCAAAGGGACTCAGAACACACCAAGCCACTAAGGCTTCACAGTTTTGTGAAAAATCATAGTATGCAAAACCTCTAGCAACACCAAAGTTAACCATATGAAATACACTTGCTATTTGGGGAGAGGCCAGGACAATGGCTTTTCAAAAGACCCCAGCAGCAATGCTGTTAATTTTTAAAGCAAAAATATATGAGTCTTTTCTTTCACCAAAAGAACAAAGCAGCAGAAGAGAGCTTAACAATGCATTTGAAATGCCTGAGATTTGCACGTGAATGAACTAAAGCAGATGGCTGGGAGGTCTCCCAAAGGACTGTGGGTTTGGATAGGGTGGAAAATGCCTGAGCAACAACTTAGGAAGCCAGGAGTCCAAGGAAGTGTATGTGGGAAAGAGGCTGATTCGGGAGATATAGTGGTGGTGGTGGGGGGGTCTTTTCTTTTCTTTTTTTAAGTTTTAATTTAAAAGAGGAAATGAAGTTGGTATTTTAAAACTAAAAAGAACAAATACCTTTAAAACAAAGGCAGGTATTTATAGTCTTTTGAATACTTCCATTGTTATTTCCAAGGCTTTGTGAGAAAACAAGCAAATCAGTTGATCATTTGGTGCCTGCTGTGCAGATGCAGCTTTCTGGTTTTAGGTCTTGAGAGAGAGCAAGAGTGAGAGAGAGAGAGAGAGTACAGGCATATGTGTATGCATGCACACATGTACCTGGTATAGCATAAGGTAGAGAGTGCAGGATGTCAGAAGAAAGGGAAGACTAGCTTTACCCTATCACTGAGGATCTTATTTCCTTGATGGGAACACAGATCACAGGACAGAAAGATGAACGTGACACCCAGAAGGACTGGATCCACTGATGCATATTCATGCAGGGTAACCTGGTAACCAGGTCCTTGGATCTTCTTTGGAAGAAGATGAAGCATTAATGTATTAGTTAATTTATTAACAAAATGATCATAGTTGAGTTACTGAGACAAAAGTCTGGATAATACTTAGGTGTCTGGAGGTAGAATTTTCTCTGGAGGAAATCTATACTTTCACTTCCCCACTTGCAGGGAAGAAGGAAAAACAAGAGCCCAACAAAGAGGACTTGAGACAGGGTTGTGAGAAACCCCTCTCTTTACCCTTAGGAGGTTGCTTCTCCTGAATGAAACTGAGACATAGAGAGACCTGACCTACAGGGCTTCAGGGTGGCCTACCCTTGTGTAATGGTAACAAGTGAGACACTCAGCATGTAGAAGATTCCAGGATGAATCTACATTCACAGAGCAATGTGAAGTTTTTTGTTTGTTTGTTTGTTTGTTTTGTTTTGTTTTGTTTTGTTACTTGCCAAGTCACCCAGGCTGATCTTGAACTTGTATTCCTCCTGCCACAGACTCCAGAGTAGCTGGGATTGAGTGTGCCTACTGTGTCCATCCAATAAGGTCTTATGAAATGTTCCAGCCTGGTCTTAATTGTGGCTTAAGAAATAGGGGTAAAGCTGTGCCCATTCTTAGCACAGAGAAATGCAGGGAAGTAAAGCAGTGTTCCCTCTCCTGAATCCAGGAAGAGGGTAGCAGTGGCTGGCTCAGGAGAGGCAATCATAACATGGTCACCAGGGACACGGGAAGTGGGGAGACCACAACAGTGAAATAAAAAGACCAGAGCCCAAGGACCAGACTGGCTTGCTCCTGACCATGCTGAAGAAGGGTCCTTGGGAAGGGCAGGAAATAGTGGGGCTCCTACCAATGGAGGAGGGTGGAAGCCTTAACTACCTGGGCATGAAAAGTAAATGTAACCCTCTTATGAGCCAGAGAGGGTGACTCCTGGCTGTAGTGGCGACAAGAAAATAATTAGAAGCAGGTATTCAAGGAGTAGAATAAAGGTGTTTCCTGCATTGGGAGAGGAGAGAAAGGCAAGGGATTATGGGAAAGGTAAAATTGAGGCCCTGTTCTAGGGGAATAGGGACATGACAAAGGGCATTCTAAGTTCCAGTTATGAGGGACACAGTTTTCTGACTGTTCCAGGACTTCCTGCACATCCTTCCCCACGATCCTCGTGGTTTGAAAGGTGCTGGATTGTGCAGAAGCAGAACTACTCATGGGGATCTGAGCCTCCTTGGCTGCAGCTAATGGGCCGTGCTCTGCCATCATGGATCAGTGGCTGTGGGTCTCTGTTAACATGCTGCTGTGTAGACACATCCATTCTGTGACCTCCTCTCCTCATGGCTATTATTAGTCTGAGAAAGCAAACAACAACAGATCACAGAAAAGCATTTATGTTTTATGGTCCTGGCCCCCATTCTCTGCAGGAACGCTTCAAAACATTGTTCCATGAAGCTTAGGAGTGTTTAGGAAGATGGGTGAAGGTATTTGCATTCATTTTCTATGACTATCATAACCAGGAGAATGACAAAAATGGATTCTTTCAACTTTCTGGAGGCCAGAAGTCCAAAGTCCAAGGTGTCAATATGGTTGGTTCCTTCTGGAGACCCTTCTCACCCAGTTCTATTGATTGTCAACTGTCCTTGTCTTGCAGATGCATACTATGGTTTCAATGTGTCCCCCAAAGCACATGTGTTGGAAATTTAATCCCCATGTTCATATTTCAAGGTAGACCCTCTGATATAGCACAACACTGATTTGTGTTATTAAGAACCTTTATGTCATCTCTGTTAGTCTTTTTTTTTTTTAGATTTTTTTTGTTGTAGTTGGACAAAATACCTTTATTATTTTTTTTAACTTATTTTTATGTGGTGCTGAGGATTGAACCCAGTGCCTCACAAGAGCTAGGTGAGCGCTCTACTACTGAGCCACAATCCCAGCCCCTGTGTTAGTTTTTATAGTAACCAGAGCATTACTTAAACCACTCGAAGCCTCAGCTCCGCCATCTGCAAAACCAGGGTCATAACAGGAAGAACCTTGTAGAGGCTGTTAGGAACTCAGAGTTAACTCATTGCAAAGCTCTCAAGACAGACATGCATGGCACTCAGGAACAGTTCTGTGGTTGACAGCAGTTATTGCTTTGTGTGCCTTTGCTTTGTGTGTTTTCAGGGCTTTGCATGTATGAACTCACTTAATCTTCACAACATCTCTGCCAGAACAGTGCTTTAGCCCCACTTTACAGATGGAAAAACTGAGGCATAGAGAAGTTAAAGAACTGCCTAACATCCTACATTTAGTTCTAAGAATACAACCAACGCCTGGCTCAAAACTGTAACATTTTTTTGCCTCCACATTGTAGGTGTCAACATGAGAAGGTTTTCTAGATTAAAAGGTGCCAAGCATGCTGGGTAGGTCAATTTGTAAAAGCAAAATTTTCCCTTATTTTTAATCAAAACTGTACACAATAAGTCCCAACTTAAATCAAACAAAGAAAGATCCAACTATCCCAAAGAAAATTTGGAAGGAAAAAAAATTTACTTGACATCTCTTTGAAATCTGTTAGCTTGGTATGTTTTCTATTACTGCCTCAACAACCATCCTGAGGGGAATTCCAGTATTTGAATGTCAGAATCCACCTTTTGTCCCTAGAATTCTTGAATGCTGGCCAAGTATGCTCCAACTTTCTGTTCCCAGCCTGTTTTGAAGACCCCATCTCCTGTGAAACTCTATACCTCACAGTGATCCTCACCTCTGCTGACAGGAATCTACTGACCCTCAAATTCCCCGTTACACATTTATCATTTTAATTGATTTACTTACTGTTTACTACCTTTAAACTTCTTTAATTTGAAAAAGATATGAGAAAGACTACTTCCTCCCAACTTATCTTGGGGTCTTACTGAAAACAAAGCAGAAATAATGCCTATTATTTATTCAGTGACTCTGTGCTAGGCTATGTACTAAATGCCTGATACATTTTTTATCAAATGGTCAAAACAGCTCTGTGAGGTGACTATTATGGTCCCCACTGGTGGGGAAGGAAGCTGGGGCCTAAATTCAGAAGTCTGTCCCAAGCTCCACAGGTGGGATGCAGCAGTGCCACAATACTAACCCTAGTCTGGACAACTCCAAAGGTTCTCTCTCATTTTCATCACCACCTTGCCACTTGTGGGTGGTAAAACCCCAAAGAGCCACATTCCACCATACTTCCTAGACTTGGGAATCCCTCACAAAGAAACATCTCCTCATTGGAAAGTACTTTTTTTGGCCTTAAAACTTTCACATCACAGTTTTGCTTTCTGGATTATTCAGGACCAGTACAATAGGGTTCTTCTTTAGGTTTTCAAGGTGCATCAGGGAAAGAAATTTTCAGAAATATTTAAATTATCTTCTCTATCAACTGACAGGCAACTGGTGAGCATTAAGGATTATATAGATATCAGACATATCAAATTATATTAATCCCCCAGGGGCTTCTGAACTCTTAAATG
Organism: Ictidomys tridecemlineatus; assembly: GCF_052094955.1. NCBI lineage: Eukaryota > Metazoa > Chordata > Mammalia > Rodentia > Sciuridae > Ictidomys > Ictidomys tridecemlineatus. Next base: position 97,343,085 of record NC_135486.1, read on the forward strand.
GATGAAAATTGACTGTGCTCCATTTTGAAAGACTGTGAAATTCTATACTGGATTCTATTTCTTCCTTACTACCTGTGTTTTCTTTCTTCCCCTACTGGGCTTTTTTTTTTTTTTTTTTTTTTTTTGGTTTGTTGTTGTTGCTAATGTTGACAATGTTCTTCTTTTGGGGGTAATGAGCCCTACTGACAAGCTGATAGAACTCTGGCCCCACTATCTAGAACCATGCACAGACATTTATTTAGACACATTCTGTTAATGGTCATCAAACTTTCCCAATCATTTTGAAGCTAAAGGCCAAAATCCCTATAAACACCATCAATAGTCTCAGAAGATGCTCCCAAAGTAATCTGGGCACAGACCCAGACAGTGAATGTGGTGTGAGCCTAGTTTTAAAGCCCTCCTCTGTCCCTCCCAGGCATTTTCAAAAGTAGCACCAGGGTAGTCATCTCAAACCTGGGCTCCAGAAAATAGCAGCAAAGACCACTTTGTCTTGGGCAGATGGGACATCAGGCCTGGGGCCAATTTCCAGTGTGGACAGCAGTGTTCACCTCCCACAGACACGATTAACCATCAGCCCAGTGATCTCCACAAAGGTGGATCCTCTGAAGCAACTTGAAGCCGAACATTCCTAGCTTCAGAATCAGAGGACAGAATGTGAATGGACTCCATACTGGTAGGCAGACAAGATGAAGGAAGAACTTTCCCACTATTCCCTGGAGCCCAGTCCCCAATGACCATGTTATTATTTTGGGGCCCCCCTGCAAAATGTTGTTCTACTATAACCAGAGCACAGGAGGATCTTCAGGGGACCTTCACACCAGACTAACTAAGGACTTGTTCTTCACTTTTTTTCCCACTACACAAGGACATCAGTCAAAGCAAAATTCCAAAGGATGGAGGAATTAAAGCAATTTACATTGGTGTATTTCCATCACAAAGAATCTGTTCTTCACTCAATGAATCTGTTTCACAGAATTGCAATTTGGACCCAAGAGTCTTCAAAATTGGATTCAGGGCAGGACATTATTATGCTTCATAGAGAGTTATTCCACCGTATTCTAAGAACAGGGTTGAGGACGGAAGCCCAACCAGCCCCTTGCTGTCAGATCAGAGGAACATCAATGCTGTGGCCCAAGCATATAGCTACACAGTCTACACAGATCTTACTCTCTCCTCTCCAGATAATCTCCAGCTACCAACCCTGAGGAGCACACTTCCCAAGAGCTGAATTTCACCTGGGAATGGAAGGACCCCATGAGTAGATCAGTTTGCATTTTCCTCATTAGGCAACTACAGATTGATTTCTTTAACCAGTCTTCAGGCTTCTCCAGGGCAAAGCCAGGCAGGATATATAATCCCTGTCCATCAAAACATTATAGCTGAAAGCACCCTGGTGAAGGTCAAAGTTTGATTATCACCTTGGATGATAATCAACTAACAGAAAGGCTGTCCTGTTAACAATGTCTGGAAACAGAATCAGAAAACCAGAGAAAAGGTAGAGTTGAAAGTCATCACCACCTTGTCATTAGCAAATATCAAAATAATTCTGCCTTTCATTTTCTTAAAGTGTTGTCAACACTAGGTCTTTTGAGCTCCGTTGATCTGAAAATTACTTTTTAAAAAAATAAGAATTATGGAATAGCTCTAAATATTGCCCTGTGTCTTCCTTATAGTATCACAAAACATTCTTCCAGTGAAAAAGAGGAAAAGGAGCACCTCCTATTTCACTAATCAGCTTCTCCCCAGGGGTACGGAGAGTCTTGTCACGATGTTTCCAAATAAGGTCATATTCACAGATTCTAGGGGGACACAATTTGGTGGGTGGAGTTAGGGATGGCACTGTTCAACTTAGTAGCCACATGAAGGGAGAATGAGAATGAGGAAGATGGGAGCAAGAAGAACATTGTCATCTCTGTTAGTCTTTTTTTTTTCTTTTGTTGTAGTTGGACACAATACCTTTATTCTTGTTTACTTATTTTATGTGGTGCTGAGGATTGAACCCAGTGCCTCACAAGAGCTAGGTGAGCGCTCTACTGCTGAGCCTCAATCCCAGCCCCTCTGTTAGTCTTTATAGTAACCAGAGCATCACTTAAACCACTTGAAGCCTCAGCTCCGCCATCTGCAAAACCAGGGTTATAATAGGAAGAACCTCGTAGAGGCTGTTAGGAACTCAGAGTTAACTCACTGCAAAGCCCTTAAGACAGACATGCATGACACTCATAGACCAAACAATGAGGTCCAAGGTGGAGTAACGACACAGGACCGAGAAGAGGGCAGTGTGGAAGGCAGAGTAAGGTGTTTGAGTGGCTGATTTGAAATTGATAACAAAGAACTTAAAGATGATCCAAAGATCTGGGAGTGGATACTTGGGTGAATGGTTGTACCCATCCAGATTAGGAACTAGAAAGCTCTAGCCAGTTTAGTGAGAGATGAGTCTGAATTTGTTTCACTGCTGCCAAGAGATGTAGCCGCCCAGCAGCTGGACATGTGAGGCTGGAGTACTGGACAGAGGTTAAAGCAGGTGATGGATAGAATCCAGAAAAATGAAACAGAAATTAATATCATAGTTGCTAAAAATCCTAGGCCATCAGAGGATTTGAGAGGGTAGAAGTTAGAATTTTGGAGAACAACTCAATTGTACATCAGAGAGAAAGAGAGATAAAATAGCAAAGGGAGAATTCAAGAAAGCAGTGGGAAGGAAAAAACAGTTCTGTGGTCGAATCATGCAATTTCATCCTGCTATAAGATAAAAACATGTATTCCCACACATTTCCTTTGACTATCACCTTCATATCCACATAGCACAAATTAAATTTAGAATTTCTTCAGAAATACCATGGAGCATAATGCTAATGCTTCTTGTAAAAACAAAAGCCTTCAGGAATATATTTGTATTCAGTTCTCAGCAATTTTGAAGTTAGATGTTCACCTTTTTCAACGAAGAAAGCAAATATTTTGGTCAATATACATAGACAGGTGACATGCTAACATGTCACAAATAAAAACATGTTTTCAAAAAAGCTTTCTAGGCTATTCTATTTCCACAAATGGAAGAATTTAACATTTTTCAAGCATCTAGCAACAATACAGCTATCCCTCAGTATTTGGGATAGGCATCAGATACCCAATCTCTGGATACTCAAGTTCCCTCATATAGAATGCTGTTGTATTTCCATGTAAATTCTGGACTTCCTCCCACATTCTTTAAATCCTAACCTCTAGTTAACTGATAACACCTAACACAACGTGAATATTTTATGAGTAGGTGTCCTACAGTATTATTTAGAGGATAATGACAAGGAAAATAGTCTATATGTTCTGTGTGGACACTACCAAGGCCTAAGTAAAAATTTTTTTTTTGGAACCGGGATTGAACCCAGGGGCACTTAACCATAGAGCCACATCCCCCATCTTTCTTATTTTGAGATAAGGTCTTGCCAAGTTGCTTATGCCTTTGATAAGTTGCTGAGGCTGGCCTTGAATTTTTAATTGACCTGCCTCTGCTTCCGGAGTCACGGAGATTACAGATGTGTGCCACCATGCCCAGCCTAAGTACATTTTTTAATGTGTGATAAAAGACACGGAGGGACCACTGATGTAGATTTTTGTTATGGAGAACGTACAGGTTGATTTTTTGTTGTTGTTGTTGTTCAGCACCAAGGAGAAGTCAGTGTCTTCTTGGTTTTCAAATAAAGTCCTTATTGAAGTGCTTAGGAAACAGCACAAATCGCAAGAGTACACACACATAAATCCACACAGAGTGGATGATGTATGCCACCTCCGAGGCCAAGAAACAGAGCAGTTCCAGCACCCAGAAAGGCCCCTTGACCTCAGCCCTGTCACCATCTCCCTTCCCCCATGCGAACTAGGCCCTGATCTGATGTTTATCAGCACTGGTTCTGAACTGTATGTAAATATAACCATACTTACACATACATTTCCATGTCTAGCCTCTGTCACTCAAAAATGTATTTATAAGATAGAATCATGCTGTTGAGTTCAACAGTGGTTCATTCATTTTATTGTATTGTGTCCCATTATGTGACTATACACATATTCATCTGTTCTTCCTCTGATGTCACCGTTCTCACTTTGGAGCTCTTGGGAACCATGCTGCCGTGACCATGCCTGCTGGCCTCCTATGGTGTTCACGTGGACTCCCTTCTTAGCCTGGACTTCCAATTATTTATGAATGTTTCCTAATTTTTGACTCTCATTTTAAAAAGTAGCTTACGTGTATGAAGATCACAATGGGTTTCCCTTTTGTTGCAGAAAACAATCAATTTATAAACAGACAGAAGGAAACTGACCAGGATTTTCAGGAGGGAAAGTGAACCTGTGAAATGAATCATCGAAACGATAGAACAGGCCAACAAAACGAGGCTTTTCAGAGAATGTCCCAAGAAAGGCTTTTTGAAAGAAAAGTTAGAAGGATCCAAGTTAGGCTGCCCTCCAAGCTGCTCTGAAGAATTCAAAGGACAGAAAGAGCTCTGTTTTATTTGGAGAAAACAGAAGTGTTCTACATTTGTCCTGATCACCCAGTTTCAGCAGGAAAATGAGGGGGGAAAAAAAGAAAAAACAAAAACAAAACAAAACAAAAAAAGGACCAGCTAGAGTAACTCCACACACCCCACAAGTGTTTCAAAGCCCTCTGAATTGCTGTTTCAAAAGCTTCATTATGATAAAATAAGTCATTCTGCTTTCTCACAAGGGACTCATGCAATTCCTTTAATTAAGAAGTAGAACTGTTATCTCACCCCAAAGGTCCATCCCATGCTCCTTTGCAGCCTAGTGAAATGCCTTTCTTAGACTGGTGGGTAAGAAGCGTGGCGAGCTGGTCTTCACTGGCCCCTTGCACCTCAGCAGAAGGCCTTGGCGCAGCAGGGAAGAGAAACCTGAGCTAGTCCAAGGCATCTAGGAGTGAGTAAGAAGGAGTGCTCCACCTGAGCAGACAAGTCTGGTTTCTGGTCACTGGACCCTGTGTGGCCATTAGCAAACAGGTCAAATGAGGCCAAGGTCTCCAGGGCTGTTCCCTCATCTCCAAAATACAGTCATCCTCAGATGGATGTCACCCTCCTTCCAACTGAATTGCCTCATTCTGTGTTTTTCGCTCCAACATTAACTTCAACTAAATTCCTTTTGTACCACTGTTGAATCTCCGCATGACACAGTAGACACGCTATGAAGATGGTCTTGTAAGTGAATACCAAGCATTTCCCAGCAGCCCTCCCCCACCGCCCTGCCACGCACACTTTTAACCCAGCTTCACTTCCCCACAACGACTCTCTGTTTCGTTCAACGGGATGATCTTCCCTCTGTGGCTGGGAGCAAGTGATTGTTTGTGGAAACTAGAATGTTGTGCACACACAAATCCACTGTAGTGGTTCTCTCTCACTGGCTCTAGAGCCAGAATGCTGGGGTTCCTATTGGGCTCTGCAATTTGACTGGCTATGTGACTATGAGCAAGTGACCTAACCTCTCTGACCCTGAGTTTCTTCATCTGTAAAAACGACCACTTACGGGTATATTGTGAAGATTCAATAAATTAATATTTCTAAGGCATTCAGGAAAGTGCCTACAATAAGCTAAAGATTAGATGACAGAACAAACGATGAGATTTTCCTTAGAAACTAGAAATACAAATTCATAGACATGAAAGACCTACCTCCCTGTAGTATGTATGACATCTGTCCCATTGTGAGCAAAACAATATTATTAAGTAATGGTACAGGTAAATAGTCTAAACGCAGGTCACATTCTTTAAAATAGTCTTCTAACAATTTGTGAGTCTAAGCACTTCCAGTTACAGGATTAATAGCTTGGTGTTCACAGTACATGACAAAAATCACTAGAATCTCAATGCAAATTCAATGGAAAACAACAAGTTGAGTAAATATTTAATAGGCTTAATTATGTTAAATTAATTAAATTAATTATGTAGTTTGTTGGCTTCTGCTCTGTAATGATTTTTTTATGTGTCCAGGAAATTAATGGTGTCTACCTGGTCCCTTTCAAAACTGCTCAAATAATGTCATATTGAATGTTGATGTTGTTATTGTTTGTCCAAATACAGCTGTGACCTTGGGAATAAGAGGAACCCTACACAGATTTATAATAGGAAAAAAAAAACCACACTCTAATCATAAATTCAGTGCGGCACAGGGGTCAGCCTGAATGACAAAAGTCACTGGTATCAAGTCTCTGAGCCACCAAATCACGGGGGATCCTCAGACTTACCTCGAGTTTTTGATGCGCTCGTTTATCTTGGAGCACAGTGGAATTCTGAGGGCCTTTATCGCCTGCACTGCTGATCATTTACAGCTTCTGAGCTGGAAGATTTGAGCCTGAGTGGCTGGCTCTGTTATCAATTTTATATAGTCCACATCGGATCAGGCATTATGGTCCAGAGTCTTTCAGGGTTCAACCCTATTATGACTTGGGCATCTCTTTTCAAGGCCAAAGGGAAATTTGACTAAGGAGGATATGTGAATGAACTACCCTTTGTTCTTGCTTAGCGTGGCTTTAATTTTTCATTCACCCTAACAGGTGTGCTTTGGGTACACAATGTGGATATGCATAAGGGAACCATTAATACAGATTCTCTTAAATTGCCTCTAAATGTGGACTTCAGTGTGTTGATGGCTCTAACATCTTTGTGTTAATCACTTACTTATGTCCATTACTGGAAGGTTTGGGGGACACAGCTGGAACCACTTGGATCATTGAAAGCAGGGTTTAAAATCTGTCTTAGGAATTTGTCTTCAGAAAATTTTTAAGAATCAACATTTTGGCTTATGAAAGGAGATTATAAATTGAAATGAAAATGAGATGCTATTTTTTACCCTCTTATTGTCTGGAATTCAAACGTTTGCTCTCATGCTGTACGGAATGTCAATTGGCACAATCTCCAATGCAAAACAAAGTTGACAATATTGAATTTTTGAAATACACATGACCCTTGAGTCAAAAATTCCACTTCAAGTAGTCTACTATAGAAATGCATTGACACATATGCAAAATACATTTTCATATTGTTTTAGTGACACACACAAATATTCATGAATGAGGAACCAGTTAAATGAATTATTCCAGGCAGTGAATTACAATTTACAATTGGAAAGTATGTTACCGTGTGTGTGTGTGTATGTGTGTGATCACAAAAGGTAATATTTTATGCCTGGATCCCCTTTATAATATTATAAAAAACATAAAAGTGATTGTGTCTAGTGAGAACTGGGTGACCACAAGGCAGTGATATAAGAATAACTTCTCATCTATGCTCTCTTGTAAATTTTGAATTATATATCATCTGTGTGCATTGCTTGCTTTGAAAATACTAATGAAAAGAATTTCACGTTTCATGTATAGGAATTGGGTTGCTCCCTTGCAAGTGCATGCTTAGGAGAAAGAAAAATCCCAGTGAATTCATGGGCAGCAGCACCCACAAGGCACCCATGGTATTATTCTGTAAGCTATTTGGATTGTTCCAGAAGCAACAAGTATCACCCCTCACATAGCTATGTCCTTTCTTTGCAGTCCCTGAAAAGAACAGGGTGTTTATTTTAGCTTTCCCTTTCTAACTTTCTGGTGGTCTGTGTGGGGTGGCATGAGATGGGGGAAGAAGTAAAGCACATGGAGAGGAAGTGGGGGGGATTCTGTGTCCAGCATCTTTCTCACTAGTTAGTTTCTGCATATCATTAGGAACAGTGTGAGGATGTATTAGAAACCAGAGATGCAATCACATGATTCCAGCTGGGTTGAAGCTGAGCATCCTCTTGTTCTCTGGTCCTAAACTCCTGTCCCTGATCTTCATTGTAATAAAGCCCTCACCAGTCTGTTGCCTGGAAGAAAAAATACAGACCACAAAGGGAGTTGTCTATCAAGCTAAATTTATTCCACTTTAAATCCTGAGATTATATTTCTCCTGTCTTAGGCATGTGTTAAAATGTCTTTTGGATTTCTTTTTTTTTTTTTAAGTAAACTCATGGGGATGGCAAATAATAATTTTTTTGGTGATTTGCTTGTTTTTAATGCCACAACTTAGCATATTAAATATTGGCGACTGTATTAGTCAGCTTTCTGTCACTGTGACAAAATATCTGAGCTAATCAACTGATAAGAAAGAAAGGTTTATTTTGTTTTATAGTTTCAGAGGTTTCAGATGAAGATCAGTTGACCTTGTTATTGCTTCAGGTCTATGGTGAGGCAGAACATCACGTCAGGGAACCTATGGTAGAGCAAATCTGCTCACCTCCTGGTGTCCAGGAAGAAGAGAGGGAGAGAGACAGGAATGGGATGGACCCCAATTCCCTTCAAGGCACACCCCCCAATAACCTAACTTCCTCCCATTTGCCCTCACCTTATAGAGGTTCTCCCACCTCCCAATAGTGCTATGGGCTGGAGACCAAACCTTTCACATTTGAGTCTTTGGGGAATATTAGTGTGAATCATAGCAGGAACCCTACTGGTAGGTCCTTCCAGTATTTAATTCTTTTCCAAATATTATTTTTCCATGACACCCAAAGCCTAGAAACCCTTATCTACTTTTGAGAATCGAACCCAGTGCCTCACACATGCTAGGCAAGTGCTCTACCACCAAACTATAACCCCAGCCCCAACCCTTATCTATTTGAAGCCTAGAATTTGACACATGAGGAAACTGAATTAAGATCCTTGAATCAAAGCTGGGTGACACTAGTGTTCCTCCACGTACCTGCGTTGGCAGGACCTTCCTTGTATTATGAAATCATCCCCAGAATTGTAGCTATTGCAGAAACGTCAGGCAGCCTGTGTGGGAATGCACCCTCTTCTCCTCCAGGGATGATTTGGGAGATGATGTGTGTACCAGTGCTACCCTTGTGAGCTAACTCCACGTTGTTCCCTGTTCTTCCCTCTTTGGGGTCAACACTCGAGGTAAACTTGACCTGGGATTTGTAAATTGAATAAGGAGCTGGGTTATTTATTAATTAAGGCTATGTGGTATTGGTGAAAGCCACCCACCTGAAGCCCAGTATCGGATTCCCTTTCTTGTTCAGAGAAATCCTTGGGAAAATCTTCATTTTGTCATGTGGAGCCTTCATTTTTCTCAGGGATGGGATTGTATTCATCTTGTGGATGGTTAAAACTAAGAGACATTTCCTTTTGATATTCTATAGCCAGCCGTACGTAGAATATTCTTCCAAGTTCTGAGCATCAGGTATAGAAAGCAAAGCCCCTGCCAGCTCAAAAATCTAGAAGTAGTCAGATTCAGAACCTGTATCTCTGAACTCTGATCACTTCTGGACTCTGAAAGCTATACTCACAGGATACAAGCCTGTCCCAGCTGACTTACTGTGACCAGCCACCTTCTCTGTAGCTTGGGAGGCAAAGCAGGGCATGCACAATACAAGTCCATTTTGATGAGTACCTGGGAAAATTTAGGGTATACAGTGTCTTGGCTTCTCAGCCTGCCCTTCGTAGGGGACTCTTAGCACCAAATGGGAAAATGTCCAAGTTATAATAGATAATCCCTGCTGTCAAAGGACAGGGTTATCTCAGGAATACAGCACAGACTGGTAGATATTCAGTTCTATTCCAGGCCTGTTTGGGTATCTGCTGATTATCATAGCCTCCTGTCCCCAGGTTTGTCTGGGAAGTTACTGAGCCTGGAAAGAACATGCATGAGTTGCAGCTACCCTCTCTCCTGCTCAAGCACACACACACACACACACACACACACACACACACACACACACATATTTTCTTCCATCCAGAATCTCCCATCACCTTTTATCACTAGCACAGCTCAAGGATGCTCCCTCCTAGTAACAAATAAGGTAGAGGTGACAGCAGGCAGCACAGGGTATACCACACTGAAATGGGGCCTCCCTGAGTGGTATATTCCCAGCAGCTGCCCCACACAGGTGCACCATGGTGACTGGTTCCCAGGTAGCCATAAGGACAGTGGAGGATGGTGGGTGTGGATTGTGGTATCTTCCAGTTGTTCACCATTTACTGACTTCCCCAGGAATGCAACTCCGATGCAAATCAAGGGATAATTCTGTAAATTGAAACATCACCAATAATTTTATTAATTGAAACATCACCGATAATTATTTACTTTTCAGCAAAAGCACTTCACCAATGGCAGGTCCTCAGTGGTATGTGAGTTCTAGACAGAACAGGCAGAAGGCAGTCAGTCTTTGTAGCTCAGGCCTTCACAGTGATTAACCAGTCCACTGCTACCACATGATGTTCCAAAGTAGTTGAATTATATGAAAAAAAATGTACATATGGTTATAAGTGTTATTTGATGGTAGTTTATGTTCCTTTTATTTCTTGTTGACATAATAGAAAGTAGTGTTGATAAGTTTAAAATTATGTGTGTAAGTAGTTTCCTTTCTATGAAGCTTATTCGAGGACAGTGAGGGCCATTTCAAAATATTTGTTAGACAATGAGCCATTGACTCCAAAAGGGTTGAGTCATTGATCATTCTACAGGACCATGGGAAAGGCTCTGGAGAACAATCCCAACAAAAGTCAGAGTGGGTGGTGGGTCTCCTGGGGTGTCTCATCACCTGATGACTTCCTCCTTTTGACAATGATCCTAGGGAGCAAACTGCTTCCCTGGAAGATGTCCAAGTGGAGAATATGTAATAGCAGTAGCTGTCACATCTGTCACATGCCCATAGTTTCTCAACTGAGATTAGTACCTTATCTAGAGCTGTTGTGTTTCTTCCAAAACAATGCTGGAAGGCTTGAAAATCTTTTACAGACAGGAAAGCAGCCTGCAGTCAGGATCTGTGTTCCACAAGGTACATTTGAACTCTAGGAAGCAAATTGCCCTGGAAAGTCCACATGGTGGATCCAAATGCACCATTCAGGTGGTGACCTCAGAATCCCCACGGTAGAGCATGTGGCACATGGCAAGACTGAGAGAAGATCAGAGAAGTTATCATGTGTCTCTCTCCACCAGAAGTCAAGGACACCACTGCCAGACACTAATTTCACTGCCTGTTGGTTTTGAACCTCATAAAATTCACCCTTGTAGAGGGCGTGCGCTGCGGATGCTGGAGGCAGGGGCTGCAGTAGGCTGGTGGGGGGAGAAGGAGAGGAATGGAGTCTTTGTGCTTGTCAGAGAAGCTGTCAAAATGGAAAGTGCACGTGAGTGGGGAAGACAAGGTTGGCTGTGTAATCCAGCAGACACAAACGAGGGGAGAATGAGGGCAGGCACCAACAGAGAACCAGGGCCTGATCCCAGGCCAGTGCCAGCCTGCGGGGGCCCTATAGACACAGACCTTTAAATTAGCACATTTGTTCTCCAAGCAATGGCCGGAGTCAACAGGCCAGCCTTTATAACTATACCCAGACAGGCAGCTGTCTGTAAGGCCATCGGGAGGGCCTGTTTTACTTAAGCACAATCTCTCTAAAATCCACTGTCTTTCTAGTATGAGGTAAGGCAGAAGCTTGACAGGGAGCCATTAATATCAGTGCTTTTGTACACCTACTGAGCGGTTATCAAGGAATAATTGACAAATAAAATTGGTATGCCTTTAAGCTATGGGAATGAATGCTTTGACACAGAGTGAAATGATCACCACCATCAAGTGAATTAACATTCCCATCACTTCACATTGTTGCCATTTTCTTTTTTGTTGCTTTTTTGTTGCTTTTCTTTCATGTGTGGGGGTTGAGGAGGGTGGGGGGTCAGGTAGGGGGATGAGAACACTTGAGATCTACTCTCTTGGCAAATTCCAAGTACACCACCAACATTGTCAACTTCATTCCCACTGCCGTGTGTGGTCTCCAGAACCTATTCACCCTGCATAAGTGAAACTTGTACCCTTTGGCCCTCACTCCCCCCTCCCCATCCCCCCAGCTTCTGACAACACCATGCTCCTCTCTGCCTGTGTGAGTCTGGCTACTTTAGATTCCTCGAGTAAGTGAGGTCATGCAGCATTTGTCTGTGTCTGCCTTATTTCAGTCAGCATAATGTCCTCATGGTTGGGAGGGACATTCTCTTCCATAAGTGATTTTAAAAAAACTGGGCATCCATGCGCAAAAGAATGAAACTGAACCCTTATCTCGTTCCATATACAGAAATCAACTTACAATGGATTAATGGCTTAAACTTGTTGAGGGTTTATTGGACTATAAACTCTCTGTGACGTAACTGAGTGATCAACATAAGTCAGTGATCTTACTTTTAAACATCCCAGTAATTATTTAATAATTGGCTCAAATCACTACTTAGATTTACCAATCCAGTCATAAAATGGTTAAACACATGGACTTGTTGACACAGTCTAATCAACTGTGTGGTGGTCTGATCCACTTCTTTTTACTTCAGCTTCGAATAAATGATCTTGATGAATATCAAAATAACTGCTCTTTTGTGGACTAAAAGATGTTTCCAGAAAAATATGTTTGTATATTCAATTGTCCTCAATAGAACTTGGTTGACATAAATTGAGCTATGATCTTTCTGAATTGGAAGACCTTGCTTTTCTGGAATGCACTTGCATTTGAAGTTGATTGTTTTCAAGGCTGCAGAACCATATAGCACTTTCTACAAGAGTGGTTTTCCTTCAATTCTAGGGAGAAGGACAGATGGATGATTGGTTTCCTGTATAGGAAATTCAGCTAATCCTACCATCCAGAGACTTTTGTTTTGAGTCCTATACCAAAATGTTAATCCTAAAGATTTTTCTTAGACGTGGGAGGAGACGGCCAGCTGAGATTCAAAGAAGAAATCTAAACTTTCTCCAAATCTGAAAACATAGCCACAGATGTTGTTATTTACCCATGCAGAAACAAATTCTAATGTTCATCTACCATATCACAGGCACTGCTGATTCGTGATTCTCCACTGGCAAGCCCCAGCCCAATTGTTCATGTCAGATCCTTCTTGTTGGCTACCAAGCTACGATCAGTTCTTTCCAGTTGAGATATATACCATCATGGTGGGACCTGTATATGGTGTTGGCATTCTGTGATGCTGTTTTGAAACCTCAACTGCTGTCTTCTCAAACCCAGTGGTCTCTGGGCTCAGGCACACTTAGTCTATAAATTCCATCCTTGGAAGCTACACTCTGTACCTCACTCATTCTCACTCATTTCCTCCTCCATAGCTTGGGAATATAATGTTTACCTTTCCCTTTTTGTTAGTGAACACTCCCTTATCTCCCAAGGCCCACAAGAGTGTCCCTGATAAGAAAGTAATAGTTGCATATTCATATCCCCAAGAAAAGATAATATAAAATCACATCAACATATCCTATGTCATCTTTTCTAGGCGACAGGGTCTTGAACAAGGAACCATGTTGGAATCTTAGTGAGCACTAACATCTATCCCAGAATCTGGCCCAGATACTAAATCAATATATGTTTAAAGCATAAATGAATGAATAAACAAATGAATGTTTTGATTTGGTATAAGCATCAATAAAATACCTTAATAATTTTATTCATGTGTGTACATGCCATGGATATCCATAATTAATATACATTCAGATTAGATAAAAATGTAGTTACTAAGAAAACATCTACAATTGATCTGCCCAAGGCTTTCTTTTCTACATTCTCAGATTGGTAAACACTGATACCAGCGAACTTGCTTGTAAGGATGTTTCCTCCTCATTTCCCCACCTTAATACTGGTGTAGTCCTCCTGCCTCCTTAGTACCAAATACTTCATGTGGCTCCTATTGTTCTCTTAACACCAGAATTCACCACAAATGTCTCTTTTGGATGACATCCACAACCCAGGAGCAATCTCCCCTTCTCCTTCAGTCTAACTGCCTTTTGCAAACTGTTGAAGTGACTTTGTTTTTAAATGTGGCCTGCTGTTGACACATCCTCCTCAGAGCCCTAGCTCCAGAGTATTAACCACTTACAAATTGTTTATGCTTTTTTCACCTGGAGTTTTCTGTCCATATTCAAAGAGAAGCCACTGCCATGAACTGTCCTTAAAGACCCTCAAATTATTAGAAAATAGCCCTACAAACTCACTCTTGAGGCTGGGACACTAACTCCTTAAACCAGAAATAATAACCATTCTCCTTGGCTGACCTCTGACTCATCCCTGCAAGAAGGTTGATGAAATGCATTAATGGGTCTTTTATGAAATTCCAGATATTAAAAAATGTTTTGTTCAAGCCAGACACAGTGGCAGACACCTATAGTCCCAGAGACTCGGGAGGCTGAGGCAGGAGGATCACAAATTCAAAGTCAGCCTCAGCAAATTAGCAAGGCCCTAAGCAAATCAGTGAGACCCTCTCTCAAGATAAAAAGTAAAAAGGGCTGGAGATGTGGCTCAGTGCTTAAGGACACCTGGGTTCAATCTCTGGTACCAAAAATAAATAAATATTTTGTCCAAATTTAATTCATAAAGGGGCTAAAGAAAACTTGATTTTTTGAACACTGACCAAAATGATATTGTTCTTATGTATACACATATCCTCCCAGAGTTTCCTCTTGCTTGGTGAGAGAAGGCAGTTGAGCACCTCAGTTTTTAGAAAAGAAGCAGCTCTGCAGGAAGAAGTATTGCTATGGTTTTCACAAAGATGGCAACCATGTGGCAGGAAGTGGTCTCGTGTTGAATCTTAGTTGCCGATGCTATTGCTCTAGATAACTGAATTGATTTCAGATATGGCAAACACATTAGCTGACAGGAACCTCTGCGAATGGGTCTCCCCATCAGGGAAACGTATTTTCTCTCGATTCCCTACTGTGGAAGCCATTCATCACAGCACTGCCTCCTCTCCCCGGTGCCACTGCCTAACAAGACGCACCTGCAGCAGCCCAGTCCGAGTCCTCTAGGAGAGGCCTAAAAACGATAGAAACTAGAACGCCAGGAACATTCACGTACAATTTATGACTGACTGTCAAGATAAACGGGTTTGACAGTTGCCAAATTTGCTTTTAAAATAATATGATGCTTTTTACGAGGTGTTTTGTTTTGATTTGGATTTTGGGGGGTGGTGCTTTACTTTATGTCAACTTTGTTTAAACGTTAAACGCTGAATGATGATCATCTGTATCTTTTTTGGGGAAAAATGAAGATTCATGGTCGATACTAAATGTGAGCGCTTCCGCTGTTCACATTTTATCGGGCTTTGATAGGGAGGAGGGTAGTTCTATTGAAGAGCAGAAACTTTTTCTATTTCTATGTCCTTGATTTAACACAGACTGCCTTCTTTGGCATCACTGTCAACTGGCATCAAAAGACTGGTGTTACAGCTCAGCACTTGTTTAGATAACTCCAGGACAGAGCTCAGGACTTACTTTCCACACCAAGGCCACTTCTGTTCGTGTGGTCACAGCACTGATAGTCACTTCTTGAATCTTGGCAAACATGTGTGTCCCTGAGAGATTTTTCTCAGGCCTGAAAATTTGTCCAAGGCAATAGTCTTTTCTTAGGATTTACTTTTCAGCTTGAAATTTCTCTCCTATAAAATGAAATTCTGATATGTGTACAATGCAGATGAGTCCTGAGGACATTATACTAAGTGAAATAAGTCAGTCACCAAAGGACAAATACAGTCGGGGTCCACCTTTGTGAGATCCCTTGAGTGGTCAGATTCACAGAGATAGTAAGGACAGGGAGAAATGGGGAGTTGGTACAGAGTTTAATGGGTACAGAGTTTCAGTTCTACAAAACAAGACATTCTGGAGTTGAATGGTGGTGCACCACACACAATTTCACAACAGTGAATACGCTCCACACCACCAAACTACACACTGAAAGGGTTAAGGTGGAAAATTCTGTCATGTGTATTTTGCCACTGTTTTAAAATTTTAAATGAAAAAGAAAGCTAACTTTGGAAACAGAAATGCATTCGCAAGATTCCATGGACATTCTACCTGGCAGAAGCTTGAGGAGTAGACATGAGAGATTAATTTCTTTCCTTGATGTTTATCTACCCTTGCAAGGAGGGGCTGTGGAGGACTGGGGGTGGAGGAGAGTGTATGGATCTAATAATATTCTGAGGAAAAATTTAGTACCCACACAACTTTCGTTTCCTTGTTTTTCACAAGACTATGTGCTTTTCTGTCATGGTGTACAGAACAAGGTCTGATACGTTTTTCACAAAGAACCATTGATGGCGTGTCTGTGTGAATTGCCCTAGCATTGGTCACAGCCAACTTCTGTGGGACCCACTGCCCCTGTCCGACAATACACTCCAGTGTGTTTAGCCATTTACAAAAGGTCAGAAATGAACTGAGAAATGGGCTGGAGTCAAAAACATGTGGCCCTATAAATATCAGAGACAGACGCTTTACTCCATTTTTCTCAGTCTTGTTCTTCCCCCATTGCACGGTCTTTTTGGTTACCCTCTCTGTCGAGGTTCCCTGCATTGGGCCAGCACCTCATTCTGGGGACTAGCACAGAAAAGGCAGCCGCTGGCTTGCTCACCTGCTGACCTTGCTCTGTGCCTAGTCTGGTCCTGCAGGACCATTAATAGAGGCTTGTTTTGTTTTGTTCTTTATCCTTTGTAATTTCTGGCTAGGAAGCCCTGGCAGTCCAGTCTGCAATGTTCTGTTTTGCTCTGAGCATTTCCACTTCCCATTAGTGGCAAGCCTGCCTTGTGGCTAAATTTGTTCCCCGACAGTGTTTTTTGTGAGCCGAAGAAGAGTTTGCAGATTTGAACTCCAGGGGGGCGCCTGAGAGCGAATTGGGACATTCATCATGACTTTAGCTGCCAGACTGGATGACTTTGAGGTGACGCTGGAACACCTACTTATGGACGTCTTTGTAAGTAAGGATTTTTCATATTCCATGTGCGAGGATCCTCCCCTCTCACTTTGAAAGTCCTCGGGACTCTGTCCCCATTACGGAACCTTCTAATTGTCCGGTTTCTACAGTGTCATTATTTCTTACTCACGGACAGTGAGGGGAAGGCGGGAAAGAGAACCAGCACAGTTCTAAATGTCTGAGAGGCACAGAATAGTCCATACAGATTAAATAGCAGAAGTACCGCTTTGTAAATCAAGTAACTTACAGAAGTCTGAATGAATGGGGTGAAGAAATACACAAGGCTTGCCAGAAGAGGTCGAAGCAGCTTCATGGGCATTCCCTGGGAGAACTGAGTTTGTTTGTGAAGGGATCATTCTGGAGGGGTGGGGAAGGTGGGAAATGAGAACTATGCTTAAAATCCTGAACTTTTCACGCAGGGAAGAGAATGCTGAATGCAGGATAGAATGACAAACTTCACTGTCATCAGAAGCCCAGTGCTGGAATCTTACCACTTTCATAGGTATTCAGCTACAAGAGCCTCTCCAAGTTTGATTTGATGTGATGAGGCTGTTTGAGTGACTCACTTCCAAAAAAAGGAAAAAAGTAGCTGACAGGGACACATTGACTCTGGCCATGATTGGAGCCTCACTCTCCCTGGCACACGTAACCCAAACTTCATTTCTGCCCCAGGCCAACCTCAATGGCTCTTGCTCTTTGCTCAGGGTTTTCTGTTGGGGACGGGTCTATTTGCTCCAAGTTATTGGCAAAGGCTGACGGGACACAGACCGTGAGCCACGCAGGTGGTGAGGCAGCCGGGAGGTGACCCCTTCCAAGAACAACACTGGCGCTGCCCACAGGAAGGCAGCTGTGTTACATTCCGAGGACAAGCCAGTCTGCGTCTTGAATCTGGAAAGGCCCTGGAGGGTGGCTGCTTTCATTGCCATACATCACTGGGTCCCTTTCGGGAACCTTTCAAAGCATGGTGTGTTTTGGCAGAAGTGAGAGTCTGGGGCTTCCCTCCCCCCTTCCTTTCTTTATTAATTTATAATTTGTCTTCAAATTGAAGCAACATTGTGCTGGCGGGATTCCCAGAGGGACTCGCCTTTTCCAGAGCTGGGCGCAGGAGCTGAGTGACTCATGTTCATTCCGAGCGTGGCATTTGGATTTAGACCTGAAGGAGGAGACTGTTGAGGATGGAGAGGGTCCCTCTGGGTTGCCAAGCAGGGGGATTTGTGGCCATTAGTTATGAAGAGAAATCAGACAGCAGGACAGAGATCAGAGCTGATGTCCTTTGCCCAGCCATCCCTACTTGGAGGGTGGCAGATGGTGGCCTTAGGATTCAGTTTTGAGGGTGGTCTGTGCCATGTCAAAGGTTAAATATGCCTTTGGTTGTTTTAGAGGAAAAATTTTTAATCAGGTAATTGTTCTGTTGAAATCCCCTAAAGTCAGTAATGTACACCCCTTCCTCCTTCACCATCGCCACCTTCTTGATATTTCCCCACAACTTCCACCGCCTTGTCCTTGATTTGAATTCACAGCCCTGGCTGAAACTTTTTACCTCTCACTGAACTAACCTTCTAATTATTCTCCTGCACCCAGGATTTCTGCTCCAGTTCACCCGCCCATTATCGTCTCTCCTCAGTCCCCCCAGCATCTATTTTTAAATCCTTATTTCCAGAGCATTTGCCACCCTCTGTAACAAGGTTTTGTGTCCATACTTCCCCCTTAAGAAATGTCTTAAATCCCCTTCATCATGACTCAAAACAGTCCAAGCAGACAGACAAGGCTGGGGTCAGGTCATAGAAGGCTTCAAAAGCCGACTTCTCTCTAAGTATTGTGTCCTGCCATTTCCCACTGTGAACTCCCTGGTCAAGCTGCACTGGCCACCAACAGTCTCTAACCTAGACAATGTGCCCTATCTCATTAAGGTGGCTGGTGCCTGTGATTCTGCTTCCTCTGGACCTGTCCAAAGTCTACACATCCTTCAAGCTTCCATGAAACTCCCCCTCCTCTGTGAAGGAGCTACTGACAGCTCATAGTAATTCCTCAGGCTTTGGATTCCTGTAGCACTCCCTCTCTGTACATTATTCATTGACCTGAATTAATCAAGGTCAAAGAGGCCTTGGTAGCTTCTCTAGCACTAAGAATATTGTGTAAATTGACCCCAATCGATACATACCAAGCACTGAATTTTTATTAATATTATTCATTTTCATTGAAATATTTAATTTTTGGTAGATGCATTAAGATGCAGAACAAAGAACTTTCAAGTTTCCATGTGTTTCTCACCAAGTTATAATCTGGTCTCTGACACAGTCATGATAAAAGCCACCATGGTGACAAATACTGAAGAAATTATCGTGTGCAATGCAAAGAGTCACTGCAGTTTGTTGTTGTAAGATATTTGTGAGATGCAGAAGAACTCACAAGACATGTATATACAATTTAAAGAAGTATTTACAAATACACACCTGTGTAACCACCACCCACGTGAAAAACAGAATATTATAAATCCACTAGGAGAGCTATGTGTCTCTTCCAGATTAAAATTCTCTCCTTCCCTGAGAGGAACCCCCCAGGGCTTTTATGCTAACATTTCCTTTTGAGTTTTTTTTTTTTTTTGGGGGGGGGACGTAGTTTTTGTTAAGCACATATCACTAAAGAAAATGGAGAGCAAGCCTCAATCCCAGCTCGGTACCATGTCCTAGTCATGAGACCATCAGCAAAATTTCACCTTCCTAAGTTTTCATTTCCTATTTCTTCATCACTAAAGCTAGTTGACAGTGTTGTAGTGAAGATAAAGGAGGTGACACAGAGCCAGTGTCCGTGGTTGGGCTGATGCAGAAAGAAGTACCAGGTGAACTGGTTCTCTCTCTCACTATTACCACCTAACCCACTTCAATTATTAGGAATTTTGATTCCTTCCAAGCACAGTGGGACTCATTCCCCACCTGAACTATGTTAATCTGTGACTGCTCTGTCTGCCACCAAAATGGCAGAAGTCACCTGCTCCAGAGCTCTGATAGGGAGATGAAACCCTGGGATTTCAGCTGGCTTTGCAGGTGGGGTCTCTAAGCCAGGTGACTTTGGGCTGTACTTCCAGATCCAAAAAAAAAAAAGAAAGAAAGTTCAAGGGAGAGTGACATTCTATAGGTCTTGGGAGGATAAAAACTCTAAATAAGAAGGAAAGGGAACGTAAAATCTGTGGCCAAGGTCTTCTTCACTCAGACTACGTACAAGCTTTCTCACATGCATGAGTCTAATTGTCTAGAAAAAAATATTTGCATCAGAGTCCCATTAGCAATGGCTTTCCTCTATAGCATTCTCATTAGGATGTCATCCTCCTATCTCAAGAACAGCTGTTTCCATATTGACACTTCCTTTCCAGGATTACAAAGGGCCACTGGGGGCTTTGTGGGGAATGCAAGGCTTCTGCAAGATGAGATAAAAGGAACAGATCAGACCTGGTGTTTCATAATTACTTGTCATCACCCTGGGGCTCCTCTAGCTGTGGCTGCACTCTGTGCTCATGAGACGAGGTAGCACACATGTACAGGTACACACACAAATACACACAAAGTCAGGAGCTCAAGAGGGGAGATCAACTGAAGTACATGGGGGTTCTTTTTAAATCATTGCCAGAATTGTTGGCATTGCCCTTGTTGATGGATTTGTCCTGCTTCCTTTTTTCTGTCCATCCTTATGTTCTTTGAGAAGATTTAAGCCGCTCTCTCCAAGGTGTAGCCCAGAAGCTTAGCATTCTGCACAATTCCAAGAGCAGATCCACAGCTAAGGGGTATGCAACATACACCAAAGAAAAAGAAAAAGGGAAATCAAGCCGGCCTCTTGAAACAATCCTTGTTGAATCAAATAACCTGATATTGAGACTCAAATATGTACTTAGAAAGGGGTGGGTGACTTCAGCTTTCCCCTCTGCTGTCCTCCTTCTACCATCGGCATTCCAGGTGTATTCTCAAGGCCACCAGGGGCCTTCTAATTGTTACCCCAAGGCTCTCAGTTCTTCTCTGGCTCAAACTGCCTATAACATTGCTTCTTAGGCTTACAATTTGAAATTTATTTTTATCAAAATACCATGTGCATTACAATTGTTCATAATAAACGAAAGTTCAAGATTATGAGAAGGCTGACAAAGAAATCTCCCAGCTCCAATCATTTCCTAACAATTTCTGAATCCCTCTCCCTCGGGGCACCTCTTTGGACTTTTGCATCTGGAGATTAACTCCAGGTTGCTTGATAATATGTTTATATTGTGACTTCTTAATAATTCAATTTTTTTATTTTATGCTGCCACCCTGAAAGATCAGGCTTTAACTCTTACTACATACAGACACACACACACACACACACACACACCCCTTTCTTCCTCTCTATCATCTTGATATATTGATATTACAGTTTAGATAAAAGTTTGGTTTTAATATGGCTACCAAAATATTGTTTATAGCTGAGAAATGTTGTACATTATGATTGTATATCCTGGAGTTTTACAACTTTATGTTTTTCCTGGAGTTATAATTGCCTTGGGTTATTCTTTGCTTTATATTCCATGAACTCATCAATGATTTTTCTCTAAAGTCATCAATAGAGCTAAATAACTCCTCTTGATTTGGTAATTTCAACATCCCTTTGGGAGCACTCCACCTGCCTTCATCAGTTAGATTGGCTCCTTTCTTGGTCTCTTGCTTGTAGGGGCTCCTCTTTTTCATTATTCCACAAATTCCCTTTGCATCTCTTCTGTGATTGGTCTTCCATTGTTTTTCTTTTTTCTTTTCTTTTTGTTTACTTCACAATTTTTAATTATGAGTAAATAAGTTTTCCCTTTTTTTATGAATGCAAAAACAAAATGATAAAACCAACAGCAACAACAACAATAACCTTTGTGGACTAAGATATAAAAAGCCCAGAAACTGTAGTTCACCAGACAGGAACATATTCAGGAAACTGGGCTTCAGTAACAAATAGGCCCTCCTTTTCTTAGACTTATGCTCCCCACTTTCTAGGTTTAGCATTCTTTTGCTAAGAATATCTTCTAATAAACTCCTTAGAAAAGATGTGTGAGAAGTAAATTGTGTGATATTGAATGTCAGTCCTCACAGTTAACTAGTGTCTTGTCTAGTGGTTGCTTATGTACTATTGAAATTCAGAGCTACATTTTCATGATCAACTGTCCTCTTAAGTTACAGGTCAAAATGTCCAAGTATCAAAAGCTCTGATGTCCAGAACTACTCGTTTTCATTTCCCCCAAATTTTCCCTTCCTCCGGTAACTTTATCTTGTCTAATAGGACCATTCTTTCTCTGGTCACTCAGAATATAAATTATGGAGGACTAATGTCCTAGTTCTGGACTTAATCATTTCTCACTTGGACAACTACAGTAACCTTCTAATTGCTCTCCTGGCTGCTAATCCTTTGACTCTCCATTCTACCATTCATTCTTTATCAACCAATTCCCCAGAATTCAAGCCAGAGAGTATCACTTCCTTCCTAAAAGTAACTTTTAATGCCCCCCCTTTGCTCACAGAATGCAATCTAAAAAGGTATTATTCCCAAGTATGCAAGTCAGAGTCTGATCTCAATGTCATTTCTTACCACCCTTGTTCTCACTCATGTGACTCCAGTATCTCGTGTAATTTTCACAACAGCATTAACTCCCTTATGCTCTAGAGTTTGAAATTTAAATAGAGTACCTGAGACAGGCAATATTAGAATCCCTTACCCATCCTCATCCACTTCTTAAGAGTTGGCCCTCTGAAGGTATTTTACCCATTCCAGCATAAACTTGTACTGGAGAAACCCTTTGGCATTTGGATTTGCAGGACTGAGGGTGACCTCCAGGGCGCACTTGAGACAAACCATCCTCCCACAAGATGAGACTTTGAGGCACCAGTCTAACAGATTCAAGATGCTTTCTTTCCTTTTTGGAAGCGTACAGACCATGTGGCTTATGCAAGAGGCCTCTTGGAAATGGTCATTTGCCCTTGGAAGTAACATGTTCCTGGGCACAGGAGAGAAAGCAATCTGGTTGCCCAAAAGAAAGCCACCATCCTCCGTTGCAGTGGAGGGACTGTGTAAACCACGATGAACTCTTCTCCCATGGAAGAAAATTACATGTGCAAGATCTCCTCCTAGAGGAAGAAAGCACAGAAATTCAAAACAGATTTAAAATTGATCATTTGTCACCCTGTGCTTATCTAAGACACCTGGAATTTGAGAGCTAAGCCAGTGAAAATAAAAAATCAGCATGCTCTGGCTCTGCTTGGAAGTATACTATATATATTCAGCTAATTCTGGGTAGTCAATACCATAGATAAGGACGTTATTTATTTGCCATTCCAGGTGCAATTACACAGTTTACCCTGTGCAAAGTGCACTTCATAAACATGGCAAATCAATGCTCGTTATCAAAATCCATCTTCAACCGACAGCACATGAAAAAGGGCTTTGCAAAATGATCTTGAAAGTCGGTCTACACGGCCAGCCCCACCGAGGTCAGCTTATTACTTGCTTAATCACACAGGCATCCTGGCAATCTTATTGACTCCTCAGACCCTGGACATGACATCACTCCTAATAGCACATGTGATAAGGCATTACCAGCATGCAGAATGGCCATTAACCCAGGCTGCCGCCATTGATTGTCTGAGTTGGCCTCACGTAGGAAGGGCAAGTGGAACTCTGATGGTAGCACATCATAGTCAAGGCCAGACATGAAGGACATTGGAGTGAAGGGAAAAACTCCATCTGCTGCTTGCAAGTGAGACCTCTGCCTGTTTGCTTTCTGTGGGTGAAGAGTTGAACAATTCTGCCAGCTTGCGGGTGAGCCATGTGTTTGAACTCCCCATGAAGCGAGGCATGCTAAAATGGAATATTGACTACTCCTCCACATGGATCATTAGTATGTCCCAATTGACATTCTTAATTTTTTTAATATTTATTTTTTATTTGCAGTGGGACACAATACCTTCATTTTATTTACTTTTATGTGTTGCTGAGGATCGAACCCAGGGCCTTGCACATGCTAGGCGAGTGCTCCACCGCTGAGCCATAACTCCAGCCCGCCACTTGACATTCTTTAAGGCTTGACCATTGCCAGAAAGATAGAAGGAGACATTGGGAGAACTGATTAGCACATGCAGTTTCCATGCAGTACAAGCTGCGTTTCTTCCCATCCCTGAAATTGTGTGCAGTCTAGCTTCATGGGTGATGGGATGCTTATTTTTGTCCTTTGCCCCTTCCCCTCAGAGGATGGGTGGCCCGGGTCTTTTTCTAGGTGATTTCATTGTCTACTCCCACCTACTCAAATGAAACCTACAAACAGGGAGTCCAGGAAGAAGTCTCTAAGCTAGCTGACCCTTAAGGAATCCAGATGAATGAAATTAATCCCTCAGCACAGAACATACCTGGAGAAAGAGAGAGCTAGATGTGGGGCCAGGAAGGCTGTTGTGGTAACTGAGGCCACAGGAGAGCAGCATCCAGAATTGAGAGTGGAAGCAAGTAATATATGTGTGCCTGTGTGCACCGGTTACAAACAACTTCCACAAAGAGTCTTTCGTTTCTTCCTGTTGTTTGGGGGTCCTATGCCTTTCCAAAGGCAGACTTGGGTCAGAGGCTAGTGGTTTTTCATGTTATCATGGAGAGGATCTGAGTTGAAGGAACAAAACAAAACTTATTCAGAGGGGCAAGGTGGCACACACCTGTAGTCCCAGCTACTTGGGAAGCTGAGGCAGGAGGATCACTTGAGCCTAGGAGTTGGAGGCTAGCCTGAAAATCAGTGAGACCCTGTCTCAAAATAATAAATAAATAAAAATTTAAAAAGAAAGGTGAAAGGGAAGAAAATGGAAGGGAATTGAAGGGGGTCTAGACATCAGAGTGTTGCTTGATGTTTTGAGTTTCCATGTTTGACCTTAATTTTTGACCACTTTTCAAAGAGAAAATTATGGTGATTCTGCTGGTACAACTCCAGTCAGGGCATCCACTAACAACATGTGACAGGCACTGCCCAGGTTGGCTAGGTTAGGAGCAAAAGGGATGGTGCTGGAATGTTGAAGAAACATAGGATCCACCAGAATCCCTCCTTAGACTCTAGGAATTTTCCAGATTTGTTAGGAATATGTCTTCCTCATGCGCGTCTGGCTTGATTTCATCCTACATTTATGCTCTTCCCTATTTGCCTTGACAATACTTAAAACCCAAACTTCACAGAGAGCTCCAGTGTCCCGGATCCCCAGCCTATGGGTGATTTGGGGCGATGGCTGGGTGCCATCAATGGATGGTTTAGGGGAAGGCGGGTGTGTGGGCTCCTTCCCTGTGTCCCTGCCCTGCGTGTCTCCCTCTGTCTCCACTCACTGAGCTGCCCCATGCACTTCCAGGATTGATGTAGGTGGAATGAAAGTTCTAAGTGGGGCCTTGCTTGCCTGAGCTGTCATGAGCACCTAGGATGAGCTCCCAAGATGACTCTCTTAGGCCATCCAGACCTGAAGCAAGACATAAGATGCAAGTGCCTCCTCAGACACTTTTCCTATCACTCCTCTACTGTCACTCACTTCCCTTTAAACAGCTCACTGTGTCCCCCACAGTGGGCCCTTGAAGCCCCTCTCATAGGCAAGAGGCAAGGATCAGTGTCTCCCACCCTTCCTCTCTCCCCCTCCTCCTCCTCTTCTAAAAGCCGGAGGGTGAGGCCAACTTAGGATGCCTCACCTGGTCCTGGGACATCCCCTTTGCAAATCCTGCTAGCCCTCAATGGAATGTGTGAATAGGTGGAGACAGCTGCACTTCTTTTCTTGAGACCTCCCAATACTGAGAAGGAGGCTTTAAACATCCTGGAAGATGTTACAAGCAATAATGGCTCAGGATGGGCGTCAGAGAGGCTTATCTGCAGGTCAGCTTTGAGTTGTTTCCTTCATGTGAGCAGTATTTCACATGTTACAACAGAAAGAATAATAGACACCTGAAAGTTCACATTTTTTCCACCTTCCCTCAACTCACTGTCCTCTGCCTCAGCTGGGCCTCTGCCCAAGGAACTTCCTTTTGGCACCTCCCTCCCACAAAACCTCATTGTCCTAGGACCCCCCCTCTTTTAGTCTTCTGTCCAATAAACTGAGTAAAGCAGTGCAAATTAGCTTTCTTAGAGTCAGCATGTGCCAATTCAGAGGTAAGATAATCATGGCTGTGGACTCCCAGGGGAACTGGAAGATTAGCTCCATCCGTGATCATTTCCTGCACTGGGCGAACCATTGGATAGACTCAGGCTCACCTGGTTGGAGGGTTGCATTTCAGTGCCAGGCCCAGGGCCCCATCAGGATGCCTCTCCCTCGGCACAGCTTGTAACATGCTCATCATTTGGAGTCCCCTCTTGCAAGTGTACATGCACACTGGCCTGTGCACACACATGTACACACACACACACACACACACACACACACACACACATTTTGGCCAGGTGGCTCTTTCTCCTGCTTGCATCCTGCTACTAACAAAGTGTTGCAAAATACTTTCTCTCTGACAGGCCATCATCCCTAGTAACCCCTTTCATGCTCTGCTGTTCATGACCTAGAATACGCATTTGATTTGATGCATCACGCTTTGGCGTGTTGAACCTATTGATTTTCTGAAAATAGAGCTCTTTTGATTCCTGTGCATTTTCATTCCTGAGTTTTAATGTAAGTGTTTTCATTGAGACTGGAAGGAAATGTTCAAAATAAACAAACAAAAACTCCTTCTGCCTTAAGTGCCCTGCTCCGCGAGGCAATCAAAAGCTGCAGCTTGCAGGACTGTAGACCTAAAGTGTGTTTTTCCATCTCCATCTCTACACAGCTCATTGCCTCTCAGCCCCTGGGCATCTTCTCATTTCCCCAGTGACCACTAGGCTGTTCCCTGATGCTCCGGGAACCCCGTCATCCACCATCCCAGTAGAGACCTGTTCTCTGAGAATAACTCTGTTACAAATGATTTTTCCTTGCCCTCCACTATCTTAGTGACCCCTGAATTCACCATTTCCAGCCCTTCGATCCATCCTCTCCCTCCTCTGATCCCATTTATGCTCATGTCCATCCCTTACCTGCCCTTTGTCCTGCCTATATAGCTATTTCCGCAGCTGGTGAGAATAGGAGGCAGTGGCAAGAGAGAAGCCCCTGTTCTCCACCCTGTGGGCTAGGATGATGGCCCCAGCCCTGGCTGCATCCTGCAGGGTAGATATCTTGGAAGGTCCAGCCCCATCACGGGACCCTGGCCCTGGGCTCTGGTAACTCAGCTCCTGGATGGACCCCTCAGGCCTGGGTCCTGCTGGCCTTCCTGACTCCTGTGGGCTGTTAGGCTCTTCTTGCACCAGTGTTCAGCCCAGCGCCAAAGGACATGGAAGCTGCTGCATAAAAGACCAGAGACCCCAGAGTTGCTTGCTCTAACATGAACTCCTATACTGACATTCTCTTCTCCTCTAAGACAGAGTTTTTCATTTCCCTGTTGAGTCCAGTGTGTTGATGGCCTTTCTAGATTTTGAAACTGCTGTAAACCGCAGGTGCTGTAAACCACCTTCTGTGACAGGTGAGAGTTGAGCAGATGACATTGGGCCCTGAAATCATACAAGTTGACTCTTAGCTCTGACACGTTTAGTTGTGGTGCTAGGATTAGCCCCAGTTTCTTTATCTGTAAAATATGGAAATTGAAACTCGTTTTTTTTGGTTGGTTGGTTGGCTTTTTTTTCATGGAGATTGTCTTTGGCAACCTCTCATTCCGTTGTCTGGCAATCACTGGGTCAATAAACATCCATTCCCTCACTTCCCCCAAAAGTGGTCACACCATCTAAAGCATGTGCGCCTGTCCCCTCCTGGGGACAGTTGTTGATGTAACAATGAAAATGTAACAATGTTGATGTAACAATGAAAATAAATACCAGACATAAATACTTTAGATTCAATGATTAATTTTAAATGTGTGAACCTTGAAACTTCACAGTAAGATAATCAAAAAGATATTTTTGAACAAGTTGAAGGACTTTTGAGAGCTTCCAATTCATTCTGAGAAGGCAGACACCTACTCTACAGAATCTCTTCGGGGCTGTTAGCGGGAGGAGGCTCTAGCACCGAAATGAAAAGTGATCCTGCTCCAGCCCCCCTGGGGAAGGGGTGGAATGTGTGGGACTCAAATGTGTGGGAGTGTGGCCCAGGGTTATTTTTGTTTCCATTAACATTCTCTTCTATATGTATTTTAGCCTTAATCAATGCATGTGTTTTTGTTTTATTTGCACTTAGTTCATCAAAGTGTCCCTCATGATCTGAACTATGCCATGAAGCCATAAGCTCTTTGTGAAACACTCATTAATACCCCTGGGAAACAGGAAGTTGCATTTAGTTAAATATAAATAAACTCAGCTCTCAGGGGCTTTGCCCTGGCCCAGGTCAGAGAGGAGGCAGTGACTTCGCTGTGGATCTGATCTACAAACTGAGCCGGAAGGGTGCAATCCCATGGCTCTAGACAGATAAGTGTTTCGAAAATGTGTCCATCCTTTGTTCAGAACTTCGACACTTAACATGCACTTTTAGAAAGGAAAGAGGTCCTATTGATTTAGCTACATAATTGGGCATTGTCCCAGACTTATTCCCGTGCCCCGCCCCACCCTCAACACTTTGAGGTGCAGGCAAGAAGCAAGAAAGTGGGGGTAAAGAGATGTAACCTACACCACCTCGCCAAAGACACTCCGAGAGCGGCTGTGAGGGGAGCTCCATCCTCCCCTCCTGCCCTGCTCCCAGCCCCTCACTGACTCTCCAACTGCACATCTGGAACCAATTATGAACAAAGCCCGATTGTTGTATATTTGGAATTTCCCACATCAACTTGATGGTTTCTTTAACTGCCTCTTAATGTGTGTCTGCGTGGGATGGCCGTGCCCACGACTCCAGCCGCCCAGCACCCAGCCCCAGCGCCCTGCTTCTCTGATCATCATTTTCCTGATTCATTTTCTAGTAGCGCAGAACTCCACTTCTTCCCCTCGCACCCCTCCCCTCATTTCCTATTAGATTTGTTTGAATAAACAGAACTTTCTTTTCCATCATTTTCAATAAACTAAGTGAGGGTCTGTGGAGAGTAAATAAAGGCTGGTTCCCAAAGCAGATGAGTAATATGAGACTGACAAAAAGGCATGGGATTACTACAGAGGAAGTGTCCATTCCCTTCCAAAAAAACCAGGACATGGAATTGCCAAGTGCAGAGGATACGCTGGAAAGAAGAAAGCCCAAATACCTTCAATCCTGGAAGCTCTTGGCTTGTTTTTCTTTACAGTAATTTTCTCTGCTGTAGGAATAAGCAGATGCAGGGAGCCATAGTGACAGGAGAGGCCAGGGAGCAATGTCTCAGCTACAAATATTACAGAAAATTTAAAAATTGGGTCTATTTATACCATTCGTCTGAGAACAACATCTTATTTGTGATTACACCATGATCAGAAAAAAATCAGCAAGTGTGATGGATGAATCTGAGCTTCGATAGCCCTGTAAAATGACTTTTTCCTTTTACTGGCACACATAAAAATACACATTCTAAAACACCAACATTCACACCAGGAGGGGCAAATGCAAGCCTGTTCTATCTGGTTGGATTCAAAAATGCAAACATTTTTTCCTTCCTCCCCCCACACTTTGTGGATTGCATTCACCTAATTAATCATATGCACACATTATTTTCTATGTATCAGAAAGCAGAAAGGAAAAAAAGCAGATACACATGTCTGACGCTCAGTTTCCTAAAGATCATTTATGATTGAAAAAAGACTCCCTCCTGCCTCCAATGTGATGTCACTGGTCCTCAAATATTTTTCCTGCATTTAGAAGAGAGTGAAATCAGCATGTAGGATTTCACATTAATCTCTGCTCCAGATGGGGATATTCTAAATAGTCCTTTTAAGATGAGCATGTGACCTACTGTACAGCCCAGGGCTTGGGAGTCACGTGGTAGAATGAATAATACGTCTGATAGAGCTTTGATTAGACAGCTGACCTGGTTACCATCTGCAGCCCCGAGAAGCAAAGTTGACATTTCTGGATCACTCTCCCCAGAAGCACACTTGCCCACTCCTGGGACAGCGGTCTCAGTGAGCCAGCACACAGGGACCGCCCAAAGGAAGCTGGAGGTGCTGCTTCATGCAAACTGAAGTTACAGGACTTGAGCTGTTTTCCTTTCCCCATCCCCCCACCTCCCGACAAACCACATCTTGACTCATATGGTTGAAAGAAAAAAAACTCTTTCAGTTATTTGGTATTTGGGAAACTTCCAGGAGATCATAACTGAGTTTTGAGCAAGCTTCCATCTCTGCCTTGCTGGGAAGGAACACACACACACACACACACCACACACACACACACCACACACACACACACACACATACACACACACACACCCCACACAGCTGTACACCATGGTGGTTCAGGCTGCAGTAGCTCCGAATAGATCTCAAAGACTTTTACTGAAAATACCTTATGGATCTCTGAGAAGGCGCAGCGTGGAGAGGGTAAGCTACGTGGCGGGTCGTTTGTTTCTCACTGAGCAATTGCTCCAAAGAAAGCGAGCTGTTCGTTTTCATTGTGCACTGTGTTGCTTCTGTGCAAATATTTTCTTGAGCAAATTCGAGTCCTTGGGACTGTGAATAGAATGCTATGTGGTGTGTAATGTATTTTTATGAACAGATACTGATGAAAAGTCTGAAATAGGAACTTTTGTCAGCTGTGAGTGTGAGAGCACTTAGAGATAAAATATGAGGGGGAAGTTTGGGATGGGGACTGCCCCCTGGATCGGGTGTGAAGCCAGGAGAGCTCGTGAGAAACCCAGGCTGCCAATCTGATTTCTTCTGCTTACTGAAACATACTCAGGAGAGCAGCAGGGCTGCACATTTCCTCTCTCTGGTGACAGTGTCTCAAAAGGAGGTGATGGTAGCACCGGAGCTCTGGAGGTTTGACTTACACAGTCCGTTGAGCAAACGCACCTGGTCATTGCTGTTCTGGTTGTTGTTGTTTTTCTTTCAAATGTATCTCTATGGCTTTGTTTGTTGGTAATATTATGGACTTTGGCTCCATTGCCCTGTTCATTTCCTAAAAGCATACTTACTTCATGGTAACCCTGGCAGAGAAGATCCTATAAAGCAGTAGTGAGAGTTAGTCCTTCTCTGGGTCAGGAACGCAGTTGATGCAGAGCTGGCCGTGCGGGGACAGTGCTGCACTCACAGAGAGACTGATGGTTTGCTGCATCTCAGAAGCCCCGATAGCACCTGTGGGAATGGTGGCAACTGCTGGTGTCTACACAGACATCTTAAGCTAAGGTGCTGCAAAAGCGTAATAATAAAGTAAACAGCAAAAAAGTGAGGGAGGTCAGGAACCTGCTGCGGCTCATAAAGGGGACAGACTTTAAGTGACTTTTTCTGGCTGGTACACTTCCTTCTCAGGGATTTTTTTTTTTTCAATTTTAAGGAAACCTAATTAAAGGTTTAAGCATATGAGGAGCTGTGTAGAATACACAAGCAAGGCAAGGTTGATTTCCAAACTCTGATGAGTCACATTTTTTTTTCTGCCATTTGAATTAAAATTAAAAAAAAAAAAACTTTCCTATTCTGGTTATATGTAGCTATTTATCTTGAGATCTTGAAATATATTTCTGTGCTCAATATCAGGATCATCAATGACTGTGTATTAAATGCTTACTTGTGTGCTCCTTTTTATAGCTTTGAAGCATAGGAACACGGGTGATTAGCAACATTTACAAATTATTTACTGGATGTGATTTTAGGTTCTGATGAGGTTGCTTTGGCCTATATGGTAACTAAATATATGTGATTAAGATGTTTGTTCACCAATACTCTATGGGAATGGGTATTCTCATGGCATTGTTTACCAATTAAGTCACCGACAACACAGGAATGTGGTGTCACAATCTGTCGCCGGTTGTGTGTGACACACGGCATTACATTCAAAACACACAGACCTGTTTCCTGCCCTTGAGCACAGGACATGGTTATTCAGGTCTTAGAAGCCAGGTCTGAGAGCTCTGGGCCCCTCAGAGCATCCTTAGAGCTTGGACATCCCCCAGGGCCTGCACCTCACCCCATCAGCACCACGACACAGGTGACTCTGATTAGAATACATGGTGGCCTGTCAAGTTCAATTGGACATCTTATACGTGGGTGATTCTGTGACACTTCCAGAATCAGAGTCATATATTTATATAAAGGAAGGGCAAGGAGGGTGAGAAATGGCCTCTGCTGTCAGGACGGACCCTAAGGACCGTACTCTCTCCAGCGGACTCCATGAGGTAAAACCAACAACAGCTTTCTCGGTTACATCAGCAGCCTTGCACGACAGATGTTCGAGTTGGTTCCTGTTGTCTCACGGTGTCTCTGGATATGAATTCCTGGTATTTCCAGAATGTCTGTGCTCCGGGGGACTTCACATCATGTACCTCACTTTAGCCATCATGAATGGCTAATGAGCCAGAGAGCAAGGGCCCTTCCCTTTGTCTGTATGAAGGAGAAAACCAAATCATGGAGAATGTTCATCCTCTCCAGGGACATTCAGTCGACAATAGGGCAGAACCTAAATCCAGAGACCTGGCATTGCCCATCCATGCCAGACGGCTATGTGTACTTCATTACCTTTGCTCTCTGGAGTCTATCTGACAGGTGGCCTGGCTGTGAGATAAGGTTATCACCAACTTCTTGCCACATGAAAGAGACTGTAGAAGACATACCAAAGTCAGAGAACCTAGTACCAGGAGAACGGTGGAATCCATGTGCCACTGACACCTAAGGATGTCCAAGACTCAACAATTGCTGCCTGTTTTCCAACTGCCCAGAAGTTGAGTTCAAAGAAAGAAATTGCCATTTTTTAACAGTGCCACTTAAGATTCCTCAAATCCTGATTCCAGAAACTCAGTCTCTCTAAGACTTAGTTCTTGTTCAAAGTTGTTGTTTTTTTTTTTTTTTTTTTTTTTTTTTTTTTGCAGATTACCATGAGCATTACCCTGTGCTAGCTGGATAGGGTGGAGAAAAAGAGGAGAAATAGAATATACTGAGTTTGGTCTGATAGGAAAGACTAGGCATGCAAGGTTGAAATGAAACAATTTTAAGTCAATATTGTATAGGTTAGAATAATGTGATCCAGACAATCCAGGTACAACAGAAAACAGCAAAGGTGCTGGCAGAGTTTGGAGCCACACTGTCCCAAGAACCAGCAGCCTCACTGTGTACTAGTTACACGACCTTGACCAAGTGTCAGACTTTCTTCACTTTAGTTTGTTCATCTGCCTGTTCTGCCTGTTATCCCACGAGGGTGGTTGTTAAGGATTAGCAGTAACATATGAAGGACCTAACACAATACTAGGAATCAAAATGCAACCAGTAATGACAAGCATGTTTTTAAGGTGCCCATCTTTGTGTGGGAGAGGTGTGAGTTTTTGGTTTCAGGTTTTTTTTTTTTACTTTAAAAATATGTATTTATTTTCTAGCTCTAATATAAATGATGTGGGTTTTCACTGATTGTAGTGCTACAATGTTTCCTTTGAAATTGATATACTTATTACACAATTGTGAATAAATCAAATAGTTACGTAGTTAGTACATAGATAGCGACAATTATTACAGTTGCAAAAGAATATCTGAAGGTAAGGAAATGCAGCATAATTTGCTAAAGAATCCGTGAGCTCTTGGTATTTCTTTTTTTAATTTTTTTATTTTGATTTGTTATATATGACAGCAGAATGCATTGCAATTCATATTACACATATAGAGAACAATGTTTCATATCTTTGGTTGTATACAAAGTATATTCACACCATTCCTGTCTTCATACATGTACTTAGGGTAATGATGTCCATCTCATTCCACTGTCTTTCCAACCCCCATGAGAGGTGTGTTTTTAATAACTGATGGCTTGTGGCACTTAGTCACACCTCACCGTCACCTAAAGAGGCCCTGATACAGCCAGACAAGGAGTACTCTGTGATGACAACTTCCCTTGGACTCTCAAGTTTATAAAAGGTGCTCATTGCATAACCATGCCGACAACTTACTGGAGCCCAAGACTCCTTTTTGCTTCTTCCTTCCAAAGCAGGTGTCTTTATTCCAGAGGTCAAGACAAAATGAATTTCATGGAAATTTCTAAAAAAAAAAAAAATGTAAGAGTAGGTGATATAAATGAGCTAAGGAAAGAGAAAATGTGTACTTTTTTTTCTGGGAGTTTGGGTGTTGCAGATTATCTGCATAGACTACAACACATAAGAACTAGTGAGCAAATCTTTTCCGCACCTCTTGAGGTTTTAGTTTGTGATTTTAAGTCAACGTAGAATCTGCTGGGCTGTTGTCAGTATCCTCTGCTCCGGTTTGTGCTCAGGAAGCTGAGAAATGTATATTTCTCCACACCCTGAGATGCTGCCCTGTGTAGTCTCTGAACTGTTTGTGCAAGGACTGAGCACCAGCAACATTTCTGTTTTCACCCATTGGTTTCCTAGCTGTAAGATCTCTTTAAATGGGCACACAATTTCCTGCATTTATTAAGGACATTCATCTCCCCATTGATTTATCCTGACACCCAGATCCACCTAGATCCTAGGATGGATGGGGCATCTTCACTCTCTTGATGATCTCCATACCTCCAATTCCAGCATGTCCAGAATGGATTTCATCATCTCCTCTGCACCCCATCCTGCCTCTCCTCCAACACCAGCTGCCCACATGTAATCATGCATCACTCAGCAACCAGGAGCCATTCTGAGAAATACAGTCTGTAAATACATTGTCATGTGACCATCACACAGTGTACTTACACAGACCTAGATAGGACAGCCTACTACACACCTAAGCCTCCTATGCACCATATATACAGCACAGTCTATTGCTTCTGGAACTGTGATGAACAAAATAGTGCCAGATTCTATCAACCACAAGAAAAAATTAAGCAACCAAGAGAAGTAGTTAATGTGAGATGGCAGGCTGCTGCTAGTGTAACATGACATACTCTTTCACAGTTTACTATTTTTTTTTAGCAAGTAAGAACATACTCTAAAATGACATTAAAGAGTATAGTGAATACACAAACCAGGAACAGTCATTTATGACCACTATCAAGTATGATGTACTGTATGTAACTGCACGTGCTATACTGTTGTATGACTGGCAATGATGTTTGTGTGTACCAGCATGGAGCAGACCAAGAGTGACACATTGCACTGTAACATTGTGATGGCTGCATTTCTAGCATCTCCACTGTAATCTTATAAGACTTAGTATACATGATCTGTTGTTGACAGAAACATCATTATGAGGCCCGTGACTGTACCCAAACTAGAACCCAGGCATCTTCTGCCCCGTTTCCACTGTCTCCTGAACTATCACCACATGCTGTCATTTCTAGCCATTTCTCACTCTTGCTGCTCCTCCCCATTCCCATAGTCAGACCGCCATCATCTTTTGCCTGCCCATTACTTTCTCACAGTGGCCCAACTTGTACCCTTTGTCCACCCTCTGTGCTACAGTCACTTCAGCCTTTCTAAAAATGAGGAATGCATATCTCTTGTCTACCTAAAGCCCTTCAGAGATCCCCTGCCCTGGGATAAGGATGAATGCCTGAATGAAACCACAAGGCCCTGAGTAATCTGGACCCTGTGAACCGCGCCAGCTCACCTCTTCCCAAGCTTTACCCTGGGTGTGCTGTACTCACCACCTGAGCATGCTTCCAAACTACCATGCTCTCTCTTGCCTTGGAGCCTTTGCACATGCTTTCTTCTGCCCAACCCTTGTGGCATCACTCTCCACCCCCTTAATTTCCTATTTGCATCCTTTATAGTAAAGGTATCCAGTGGGAAGGCTTTCCAAGCACCCCTGCCGTCCCCAAGTCTGAACAAGCGCTCTTCCTGAGCTCTTCTCACAATAGACCCCTTCATTGTAACTGGAAGTTTCCACTCTCTTCACACTCCACACGATGATGAGGCTCTCAAGGACTAGGAGTAGCTCTTGGCCCCTGGTTCACAACAGGAGTTGCAGCAAATATGAGAAGGAACGAGATCTGGAAGTTCTTGTATCATGAACTTCCCTCAGTGAGAGAAGGGAAGAAGATCAGAATTAAGGCATAAACAGGAATAGCCTCGATTTCCAACCTAGCTGACCACAAGTCCTAGCGTCTCTGGTGGACAGTGTATTCACTCTTCCATGTAAACACAAACTGAGAAAAAGAATGCTCCTGTTTTATTTATTCTGAACTCTGAGAGCCGAGCATACATCTCTAAGTGGAACAAAGTGTGACCAATCAACCAGACTCAAATTATATGTCTCTTTACAAAGTAGCGTAAATTTGACAGTTTTATTGAGGGAAAAAAAATGAAACAAGAAAGTGTTCTCTTTTACCATAATTATTCAAATATTTTAGGTGAAAAGGGTCTCTCTCTCTCGCTCTCTCTCTCTCTTTTTTTTTTTTTTTTTTTGTCTTGGAAAGACTGAAATGGCGCGATATTTCTGGAGCAGTATTTTTAACACAGCATAAATTAAACCTCTCTGCACCCACATCATTCATTAATGGGTGTGTTATTCCAGGTTGATGTATTGCCAGTCTATTATTTTGCAAACCATTACATTATCACAGCTGCTAAGCTGCATAACTTAAGAATTCAGAATACAAGAGCCTCTCTATAGTCGGGTGTGTGTGTGTGTGTATGGTGCTTACATTCTGAATGTATTCATGCAGGGAAGTGTGAGACGTTACCAAAAACACATACAGCAGACGGCTTTTAGTGGATATTTATTACCATTGAAAGCAGACAGCCAAGAACTGTTCAGACACATCAGTGCATTCACACATATTATTATCCACCCCCCTCATCCTGCATACAGTTTTGTTCCTTCTATAAATATATGCCTCTCTAGAGAACAAGAACATGGACTTTTAGGGGCTCTAATTCTCTGGTTCACAGAATACACTGAAGGTCATTTCCCCATGTTGGTTATTCCCAAGCAATTTTAAGTGACCTAAACTTACTTGGTCAATCAAAATTAATTTTATTTCTCACAGCAGCATATTGTCACGTTAAATGCATGACTCCTCCTCTTGGGCAGAATGCGATTGCTTGTTGGCTCGGGGTTGGGAATGACAAGCAATCCTTACCGATTCCATTCAGGAGTTTTCATTCCTCAAACTGGTATAGGAAGCAGGATTGAAAATCTTTGTTCAGATGGTCAGGATTCCCAGGAGCTTCAGCATCCTGCTCCAAGAGATGAGTGTGGAGCTAAGCAGGAAACTGGGACAGTGGTTCCCTCTGCAGACCACTTGTCTTTTCTCTTGTCTCATGACTCCCATAGTGTCCTGAGTCAAATGCCATGACTTACCCAGAGTGTCCCTTTTCCACCTTGGCTTTGCTTTGGTAGAAAGATTTGAGAAGTTTTGAAAACTCCCATGGCTCAGCCTGCACCCCAGACCCGTCGTATATCAAAATCTCTGGGAATAGGCTCCATGGGTATTGAAATCTCCTCATGATCCTCCTGAGCAGGCAGCATTGAGAACAACTGCCCCCAAGGTAATGTGACTGCCAAGATAAATTGTCCAGGCAAGCTGCTGGCGTAAGGAAATTAGCTACTTCTTGTATTTTCTGATGTCTTCACATGAAAGAGGGAGAAATGGGAGGATGGTGTTGGATTTCTTTTTTTTTTTTTTTTTTTTGGTTTACAGGGTCATTCTCAATACTAGAAAACAAATATTTAAGCTCCCTGGGAGCTGGGTTTATGTTCCTGGGACATCCTAGGTGGTGCCCTGCACACTGAGACCACTCTCAGGATAGGAGAGTGCAGCCTTCTGAAGTATAGAACCTCATACACAGGACTTCTTTCCCAGTCCAGCTACTCCTGCAGGCTGCTTTTCCCCACTGAAGCCTGGAATCAGACCCTTCTGGTGTATTTCAATCCTCCATATTGCAGACATGTTCGAAAAATCAATTATGTGTTCTTAGGGAACTTCTTATCAGTGTTTTAAAAAGAGATCTCCTACAAATCACTCTAACAAAAGAAATACTCTCCACCTATGTAATAGAAAAGTTTCTTTGAATGGGAGAGCACTTGCCTGGCACGTGGGAGTCACTGGGTTCAATCCTCAGCACCACATAAAAATAAATAAATAAAATAAAGATATTCTGTCTACAACTAAAAATATATTTTTTTTAAAAAAAGTTTCTTTAACCAAATGGTTGAAAAAATCCACTTTATTTTGTATGGATACATTAATAAACCTTTGACAATAATATTATCTTGTATACATAAAACAATATGGAATAACATATGACATGGATGTTTGCTCTTTGATCTGGGAGTGAAGGAACCACATCTGTGGGTTGATTATTATTTACTTATTTGTTCATTTGTTTATTTATTTATTTATTTCCTTACTGTTTACTCAATTAACTAACTGCTTCAAAGGACTGCCCCAAGGCCCCAGAGTCCTGGGCAGTGTCTGGCATATAGATAGGAAAAATGAATATTCACTGAATGAATATTGAATAGATGAATAAAAAAGAATACCTTCCTGATCATAAAGTCAATGCTTTCATAAAACAAAAGTGTCCTCCAAGAAATAGGATTGCAATGTGCCTTCTTTTCCTAAGCACATAAGTATCCATTTCATCATCGATCCTAACAAAGTGACTTATTTTAGAATGGTAGTTCTTTGTAGTAGAGACTTTGGTTATGTATATAAAGCCTCTTCAAACCTGACTACACAATTTAATATCTTTGAGTGTGTGGATATTCTGTTTCTTTCTCAATCAGAAACTGGGTATTTTGAGATACATTGTAAATAAGCCTCTAATCATTTTCCTATGTTGCTTTCTGACTTTTCTCAATAATGACAAGGTTACATTTTCACATGCACAGATTGCTTCCAAATGGTCCCCCCAATGTTTGTATTGGAGCTTAATGAGGGAAGCCAGAAAGCCTTAGAAGTTTATTGACCCCAGAAATGTTGTCCCAATCCTACCAAACAACAACAGCCTCAGAATACAGATGGCCATAGGAATACAATAGCTAGGACCCAACACTGTCTTATTTATAAACATAAAACAATATGTTATTGTTACTTAATATCTACTACATATTATCTTATTTAATATCTACTACATATTATCTTATTTAATATCTACTACATATTATCTTATTTAATATCTACTACATGCTGGACAGTGTTCTGGGCCCACGAGCTATATAACAGAGTCTCTGCTTTCATGAACAGATGGCAGTGTGTTAGGTGGCTATAAGGTCTCTAATGGAAAGTAAAGCCTAGCAAGGAGTGAGTGGAGATGAAGCACTTTCTATCCGAGTTGGTTCTCTGTTGAGATGATTTTCAAGAAGAGACATGTAGGGAGCAAGCCATGCAGTCACAGCCGAAAAGAAC
The DNA here is from genome assembly GCF_052094955.1 of Ictidomys tridecemlineatus. Taxonomy (NCBI): domain Eukaryota; kingdom Metazoa; phylum Chordata; class Mammalia; order Rodentia; family Sciuridae; genus Ictidomys; species Ictidomys tridecemlineatus. The sequence continues at coordinate 97,382,219 of NC_135486.1, forward strand.
CTCCCAGGCAGAGGAAGCCCGGTGTGAGGCCAGAGTGCCCTTGATGAACTTGAGGGCTGGCATAGGGGACTGGAGCTGGAGGAGAAGGAAGGGGTGGGGGCTACTGATGAGAAGAAGGGGCAGAGAGGCATTTGCAGCCCAGCTGACACAGTGTTGTGTGAGCCATGATAATAAACGTTGGGTTTTACTGTGAGAGAGAGATGGAAAGATCAGTGAGGGTTTGGGGATGGTGGGTGACCGTAGCTGACACTTGGCCATTTTATTGAAACAAGGGTGGAAGCAGTGTGACCCATCAGGCCATTAGTGCAGTGATCTCAGTGAGCAACGATGATGGTTTAGACTAGAGCATACCCTGGAGGTGGTGAGAGGTGAATGGATTCTGGATTTGTCTAGAAGGGAGAGCAGACAGGATTTGCTGATGGATGGGGTGTGGAAAGAGGGGAGACAGGAGTCAGGAGTGGACTGGAGCTGCTACAGAACAAAGCTGACACTTACTAGGAGGAGAGCTGCCGTGAGAAGAACCATCTGGGATGGGGGAGTCTTAGAGTTCTTTTTCAGATGCATTAAACTTGAGATGATGAGTAAAAAATAGAATGGAGATATTTAATAGGATGTTAAAAACACAAGTTCTGCCATTATGTGCAAGGTCTGGCCTGGAGAGCGTGTGAACATTATCAGGGTGGTCAGAGCTGGTCTGTAAGGATGATGTGCATTTCTTCCCAGCTCCACAACACTGATGACACATGGGGACCTGAAATGGGCTGTGGAGGGAGAAAATACATCACAGAAATTCACCAAGTACAAATCAGGACTCTTTTCCCCCTCAACAACCAATGGTTTAACAGGTACCAATGCGTCCCTGGAGGATGGTTCACAGCCACAGGACTAAGTGATTGGGGCTTGGGGGTTATATGTGGATGGACACAAGGACACATCAGAGGACTTGGACCCTAGTACACTCTAAAGTATAGAGACCAGTCCTATGAGGAGGAACCAGCAAACAAGACTAACAAGGAGTGGCCAGTGAGGAAGGGAGGGAGGGATTGAAGAGAAAGTTCCAGAAGGGGATGGTGGGATGATGAATCTTGGAATGATGCTGACAGTCAAGTAAGACAAGGACTAAGAAGTCACCTGATTACAGGGATCACCAAAAAAAAAAAAAAAACTGCACAGCTGGCGTACATCAGCACCACCTGGGTGTTTGTAAACACTCGGATCATGGCTTCCACCGCAGATATACTGAGTCTCATTCTCAGGAGCACATAAGGTAGACCAAAGTTTGAGAAGCTGTACCTTAATAGATAGTTTTCTGGAAATAGGAACCAGTGGGGTACAGAAAAGAGCACAGAACAGAAAGGGGAAATAATGCTGACAGAAGAGGTAACATGCTCTCAGGACAAGTTTTACCTATCCTGAAGTCAGTTCTGGGCAGTGTCGTGGGAGACCATGACAGAACTGGTGGGGAAAAGACTGTGACAACCAAAGCAGCAGTGAACCTTCCTCCCCCCAGCACCATGGAAACCAGGGCTCTGATTTTAAACACTCCTTAAACCACCATCTCAGAAATGTGCATAGGCAGTTTCCCTAGCTTGTCTTCCTTGTCAAGAAAGAGGCTGGAAGACCGATTTCATTCTTTTATGTTGGTCACCTATGTCAAAAGTCAGCAACCCACCCTGGAGCTTAGCATTCCTAAGATCTAGCCAAAGGAAAAACCTGTTTTTGTTTTGTTTTGTTTTGTTTTGCGGGGAGGGTGGTTTTTTTTTTTTAGTTTTTTTTGGTTTTTGTTTTTTGTTTTTTTGCCTGTAAAAAAAATCAATATCTTGATGTAATAGCGTGTCAGGGCTTCATAATCCAGCTGAGTCCCAGAATATATTTAGAAAGTATAATTTAGGGTCAAGTCAGCCATCAAATGTCCAAAATGAGCAAGTCCTAATTTGAACCCTGTGTTTGAGGATTTAGAACTATTCTGTAAAAGAAAATGGATTTGAACTGAACTGAAAGAAATCAGGTTTTTGATATGAGGGTCTGTTTTTACTGGTTCTTCCTAGAGTTCTTACAAAAAAAATTTTTTTTTGATTCTGCCAATTAGATTCAAAGAAAGTCAGCCCACATCGTCCCTGTGTAGATATCCCCATGGAGGGTTTTTTCCCCCTTGGTGTCCCCCAGGTAATAATTTGCATAGTTTTCCTTCCTTACCCCTTTTCATTTTCCTCTTAGGTAAGAGGGTGCCTGAGGCACATGAAATTCAAATCTGTGAAAGAGAAGTTTAAAATTGGACACTTGGTGTGACTCCCTCCTTCAGTGCTGATGTCTGTGAATTAGTGCACTTTGTACCCACGTGGAGTCTCCAGGTCTGAGTGTGGATGAACAGGTCCTAGGGCTCCCAGAGTGCTCCCCTTTTGCAGATGTGGAAAAGTCTTACTTTGCACTGCTATGGGCCATAGCTAGGTCCATCCCTGCAGAGAGTGCTACAGGTGGTAACTTCTGGAATGACTCTCATTAATATGCCAACCTTGAGGCTGGAGTTGTGGATCAGTGGTAGAGCACTTGCCTGGCATGTGTGAGGCACTGAGTCTCAGCACCACATATACATAAATGAATAAAATAAAGGTCCATCAATATCTAAAAAAAAATATTAAAATAAAAAAGGTCAAGAGATTTTTTTAAAAAATAAATAAAGATTCCAACCTTGGTCTTAAGGATTTTGTCCTATTCTAGAAAATAACATTAGGAGGTGGGGCCTTTACCTTCATGATTGGATTAATGCCAAAAAAAAAAAAAACTTAAAACACCCCAGAGAACTATGTTGTACCTTCCATCATGTGAGGCCACACCATAAAGGTACCATCTATGACCAGATACCAAATCTGCCTGCTGATATTAGACATTTCAACCTTTAGAACTATGAGAAATAAGTTTTTCTTGGTCACAAATAATCCAATATATAGTATTTTGTCCTAACAGCCAGAATAAGCTAAGACATAGTACTCAAAGGGAAGGAAAGGAGAGGCCACTGTCTTGTCTCTCAGGCTCCAGTTCTGGTTTTCAAGTAGCAAAACATTTAAAGAATGAAGCTAAGGGGTGGGGGATGTGGCTCAAGCGGTATCGTGCTTGCCTGGCATGCATGGGGTGCTGGGTTCAATCCTCAGCACCACATAAAATAAAATAAAGATGTTGTGTCCACTGAAAACTAAAATTAAATATTAAAAATATTCTCTCCTCTCTCTCAAAAAAAAAAAAAAAAAAGAATGAAGCTACTTTCAAAAAGAATCCTCTGGAAACACACAAGGGCATTTGTTGATTTGAAATCAGCAACACAGAATGATATGCTCACATCAGCCTGCTGGGTAGTCAGACTCCACTGGTCTCATGCCCAACCAGCAGGAGCCAGGCTCCCCAAGCCACATGTCAATCCAGTTTAACATGACCTCTCGGGGAAGTACCTAGATCCTGTGGCATTGGTTCTCAGACCCAGGGTTCATTTGCAGATCATCTTCACTGCCCTTTATTTCTAGCAGAATCCCTGTACATGTGTTTCATCCTGTAGCAGTACTGGACCAAACATGCCCGGAATTAAACAAAAATATCTTTGGGATTCTGTGACCTCCTTTTCCCTTCTGCCATATGGCCTTAAGGTGGCATGAGAGAAACAAAGATAATGTGTCTTAGAATAAGGCCTGTGCAAAGCAAGAAAAGCTCTATCCTTTGAGACCCACTGATCAGAAATGGGCCATTTTTGAGAGTTTATTTCCACCTCTATGATGCCATTAGGGCCTAATCCTTCATCTTAGCTCTTGGGGCTGTGCCTCTATTTGCCCTCGTCATTCCATGAAATAGGACCCCATACAGGCATTATAAACTCAAATGCCTACTGAAAACAGGCAGGGAAAATAAATGCAGAACAATAAATAAGGGATGACTTACAAACAGGACCCTTAGCAAATGAGGCCAGGACTTGAATTCAGCTTTCCACAGGGATGCTAGGGCTGACGTTCTGATCTTCCAAAAGAAAAATCTTTATGCATATTTCTTATATTTAGGAAAAATGTATATGTATGAGACTGAGAAAGACATAAAATATCTGAATTTTTATATGTTGGCATTGAATTCCACTTTAAAGAAAAAAATTACATGCTAAACAAAGCATGTTTGCAAGCCACATTTGGCCTATAAGATGCTGGTTTCTAACTTCCACAAGAAAATTGCACTGTTTCCCCAAATATTTATGTATTCTCTCTCCCCCAGTTTTGGATTTCACAAAAAAGAAGACACTTTTATACCAAACACCTACCCTTGGAATAGATCTTCAGGCCCTCCCGCTTGCATCGTAATCCTATGCTAAATCAGAACATTATTATTTTTTTAAAAACTCTTTTGACAGGTCAAATGCAAAATTTAAAATACATTTGAATAAATTGAATACATGTCCTCCAGCTATGGGAAGAGTGTACCTAAGGCTTTCTTCCCTAGTAACAGGACTAGAACTTCAGAGGCAGCTGAACCTCTGTCTAATTATTGCCAGATAGGGCTTCTTCTCATCAGCCACATCCTTTTGTTTGGGGCACGTCTTCCCCATTGTGACCATGAACCATATCAAACAATTAGATCCAATGAAGCAATCACACCACCACCTAGAGGTGTATTTTGCAGCTCAGTCAAATTTGCAGACCACCAGTGTGTGGTCCTACTTGACACCACAAGAACCCAACTGGTGTTCTTTTTGATCAAGGTGCTTGACTGGTAACAGCTCAACTAAAACCTTCTCGTTCTGAGTCATTTCTTTCACATAGATGGAGTAGAATTCTGGGGTTTTAGCCAAGTCCTTGAGCAAGAATGTGAAAATATTCACAGCTCCTTTTCCTGATTAAAACATGGGCTGAACCCACAGGAACGCTTCGTCTCACCGTGATGTCAAAGTGAAATGATGCTTCAGCTGGGTGAGACTGCAAGTCAGACCTCTCAAATGGCCCTTCTAAATATCCACAGCACTTGTCACATCCACAGCAGTGATTTATCTCTTTAATTTTAATCTCACAATGTCCTCACTGGTGTGCTTTCTGCCGGATGAGGCAACTGTGAAATGACTACCTTCTAACCCTTGACCAAAAGCTTCCTGGGGACATCTGACACCCAGGAGAAGCAGATCAATGACAAAGTTGGCCATTCATTACTTTAATGCCTCGACACTATGGCCTCAGTAAATTCAACAGTAAATATCAATAGACCTGGGCTGTGTTTTCTCAATCCCCCAGTGAAATTATTTTATGGAGTTAAGATTTAATTCATTTTTTTTTGAGGGCTGTTGTTTAGTGTACTTTTTTTTTTTTTAAGACGGGAAGAGTGTTAATCAGCTTCTCATCACTTCAACGAAATACCTGAAAAAATCAGCTTAAAGGAAAAAAGGTTTATTTGGGCTCATGGTCTCAGTCCATGGTCCACTGACTCCTATGTATTAATTGTTCTGTGGTGAGGCGGAACATCATGGTGGAGCGGGAATGGTGGAGAAGAGATGCGCATTTCATGATGTCCCTGGAAGCAGAGTGAGATGGAGGAAGGGGCCAGGGACAAGATATAGTCCCCAAGGGCACACCCCCAAAGGTCCTCTCCCTTCAACCAGGTCCTATTCCCAAGAGTCCATTCAGCTATTACTCTATCAGTGGACCAATCCATCCATTGGTGACGTTAGAGCCCTCCTGATCCAATCACTTCTTAAAAGCCCCACCTCTGAACACTGCAGAATAGGGGATCAAGAATATTCAGCACATGAGCTTTTGGGGGACATTCTAGACTCAAATCACAGCATGGAGCAATTCATTCCAGCCCTGAACTGGAGTCAACTAAGTGACTGGGGACTTAGGCACGACATGGGCAGCACTGACAGAATATGAAACCAAGGTAACCCACGAGAGTTTGATGGAAACGCAGATCCCTAAAGTAGGGCTCATAGACAGGCGAACGAGTTACGAGTCTCATAGTGTTAGATGTGACTGGAGAAGCTGAGAATGAAACAGATGGAGACCAGAGATGTCTGGGAAGCAGCTGATTCAAAGCAGCGATAGGAGAGAGAGTCTGGAGGAGCCACATGAACTACTAGCCTAGCTACAGGAAAGTCTGGGCACATTCTGAGGTGTGGAAGGGTGGCGCAGGTAAAGTGCCATCTTGCTCAGAAAGTCAGTAAAAATGCTTCTGAAGCTTTCTCCAAATGATCACTGTTCTTTCTGATACTCAGTTCCCTTTCAATTCCCACCCTGTTAATTCCTTTTAAGAGATGATCAAACATATGTGATTTCATGTGCTTACCTGTTTTACTTTTGCTGCCAGGAAACTCAAAAGTTTATGTGAGCGCCCAACCTCAGTAACTCACCCATTCTATGAGCAAGTGAAAAATGACGTCTTCACACTTATTTTTAACTCACTTTCTCCTTTTTAAAAATATTGGATATTATCCCTAATTTCCTACTGAATCCTTAGGTCCCATGTAGTTCCACTACATCGTGTGCTTATATTTTGCCAAGCAGTGTACAATCCTATAACTTTCTGTTTCATTTGTGTTAGTTTCTGTGAGGGAAACCAGAACAGTGGAAATATAGTCAATCGAGAGTTAAAAATAGAACAAAGTATGCAACTTCCCTTCTTTTGGCAGGACTAATTGTCAGGGGGGTGCATCAAAGACGCTTTCAGGTAAGCTGAGACATGGGAACACGATGCTCTGGACAGGGCAGTTCATTTGAAACGGTGAATTCATTTGAAATGGTAGTCCCTGACAGGGACACTCCATTTCACCCCATTGTGTGTTGAGGTCCCTGGGAACTTGGCATATCCCTTAGTTGAAGAGGCACAGAGAATACACCATGAGGGGATCCCTAGCAGGAGGCAAGAGGGGCATGTTCTAATTCTGCATCTTCCTGCATCTCCCACCTTTAGCACCAATGTCTGAGGATGACTGTTGTGCAGAATCCAAACCCAGAGTCCAGATGGTTGGAAAAGAGGTATTTTCAACTTTTTGATTCCCATTAGGATTCTGGAAGCCTCTTTCTCTCCTTTTCGTTCTATACTTCTATTTTTTTTTCCTTTTGAAATGTTACTGTCCGTGTTCTCAAGCGTCCACTATCAGATGCACAAATAACAATAGCTTCCAGGGGGAAAGATTTGCTGCTGCCGGCCCTGGGCCAGAGCCAGGGAGAGTAGGAAAGCTGAGAACACTTAGGAAAACTGCAGCATTCAGACAGCAGTTTCGGGACAATGGTTCAATTCCATTAGGGACGCTGGCTCAGAATCCCTCCCTGAACCCGGCCTCAATATCTCTTCCAAGAGAACTTTTGAGTCCCACGCACCCCAGATACCTTGGCTTTCATTTTTGTTTAATTTTAAGAACCACCTATTACAGGAACCTAGTACCATGATTTTGTTTGTTCACGGAGAGAAAGAACAGAAGGTGAGGGACTACAAGGCTTCTGTTGTGAGTCAGGTTTACTCAAGAGTTCCAACTGGTACATTCCCAAATGCTCATTCTGGCTCTTAGCGGTTTCTGCAAACCTCTGACCTGGAGATGTGAGCTGTCACCTTCTAGGGCTTATCCACCTTGCCTGCATGGTGGGGATACAGTTGCTCAGTTAAGTGCCAGGAAGCAAGATTTGTCTCCCTGCAGGCCAAGATGCTCTGGCCAAGGGAGGTCTCCTGAGCTGGCAGCACTTCATCCCTGGATTGAGTTAACTGGAACCGCCAGGGTCAAGGAGCACCTATCAAGATACACATTTTCCCTCCTCCTTCCCCAGCCCAGACATGGCCGCTGGGAAGGTGAGGAGGAGAGTGCACTCTGCAGACAGCTGGGCCAGGCTGGGCCTTTGGAAAGGAGAGGAAAGCACCTGTCTCAATGCTTACCCTTTCCTCTTCTTCCCACACCTCCATGTTCCCTGTTCCCCTTTGGATGGGTCTCATGTCTTCAAGAAAATGACCAGGAGTCGATTCACACACAAAGAAAGTTACTGACCTCACCTGGACAGACAAGAATGGAAAGTTTGTTTAATGAGCTCTTACTATGATCACGGCTCCCTTCCACGGATCTGTTCTCCCTTGATGGCCTGACCAGTTCTTTGAGACTGGCCTGTCTTTGTGTCCCCACTTCACAGAAGAGAAAAGCAGAAGATAGAGATCAAATCATTCACCCAGGAGTAGGCAGCCAGCAATGGCAGAACTTGGGTTTGAATCCAGACAGTCTGAATTCAGAGAACTCTCCAGAGGAAAGCTGGTTGGGGTTGAAACTGAAGTGTACCATCTCCCTTCTCCTCCTACATCCATCATCCCTGGAATTTCTAAGCTCTACTTCCCCACATTTTCTTTTAACCAAAAGTTTGGTTTGGGTTGGGTTTTTTGTTTATTTGGGGTTTTGTTTGTTGTTTTTGTTTTGTTTTGTTTGGGTGCTAGGGATCAAACCCAGAGCCTCATGCATGCCTGGCCTGGCCAGCCCCTTACCGCTGAGTCACACCCCCAGCCCCATATGTTATTGCTTTAAGATCAGTTGCTGTGGAGGATGTAGCTCAATGACAGAGCACTTGCCTAGCATACTCATGGCCCTGAGTTCGATTCCCAGCACCAAAAGAAAGTTAAGCTGTTAATCACTGAATATTGCTGGAGAACCCATACTGTGCCAGGGCTTGTTTATTCAGAAAGTTCACAGTGGGGGCCTTTGTTTCCCAGGTGTTAGGGTCACCACTTTCAGGCACTAATGATCTCTGTCACTCCCATAGAAGCAGAGACAGCTATTGCAAAGAAGTGGAGTGGGGTGAGGTCGGGGGTATGTGTGGAGCCCTTACCACTAGGGGCCTGGAAAGACTTCAAGTCTTCACCCGTATCTCAACCCGAGGAGTTGTGTTTCTAAAATATTTCTCATGTTTCCAATGAAGATTTCATTTGGGAAAAGGTTTTCATGACTGAAAAAAATAAAAAGAAAGAACTAAAGATCACTCTTCTAGGTTGCTGTGTTAAGCAGTGCTTCTCAAACCTCAATGTATTAAGGAATCACTTGCAGATCTTGTCAAATGCAGATTCAAGCCAGGTGAGGTGGCGCACACCTGAAATCTCAGCAGCTTGGGAGGGTGAGGCAGGAGGATAGAGAGTTCAAAGCCAGCCTCAGCAAAAGTGAGGCACTAAGCAACTCAATGAGACCCTGCCTCTAGATAAAACCCCAAAATAGGGCTGGGGATGTGGCTCAGTGGTTGAGTGCCCCTGAGTTCAATCCCTGGTACACAAGAAAATAATAATAATAATAATAATAATGCAGATTCAACCCACATGTCTGACAAGCTCTGGATTGGTTGCTGCTGCTAGGTTCCAGGGAGGATGCTTCATGGTCAAGGTTCTCAAGTGTCCTTGGGAGATCTCTAAGAATGGATGATTGTCCTTTCTCATTTGATTCAGAGACAGACAGATGCACATTGCCCTGTTAAATCTCTAGCTGTCATCTTTACCATAAATAGTTTACAGGGACATTCAGGCAAGATCAGTAGTGACTGTCCAACCCACTCAGTGAGAAATAAAATTCCCGTGGCTCAGGGGGTAATAAGACAGAAAGCACTAGACAGCACATCTGGATTCCTTCCTGAAATGCATTCCTTTCTTCTACACTGAAAACATTAACAGTAAGACCCATTCTGCAAGGGGCTGTCTCTCCCTGATGCCCCACCAAAGTCAAAGAATCTATTATGAGAAGTTCACATTCTCCAGATTTGGTAGTCCTGCCGACCTGAACAGTCCAGGGCCTTAAGAAATCTGTAACCTTTTCATGATTAAATGGATTGTATGTAATTCTAAAGTCCCCTGCACAGATTAGAGGCATATTGTGGTCTTTGGACATGAAGGAAGTCATTTTCATTTCCTTCTCTGTTTGTATAAATATCAATAAGTAGATCTGAGACACCTCCATAGCCTACTGTCTGATCAAATTTTTTTTGTTATTATTTTCTATACTATCTCAAATGTGTTCCTTTCTGTTCAATTGAGAGTTCCTTCTTTTAAAAAAGAAAGCATGTTTGACGCGGCATTCCACGTCAAATGTGGCACTCACTCCTGCTTTGGAGTGATTTCATTTTGTCTTCTCCTCCCTTACAGCTGGGACCTAGTTCATTTTAGGTGGGAAGCAAACTCTGAAATCATTAGGTTTTCGACTTAGGTTAGAAATCTTGCTCAGTTAAATTGTAGGATGTCCTCGTTAATAACAGGAAGTCAGGTTCCCAGATCAGCAACGTTTATATCCTTTGTGCTTCCAGATGATGCAAACTGAGTGTGTCGCCTGCAGTTTCCTGGTGGTCAGGGAGGAGAGAGAGAGACTAATAAATGACCCAGGGATGAGTCACTCATTTCTAAAACAAGAGTCTAAATGCTCTTTGTTGGATGCAGAGTGTAACCTCTGAATGTTCTGGACTCTGGTCCCCAGAGACAAAGAAGTGAACGATTCAAAATCTTGGTTTCAAGGCTTATTCTTGATAGTGGGGATCTCGTGTACCAAAGTATCATATCATTAAGAGGAAAGTTTAGTTTAGGAACAAATGCATCTTTCTAATACCTAGGCAATACATGGGCTCTTATGACATAGCCCTCAAGTTTCTATTGCTTTTAACAAAATATTTTAATTATTTAATTTCCATATGGAAGAGGCAGGAAAAAGTTGGGTGACAAGTTATTACATGTAGATTTTCCATTTTGAGTATGGACAAAGGATTATTTATTAACTCCTTCGGTAGGCTATCTACTCTGCTAGAGCATCCATCCTGTGATACTTCAAAGGTAGGAGGTGGTCTTTTGAAGCTGTGTCAAGAAATGAAGCTGTGGACAGTCAAAACAGCAAAGGACACGGATGGCTTCTGTTTCTTTCAATCATCCTAAGTCCAAGAATAAAGGAGAATAGTGGGCCTAGACCCAGGGCTCTCAACATGGCCCCAAGGCCAGGACACTTGTCTCACTTGGAAACTTGTTAATGCAAATCCTTGAACCCTCTGGTAGATCTACTGAGTCACAAACACACATTAGGCCCAGAAATATGTTTTAGCATCCCTTCCAGACAATTCTGAAGCAGGTTAATGTGAGGGAGCCACTAGCCAAGACCCACGAGGGTGGGAACTTGGCTGGACATTAGAGACTCTGAATACTGAAAAATATCAACACCAGCCAGGCACAGTGCTGTCTGCCTGTAATCCCAGCAACCTGGGAGGCTGAGGCAGGAGAATAACAATTTAAGGCTAGATTTGGCAACTTAATGAGACCCTGTCTGAAAATAAATTAAAAAGGCTGGAGATGTAGCTCAGTGGTAAAGCACCCTTGGGTTCCATTTCCAGTGCCACAAAAAAGTGGGGGAGGGGATTCATTCTACTCTTTTTTTTTTTTTTACAGTTCATCAAAAAAAAAATAAAGTCTAAACTACTTTCCCTTATAAATTTTCAGATATTTTCATCCCCTGGCAGGTGTAACTACATTTTCTTTCTCAAATCATTAAAGGGCATTTCATTTCTTTCCATTGGGTATTTATCTGGCCCTCCTGGCTCTTCCATTTCAGAGTTACCTCAGCTTAGGAAGGATGAAGTTTCCCTTTATTCCAAATAAGGAAAAGGACCTCTTGCAAATTGAGGGACACACTGCATGAAGGATTAAGTAAATATTTCACTTCTAGGGTCCAGCAGAAACTGGTAGGACATAGGATGCAAATAGAAGGAATTGACTGATACAGGTAGCAGGGCAGGTAACCTGGCCTCACTTCCTCTCCATCTACTTCCACCTGCAGGTCCTTGGTGCCCTATAGGCAGCTAGTCCTCTGCCCCGACAGTAGGATGTCAAAATCCCCTGACTCAGGCAGATGGATGAGGGCCTGACCTATCTGGCTCCTCTTTAGGTCTCTGTCACTGGGGTTGCCTCTTCCTGTATATTTTCAGCCTGTTTTGCTTTTGATTCACCTCCCCCCAGTTGACCTGAACTCCGGATTCATCATTCACAGATACTTTTTAATAATTTTCTTGAACTCAAAGATTCATCTTAACCTTTAAATTCTGGATGACTCTGGATGCCTATGCCACTCTCCTGATTTCCAATTTGCCTAGACCTCCTACCCCAAGATAATTGTTCGTTCTTGATGTTTTCAGTGTCTGTCATCAAATCCTAACCCATATCTACCATTCTCAGTCAGCCAAAGATACAAAGCATACCACACCACCTATGGTCAGGCTAATTTAAATGGTTCCAAAAGACAGCTCTCCAAATAAATATTTTTATCTGTAAATGATCTTAATGAGAAATTACAGCTTGAGTTATTCAGCAGAAGTCTAAGCAGCTCACTAAATTAATAAGCTTATCCTAAAACCGGACTGATTTTGTGCACAGCAAAGGATTCATTTTTTGGCTTACTTTGAATATATAATACAAAAGTCCATTTCAGTTGTATTATTTGGCTTTTTCTGTCATTTATGTTTTGAGTGTTATTTCAAAAAGGGAATTTTGTTAAAATAATAAAAATATATATATATTTTAATTTAACCTATTACCTATAAATCCCTTCACAGAAGTTTCCAGATTTCCCTAGCATGAACTGTCATCCCTTGGACACCATGCAGCTACCAAAATCCCTGGATGCTCAAGTCATTTATATAAAATGATGTGATATTTTCTTAGAATCCTTGCATATCCTCCTGTATACTATAAATCATCTCTAGATTACTTATAATATCTAATACAACACAAATGTCCTGTAAATAGCTGTTTTACTTTATTGTTTAGGAATAATGATAAGAAAAAATGTCTTGTACAGATATGTTTAGTACAGATGTGTTTAAGGGTGGGTATAGGGATTGCACCCAGGAGTACTCTACCACTGAGCCATATCCCCAGCCCCTTTTATGTTTTATTTTGACAGAGGGTCTTGCTAAGTTGCCAAGGCTGGCCTCACATTTGCAATTCACCTGCTCCAACTTCCCATATAGCTGGCATGACAGACATGCACCATCATGCCTGGATGCAATTTTATAAAAATCCATTTTCAATCTGTAGTTGGTTGAATCTACAGTTGTGTAGTCCACAAATATGGAGGGCTAATTCTATAGAATACGTGATGAAATACAATAAAAGAGGTTTCAGTGCAGCCATGTGGGAATGTAGTCCTCTATACACCAGGCACAGTTAAGAGCTTGGAGGAGTCCCAACCTCTGGACTCAGTGATGCTGTGACACAGAGCTCTGGGGTGGGGCCATGTCACACTCATAGACAATTTCCCAGCTGGATATGGCCAGCTCTGCTTTCCTTTTCCCCTTGAGAAAAGCATTCTAAGAAGGTGAGGGGGGAAAAATGTAATCTAGAAAATGGCTTCCCAGAGTCATTAGCTCAGCAAAGGTGCATCCAACCTACAGCGACTACATTAGAGGGCCTTTCCAGTCCCACTCATCAAGCTTCCAATCTTGTCTTTACCATGTGTGTGACATTTTCATTTTTGAATGAGAAAGGAGATGTAAGACTGACCATCATGATCCTGCTTTTTTCAGAAGCTGAAATGAGAGAAACAGCCGTTCTGCAGGATGGGGTGTTTAGGCCACACCAGGGCAGAGCATGTGTAGGTGTGGTCGCCCAAAAGCAGCAGGAAAAGGCACTTCCTGTGCTTTCCAAGACAAGACGCACTTCAGAGCCGGGGATGCCTCTCAGTGCTAAACCCTTTGCCTAGCATATGGGAGGTCCTGGGTTCCATCCCCAGCAACACAAGAAAATACACATTTTCATTCATTCAATGGTCTCTGCATTCCCATTAAGTCTAAGACACTCAGGATAAAAGGAAAGTAAGATTGCCAATTAGAAGATATAGAGGGGCTGTGCAGGTAGCTCATTGGTAGAGCACTTGCCTGACATGCATGAGGCTCAACCTTCAGCACCAGGAGGAGGAAAAGGCTTATGAATTTCACTTGTCCTCTTCTACACCATGAGACATGAACTTTCTCCTCTCTGAGCTGTCCTCAAACCTCCTCACAGCTTCTAGTCACCAGTCTACTAATCTGTCTCAGCTCCTCTTGGAGGGAAAGTGTTAATTATCCCCCCAGGTAACTCTTCCATGCACATTAACTCAGCTCCATCTTCCTCTGTGGAAAGAAAGAGGCTCTGGGCTGTAGAGATGGTTCTCAAGCAACCAGACCCTCCTTTTTTGTGTGACTAGAAGTTTCACTTTACAACTCAGCCATGGTGGCACATGCCTGTAATCCCACTGGCTCAGGAGGCTAAGGGAGGAAGACCACCAGTTCAAAGCCAGCCTCAGCAAATTAGTGAGGCCATAAGCAACTCAGTGAGACCTTGTCTCTAAACAAAATCCAAAAAAGGGCTGGAGATGTGGGTCACTGGATAAGCACCCCTGAGTATAATACTTGGTACAAAAAAAAAAACCTCAAATATTGGCAGATTCCAGCCATTGCTCTTTTGAATGTTTCTAACCCCTAAGCAAAACAAAAACCCTCTTTTTTTTCCACTTAAGGCTGTGATTGTATAAACATAAGTTGCAAAATATACACTTAAGTATCATCCTTGGCCATTGAGTTCCATGGAAACCAAGTAGGATGAAATTATGGGAGCTGAGGGCATTTAATTATTTATTCAGAGCTTGCACTGATTTAACTTCTGTGGGGGTCTGGGGTGTATATGAGAGCTTACTTTTCTGACCGGGTAACTGATAGATGACATCACTCTTGTGGCTATAGGATCACTAGCATGGTGGTTTGTAGAGCATGGGGGAATTTTTCTAAACTTAGCTCTTGGCTGCTCCAGAGTGCTTAAACCAGAGGGCAGCTCCTGTCTCTCTTGTACTTTCCCAGGGACCCAAAATATTTTTATATACACAGCCAAGCATTTTTTTAAAAAATTATTCTCCCATCCCCCTCAAATGAACATAGTGAGTTCCCAAGCATTTATATAAATGGGTCTTTGGGGTTCTTAGGTTGAGGCATGGTGATGCAATGATGACTCTTTGTCAGAGCTGGGATACTTTCCAGATCCAAATATGGGATTAAATGTGTGAGTGAGCAGTCCTGAAATGCCTCCAGATTTCAAAAGACTGTTTGGGTTTTGCACATCGCCCACTCACTTAAACAGGCAAGAGCTATTTCTAAATATCCTTTTTCCAAAGAGTTGGAACAGGGATTATAAAGTGACAAATGGTAACTTCCAGCAGTATTTGGACTTTTGCCCCAGATGGTGGGCGTGAGAGTGTCAGGAGCAGAATGGGCTGGGGGAGGAGCTGATGCAGAAGGGAGAGGAAATTCTGGACCTTTTGGCTGTCAGTCTCTATTTCCCCAGAGTCTATGAGCTGCACATGCCCAAGGGATAAGGCAGGAGGAACAGTGGCCTAGCCCCTTAAAAGCAGTCCTTTCTGCTGGTTGCCTACAGCCACCTACCCAAAGACCATGGCATGGGATTTAGTAAGGAAAGCAAGAATGTCACCACTTTCCACCCAATACAATGGCTAGAATCAAAAAGTTGGGCAATAACAAGTGCAATAAGGATCTGGAGGAAATCAGAGCCCTCCTAGATAGCTGCTGGGGATGTGAAATGATATGGCTGGCAGTTCCTGGAAAAGTTAGAGTTACCATAGATCTAGCAATTCCACTCCCTCAGTATATATACCCAGGAGAAATGGAAAACATACAGCTACACCAAAACCCATATGCAGACACTCATAGCATTATTCAGAATAGCCCCAAACTTGAACAACCCAAATGCTCATCAACTGATAAATAGAAAAAGCAAAAAAAAATGTGATCTATTCATATAAGGAATATTTATTCAGCAAGAAAAAGAAATAATTGGGTTATTTGTTATCTTATTGTTTAAATTTTTGAGTTGTTTGTATATTCTGGATATTAGGGCTCTATCTGAAGTGTGAGGGGTAAAAATTTGTTCCCAGGATGTAGGCTCTCTATTTACCTCTCTTATTGTTTCTCTTCTGAGAAAAAACTTTTTAGTTTAAGTAAGTCCCATTTATTTATTCGTGTTATTAACTCTTGGGCTATGGGCGTCCTATTAAGGAATTTGGAGCCCGACCCCACAGTATGTAGATCGTAGCCAACTTTTTCTTCTATCAGACGCAGTGTCTCTGATTTGATATCTAGCTCCTTGATCCATTTTGAGTTAACTTTTGTGCATGGCGAGAGAAAGGGATTCAGTTTCATTTTGTTGCATATGGATTTCCAATTTTCCCAGCACCATTTGTTGAAGATGCTATCCTTCCTCCATTGCATGCTTTTAGCCCCTTTATCAAATATAAGAAAGTTGTAATTCTGTGGATTGGTTTCTGTGTCCTCTATTCTGTACCATTGGTCCACCTGCCTGTTTTGGTACCAGTACCAAGCTGTTTTTGTTACTATTGCTCTGTAATATAGTTTGAAATCTGGTATCGCTATACCGCCTGATTCACACTTCCTGCTTAGAATTGCTTTTGCTATTCTGGGTCTTTTGTTTTTCCATATGAATTTCATGATTGCTTTATCTATTTCTACAAGAAATGCCATTGGGATTTTGATTGGCATCGCA
Organism: Ictidomys tridecemlineatus; assembly: GCF_052094955.1. NCBI lineage: Eukaryota > Metazoa > Chordata > Mammalia > Rodentia > Sciuridae > Ictidomys > Ictidomys tridecemlineatus. Next base: position 97,398,758 of record NC_135486.1, read on the forward strand.
TTAAACCTGTAGAGAACTTTGGGTAATATCACCATTTTGATGATGTTAGTTCTGCCTATCCATAAACAGGGTACATTTTTCCATCTTCTAAGATCTTCTTCTATCTCTCTCTTTAGGGTTCTGTAGTTTTCATTGTATAAATCTTTCACCTCTTTTGTTAGGTTGATTCCCAAGTATTTTATTTTCTTTGAGGATATTGTGAATGGAGTGGTTATCAACAAATGGGCCAAGGACCTGAACAGACACTTCACAGAGGAGGACATACAATCAATCAATAAGTACATGAAAAAATGCTCACCATCTCTAGCAGTCAGAGAAATGCAAATCAAAACCACCCTAAGATACCATCTCACTCCAGTAAGATTGGCAGCCATTATGAAGTCAAACAACAATAAGTGTTGGCGAGGATGTGGGGAAAAGGGTACACTTGTACACTGCTGGTGGGACTGCAAATTGGTAAGGCCAATTTGGAAAGCAGTATGGAGATACCTGGGAAAGCTGGGAATGGATCCACCATTTGACCCAGCTATCGCCCTCCTCAGACTATTCCCTGAGGATCTTAAAAGAGCTTACTATAGGGATACTGCCACATCAATGATCATAGCAGCATAATTCACAATAGCTAGACTGTGGAACCAACCTAGATGCCTTTCAATAGATGAATGGATAAAAAAAAAAAGTGGCATCTATACACAATGGAGTACTACGCAGCAATTAAAAATGACAAAATCATAGAATTTGCAGGGAAATGGATAGCATTAGAGCAGATTATGCTAAGCGAAGCTAGCAAATCCTTAAAAAACAAATGCCAAATGTCTTCTTTGATATAAAGAGAGCAACTAAGAACAGAACAGGGAGGAAGAGCATGAGGAAAAGATTAACATTAAACAAAGATGAGTGGGGGGAGAGAAAGGGAGAGAGAAGGAAAAGCATATGGAAATGGTAGGAGACCCTCAATGTTACACAAAATTACATAGAAGAGGATGTGAGGGGAACGGGGGGCAGGAAACAAGGGAGAGAATTGAACAACAGCAGATGAGGTAGAGAGGGAAGATGGGAGGGGAGGGGAGGGGTGATAGTAGGGGATAGGAAAGGTAGCAGAATACAACAGTCACTAATATGCCATTAGGTAAAAATGTGAGTGTGTAACTGATGTGATTCTGCAATTTGTATTTGGGGTAAAAATGGGAGTTCATAACCCAATTGAGTCAAATGTATGAAAGAAGATATATCATGAGCTTTGTAATGTTTTGAACAACCAATAAAAATATATATATAAAAAGAAAGACATCCTAGAAAACAAAAAAAAAAGAAAAAGAAATAAAATACTGATGCATGCTGTAATGCATGACCCTAGAAAGCATTATGCTAAGTGAAAGGAACCAGACAACAAGGACCCCATGGATATAAAATGCCCAGGATAGACAAAACTGTAGAGATAGGAAGAAGATAGTCAGAAGCTGGGGGAGGGAGCAAGGAGAAATGGGAAGCAACCATCACAACTTGCAGGTACAGGGTTTCTGTTTGGAGTGATGAAAATATTTTAAAATTAGGTAGTGGTGATGGTGGTACAGTCCTGTAGATACGCAAAATCATTGAATGGTATACTCTGAATGGGTAAAGTGCATGGCATATAAATTGTATCTCAATGAGTTGTGTGTGTGTGTGTGTGTGTGTGTGTGTGTGTGTATTTAAGAACACTAACAAAGAGTTATGGGCCACCTTCATTTAAAGAACAAAGCTTCAGCTCTGTCTCCACTGGGAATTGTGATTATACATGGAGAATTCATGACAAAAACATAACATGGCAGGAAAGAAAGAAAGAAATGTACACTAAGATTAAGTCTTGGTTTGGGTTCTATGTTAGGAGGCATAAGAATACCAGATTCAAATGAGAATTAGTAGCTCAGAGCTGAAGAAATTCATGAATTGTCAGTCAACAGCACACAACACCCCACCTCCCCTCAAAATGGGCTTTCTTCAAAACTTGAAATTGGTCAATGGACATTTCTGTGGAAAACCCTATCTTTCCTCTGATGTTTTCCTATTACCTTTCTTAGCTTTGGTTTAGAATAAGTCACCTGTGGGTCTTCTTGAGTTCTTCCAAGAGAATGGATCTGGCTTGTGTCTTCATTCCCGACTGAGGTTTCTTGATGCGGGACCACCCATGAACTGGGCTTTGAAGTGGGAGTTACCAGCCTTTACCTCCAGATCCTATCAGGAAAAGATAATAAATCACATCCAAGAGCGTCTTTTTAAAAAAAATGCCATTTGCTGGGGGATGTTTCTCAGTGGTTAAGCACCCTTGGGTTCCCAGTGCCAAAAAAATTTTTTTAATTAATTAATTAATTTAAAAAACAAAAATGCTGTTTTCACCTTCCAGCAGTTGATTTTGACCTGGCATAAAAAAATCCCCCAGCCAATCTTGGAGCTGATGTTTTCTCAAATAAATGCCAGTCATAAACACTGAATGATGATGTGTTACATTAGATAGCATTTCCTAAAATATTTCTCTGGTTGCTATAAATATCCTTTTCTGTGCATGTGCTATTTCCTAAGTATTTGCGAATTTTGTTCATAATTATGCTACACATGACTTCCAACTTAGTTTTCCCAAGTATTTTTTCAAGGCAGTAATTATGTCTTAAAAACATCCCCAGAATCAGGCAAAGCATTCATTCATTCTTCTGTCTTAACAAAAACAGGGAAGAAGGATCTGAGAGCTGGAGCAGAAAACACAGAGGAGCTGAGACAGGAAAGATAAAAATGAACTGGATCCAGGTGGGAGCTGTGAGCAAGGCATCTGGGATGAGGGTCAGTGAGTGCTGGCCGTAGTCCTCTGTGCCATTCCCCTCTGTGTCTCCTGCTCTGTCCCCAGGTAGTAACCAGTGGCTTTAGTGCCTGCCTCCCTCCCCAATTAGCCATGACTGTTGGGTTCTCAGCCTTGATCCCTTCCCAAATGTGAAACCCTGGGCCCAAGACTTCAGCTGCTCCTGGTAATGTTCCCCAAGGAATATAATAGGCAGCCACTCAGCGATGAACCAAATGGGGCCAACTCACTCCATGCTTTGACTCTTTTCATCCCAAACATTAGCCAAAAAGTCTCACAGGAGGGGAGGTGATACTGTGATGTTCCTTTCTTTCTAGTTTCTAGCTTCTAATTCTTTCTTTCTAGTCTAAAGTGCTCCTCACCCTTCAGAGATCACTCTGTCCTGCTCTTTTACTTCATAATTATTTTTATCTACTATGTAAATGGAAAACTGCCTAGAAAAACCCTTATTTTCTGTTATTTTCAAAGAAAAAAAAATAAAACGATGAAAAAAGTTGGGAGTTCGGAAGATAAATTCAGGTCATTAGCCCTGGTGTCATGATCTGGCTCCATCACAACATTACTGTGGCAGGCAGGTCACTCTGGACCTCTGCACTATGATTTTCTCCTCTGCAAGATCAAAGTGTGTACATACACAGACTCGCACAAACAAACACATATGCATACACACATGCTCACACAGATGCACATGTACACAAACAAGCACTCTCGTACATGCACACAGAGACGGACACACAAATGTGTGGATCTAATTGCTTTGCAGATTCTAAATTCTTTTTAAAAGCTCAGGATATCATACAGTAGTAGCATCACATTTGCAAGTCTTTGAATATCCTTGTGATTGTCTGAGTCAATTACCTAAAGGTCAGAGTCAGGGAGACAGATGAAGAGTCTGGCAGTGAAATCCAGCAGGATGTCCGACCTATGCTTGGGCACAAGCAGTCTGTCACCCCACACTTAGATGGACTCAGACTCAGGCCAGTATCACCAGGTTCAGATTCTATACCCCAGAGCAAGCCTCCTTGGAGGATATCCACTGGTCCCCACCAATGGTAAAATTTTAGGACAATATGAGTAGGTCTAGCTGTTCTCAGGAATTCATATGTTTATATTCAGTCATGGGTTTTAGAAAATTTATTATGGCCCCTTTATACTTAAATTCCCAGACCATAAGCTAAATATATATTTAACTTTTTAAAAAATATTTAAAGTCATATTATTTAATTATAGAATAAAACAATGCCTTTAGAATTTCCCTATCTGTTCCATAATTGCATGCTTTGGATAAGAGTCTGGTTCACAGCCAAATTCCCCAAGCATGGAGAGCTTTAGGGAGCCTATGCAGAAGTGACTAGCATATATCTTGCATTAGTTTTTTTCTTGAAAATACCAAGTCAGTTAGCTAATGATGATGGAACTATTATTTTCTGCATATTGTTTTTAGTTTTCTTTCTCCTTCTTTCCTCCTCCTTTTAAATAAAACTGATCCTGTTGATGAGGTATTTGTAGAAAGCCAAGATTTTTTTTGTCCTGTCCTCCTCCCAACACCTGCACTTTCATTAAAGGAATATAGAGATAAAGCAATTATATACAGGAATAAAATCATGTATAGTGGTTTACTGAGAATCATTCATGGAAAATGATAAAACTCAACAGCAAAAAAATGTCTAAACTAAATGAACGCAATAGATCCTTGCAAAAGAAGAAAGGGAACTAAGAGAAGATGATTTAGAGAAAAACAAATTTTGAAATTATCTCAAGAGCTTTATCAGTGATAGGTAAATCCTTGAATTAGCAGATTATAATGAGTGCTTTAAAAATATCACACACCAGATTATTCATTTTAAATATATTACCTCATTCAGTCTTTACTACAACCCAATGAGGTGGATATTATTTCCATTTCCATTATTATTTTCCATGCCAAAGATTATCAAAGAAATCAATTTGTGTAAGATCATGCAAGAATTAGTAGGGCCAAGTTCAAGCTCAGGTGTGTCTGACTCCAGGATACTCCAGTAGGCTAGTAGGTTATGCTCTGATGAGATAAAGGATAGAGATGAAGCAGAGATAAATAAATAAGTTAATAAATAAATAAATGTGCAGAAGAGAAATATGTGCTAATAGTAGCCATGGTTTTCTGAACTATGCAACCAAAATGATATTAAGATCAAATTTAGCCAAACATGGTGGCACATGCCTTTAATCCCAATGGATCAGGAGGCTGAAGGAAGAGATCACAAGTTTGAGGCCAGTCCCAGAACCTTCAGGGAGCTCTAAGCAACGTAGCAAGACCCTATCTTGAAGGAAGGAAGGAAGGGAGGGAGGGAGGGAGGGAGGGAGGGAGGGAAGGAAGGAAGGAAGAAAGAAAGAAAAGAAAAGAAAAGAAAAGAAAAGAAAAGAAAAGAAAAAGAAAAAGAAAAAGAAACAGATTAAACTTACCCCTTCTCTTAATTGTAGGAATCCTGCTGTGTATTGTGACTGTATCCTCCTTTATCCTTTAGCTCCCCTTCCAGCTTTGGGATCTCACCTCTTAATATAAAAATATGTTAAATTAATATGCATATGTCCTTTTGAAACATGGTTAAAAAATAATCAACAATCAAAGGGTCTTGAGTGAAATGACAAGCAGTTGTGACACATCTAACTGCATATCTGTGCTTGGGGTTAAGTTCCACATGTCATTTATCCATAAAATAGCCAGAGATTTTCTATAAACTCTGGAGAGAAAAACAGAATAGGTTGCCTTGACCTCCTTTATCCATTTTCCTCCAAAATCATGAATGTGGATATTATCTGTATCAGATAAGCTTCCTGGCAGTTCTGTTGATCCTAACTTAAATCTGGGATACTTCCAAAGAAAACGTCCAGTTTTTTTACAAGTTGCCCACAGAAATAGCAATCTCTCCAGTGTGGATATAAAATTGGACTTTTTTGTTTCACCCTGCAGGAACTCTTGGGTTTTCCAAGTTTTAAAGAGTTAAGAAAATAGATGGAATGTCTTGGGAATGTTGGCAGGGGAGGCTGCAAGTCTTCGCTTCACTTTCTCACCCTGGAATGTCTCTGGATTTGCGCTGTTCACTAAAGAGCCAGCTTCAGTCTACAGGACAGTCCACCAAGAGGCAGGGATGTGTGATTATCTGCACACTGGGGTTTATTTTTCCCTGGTGCCTGGTGAGTCCCCAGAGACAAGGAGAAAACATTTTGATTTAGGAGCCTTCTGCTAATCCTTGAGGGAAAACAGTCTCTGAAGATTAGTGAGGGGCGTGGTGAGGGTAGGTAGGGGGAGAGGAGAGCAAGAGGAAGCAGGGTTATTTTGACTGAATTTTTTCCTTGCCTGATTAAATCTTAGTGGCATTGGAATCTGTGTTTCTGAAAGAACACAGCCCTGTATGTGGGGCCCGAGAGCGGAGGGGCAAAGGCAGGAGGCCCAGGAGCTGGCATGGCGGCAGGGCTGCCGGGCTCTGAGGACGTGCCATGCAGCTGGAACCTCACTTGCCAGGCACTGAGGACTTGCCGAGGGGGACACTTTCGGGTCCTGCTGCTGATGTTGAAGCCATGGTGCATCTCCAGGGCCGTCTACCAGGTGGGACCAACCTCCTCTTACTTGTCTTTGCAGTGTGAGGCAGTGATGGGGAATAAGGGGGAGGGGAGTGAGCTATTGTCACTTGTACTTAGGACTCTGGAGCATGTTACAATCAACAGGGAACCAGTTAACATTAATCTAGCATCTTTCTTGAGGTGCCAGGCGCCCTGTGAGGTGTGCCATGAGCATTTTCAAGGGGTGCACATGTCTCCATTTAACAGATGATGTTGTTGAAACTTGGAGAAGGATGTGAGTTGTGCAAAGTCACCCAGCAAGTAATTGACAGAGCCGTGTGATTAAAACCAAGGTTCTTCTGGCTGCAAAGACAAAGGCTGCTCTTTGCACTAATTCATATTTCCCTCACAATAGATGATGCTTACTCAGTGTCTGTGGGCCATTTGGAGGGGCAGGGGTGACCAGCTGGTAAAGGAAGTGTGGTTATGGGGGACAGGAGCAAGAGCACCAAGCAGCAATATGATCTCTTTTCTTCACCTCTCTCTCCCTTTGGTGGTTTACACAGGGAACTCTGACACTTGTACAGAGCCTACATCCAAATCTGAGAAAAAGAACATTTTATGGTTTTTTTTATGTTTTTATTTTATTATTTTATTTATTTATTTTTTGCAATGCTGTGGATCAAACCCAAGGCTTCATGCATACAAAGCAAATGTTCTTCTTAAGTTATACCTCATCCTGGGGAGGGCATTTTCTGAAAGAAGGTAGCACTTCTGAGTCAGCTGGCTAGGGATACAGAAGTATCAAAAAGGGGAGACAACAGTATCTGCCTTCTCCTACCATTCGTCTAGATTGGTGGCATTAGGCTATATCCCTGCTTGTCATGGAGATGTCAGTCCTGACAGCCCCAGCCCATTGTGAGAGGACTCAGCCTGGTTGGGCAGGAAGAAGGGAAAGAGGCAAAGTAGAAAGTGGGAGCACTTCCCCTCACCTGGCTCTGGAAGAAGGTGTCACTCAGTGTCACTCTGGCTTGGCAGATGGGTTTTTTGGTAATAAGGTTTGTTTCATTAAGTCAACTTGAGTGGCTTTGGCAGTCTCTTTTTGCTTGCTGGCTCACCTCACTGTTTGCCACTGGGCGGGCACAGCTGGCCTTTGTATTTTTAGGTTTGCTTGGTGGTGCATAATCCCTTAAGAAATTGTGTGTAATGTCTAAACAACTCTGGACCCTGTAGCTGCCCCTCCCTCTATTCCCCTCCCCAACTCATGAAATTTCTGGCCTGGCTTTGAAGGGACAGCTTCTTGGAAGCCTTACCCAAGGGGACCAGACACTTGCAGATCCCTGTCTTGGGCTTCATTTTCCCACGGGCAGACAGGGTTTCTGGAGATGAAATTTCTCCAGAATTCCTATGCTTGAAGGGTATATACCACAGCCACTGTGTTTCCAATAGATCATATATAAAAGAAGCTTAAGGAAAATCTTCCCAAGTTTGACAACCATTTGAAAATTTTACATAAAATAATTCCAATGACGAGTTGTGAATAGGAAAGAATTTTGGAAAACAACCTCCTAGCTGGGAGATTCAAGAAAGAAGAAGATTGGTGTGTTCATTGGAAGATTTTCTAAAACCTTTGTTCAGAGTCAAATGTCCCCCAGTTTGGTATTTGGGGTAATTACTTAATCAAGATCATTCCATCTTTTTCAGTCATTTCTGTGGTTATAGGAGTGTTTGAGGGTCTGGCTCCTTGCCTCCACCTCCCACTTTCTTTTCATCTCCAGATTTGTCTTCCCTCTTGTCTCATCAAGTTACATAAAAACTGAGCTTCAAAATCAAGTAAGCAGGGTGGGCCAGCCCCCCTCAGGGGGCTTCCTTACGATTTTTATTTACATCTTAAGTATACTGAAAAGAGCATTGAAGTATTAGCAACCAGGCCTGGAAAAAATTTTTATTCCCACCCAACCACAATTCCATTGAGCCAGTGATGTGCCTGCGTCTGTCAGGGGCAATTGAGACTCATAGGCATCATGATGAGTCCTCAGACTTGTCCATGATCAGACTCTGGCCAACCTGGGCTGCTTGGCCCAAAGGCAACAAGTGCCTCTCACCCACACAGCCCTTTGCAGCTGGGAGGTAATTCCACAGGGGATCTGGAAAGCAGTTGCTAAGAGGAAAGCCAAGGTAGCAGGTCTAAACTAGTTCCCCAGCCCCAGAGGCCAGATTAACTACAGGGCTGCTGGGTTACCCAGTCTTCAGAGCCAAGTTGAGGGGGCCGGGAAACGGTAGGGAAGCCAAAAGCAGAATGCAGCTGTACTGACCAGGGGTGGTCTGAATGCAATCCAGACAGGACTTCCCAAGTCCCGGGCAGCGTCTACCTGCTCCCAGCCCTGCTATCTACTGGCCAGCATGGCTGGATTAAAGGGATATTCAAAATAATATTCTGACCCATCTTCAATTGCTCATAGCTTTATGGGGAAGAGTCAAGAACACAAATAATTGCATTTCAACATATAGAGGCTTTGAGAGAAAAGCAGAGAATAATTTGTTCAAGGAAAACTTAGACAAAAAGTCTAAGTCTCCTGGTCTTCACTTTCTCCATTACTGAATGAGGATATAGCTTCATAGTGTTTTAATATTTAAATAAGGGGATATATGTAAAAATATGTAGCAAAGACTGAAGAATCTACAGATGTGAAATGCTATTGTTGTTTAATAGACTGTATTCTTACTGTAATTTATCTTGGGAAAAATTCAGCAACAGTGCATTTATTTATTAGAAATACAGTGATTGATGGCCTTTTTTGATGTATTTTGCTTAAGCAATGTTTTTGTGGTTCACAGCCTGTTCATTGGCTAAAGTGATGGTTGCCAATTCCTGGATGAATTTTAGATTCATCTGGGGAGCTCTAACAAACACCCTGCTCCAGCCAGACCTGACTTCCAGAGATTCTGATTTAATTGATCTGGGGCCTGAGCGCTGGGATGTTTTAAAAGCTTTTCAGTGGTTTTCATGTACACACTCCAGCTGAATAGCCAGAGCTGAAGGAGCCTCATCTCACATTAGCGAATAAGTAAATGCTTACAAAAGCCCAACAGAGGGCCAGGCACTGTGCTGCACGCCGGTAAGCCCAGCAGCTGAGGAGGCTGAGGCAGGAGGATTAAGAGTTCAAAGCCAGCTCCAGCAAAAACCAGGTACTGAACAACTCAGTGAGACCCTCTCTCTAAATAAAATACAAAATAAGGCTGGGGATGTGGCTCAGTGGTCCAGTGCCCCTGAGTTGAATCCCTGGTACCAAACAAACAAACAAACAAACAGCATCAGATCACTGGAGGTGGGAACACTTTAAAAATATATACATAATATCATGAGCCCCATCTTAGACTTAAAGAATAAGCACATCTGGAGGTAGAGGTTGGCAATCAGTTTTCCTAACAAGCAATTCCTAGTATCTTTTGTGGGAATCACTAATATAGATGGTCCCCAACTTACAACAGCTCCACTTAACAATTGTTTGGCTTACAGTGGATCAATACACTTCCAGAAGAAACTATACTTTAAATTTTGATATTTCCCCACACTGGCAATATGCAATAGGAGTCTTTCTTACCTTGTCTGCCTTGGGCATTGAGCTATAGATCTATCAGTCATGAGATCACCTGGGTAAACCACCAGCACTCTACATTGTGCTGTGTTGCTAAACTATGATGTTCCATAGGTTAGGTGAATTAACAGAAGTTTGCCTTACTATTCTCAACCAATGAGGGGTTGATCAGGATGTAAACCCATCATCAGCTGTGAAGTATCTGTTAGAGGACAGAGTATTATATAGCACCTAAAAATGAGGGTCATAAGAAATGCCTGAAGAGGATGATCCTGAGGACTAACTCCAAACACTCAGTTTATGCCCAAGGTTGACAGGGGGCAAAGTATTCAGTAAACATGAGCTACTTTTTTTACCACAAGAAGGAATGTGGTCACCTGTGGCCACCGCAGAAAGAAGAAGAAGAGGGTCAGGTTTATTCTTGGACAGAGCCGTGCCCTTTTTTTACAGCACACTTGGCTTCAGCTCCAGGGGTCCTTCCTTCACATCCCAGTGTCCATTTTGCTTCCCAAACAGTGGCTGGGATGTGCAGCAGCTCAGATGGGCAGCATCTCAACAGAGTGTCTCAAAGTGTCTTTTCCACACTCCTTCTTTATCTCCTCATTACTCTCCCAAGCAAGGGTTAATTGTAGGTCCCCAAGCATCCATAATCAGGGAGCTTTAAAAGAAAAAATCATTTAAAATTGTACAAACAGACGTGAAAGGAAAAATCACAAGTTTCAAATGGAAGAAAGCTGCAAAGGTTAGAAGCATCACAAAATCCAGAAGAAAAATGCAAATTTCTTAATTAAGCCGCTAATCATGCCTATTGTCTTCTTATCCCTGTGTCTTTTTGCTGCCTACCCTTTGATCTCTTCTTCATGAGACTGTGAATTTGTATTATATTCCTTAGAAGGAATAGAAAGGTATGTCAGTCTTCTTCTACCAAGAAGGATCGAAATTTGTCCTTTTGCTACCAAGAGTTTAGAAGGGTGACTTCAGATTTACAGTTTTTCACTGGGAATGTGCTGATTTCAAAAACTGTTGAAGAATTTGGGAAGACTCTTCTTAAATTTCTTTTATCTATGATCTACTGCCAGCCATATTTTCTGTTTAGTGTCAAACTAGAGGCATATGCCCCCTAGACATAGAAACTATGGGAAAATCCAATTATTCTCTATTTTCTTCAACAAAGAAAAAATTATATGTCACTTTTACAAATGGGTGTGCAGTCTGTTATATATACTCCTGGCAGGAAAAAAAACTGTTACCTTTGGCAAGGGCTTATGAGAACTAAGCTGTCTTTATAACTTTACCAGTCTAATGATTGAAGAATTCCCCATGGACTGGCTTTTGGATCTCAGTGCTTCACACTTCTTTCCCTTCTGCTCTGGCCACGTCCAAGTGCTATAAGATGCAGTTCTCTGGCGGCTAAGGTCTCCAGCCGTCCACGGGCAGCACAGGGTGAGTCAGCACCTGGGGCCAAGGGCTGCTGCTAGAAGCTGTGCCTAGACTGATGCGGTTCATAGGAATTTGAACTTGATGGAATGACTGTCAACCTCATACATATTTCCCTCTTATCACAAATGAAATGTGTCCTCACTCAAAATGCCCACGGACATTTCAATGCTCCTAGATCAAGCAGGAATGTTTAACACAAGGGAAGTCAAAGTGGAAAAGGAAATTAGTCATAACTAATGACACTTTTGCAAAAATGGCTATATGAACCCATTGCTAGGAGTCAGCCCAGAGATAACAGAGGTACCTCAAATGAGAATCCAGATGAATCTTCCTCTGTACCCTCTGCCACTCTCCCAAACCCACCTTGCTCCTGGCTGTACAGTGCAAAAGTATAATAAAAATAAAATAAATAAGATGAACAGTCTGAATTTTGGCACACTGTAATTTTCTTCTGGCCTCAGAGATGTAGGACACATATGTATGGCATATGCAAGCCTGTTTTAGATTATTCTTTTTTTAAGTTGGATGCCATTAGTTTGGTGTTCTCCCTCTCTCTCTCTCTCTCTCTCTCTCTGTCTCTCTCTCTCTCTCTCTCTCTCTCCCCCCCCCCACTCTCTTCATATGTTTCTGGTTTTTGTTTTCTATCGCCTGTCAAACACACCAGTCAACATGCCTGGTCCTCTTCTCCTCCTGGCTTTAGGAGGTAGGCTGTATTGGAGGTCACAGGGCACACCCCATCTTCTTCTAAGAAATATTATTTGGGTACACTTGGGTGTTCAAAAGTTGTAAGCACTGCTTCTTCTAGAAGGAAATATGGACCAGTGGCTACAGTGACCACTCAAGCCTTAGGAATTTGAGAGAGCCCCCCATGTTTTTTCTCCCTTTTAATCTATGTAGAGTTTTTAGCCAGTGTTCCTACACCGGCCCTCACAACACTAGGCCTGCAGTGACCTACAGACACTACATTCCTACAACAGCAAGAAAAACAAACATATGAGATCACCTTATCAACCTGGATTGGGGTTTGTAGTCACAGAATGTGTTTCCTCCCAAGTAGAAGGCGCACTTCCAAAACTGAGAGTTCTAGAAAAAAGAGTCGGTTTGCAAATGTGACCTTATCAACTGCCTGCATGATTAGTTCTGTTGCTGTCAGTGGTCAGCCCTCCCAAGGACCAGCGATTCCTCTAAAATGAGCCTGAGTTTTCAATGCTTCCTACGTATCTCCCAAAATAACGAAAGCAACCAATCAGGACTGATGGAGTAGGCTATGATTCAAGAAAATGTTTCCACATGTGGAAAGTGGAGCTTTGATTCTCAATTTGCTATTTTTGCTGTTCCCCTTTCATCATTTTGTTATGGCAATGTATGTTTTCAAAGGGCGATATCCTTTGTAATATTTAGTGCCTGCACATGGCTTGGGCCTGGGGTCTTCTCTGATGATCTGCAGCACGTGCTGTGCTTAAAGGACAAAAAGGCTTGCTTAGAAGGGAACAATTAGCTCATGTGTTGGATTTCTTTGCCAAGCCAGCATTTGTTTGTTTTAATGTTTTCAGCCACTCATTAAGTGCCTGGCAGTAAAGGATGATGTGTTGTATCTGTACCTGTGTGCTTGAATTTCATGTACCCTGTCTTTTGCAGCAGTGTTTTTTTATATTGACATGGAATCATCTTTGCAGTAGGAACAAAGGCAAAACTCTTATTCTTGGATTTTTAAATTCTTCCTTGATATAGGAACTAGCTCAGTTTTTACTTTGTTCATTAAGTATTTTTTTAATCTGATAGGGGATGTTTTCCTCCTCCTGGAAGGCACTTTGTCTGCTCCAATGAGAAAATAATACTTCATTTGGAGATTTAGTATTAGCCTCTAGTTACTACATTGGCCACTGCACAGTTTGGGTTTGTCCCACCCAGTGTTGGCTAATCCATTGCCAAAGCAATGCAGAATTCAACTTTTAGCTCTTGATTAACATCCAATTGCCTTTAGACAGTCAAGGCTTCTCAAGTTCTGCTTTGGTGGAACTCAGGGAGAGTAATCCCATAGGAAGAGGCATAGCCAGTTTTTTATTTAAATTGTATGTTTGGTTGGGATCTCTTGAGTGGAGCTAATGAAGATGGCAGGGAATCTAATTGTTCTACCATGGCCTTGAAAAAATGATTATTTAATTGGATGGAGATTTTATTTACAGCCTCAAAATGTTCCATTCTTCACAAATGAGTGTCTTTTCAAAATGTCATCATTTGAGAGACAAGTGTTCACGTGTTCTAACTTCAAGAAAACTAGACATGCATGTCTTTGGTAATTTATGGAGTATTTTCAAGGCTCAGAGGTTTTAGAGGCTGGGAAAGCATCTCAGCAGCTACAATGTAGTCATTGGTTCTGGGCCTTCATCAGCTACGGAAGTGATGGTTTATTTGGAGTAGTCGGTCTCACTAAAGCCATTTGGGAGAAGATGGCTAGCAGCCAAGTCAAGCATCCCAAATTCTAAAGCTTTTACGTTGAATCCAGGTATGGCATATTCCACTTCTTCTGCCTCAAGTTCTCTATTAATTAAATGAAGATTTGTTCATTCATTCATTCATTCATTCATTTGTTCATGTGTTTTTGTTTATTCATCTGACAAATCATTAATGAACACCTGCAATGTGCCAGTTGGCATACTAGGTGTCTGGAAATGGGATAGTGAACAAAAGAAAAGTGCATATTCTTATAAAGGTTGCATTCAGTACAGATCTGACAATCGCTGATCACTCAACAGTGTTCATACAAGAATTTTTAAACTCAAATAATGACAAAATGGGACGTCAAAGCTTAGAGGACAAGGTGCCTGATGGCCTAAGAAGAAATAACAGGGAAAGCTTCCCTTCTCTGATATGTCAGAGAAGACTTCCTGAGGGCATCATGTTTGAGCAGAGACCTTAAAGACAAGTGGCCATTCACCAGGAGGAGCAGGTGAGACAAAGATGGGTGAGAATAACACTATGTACCAACCCAGAGTTGCTGCACATGTGGGAAGAGAGCACTGAACTTCTTAGGCCTAACAGTCACACATCCTTATTTAACACGTGTAATAATAGTTTTAAATTATTTGTACAGTAACTTTGACCATGCTACTTGACCACCGGACACTCTACTAAGCGATGTTCCCCTCCCCCACCCCTGGACCTTTTGAAAGCCAGCTGTCCTGTTTTGGAAGCCACCCCATCCAGCCTCAGATGGAAATTTTCTTCGTTCTCAAGGGTATGAGCTCATCACCACACCAGATGGGTTTCCAATGAATGATTATGGTGCAATCTGATTATTTTCATGTCATGCTAATTCCCTTTGAAAGATGGAAACAGGATATGGGCTCTCTTTATTATCTTTGTAAGTTAGAGGAAAATATCCCAGTTATGGCCACATCCCCTGAAGATTGAGAAAAAAAAATCAAGTTAAAACTAAGTGGCAATTCTGGTATAAGAGTCCACTGACAGTAACATTTTACTGTGCACAATCAATCCACTTTTATAATATGATACACCGTTAAAGTAACTTTAGACTCTGCAGCAGATAACTAGGAACTCTCAGTGACTTAGTGAGATAGAAATTTATTTCTCATACTAATAAACATAAACATACTCTGGTTGAAACTTCCACAGGTTCGTTCAGTGTCATATTGTGATTCTGTCCTCCTCCAGGGTCTCAGTGTCAGTTAATTTAGCTGGCAAAGGAAAGCAGAGAATGGAAGAGTGTCAGTGAGAGACTTCTATGAGTCAGTCCTAGAAGTGGGGCTCATCTCTTCTACGCACTTCTCATTGGCCAGAACTCAAGTCACATGACTACATCCAACCTCCAGATACAAGTGGGTAGTCAGCTGGTTAACTTATCCCAGGGAGTCAACTTTGCCTGAGGTTAAGGGCATGTGCCCCAGAGTCAGTGAATTAGACATACAGTAATTCCTTTTTATCCACGGGAGATATATTCTAAGACCCCTAGTGGATGACTGGAACATCCAAGAGTTCTGAAAACTTTATGATTTTTCATGCCTATGCAAAACCTCTGATGGATTTTAATTTACAAATTAGGCACAGTACAAGATTTAAGACAATAACAATAAAATAGAGCAATTATGACAATATACTGTAATAAAAGTTATGTGAAGGTAATGTCTCTCTCAAAAGGTAGTACTTTCACCTTCTCACTTAAAGGAACCATTTTATGACTTCTCCTTAGCATATCCAAATTGCTAGCACCACTCCTCTTGCACTTTAAGTTCATTATTAAATAAAATAAAGGTTACTTAAACACAAGCACTGTACCAGGACAGTGACTAATGGGCAGGTAGTGTATACAGCATAGATACGCTGGAAAAAAGGTGATTAAGGTCCAAGAGGGAGGGAGGGAGATGGTGAAAGATTTCATAACACTACTCAGAACAGTGCACATTTTAAAACTTATGAATTTCTTATTTCTGGAATTTTCCACTTCATAGTTTGGGATCATGGTTGACTATAGGTAACTAAATCAGGAAAAGCAAAACTAGGGATCAGCGCTGACTAACATAAGTCCCAATTCCAGAAGGTGGTTCTAAGGACACATCACTCACCCTTTAAAGCTCAGATCCTCTCATCTGTAAAATGGAAACAGCAACACTATTTACTACAGGGTGGTACCCTTAGAATTGAATGTGATGTTGTGTGTCCAGTGCTCAGACCAAGACTGATAGGCAACACACACTTATTGATTGTAAGTCATAGTTATCCATTTACTCATTTGCTACAAAATAAAAGCAAATTAAAAGAACCTGATCCATTCTTATCATCTCATCTGAGAAATGATGAGCGGGGATATAAATAATTCTTAAGTACCAAAACCAAACAAACTTCAGTCTCCAAAACAAGTATAGGCTGATTGCTATCACTATCACAGCTATAGTGAGCCACTTTGAAGTTTCCAGGGGACGTTCAAAAATGTTTTTTGACCCACAATTATGCCAGAAAATAGGCTCAACCAAAGAGACTAGGCAGGCAATTTTGGTACCTACAGTAGTAGAGGCCTGCCGGGGACTCAGCGGAATGAAGGTCACCAACGTTCCTAGAAGTCCAAAGAGCCCTCTGTTCTCTCCCCGCTTCTGCCTGGATCCAAGTGTGGGGGCTGCCTCTCCCACACCACACAGCTTTGTTTGTGCTTCCCCAGGCCAGAGTTTTGTTTTCGATTTGCCTGTTCTAGGGCAGCTGCTGTGACTTTTCCATGAATGTACTGTTATTTACAGGCTGGGCCAAGTAACCTACAGTCTGCACTCTCTCTCTCGGCCAAATAAAGAGTGCAGGACACCCTGAGCATTTTCTGAAAAAGGGGAAGTGCTTGTTGAAACTCAGCCCTGGGAGGCAAATTGCAGTTGACGCCATGTTTCAGGGCTCTGCTCCAGCAATGGCAGTGGAAGGGCATGAATTGCCAGTTCTGGCTGTGTGCTCGGGGGTGGGAATCAAGGGCACGGTGGAAGTTGGCATGGCCTCAGTCTATGTCTATGTTATATTTAGTCGGCCTCCATGATCACGAAGCGCACGCAGGATAAACCCTTGGAACAATTAACTCATCTCTTGTAATACAAGCCATTGTCTGAAATGTCTGTTTCAAGCAAGTCTGAAGAATATTCAGCATATCACCTGATGATATCAAATCAAAAAAAAATATGTGTTCAAATGTGGATAGACACTTTCTGGTTCTCATTGTTGGGAGAAGAGAGAATCCTTATGAGAAGTGATTCTCACCAGAGAGTGCTCATTGCTGAGAATCCTGCCAATGCAGTCCAGTAAGATTCCTGTACTTAAGCCACTTCATAGAATAACAGAGTGCTGTGGAGTCCCGTGATCTTGGTCCAGTGTGATCTCTTCTACTGGGGATAGAGCGCATCCATCCAATGAAACAACTTATCCAGACTGGTTAAAACTGCAAAAAGTTCAAACAAAACAAAAAATAATAGTATTTATTTAGTTATGTTAGGGTGCTCTATAGATACACAATAATTTTCCCACTGATCTTATGAGGGAGCTACTTTGACTAATTGCCCCATTCCACAGGTCATAAAATAAAGGTTTGTTCATAAGACCCTAAAGCACACAGCTAGTAAGTGGCCATCAGAGGCCATATGGAGCCAGCTCTGAATCACTGTGTTCAGTAACTATGGGAAAGTTATATCCATAATTTTATCCATAAAGTTAATTCCACTGTCTTTCCTATTTCTATTCCTCTTCCCTTCCCTTCATTTCCCTTTTGTCTAATCCACTGAGCTTCAATTCTTTCCCTTCCCTCCCCACACCTTGTTGTGTGTTAGCATTCACATAGCAGAGAGAACATTCAATCTTTGGTTATTTTGGATTGGCTTATTTCACTTAGCATGATAATCTCCAGATCAATTCACTTATCAACAAATGTCATAAACTTATTCTTCTTTATAGCTGAGTAATATTCCATTGTGTATACATACCACATTTCTTTGTCCATTTATCACAAGGAGCTTTCAGTCACTGGCTCATGACCACACAGCTAATGAGTGATAGAGCCAGGATTTAAAGCCAATCTTTTTCACTTGAGAGCCAGTGTTCAAAATTGTAAGTCAATGGCCCATTCTGGAGGATGAGTAGGTACAATCTGGTACAATCTGCCACTGTATTGTTATTTCCATAGAAATAGCACATCTCTTTCTCACATCTCTCTTTCCTTCAGCATAACTTGCTCACCATTTCTACAGCATGTTCATCGTAACTTTGAATATCCCTGCCTCATTTCTTTGTTGTTTTAATCAATCGTCAAGGATTTCTTGATTAGGGCAAGGTGGGGTGGTAGTCATGCCTCTGGGCTGAATCTCAGGTTTAGCATCTTTAAATAATGTGATAATTATCTTGCAATTTCACATCAGTTTCCTTCATTGCAAAATGGGAATAATAAGACCTCAATATTTTATAGTAACAAATGCATGGAAAGCTTTTAGCATCTTTCTGCTAGACATTAAGCATTCCATAGAAGTTAGCCACTGCTGTGGTTAATATTACTGTTTTACATTAATATCACTGTTTTACATTGATATAGGATATAAGGGCAGGGAGAGGATCCAAATAGGCAAAACTGTGCAAGCAGAGGGAAGCAAAAAATGCTGGGCTCAGAGTTTCCATACACAACCATCTTTCTAAGTGGCTTGCAGAAACAGACAGGGAGAATCTTGGGGGCCAGAAAGATACAGGACACAAGAAGGAATGAATGCAACAGGGAATTGAAGGCAGAAAGAGGCCAGCAATTTGCTCGACCCTATGAATTAATACTGCAGGCAGAAATAACACCAAGGATTCCTGGTTCTAAATCTTAGAGATCCTGAGCTTTCCCCGGTGAGGCACGATTTACACTTTGAGCTTTTTCCTTGGACTTTGCTTATGACAAAATATTAACCAAAAAAGAGGGGTAGAATTCATAAACACAGAGAGGCAGCATGGCTTGTCAAAGGTATCTGCGTATTTGGTTCTTCTTTGGGCTTTAAGACAGACACCGCCTGCCCACACACATCTGTACCAAGTCAGAGCCATCCACCGGAGAGAGTGTTGGCCTTGTTCTCAATCAACTCTTTGGGTTACCCAGTCATTGCAGGGACTTCTGACTCCTTTCACAACTTTCTAAGCCAGTGATTTAACAAGAATGTTCTGGACAAGCAGAGGCTCCTTCTCAGGCCTTGAGGAAGTGCCCGGGGCAGGGGCTGGACGGAGGATCAGAACTGAACGTGGAACTCATTGTGAATCTGTTTTCAAAAATGCCCAAAATCTCTGCTGTCTGCCCCTCCCAGACATTCGCTAAAAGCCAACGGTTGGGAATAGCGTGTGTGTTTTGTTTGTACATCCAAACTCCTGCTGTTCTACAAAATTGCAATACAAAATTGTAATACTGCCGAAAAATTCAAGTCAATTCATTTGAATCTTAAAACTTACTGCTAAATCTCCTAGTCAGTTAATGAGTTTCTTTGCCACTGAGAGAAAATTACACAACCATACATCCACACTTATTCTCTTTTTCCATCATGGCCTACTGGAGATGGACTTGGGTGACACTGGAATCGAGCCAAGTGTCTTAATCCCAAATCCACGATTTACCTGCTGCATGAATTTAGCAAGCAAGTTGTCCTGAGCCTCAACATGCCTTCTGTAAAATGGGGTCAAAATTAATATCATATGGGATTGTTTTGAGGTTGAGGCAGCCTATGTAAAGCACTCAACACAAGATGTTTAGTAACTGGCCATTGTTTCCTTATTAATCCTTTATGCATCATTTAAGCTCTCCTGGGAATCCAGCATTCCCCCCAGGAGGCCCTTTGCAACAACGTAAGAGATGAATTTGAAAGCGGTTAAAATAAGAACCACGTGAATACTGTGAACCAAGAATGAGAGAGCCCAGAAAACACAGGAGTGTTCATGCACACTGCTTTAAATGTGACACTAATGTCCTGCTCCCAGCACTGACTGATAACCAGCCTCCTCCTCCCTCCCCTAGTTTGTCTGGAAGGCTGGGTATCTCCGCATATGGAAGGAGGTTTCTCTGTAAGGTCTGTAATATGCTTGAAATTCCAAAACAAAGTAGACCCCGGCAGGGCACTGGCTCCGCGTTGGCAAATAAGCCTGCCATCAGGCGCCACCTCGGGTATTACAGTGTGCTTTGAATTAGGGAAGGAGCTGCAGCCTTTCCTAAGCAAAAGGCCTGTGGGCCTATATATCAGCTCCTCTGCAGAACAGAGTTGTCTTGAGCCAGAGGAGCCTTCTTCACCCTGCTGCATCTGGAACCTCAGCAGCCTCCAAATCCTCCCTTGGCATTTATATTTCAGTATCTTAAGTAAGAAATAGAATGGATCACTCATCACCTGGGCATTTAAGGGCAGGATTATTAAAAACAGGTTGGATAACAACGACTTTACACAATTGAATATGATGTATGCATTGTTAAGATCTTGTGACGTTTGAAAAATGGGTCCTGTCTAAGAAAGAAAATTGTGTTTGTGGCTAAAAGAATTGAATTCAATGTGCTCTATTACAAGAAAGTTCAAATTGCTTTTAATAACAATGTGCTGACTATTTCTAGCCTCCTACAGCCTAACGCATCACAGGTGAAACAAAGATGTCAGGTTGGTGTCAAGCCCCAGCCTGTGCGTGGACACTGTGAAAGTGTTGGGGGCCGGCTTTGGGACCCAGAGCTGTGCATCTTTGATAAGGCCCAGGTGCCCCCTTGGCAGAGTTCTGCCAATGACCCCCAACAACTCACAAAGGCAGCCAACAGCAGTACGGGGGAAATGCCATCACCATGTACTGAGGAACCTGAGTCTGGGGGACCTGATGGCGCTGTGGCCCAGCTTCTCCTCTTGACTCCCCGCCCCAGTACTTGGTTAGCTGAAGCCACTGAACACAATGGGAAAGGCTGAGTAGAAGGGGATTCCCCTTTTATTTCAGTGCAAGCACAACCTCCCAAATCGAAGACAAGCAACCAAGCCTGAGCAGAGAATTGAAAACTACACATAGTTTCAATGGTTTCTTCTCTGATGTCCTTGCACCGGGCTGGACCATTCCCATTGCTTCTGCAGTGTTTTGTAAAGGACAAATAAGGACTGGCCGCTGCCCTGCAGTCGTTCTAAAATGAACTTCTGGTGTGATTTGAATTGTGCTGAGTTCTTGAACTTTCAAAAGGGTAGACATATTGGATAGGGCATGGGTGATGCCAAGATGCAGTTTTATCCGTTCCGTGGGTGAACCATACCATCGCTCCTTTTAGAATGAAGAGCAATGTAGGGAACATACAAGAAAATTTCCCCAAGTTAACAGTAGATGGGAACCAAAAGTGGGACACGAAACCACTCATAGGAAGTATTCCGGTCTCTATGGAAGAGCCTGCAAGGCAAACGGCATCATGCAAGCAAGGACCTTGTAGCACTTCCCATGTCCCAAGGGTGAAGCTGTAAGTGTAATCTAATCTCATCACAGCCTTGTCACCTTTTCATCTTACAGCTGAGGACATCCACACCTTAAAGTTCATAGGATTGGGGCTGGGGATTTCGCTCAGTGGCAACACTTACCTAATGTGCGAGGCCTTATGATTTATCCCTTGCACTGTGTAACATAACCTGCAACCATCTCATAAGAAGCGACAGAGCCAGGTTAAAACCACTGCAGCTGCTTCTAGAATTCATGCTCTTTGTTGCTACACTGAAACAGCAGTTATTTCTGGGTAGTGGAGCTACAAGTGTTTTTAAACTTCTTTTCACTTTTCTGTGCCATCCATTGTTCTTTTACAACAAGCCTATTTTACTTGAAAAATCAGGAAACAGAAAAGGGAGGGAAATTCACAATGTAAAAACATCACACTTGCCGGGTACGGTGGCACATACCTGTAATCTCAGTGGCTCAGGAGGCTGAGGCAGGAGGATGGAAAGTTCAAAGCCATCCTCAGCAATAGTGAGGCACTAAATAACTCAGTGAGACCCTGTCTCTAAATAAAATACAAAACAGGGCTGGAGATGTGGCTCAGTGGTCGAGTGCCCCTGAGTTCAATCCCCAGTACCCCCCCACACCCCAAAAAAAATCACACTTTGCTTTATCTTGGAGATATTGAATTAACCAGATTTGCCTAGCTCTGAAACAAGCCACTTCTTCAGATGGATTTCTTTTTTTTTTTATTTTTATTTTTAGTTTTTTGGCGGACACAGCATCCTTGTTTATGTGGTGCTGAGGATCGAACCTGGGCCGCACACATGACAGGTGAGCGTGCTACCACTTGAGCCACATCCCCAGCCCAGATGGATTTCTTAAAGAACAAGTTAAGAACTCTAAAATGGAGGAAAGCAAAGAACAGATACTCACATCTGCCACTTCCCCATAAAATTTGAGATCCTAAAACCTGAGCATCCTTAATGCTCTTCTAATCACCATGAAAACCCCTGCCTTCTACCTTCATGTCTTCTACCTCCTCCCATCCTGCAGACACCTCAAGTGAAAAGATGGGGTACACCTCACCTTCTATCCCCTAAAGTGCTAGACCAATACACTATTACATGTGTGAAGGAGGCAACAGAAGACAAGCGCTATCTGTGAAGACTCAGACATTCTCAAGTTAAAATCATCTTTGAGTCACTCACCAAGATAGATGCTGCCAGAAATAACATCATGCAGAAACATCAGTAAACTTTGGTCACAACAACTAAAACAAGTGTCTCACTCTTTTCTGCCTCCGCCTGCCTGGGAGTTTAGCCTCCCTGAAGCCTCTCATCTGGGACAGGATTGCAGGGCGGGTGCATGTTTTGCATCTCCACCAGGCCAGCTGTGGCTGGAGAATTCCTGACATAGACTAAGGTCAGACTGAACCCAGAAGACTTTCCTGGGGAAACACATCATACGCTGCAAAGCCAGTCCTGCTGCTAATTAAAGAAATATTTTCAGAGGTGCTGTGATCTGTCACAAGAAGCGTTGACTTCTGATGACACAGGAAATGACTAGCATCTTATTTCGTGCATTCCACAGAGAGGAAACACAGATGTGAGTGCCTGCTTTTCATACCCATGGCTTCTGAAACCAGAGCCTGAGGGATCTTTGCATTTAAGGGTGCAGCTGGGAGTCAGAAAACCTGGGCTCAAGTATCCATGTGGTGGCATTGCTTGACTATGTGGCATGGGATGTCACTTACCCACTCCAAGCTTCAGGCTTTATGTTGGGCAGCTTTCCATTACTAGAACAAATGCCTGAAATCATCAATTTATAAAAATAAAAGGTTTATTTTGGATGATGGTTTTAGAGATTTCAGCCCATGATTCGTTGGCCTTGTTGCTTTGGGCTAATGACAAAGCATCACATCATGGTGGAATCATTTGGGGGAGTAAAAGCTCTCACCTCATGGCAAGGAAGAAAAAAAAAAAAAGAAGGAAATGGTGTCTCACAGTTCCCTTCAAGGACAGTTCCCAAAGACCTAAAGACCTCCCGGTAGGCTCCACCTCTTAACAGTTCCATCACCTCCCAACAGCACCAACCTGGAGACCAAGCCTTGAACACATGGGTCCTTTAGAGAACGTTCCAAATCCAAACTGTAGCAGAGTTCTTATCTACAAAATAAGGATTTATAAAATATATCTAATAGGCTTGATTTGAAATTGTTTTGTAAGTCACAAAGCGTCTTATGAAACTTAAGTTTGAGGCTTTTGGAAAACTTTGGCAATTTCAATTCTTATCTTAATTATACAGAGCTGCAAGAACAACATATTCTCAGAGTTCCTTTTGATTAAGGCTGGCCCCAGACAGGAGCTCCTAGGACGTAAGCTGTATTTCCCAACCCTGGAGGGAATGATTGCACAAAGGAAACTCAACTTGAAGTCATGAACTAATTCCCATGTGAACCAAATGGCTGTGCGAGTAAGCAAAGCTATACTTAAAAAGCATAGTTTTAAAGAATGCAGGCAGATGTCTTCTCGCTTACCCTGTGGCATTTTATCACTAGAACCTGACATTTGCTTCTTTCACAAATTCCCCTGTGCCAGGGTCAACTGCTTCTTTTATCTGGGCATCAACAGGAGACCTGGCTTTACTGAGTTCATGAATTTTGAAAGCGAAAGGCCTTTACAAGTGGTTGCATAGTAATCCAAAACCATTGGATGGCTTGTTTTCAATTGCATAAGATTTGATTAGTACTAAAAATGAACACATTCTGGTTACTAAGCTCTAGAAAATAGTCATACTTCAGGGAAGCTTGAACATTCATTGCAAATGTCACAATGGCTTTTGAATGATCAAATAAATGATTTGCATCTGCACTTAGCTAACCGTGGGTTTAGCTATCCGGTTGCTACCTTTTCTTCATCTCCACCACCTGCTTTCTTCAGACCCTTTTTGCCCATCCTGACACTTTGAGCTGCCTCCTCATTGCTCCTAACCACCCCCCCCACACACACACTTCACCCCACTGTCTGATTTGTCCGTCATTTTTAGCCACACTGGACAAATCATTTGTCCACTAAGATATCCATACTGTTAATGGGTCCCAATTATCTATTTTAGGGCCAAATCTTTAGCAGCAAAACTCTTTTTTTTGTGGAATCATATGCTACAGATACAAAATATAACATGGATTAGAAAATGATATTTTAACAGCATAAATGTACAACATTTATTCACTGCAAAGACATTCAATGGGAACCATATTGTGTTGGACAATAACAGGAAAATCCCAAAACATTTTCATAAGTTATTGCTATATGTGCATTAACATGCAAAAACCTGAGTATTTGGAAAGGCCAGTACAGTTTTTTTTGTTGACCCTTAATGACATGGAAAATAACCAAAGAGGCACTTGCAAAAATTTCAAATGGACTGAGTGATAGCAGAAGGAGCTCTGGTCCAAGTTCTGCATCAAGCCATGCTAGACCAATAGCACAGATCAACACCATTGGTCTGCTGTGCTGGAGCACTTGTTTAAGTGAAATGTTAAACATGGTATCTGCTGTAGTTTTTAAATAGTGTGTGTGTGTGTGTGTGTGTGTGTGTGTGTTTAACAAAAAATAAATCCAGCTTTATGCACTCCCTCTGGCATCTCATATATCCATGGATCTGGTTTGATTTGATCATTCAAGACCTTCCCAACTCCACTCCATTCTTAGTGTGAAGATGGTAACACAGTGGTTTTAAGGAAGTCAACTCTGAAATTAGCCTTCCAGAGTTAAGGTCCAACTTGATAATTTCCTGCATGTGAGACCTTGGGCAATCGTGAGACCTCTGTGTCTCAGTTTCCTCAACTGTTTCATTGGAGATAAAGACAGAATGGTGCAGGTCAAGCATACCGAACAATGCACATAGACAATGCTACTATTTCATCTCCTTCTATGAAAACACAATCTCTACTTCAGTCAAATCCTCTATTCATAGTTCCCTGAGCTGCCGGCACACTGTGATCTCTGGTTTTCTTCACGAAGTTTCCATTGCCTGGCATGCTTAGGGATAACATAATCCCTCCTTTCCTTTGCAATGGCTGCAGTCCTTCTACCCACTATTTAAGACGTACCTTCATTGAAGGCTTCTGTGATGGCACGGCAGAACCCATAATAATCTCCCCTCCTCCAGTTCTGCAGCTCATATACATTCCTGAAATCCCTTAAGTTTCCCCATACAAGCACTCCTCTTGTTTGTAATCATTTATCTAACATCAGCCTTCCTCCTTTCCATAAAGTAAGGCCATGTTTCTACTGTTTATTGCTCTCTCTCTAGCACAGAGCACAAGGTCAGGTACAGAACAGACATCCATAGATGATGGATGAATAGATGGATGAGTGGATGGATGGATAGAAAGATAGATAGATAGATAGATGATAGATAGAAAGATAGATAGATAGATAGATGATAGATAGATAAGTAGATAGATAGATAGATACACAGACAGATACTGGTCTATTGAACAGGTCGCTCATTTGGCATGTACCCTACTCTTGCTGTTCTTTTCACATGAACACAGTAGTGGCCCAAGATGATTTTTGAACAATTAATCATTTCATTGTTTAGTAAAGGAAAGCCTAGGAAAAGAACAGAAGTTTAAGTGTGTGAAAGAGAAGATAAGATAAAAGAAAGACTGGATTCTAATTCCATGGTAAAGTACCACTAAAAAGTGAATCAGTGGCCACCAGAATTTGTAGGCCTGAGGGAAATGAAATGTGTTCAGTAAATAAAAGTCACATCATGTGACTCAGGGAAATTGAATTAAGTAAATAAATATGTGTCAATTACACAGAAACACCCAAGATCTTTTTTAGGGTCTGTGAACCTCCTCCCGAGGTCTCTGGCATTCATTGACTTGTTGACAAGATGGCCGGAGGTAGACCCAGGGATTTGGGGTAAACACCACACCTCAGCCCTCCATCCATCAGAAAGCTTCACTGCGTTTAGGGAAGGGTCTGCCTAGGAAGTCCAGCTGAGTTCATTCTTGCTCTTAGGTCCCAGAAGCATTTGCATGTGCCTTTGAATTCACTGGCCAAACCCAGGCCTGCTGGGTCAGGGAAAGATTATAAGCAAATTTTGTGTCTTTGTTCATTTTAATCTCAACTCATTGTTGTGGACCCAAAATTATTCCACATGGGGGCAATCCTCTTTTCTACCTCCCTAACCATTTGGTAGAGTGTCAATTACTCTGAGAGAAAAGACAGATCCTGGGGGATGCGTAAATAATGCTTGGGCTCTGATTTATGGCTTTGTTTTCAGACAAATGAAGGTGAAGCTGGGGCCTCTGACCCTGGCCTGGTCTGGCTTCTTCCTCGAAGTCTGGAGTAATGAGAAAGGAAATGAAGGATCAGTTGCTGGGTTTAGCTGGATAAGGAGGAAGTAACATGCATAGTTTCCTTTCCCTACTTAAATGGGAAAGTGGCAAGATTTCCTGGGGTGACCCTGGCTACATAATCGAGCAAGCTTTATGAAATGATTTGTTACATGGAGCATGTAAAGTCTCCCAGCCCGACTTCTAGAACACACTGTTTGAAAGGCAGGAAACCAGTTCGAATTCGAATCCCTACAGAGCTCTGCCTGGCAGATTTGCAGACAGCGGTGCCCATGAGACATCTCAAACTTTACGACAACATATTTAAGCATTTATGAGACTTGAACTGTGTTCTATTAAAATGAGGTGGGGGGAGGCAAGGGAAAAAAATCCAGAGACTTCCAGCAAGGGTAATTAGCCCCAAATGTTTCATAAAGGATTTGATAGCATTCTGGTTTTAAGTTCCTTTCCCAAGTCTGTTGAGGAGAAAGAAAAGAAAGGAACCTATTAAAAAATTCACTATTACTTTTTAAAAGATCACATGACCAAACCAAGCATCTGGACCCGTGTTTAGAAGGAGGCTAACCATACAGAACTTTTTCTAAGGTAACAGATTAAAATTTTACTGGAGAGAAAATATTTAAGACACCGGCTTGGGCTGGTTTCATCATACCTACTAAAGAAATTCCTTTCTTTTCTCCCTGCTGGTCACTGAGCTCCTCCTTCCCTCTTGATTCTAGGTTTGGCCTGGCTTGGTTGGCTTGGTGACTTTCCACCCTCCCTCCAGACTCAGGTCTATTTCCCTGTTGCTCCCATGGAACTGTTGCTGGTAGAGAGTCAAGGGGTGGCCTCTGAGAAGACTGAGATGCCCAAGCCAAGCCAGTGCTAATCTCTGGCCAAGTGATATCACATAAACATGGCTCAACCTGATAATGCTGACCTCTCCATGTTGAGGGCCACACCACAGGGTTCTCATCAGACTGAGATGAGTTCTCATCAGGGTTCTCAAAGACTCAGATACGGATTCAGATACTCCCTACTCCTTATTGGCAGGACAAGAGATCACTCTCCATTTGTTGCTGCGTACATGGGCAGAGAAGGCACTTCATCAGAATGCTTTTCTTAAGCTGCCTGGTTTTACAAAAGGGGCTTCCAGAACAATTATTCAGCAACTAGCAACTGAGGCAGCTGAATCTGCAGAAATACCTACAATTATGTGGACAGGAGGATTTTTCCATCTAATGCCAGGGTCACTTTGAATCTTATACAGACCTGTAACACTGTGCTAAAAATGCTATGGTTCTGTATCATAAATGATCCCTCTGATACACATGGACAGCTCTGCTGGCGTCCATATTCACCTATCTGAAGAGAGGTCCTAGAAAGAATTTCTCTTGATTTGTCCAGCTCTCTTTCTGTTTTCTCAAGGTGGAAGAGACATTGTAAGTAAGTACTCTTAGAGATAACTCATGTCATTCATGTTCTCCCTTACACTGTCACCTTGATGGTACCTTTCTTCCCACATGAGCAGAGCCCACTTGGAGTGGGACTTTTGACAGAACTTCACTCAACACACCAGCCTATTCCACAGCAGGAATTTTTGAAGACATACTGTCTAAAAAGACGGAAATTATTTGTTTTATAGTTACACATAGGATATCTTTGATTTGTGTTTGTTTTTATTAAGTTATTTATTTAGATCAAAAGTTGCAGCCAGATTTTGTGTCTTTGTCCTGGATATTTGACAGTGGAAGAAAATACAAAGGTAATAGAATTCTGCAATGCAAAAGTACAGCACATGGTTTTAGAATGACTCAAACAGCATTTTATAATTCGTGAAATGCCCCCCACTTTTGCATGATCAGAGATTTTTAGGGTATAAACCACCACACATCTTGTTTCTCTCAAGGAAAACAAAAACAGTAGACACGGCTTTCAATGTCCTCTCTCTCTCTCTCTCTCTCTCTCTCTCTCTCTCTCTCTCTCTCTCTGATTTCTTTGCCATCTTAGAGGAAGTCTTTCTGGTTTTGCACAAAATTGAGAATCTTTGTAAAATTAGTATCAGTCCTTCACCTTTTCTGGGTGTCTTTGTCAATAATACCCAAGCCAAATACATAATACAGACTCACTTCTGTTACATACTCACATTTTTACATAATGGCATATTAGTGACTGTTGTATTCTGCTACCT
This sequence comes from Ictidomys tridecemlineatus, assembly GCF_052094955.1. NCBI lineage: Eukaryota > Metazoa > Chordata > Mammalia > Rodentia > Sciuridae > Ictidomys > Ictidomys tridecemlineatus. The sequence continues at coordinate 97,427,638 of NC_135486.1, forward strand.
TTCCTATCCCCTACTATCCCCCCTCCCCTCCCCTCCCCTCCCAACATCCCTCTCTACCTCCTCTGCTGTTGTTCAATTCTCTCCCCTTTTTTTCCCCCCACCCCCTTGCCCCTCATAACCTCTTATAATTTTGTGTATCACTGAAGGTCTGTATTTGGGGAGTTCAAAACCCAATTGAGTCGAATGTATGAAAGATGATATGTCTTGAGCTCTGTAATGTTTTGAACAACCAATAAAAAAAAAAAAAAATACCCAAGCCACATGTCTGGTTTGCTCTTCTCGCCCTGGTAGGCTCTCGGCCCTCTGGCTCCTACACTGCTGAAACTGTGGTAGTCCATGGCTGGGTCATCTCCAGGGCCTTCAGGGTGGATTCTTGAAAGAAGGCTTCCTTTCTTCATGTGCTCAGCCTCAGTGGGTCCACCTTACAGCTCTCACATGAGGAGCACAGGGCCCACTATGGCAGCTGAAGTGCAGGAGAAAGTCCAGACAGCATGAGGTGAAAGGCAAAGCTCGTTAGTGCCTTTAATGAGCCTTCTCCAGTTTCATTAGTGGCTGAATCAGAAACTTTCTGACTCATTTACCCTGTCACAGAGTAGCTCTCAGAGCAAGTAACTGGTACCAGAAAAGATGGGGCCGTTTTGTCACAAAGAGACTGCCATGGAAACTTAACACCACCTGGGGCAGCAGTCAGAGTACTGGCCAGACCCCTGGGCATCTGCCCGTAGCTTTGTGGGCTCCCAGCAGCACCTTTCAGAGCTCACCTGGACAAGAAGCCCAGGGTGCGTGGGGGCAGGGCTCCTGTCTTGCCCCTGCCTGTGATCTCTCTGTTCTGCTCTGTCTCAAGTATCATCAACCCCACAGATGGACCTCAGACTGGGAATGGTGTCTGCAAGGGACACCCCTGAGGGGCTGGAGTTCCTACTCTGGAGGACTGTAGGCTTTTCTGTTGTGATTCTTTGTCCACTGTGTACACTTCTTATGTGGATACCTCCTGGACACAGGGTTAAGGAAAAATTGATCCCACTAGTAAAGTAGGAAAGAGAAGTCTCACTCCAATCCAGGGAAAGTTATAAGGTTGCGGCCACCTCCCTCCAAGAACAAGCAAAAATCCTGGCTATAATTCTACCAGCTTGAGTCTCCAGGTACCAAGGAAGCTCCCCTAGTCAGCCTGCCAGGCATCTACCACCTAAGATTCTTCTCCTACCCTTTGTTCCCTTTGCCTTCATATTTCCTTAGGATGCATTTTTTTTTCCTTGTGTTTACTGTACAACACCAACTTTCTGTTGAACTAATTTGGACTCTTGAAACCTGTGGTTCTTGAATTCTGGAATTTCAAGGCCTTGGTCTCCTCCATCCTCCTGGTGAGTTCCATTAGGATCCGCCCTTTCTGTTTCCTTGCTTTACAGTCTGTGTCTGCACAGTAGTGAAATGATCCCAGCCTGGCCTCTGTGTGATCCTGGGCATGCTTAGCCACTCTGGCCACAGTTGACTAAAGGATTGGAGCAGAAAACCGTAAAAACATTTCTAAGCCACTTCCACAGGCAATGGATAAGGCCCAGGATCAGGTTGCTTGAAGGGCCAAATGCATTAGCGATCGTTGTCTTCTTTTGGTTGCAACCAGCCCTCTCCCTCTTGGCATCCTTGCCCCATCCTTACCCAGGTCCCCCTCCACTCCTCAGTCATTTCAGAATTCACCAGGTGCAAAAGTTAACATGATGTGAAGAAGCAGAAATGGAGCCATTCCTGTTCCATACTCACAGCCTGCAGGCTGAGAAAGAAATATCCCCAGGCCAGTAGATGGACAGTGCAAAAATATTTATTTATTTATTTATTACTTACTTACTTACTTGTGTGCTGGGGATTAAACCCAAGGATGCATGACCAGTGAGCCATCCCCACCCCCACCCCACTCCCACCTTTTTTTTTTTTTTTTTTTTTTAATTTAGAGACAGGGTCTGGCTGAGTTGCTTAGGGCCTTGCTAAGATGCTGAGGCTGGCTTTAACTTGTGATCCTCCTGCCTCAGCCTCCTGAACCACTGGGATTATAGGCATGTGCCACCATGCCTAGCCAGAAATCTAATTTTAACTTGAGGACACATACTTTTTTAACACACATGCTTTTAAAAGCAGCAAAAATGATGACATGTAGTATCAAATTAAACTTAATATCTTCCATCTTTTGATCATGAAATAAATGCTCTATTGAGAGATGTCCACTCATGGGAGTGAAGGAAGACCCCACATTTGTGCTCCTTCCTGCTATAGCACTTCACATACTCCTAAAGACAGTGAGAAACGGCCAGGTGGGCTGGCTTGGGCCATCAGACCTGAAGATGCTGGGCTGCCCATGGCAGAAGTCAAGTCATGAACTTGGCCTTGATGGATATTAACTCTGCGTGAAGCAACATCAGACCCCCAGGACACAGCACAAATCCTTTGCATTTCACTAAGTGCACTGGAGTGTCCTCATATTTCTCACCTTCTAATGTGTAGAGCCAAATGGCTCTTGGTGGACAGGACGTCAGCAAGTATTGTTTTCTCGTATTTAGTTCAATCAAGGAGCTGCACTGTTTGCTTAGCCAGATAATCCGGGAACTCATACCTTGATAAGCCTTACATGTATCCCTTTGCAGTTTACAAAGTTCTTCAACTATCAGGATATTGAATTTTGTTTTCCAACCAAGGTGATGAGATGGGAAAATCTTTTTGCTGCCAGAATGGGAAATATGACTTAACGTGGGCTCTGTGTCCACTTCCCTTGTGAGCACCGTGTTGAAAAGAAATGTGACACGTTTGGAAGTCACCAGAAAGGAAAGTCACTGTGCATGGCCGTTGATTATTCTTGTTGTTCTTGGCCCCACAAAGTAATTCCAGGGTTTTTGTTCCATTCTATATTTAGTCATGCCTGTTGTTAAATTAGGAATACTTTTATATCAGTGACCTTTGACATATGGACATTTTTCTGGAGGGGGAAAAAAATTCAAACTTTCACATTAATGTTGGGAAAGTACAGTCCTCAAAAATGTGGCAGTTTCTAAAGTTGGAGCCAGGAACTAACCAGCCAGAAGTTTATATTACAAATAAATCCCACTCAGGATGCCAGGGAAGCATGTCAAGGGTTGACAGTTAAGCTGGCCAAGCTAAAATGTTTCCTGAAAAATTAGAATTCCCAAATAACACAGTACAGCTGTTACCTTCTGAAAACTGGAGGCAAATTGGGTCGGTAATCTCAGGATAAAATAAGAAGTACATCCAAAATATAACTAAAATCATGTGGTTAACAATTTTTCAAAACCTCAAATGATCTCCAGGTTAGGTTAGTTTCTCTCCTTAATCTCGCCCCACATTGATTAATCCCATGGGACGGAGCAAGTTGAACCACATGATTTGTACCAAATTGTATTCTCTACAGCTGTTCCATTGGTTTTTGCCTTCCCATGTGGTTGGCCTTCTCCTAACCCAGGGTTTCTCAACCCTGGTACTATTGGTGGTTGGGGGCCAGATAATTCTTTGGAGTGGGGGCAGGAGGGCTGTCCTGTACATTGTAGGATATTTAACCCCATTCCTGATCTGTACCTATCAGACACCAGGAATTTCCCCCAGATGTGTTTTGGGCAACCAAACATATCTCCAGGCATCACCAAAGGTCCCTTAAGGAAGAGCAAAATCTGCCCCAGATGAGAATCACTGTCAGCCTCTCTATAGCCAGTACAAAGCTCTGCCAAGGCTCAACTCAAGCTTAATGCTGGATGAACATATGATATTATGGTCTATTAAGGCAATATAAGAACAGAGCGAAGAGTAGCAAATTCAAACCACAACAAAGTGATTTCTGGATACAAGAAAAACTTTTCTAGTAGAGAGGATAGTTAATAATGAAATATATTTGGTGCTGTTCTTTGAAATTCTGTAAAAATTAGATTAGAAGATTATCTGTAGGGGGGTGGTTTAGGGGGCAAATAAATAGAACAGAATTCTCTTAAAGTCCTTTTTTCAGACTTGGTGTTTGATTTCTTTCCAATTTAACAAAAAAAGACAAACAGGAAGACATGTGGATGGACAAAAATACAAAGGAAAAGCAAATTGTTTCATTATTTCACAAGAGACGGTTTTTTTTCTCCCCCTTCTTTAACTGAAGAGCTGGGCATAGAGGGAAAAAATACAAGAATGTGCTGAAATGAGAAAGAGTGGAGAATGAAATCGAGAGATTAGTGGATCATTCATAATATAATGATTACAATTAAGAGATTTGCCTAACTGATAAATGGGTTTTGAACACACGTGGTACTAACTGCTCTTCCATCCCTTTCTCTGGAAAGGGATTTACAGTTTGAAGAGCTTTTTTAAATTTTAATTTTAAGTCCTTTTATAAATTTCAGTTTTATTAATCTTCACCATAAATCATGATTCATGAGTGCCGATGCCCGAGGAGCCTCAGGGTGCTCACTTATTACTAACCAGAACACTAAAGATGTGCTACTTGATTGGAGGTGAGTCTACACCTAAAAGACACCCCTCTTTATCTGTGACCACATTTGGGAGCAACACTATAAATACAAATAGACTGTTCAAAGGTGCCCGGCACATGGTTGGTGAGAGGAGCTGTAGCTTTGACCTTCGCAGCATCAGTAGTTCTTAACTCTCTCTAACAAACCCTCCTTGTTTTTTAGATCATGCTGTTTTCCCTCTCCCTTTCTGCTTCACTGGGCCTGTGCTCCCTGGGGCAATTATTTCTGATCCTTTGGGAAGCGCCTGTGTAATCAGAGGATAAGCTCCTTTGCCTCCCACTGGAGGTTTGTTGTTATCAAATGCATGTTCTTTCCTCTTGCCAAAGACACAGAGCCTCCGGGATGGGAAGGGCTTGGTGCTTTCCAGGAATAAAGCCGGTTACCTGCAGAAAGGTTTGTAGAGATGCCACCCCCAGAGAATGTGTTCTACCCACCCCTTCACCATCCCCAGTCTTCCCACCTCCATGAGGACTAAAGTTCCCTTGGTCAGTGCCCCAGAAGTGCCACTAGTGCCCGTCTAGTGGTTGGCAGTGAAGATGTGCACAGCATCTATGAAGTGGGCCAGATGGAGTAAAAAAAAAAAAAATGCTAGAACAAGTCATTTTGGGGGGAAAGCCTGGTTAACACGATGCACGTGGTGAAAGCATTACAAAATGAGAAAGGTTTCCTTTGTCCACACCGTGCCTGGAATCTCAGGTTTTGGGGACACAAAGCAACCTTAGGTCAGCCCCTCACTCACAGCAAAAGATGTCCTAGTTGGCTCAGGCTGCTGTAACAGAAAGAACATCATATACCACATGATTGCCAAACAAAAAATTGTTGCTCACATTCTGGAGACTGGAAGTCCAAGGTCAAGACACCTCAGTGTCTGCTAGGGCCTGCTTCCTGGTCCATGGGCAGCCATCCTCTCACTGTGCCCTCATGCGACAGAAGGGGTGAGGACTCTCTCTGAAGTCTCTTTAGGGGGGCAGTAATTCTTTTATGAGGGCTCCCCCCTCCTGACCTGGCAAACTCCCAAAGTGTGCACCTCCTGATACCATCACCTTGGAAGTTAGGATTCCAACATGTGAATCTGAGGGTCTGGGGTGTGTGCAAATATTGAGTCCAGCACAAAGAGTTGTTCTTCTTTCTCAGTTGTATCCTAAATGGGAAAGAGGCCACGTAACCCAGTTTAGTGGCAGAACTGCAATCACAATGACTCTGGGACATTTTGCCACTCCACCAACTGTTGGTGACTTAAAATGATGACCACTGTCCCACATGGAACAAGAGGGACAGCAGAAGCTCTTTATTCTCCTAAGCTAATGTGCTGTCCCCTCCTTGCAGCCTTCCTAGGTTACTCACATCTGTCTTATAGTGCCTGCATCTTCTGGGTAGGAATTAGGTCTGCTTGCTTCTATCTTGTTCAATATAAGATCTTATATGTTGTTCAATATAATGGAGTCCATGTGTTACTCCATGACATAGGTAAAGAGGAATCTAAAGAAATATTTCCCATTTAAACATATTTCTCTTTATTTATGCAAATTGTCCATGGTAACCACAAGAGGGCAAGGAGGGAGAAACCTTCTCTCCAGGACAACCTGGGGTGATGAAGAGCATGTGGACTCAGGGATTAGGCAGACTTGGTTTTGAGTCTGGTTTCCCAATATACAGGGTGCACACCTTTCAGGAATGGTAGGACTTCCTGTACTTTGGATTCTCATCAGTGGGAAGGATAGCAATGCCTGAGCTGCAGCTGCCAGGCTGGGCTGGAATGCAATGTGGTGATAAGAACAGAACATAGCCTGTGACCCAGCAAGTGCTCAGCAAAGTGGCCATTCTCTGCTTCCAGGACCTTGCTTCATTTTATTGCTGAAAAATAAATGTCAAAAGATGATAAATTTGTCTTTATCCATCTTCTGGAAAATATGGTGTACTTGAGACAACAATATTCTCTAATACAGTGCTTACTGGGATTGTCCTGGGATATTTTGGAAGATCATTGATCATTTGGTATGACTTCTAAAATGAGGGCTGTTACACTAGTCTTGAATGTACTTGGTGCTGTGGTCTGAATGTTTGTGTCCCCCTAGAATTTATATGCTAAAACCTAATCACCAAGTTGAGAGTATTAGAAGGTAGGGACTTTAGGTAGTAATTAAATCATAAGGTCTCTTACAGGAGACTCCAGAAAGCTGCCTTGCCCTCCGACCATGCAAGCACAGAGCAAGATAGTAAGACAGACAAAACCCTTACCAGATACTGAATCTGCCCACACCTTGACCTTGAGCTTCCCAGCCTCCAGAACTGTGAGCAATAAATTACTGTGGTTATTAACCCTCCCATACTAAGGAATTTAGTTATATAGCCTAAAAGGACGAAGACCACACTCTTCTCTTCATAACCTGATATCAAATATTTTTTGGGTAATTATCTTTCTAGTTGGTCTGGAACAAAACTAAAATATGAGTTAGCATTCTAACCTAATATTATATATATCAAAATGTCCTGCAAGAGATTGACAGCTAATGGCTGGCCATTTTATTGCAACAGAAAAGGAGCACAAAAGTTCAGGACTTTCATCTTAGTCAACACAGATTTCAGTAGGACCACACTGCAGCTTGCTTCGCTCCACCCTTTTAGTCAATGAATTGGAAACTCTCTCTTTCTCTCTCTCCCCTCTCTCTTTCATTTTTGTTTTTGCAGTCCTAGGGATGAAACCCACGGTCTCATGCATACTAGGCAAGCACTCTACCACTGAGCCACATCCCCAGCCCAACATCTTCAATTTTTAAATAGTATCTTTAAATAAACATCAAGGATACTTTTAAACTTTGTTTTCCTACCTATAAAATTAGATCCATCTACCCAGAAACTTAATAAATAAAGCGTATCCCTAGGTATTTGTTGAAGGAAAAAGTTCAGACTTTTCTCCAAATTCTGGCATCTGCATCTTGGGAAAAATAGTTCTTTCTGTTCTGCTGGCTAGCGCAAATAGACACTAAATTGTCTATGTCCGCCTAGAATCTGTTTCTTGTTCTAGCAGTTGTGAAACTTAGGTATAAGAAAGGAGATCAACATGTCCCTAAAACTAAGCTCTTTGGAACTCTTTTCAGGCCTTGAATGTTGCTCACCACACTTAATGTTATCCTGGTCAATGCATCTCAGCATAGAACTCTTACATTTTTTTCCAGAGTATAAAAACTTCTTAATCGCAAATAGAATGCTTGCCAAATCCTGTAGCACTTTTTTTCGATCATGTCTCTCAAGTCTTCAGATATAATAGTTTTAATGTTTCTTTACAACCTTAGTTGATTCTAGCTGCTTCTAATTTTTGCCATGTAGTTATAGAGCTAGAAGGAATGCTGTTTATTCCAACACAGGTATACTGATCCCTAGAAACAAGCTTCTCCCCTGTGTGTGTGCCACAACCTGCCTCCCACTCCCTGTTTGTCTTGCCCAAGTCCTTAGGGGATACCAAGTCCTTTCCATCTGTTCTTTGGGGCCACCAGAGGAAGAGATACAGGAGGGAGGCAACCTACAGTGGCCATGATTGACCAAAATATAAACCCAAACACCAAAACGTCTTCTTATATTGAAAACTTGGAAGAGAAAATTTTAAATGTAGACAAATACGACTTTAAAACACATCCAGTTCCTCTATGGACAAGTAACATGTCTGTGTAATTGAGTGACTCCCATCATGTGAATTATTTTTAAAACTCTTCATTCTGGCCAGGTGCTGGGATGCATGCCTATAATCCCAATGACTCAGGAGGCTGAGGCAGGAGGATTGAAAGTTCAAAGCCAGACTCAGCAACTTGATGAGGCCCTAAGCAACTGAGACCCTGTCTCTAAATAAAATACAAAAAGTTCTAAGGATGTGGGTCAGTAGTTAAGCACCCCTGGATTCAATCCCTGGGAAAGAAAGAAAGAAAGAAAAGAAAGAAAGAAAGAGAGAGAGAGAGAGAAAGAGAGAAAGAAAGGCAAGGATGAAAAACCAATCAAACAAACAAAAACCTTCATTCATTAAACATCATCAGAAATAAAAAATTACAATGAATGAAGTAAATTACTTGTTTGAGCCTCATATACCAATATAGCATAACATATTAGCTGTTATCCATTTTATTTAAGGGGTTTTGTTCTTGATTTCTGCAGATAGACTTTCAGCCTATCAGAAGAACTATAACTTCCTTCTGAAAATAACTGGTAGGAGATGGGGAGGTAGCTCAGTAGAGGAGCTACCTCCCCAGCTCCTACCTAGCATGAAGCCTTGGATTGGATCCTCAGTATTGCATAAAATAAAACAATAATAATAATAAAATGTAAAATATCGTGACCTTGGATAGGTACAGATTTGAAATGAACTGAGTTAAGATAGACAACACAATCTTAAGCACTATTTGCAATCAGGCTGCCCAAACTTCTTCATAAAGTTCCCACAATAGCATTTGCAGTGTCACCAGCTAAACAGAACAATGAGGACCTGTGGCTCACCCAGAGGACACCATCAAGGGATGAATAATCTAGGAACTATGTCTTATGAGAGGCGGAATTTATAGCTTGAAGGAAAAACAACAACAACAACAATAAACATTGGGAGATCATGATCAATTCTTAGTTAAAATCAGGGCATTCATTGATCTTTCATAGAACAGACATTTCTGTGTGCCACTTGCTGTATTAGTGCCCTGGAAACCAAGAGCAAAGGAGCATATCTGGCTACCACTTTTGCTAAACCTAGTTAGTTGGTAGATCCAGACAGAAAGGTTTTCCTAGGCTACAGTGTAATAGATTACTTCTCCACAATTCTGTGGAAATAAAAAAAAGGCCATTTGCCTTCTTGTTTTTTAATTCTGCACCTCTATGTTCCTATTTCACTGGGTTTTGTTTTGTTTTTTCTTGAAAACTCCCTCACGAAGAAGAAGCCTTGTATCCCATTGTGAGAGGTGCAGTAATCTGAGACTTGAGGGGGCCTCAGGAGTACAGGGAAGGAGCATCCCACCCACTGGGAGCCAGAGAAAATTTTCTTGGGGAGTTGATGTGGTGAAGTCCCCTGCTGATATGTGAGGAGGCAGAGGAACACACCAGTGACCAGGGTCATTGCTACGAGGGTCCTCTGAGCACGGTAATGTGGCGAGGCCAGAAAGAGAGAGTGGATTTCATCAGTATTGGGACAGCAGTAATATATCCTTGTTCCTTGGCTTGGGCATCCAGTCCAGAAGGAGTAGGTAGACAGGCATATGAAAGGCCCGGAACCAAAGGCCAACTGATCTGGATTCTAGTCCTACCATGGCCTCCATTTAGCTCAGGGTCTTTGAGCACCTCACCACGTCTCTCCAGAGTCAGCATCCTTTCCTAGCAATGTATTGGAAGACTGGTTTGTCTCTAAGCTCCTCTCTCCCCACCCCGACCTTCACATAACTCCATCACACCTTGGGCCTAAGGTTAAAATTTTAGAAAGTGTTCCAGAGAAAAGTACGATTTCAATAAGAACTGATGCTCTGGTATTCTGCATCACCTGAAGTCTCATTTCTCTTCTCAGTTTTAATTCTGCACTGTTATGTTTCTATTAACGTGTTCTTTCCATCCAAGAATGTCTTCTTACCTTTCTGGAACACAATCCTGGTGCCATGTTGCCAAACCTCCCTGGGTATCACAGGGCTCTGCAGCTGACAGAGTCTTTCTGCTTCCTTGGAAGGCTCACCCAGAGCAAGTCAAGCCTGTGGTTACCCAGGCATAGACCAGCATTATCAACACTTCACAGAGAAGGGTCACACAGGTGTTCAAGGTTCTCCTAGAGAGGCCAGTTGTCAGCTTTGTGAACTGGTGTTTACTCTGGAAATGAAGACTCTAGTCTTCCACCAGACTTCACCACTGAAAATCTTCAAGGTACCTCACTCCTGTGACCGGTGATCCAACCTGGGAGGAGGGGGCTGCTTCTGCGCAGTTCCTATCTTACATGTCAGTGCTCCTGGTGGCAGACTGCACCTGTGGCTCAGGGTGCTGTCCAGCTAGCGCTCAGCCTGGAGCCTACTGAAGAGGCCCTCCAGACTGCCTGCCAATGCTTCCATATGGAAAGAGAACGAACTGGACTCATTGTGAACCATGGGGCTGTCTCACTGATTTTATGATTACATAAAAATTTACATTTTTGTATGTCAAGGGGTAAGTTAATTCAAAAATTTTTAAAAATTGCTGCAGGCTGCAATCCCACAAATAATTTGTAGCCTGCTGGGCAGCCAAACACTCCTACAAATAATAATGAAATAAAATGTGAGGATAACAAAATGGCTTGGCACAGGAAGAAAAGGTTCCCAAGCATGTCCCAGTACTTTTGGACCAATTTCTAATAAGCCACCAAGTGCTCAATCATGTTTGGAACAAATCGGAGCCCCTGCTCAATTAAAACTCCACGTGATGTTATTCCCAGTAGGCCTCCTAGTTCTCATTATTCTCTTGCATGACTCTGAACAGGCAGGAAGAAGAGTTTCCTTCACTCTGGAGAAAGTGCCCCCTGACTTGTCCCCACCAGGCCACCGGTGCTGGCTCAGTGAGTGGTCCTGTCTGGAGCTGATGGAATGGCGGGATAGCACATAATCCTCTGCAGTGTCCCCTCTGCTGCCCATGGACACCTCCACGCTCCCCAGAGTCTCCCCAGCCAGCCTCAGCACTGTGTGAAATCACAGAACAGGCCATTAAGGAGAATATATAATCATCATTTATCACCGAATGTAAAGGGAAATGAAACGGAGCCACTAAAATAAAAAAGCAACAGCTTGTCTCCCAGGGAAGGATTTTAGTTTTTAATCCCACAATTTTTTTAATGTGCATTTAGACATTTTCCTGGAGATGAATGTCAATCCAAATAATTTAATTTTTTAACTATTTTGCAAATAATTTTTATTTTCATTGAATAAAATTCATAGCTTTTTTTTGGTAGAAGAGAAAAACAAACTCGTGAAATCAGCTCAAGATATGTTAAATATAATCATCCTTTTCCAGCTGAACTTCTGCTTTTTAAAATAGATCACTGAGCTGTAATTTTAAATTGTGCATTCAATTCAGTACAATTCTGAAAATGGACTCTAAAAATGTTATAAGGATGGGTGGAGGAGAGAACCAGCTATATCTCTTAATATCTCCAGCTTAATTGACATGTTCTGAAAGAATTTAAATCTCTTGAACTTTCATCACTGCCAATTACATAGAATCTAAAGATCAAACTGTGTTCTCTTTCCATATGTTGCTATGAAATTAGCTCACACCCACCACACGTGACATGTATGGAATTTAGAGAGGATTTGCAATCAGCTTCTTCACTTTTCCAAAAGGACATCCTGATGACAATAACTAGATCTCTGATTTTTTCCTCAGGCAGAGGATAGTTTTTGACTTTTAAAAATTATCTCCCAGTTCCACATAGAACTTATATGCAGAGAAAAGGAAGCCTCTACCTGAACCTAGTGGAAATACAAAATTCTTACTTCTTGAATGTTACGAGAAAAATTAGATACCAACATGTGACTCAGTAACGTCTAAAAAATTAGTCTTTAGCAGCTCAGGAGGCTGAGGCAGGAGGATTACAAATTCAAGGCCAGCCTCAGTAACTTAAGCAACTTATCGGGACCTTGTTTCAAAGTAAAAAATAAACAGGATTGGGGATGTGATTCAGTTGTTAAAGCATCCCTGAGTTCAATCCCCAATATCAGAAAAAAAAAGTCTTCAGGCAAAAAATTCATGTGCAGACATGAATTTAGGGTAAGCCAAATATTTCCATCATAAAAGAGTCAAGTCTTTCTGAATGGATGGTTTTCTATGTTAGGAGAGGGGACAATGGCACTGAGTTTCATTCTAAACAGAAATCTTAAATGGACACATATGTTGGACTCCTGGGAAGAACATAGCCATGTAACCTTCTTGAGAAAGATGGAGATTCTGTAAGTGGGAACAAAGATGAAAATTGCAGAAATGACCTGCAGCGGCTCTTTATTTCTCTACTCTAAAGGTATCTGGGGCCGGATGGTACCTCTGGGCATCCTTATTCCATTCAGTGGGTGACATTCTCACCTAGAGCACATTTTTACTTGCTCCTGGAAGGAAACTGTCTAAGTCGAAGGGGGATACATGAAGATAGGCATGCTCAATGAGCTCTGAGCCAGACAAGCTTCCCTTCTGACTGCTACGGTCAAAATTCAATTTCAACAGCAATTGATGAGTCACAAAGGAAACACTGTGCTGCATGCTAGTGTTTTAAGGAGATGGCATTAGGAAACCTGCAAATAAATATCCAGGCTTCTGAGCTTTACCTTTGACTTCTAAATTGCTGGCTGATTATTGTGTTACCTTGTTTTAAGAACTGGAGCTGCTCTAGGTGTTGCCTTGACATTAATCAATACCCCTGACAAGAGGGAGCAGTCTCTGAGATCATCATTACCCCTCCTTCCCTTACCTCTCCTTTCACATGTCTGCAGGGACCCAGACAGGATGACTTTCTACAGTCAAATCTCAAGTACCATCCGAACTCCTTATTCTTGGGTTCTGCATTGTGACTCAACCAACCACACTTCTTTGATTCAGTGAATTCTTTAGCAATCTGTTAGGATTGATTTGCATCAATAAGGTGAAGTGTATTAAAATTATTTGAAAACTGCATCTGTTCTAAACATGTAGACTGTTTTCTTGCCATTAAACCCTAAAAAAACACAGTATAAACAACCATTTGCATAGCATTTACATTGTATTAGATATTTCATGTAGTCTAGAGATGATTTAAACTATATGGGAGGATATCTGTAGGTTGTATGCAAATATTGTGCCATCCATAGATTTTGATATCTGAGGGGATTTATGGAACCAGTCTCTTACAGATACCAAGGGACAACTGTATCTGAACCAGTGTGACAGTAAATGACCTCAAAAGTCATGTTTTCTCTGGCTCCGTGGGGAGCGGTGTGCAGGGTCTTCTAGGACTTGTTGACAATTGTTCCTGATCAAAAGCCTCACTTACTCCTCTGTTCCATTTCTACACATCACTTGTAGTTAATGCTCAATACACAAGAGCAGAAAAGGGTCCAAATTGGGTTGAAAATATTCCCCTGCATTGTGGTTTCTAAGTCTCCACAGCCAAGAATTTCTTCTTGGAACCACACACAATGAACAGACACCTAAAAGGAAAAATGAAAAGTTGATTTCTTTGAGTGGCACACTTTACCACATATCCTATTCAATCAATCAAATAAAGGTGCTGATTGGGAGCATGAAATTGCAAAGGGGAAAGGGAACCTTTAAAAGAAAACACAAGAACTTTTACTATAAGGAAACATTTCATTGAACATTATAGTGTTGCTTCAGTTAAAGTTAAAACAGGATAGTACTGAACATTTATAGTGTTATACCAAAAATGGGTGATAAGGAAAGGAGAAAGACTGAAATTAAAGAGCATTGGCATTCTGCTTCTTGCCCAAATTAACTTTCCTGGGAAAATGGTCTGGATAACCAAGAGCAGAACTTGGGAAGTGATCAGATTCGTGAGGCAGAGTTTTTGTACTCAGAAAATAAACACACAGGCACTTTTGGTTGACAATAAAAATTGTGATTGGAGGGAATTCTTCATATGATGTCTGTGTTCCTCTATTTTGCTCCAGGGAAGTTCAAGTCCCATCACTGGTATGCAGTGATTGAAGCTAAATCCTCACCAGCGATGGGATGAGTCAGCTAGCCCAGCAATTTCTCTGTCTTGAGAGAAGTTATTTGTGCAGTCTTTGCCACCTGAGCCAGTCAGGCTCACAACCTATGCTAGCGAGGTGATGGTTCAGGAGCATTCTCTATTAGGTCATTCTTTCAACCAATGTCTACTGAGCCCCCACTTTGTGTCACAGGGGATAAGGCACTCTTACATTTTACATTTTAAAAAGTTTCATTCTGAAAGGACCCAGGACAGACAGAAAAGAAACAAATACAAATCTGTACCATGTCAGTCAATGGGTGATAACATAAAGAAAAATAGAACAGTCGAGAGGATAGAGAGAACTGGGCAGTGAGGAATTTGTTCAGACAGGGTGGCCAGGGAGGGCATCTCTTTAGGAAATGACCTAATACACCAAGAGACCCTAGCTCAGGAAAGAGAGCTCCACGCAGAGGGGACAGCCAGTGAGTGGCCTGAAGAGGGAAGCATGGCTTGTTCAATGAGTAGAATAAAGGAAAGGAGAGAGGGGAGAAGTGGGAGGAGATGGGGTAAGGAGGAGGGGGCCACACATGTTGGTGTTTCTCAGGCTGCTGCGTGCACTCTGGATTTTACTTTTAAGTAGAAGGGAAATTGTTAGAGGGATTTGAACTGAGGCTTGTGTGATCCGACCTATGACTTTAAAGGATGCATAGATGGGAAGCTATAGGAGGCCAGGCCCTGTAGCTCAAGCCCTTTTCAGCCCTTCCCCAACTGGACAGTGTTGGTAGCTTGTGCATGAGATCTGCAAATAATATAATACTGAGGAAATAGCAATCTAAGATCTCAAAGAGCTCTTACTAATTTTCAACAGCTAGTTAAATAGTAATCTCCTATGTCTCCTACCCAACTAATGGTTCATCCCATAGGGTTTTTCATTAATGTTTGCCATAGGCCCCCTCTGTTTTCCTATGACCCTGTGATTTGCAGATACAGTTGTCTGCCTCCTCTTCAACCCGGCACCAATCTTTAAAACAGGGTAGTAGGTTATATTGCCTCTCTGTTGCCCAGGGCTGGCACACTGGCAATCTATTAGGACAGATTAGCACTATTAGATAAATATACTAAAAATCCACCACATAGGTATAAGATAGACAAAGCCTACCTTTACAACACAGTTCAGGTTAAATTTTATAAAATAATCTGATTTTGATCAGACCTTAGACTCAGGGTAAGGCCTAAGTGTGATATAATTGCTTTTTTAAAAAAAATTGAATAGCTGGGCACAGTAGAATACAGAGGGAAACAGAGAAATAGAGAAATACAGACATTATATGAAGAATTCCCTTCAATGCCTGTAATCCCAGTAACCTAACCACTGAGGTAGGAGGATTGTAAGTTCTCAAAATATAAAAATATCTCAAAATATAAAAATAAAAAAGGCGAAGATTTAGCTCAGTGGTAAAGTGCCCCTTAGTTCAATACTCAATACTGCAAAAGGAAAAGAAAAATTAATAAAGTCTTACGGTCTACAAGTTTGGGCACCTTGCTGATGGGAACAAAAGGATCGTGTGGTGTTTTATTAACATGCCTGGTTTGAGGCTGCAGTTGTAGCTCAGCAGTAGAGCGCTCGTCTAGCACGTGCGAGGCCCTGGGTTCAATCCTCAGCACCACATAAAAAAATAAATAAATAAAATAAAGGTATTGTTTCAATTACAACTAAAACAATAAATGTTAAAACAAAAACAAAACAAAAACATTCCTGGTTAGGATGGGTGCATATATTTGTGTGTGCACAAGTGTGAGCAGAAACATCATCTTCCATTTCATCAGAATTAAATTCCAGCTAGTGTGGCCTAAATAGGAAGCCATGGTGCCAAAAGTTTGGAAGCAGAAAATGTCACATCCAGGAACACCCAGGAACACCCAGGTGGAGGCTAGGTGCTCTGTGTTCCTTGACATTAAAACTTAGCCTTAGGTTTTGTCAACATCTGCAGAAGAAAGCCATTTACTTCTATGTACATGTAGATTATCCTAAGATGAAAGGAAAGCCTGAATGTAAAAAAGTGGGTGTGTAACCGATGTGAATCTGCAATATGTATACGGGGTAAAAATGGGAGTTCATAATCTGCTTGAATCAAATGTATGAAATATGATATGTCAAGAGCTTTGTAATGTTTTGAACAACTAATAAAAAAAAGAATTTAAAAAATATCATTTTCAAAGAAATCTGTATGGATGCATCTAAAATTCCATCAAAGAGACAGAGATTTTTGAAATGAAATCCCCCCTGGGAAACCTCACTTGACACAGAACTTCCATCCGACTTTAGGGTCTCCCACCCTGCTATTTACTATGTGCGAGTTTACTTGCTGTTTCTTTCAGGAAAATACGTGATCACCCTAGGTTTTCCTGACAGATCGAGTGTATTTTTTGTCTCACTTCCTAGGACCATAATTTAACCAAAGAATGAGCTACTCACAGTTGGCTCTAATACTGAGTGGCCAATCAATCCTGCTGTTTGAATAGACACTATTTATTGCTGTCAATTACTGAAGTATGAAGAAGTCATAAATAGGCAGACATGACAGGAGAGTCAACATTTCTGTCACCTACCTCGTCGTAGTGATTCAGGTCTACTAACTGCATGGTTGTGAGGATAACCAAGCACCCAGCTTGTTGGTTTCTAAGTGTAACTCTTAACTGGGTTCATAAGATGCCAACTTCATCTCATCATTTGTTTTGTTTTGTTGTTTTCTTAGTCAGAAGCAGGGTGATCTTGTCATTAGAAAAATAACTTCTACTTCTGCTCGAGGCTTGAGGAGGATGAGAGTTTTTTTTTTATTTTTAGAACAGAGTTCATTTACCTTAGAGATAGCAAACAATCCTCTCTAGTCCACAAAGTAAATAACTACCTGCTTACTGTTTGTGTTTCTGTGTGACCCTGATCATGTCATTAACCTTCCTTTTAAAATTACAGGATTGAACCACTGGTTTTCTCCCTAGCTCTGGGAGATTGGTAATCTACTATAAAACGTTTATTGGCATTGAGCTTTAAGACCATTGTCTGACTGTTGATTTTCATAGTACCTTAATTTGTTTATTGTTTTGTTTTTTTTTTTTTTTGACTGCATATCATCAACATCAGGGACAGAAAAGCAGATTATCATCTTGTTAGTCAGCTTCAGCTGCTAAAACAAACAGGTTGAGTGGTTTTACCAACAGACACTTATTTTTCACTGCTCTAGAGGCTGGGAGACCAAGATCAAGGTGCCAGCAGGTTAGGCTTCTAGTGAAGGCTCTTTTCCTGGCTTGCAGACAGGTGGCTTTTGGCTCTATCCTCTCCTAGTGGAGAAGCCAAGCTGTGGTTTCTCTTTGTCTTCTCCAAAGGACACTAATTCTATGGGGGAGGGCCTGGGGTGATCTACCCTCATGTAAACCTAATTATCTCTCCAAAGGGCCTACCTCCTCACTGTAAGGAGAGTTAGATTTCAATGTAGGAATTTTGAGGCAACACAAACATTCAGACCACAACAGCAGATAAGGAATAGAATTGTACATCTACTGAGTGGTGGATCTGGAATTCAATCCTACAGTGGGGCTCCAGTGCCCTTACAGTGTTCTGTACAGTTTCTTATAGCAACTGTCTTCTTACATGTTAAGAATTTAGAAATTTTCCCTGGTAACCCATAGGGACCAAACTGTGTCCCTTTCAAATTTAAATGTTGAGACCCTAGCCCTTTATGAATGAGATTAAGCTCTTAAAAAAGAGGCCCAAGCAAGAGCCCCTTCCACCATGTGAGCATGTGTTGAGAAGGTAGCCATCTGCAAACCAGAGGAGAGCCCTTACCAGAACCCAACCATGTTGTACCCTGATCTCAGAATTCCAGCCTCCAGTACTGTGAGAAATAAATTGTTCTTCACAAGCCACCCAGTCTGTGGTATTTTATTGTGGCAGCCTAAGTGTGTTGCTGATGAGCTGTCCAGTTGAAGTCCAGGTCCTTGGTGCCACAAACCAAGAACTGAGTGAGACTCACAGAAGTAACAGATAAAGTACAGATTTATTGACGGTGAAGTAGCACTCTGTTAGGTAGAATGGAGTGGGCCAAGTGAGAGAGGGAGGCACAAAGCCCCAGTGTCTGGAAGTTAGAGTCTTACATCCTGAACTGTGGGGCTTTCTCTTCCCGATACTTTACCTCACTTTCTCCAATCAATTATCTTATGATACATGATTAGAATATTTCGCCCCCCATTGGTTATTTTAGAAAACCTAATTAGAATACTGCCCACTTTACCCCCATGGGTCATTTTAAAATTTGAACCTGTGGCTGAAGTTTTTATGGTGATAAGTCCTCAGTGACAGGAGTTATCATGATGATAGATTTATTGTAAACAGGGACGGGACTCATATCCTTCTCTGGTCCTCCAGTGGCTTCTTTCTAATTCCCTGTCTCTGCTATCTTGCAGTCCCCAAGCTTCTATCTAATAAAAGGATCAGGCATCTGTAGAATGGGGGTGATATAAGGGTTACATGCTTGGCATAGTGCCTGAAACACAATGAGCATTTATTAAGCACAAGTTACTTGACTTCCAGGCCTAAACAAAAGTATACATCTCGAAAGAGTATTTCCCAGTCATTACTAGGATGTCAGAAATTAAATGCTGGTTTCTCCTGCGAGAGCTTTCTTTTTCATAAAAGTGCCCTGCACTTGACCTATATGATCATCCATCAGTATTGCAAAATTTTTCCTCACAGACCAAAACGTTGGGATAAGAAAGACAGCATTGATCCGTAGCTCCAAAGATTTTCTTTCAACATATATGGACTCTACATTAGCTGGGCACAGTGGTACCTGCCTATAGTCCCTGCTACTAAGGAGGCTGAGGCAGAAGAATCTCCTGATTCCAGGAGTTCAGGGCCAGCATAGAAAGTGTAGCAAGACCGCATCTCTTAAAAAAAGAAAAATGTGGGGAAAGTGTTGGAGGATATAGGCCAAACTATATTGTTATATTGTGTACTATATGCATATATGAATATGTAACAATAAATCCCATCAGTATGTATAACTAAAATGCACCAATAAAAAATGTGGGGAAAAATTTTTTTTTCAAGAGAAATTCTTAGGTTAAAACACCCCATCTTCCCCCGCCCTCCATCTAACTGGCTTCATAAAGATTTTGTGTGGCTCCATGATTACTTTACATTTGATGGCCCCCCCACTCAGTTGCTGTAAACATTTTATTACTTTAAAAGGCCTGCTCCCTTGCTGAGAGAAAGGAGAGATTTGGGACCATAGAAGGGAAATTACTTTCAGAATTTTCATTAGCTTCTTTGATGATCCCTATTATGTTTTTTTTTAAAATATATCAGATGTATATGAAGGGGTATAGTTTCAATCCAAAGTTTTTTAAAATTAAGATTTTGAAATAGGATAGATATTCTTCAAATAATTGTTATATTTTCTTATTTAGGTAAAATATTATATCTCTCTATATCTATATCATTTAAAGAATCTACTACATTTAAGTCCAGTGATAAGATACGACTCTTTAAGGCAGACATACTACAAGCATATTTCTAAAGGTTGTAAGGTATTTCTGAATTTTTTCTCTCTTGGACCTTTCCATTCAAGTTGTTTGTACTTGAGGACACAAATAAAGGAGGGCACATAATTGGAAAATACAGGCGTCTAGTTACTTATTAACTCATTAGTGGGATGATGAATGAATAGCTCTCTAAGTAAAACGATACCCAACTGCAGTATAAAAAAAGTCACAGGCAACTGGCTCATTTAAAGCTCATCATGTTAGAACAGGGATTTTTTTGTTTAACCTTTTTTGCTAAGAGACTCCTCTCTCCACTCTCCTCTCCACTCCTGCCATCTTTGCAGTGAGTTTAGAAGCAAGTGTGTCAGAAGATGGACAATACAGCACCTTGCCCTCAGTATCTAACTAGATGTCACTTTGAAAATTAGGACAACCCTCTTTTAAAAAGAAACTTCCAAAAGCAAATGTCCGGTTGCCTGGGGAGGTGGCTCAACAGCAGATCATTTGCTTAACAAGCATGAGGCCCTGGGTTCAGTCACCAGCATCACATACAAAGACACCACATTGGATGATTCAGGAATAAATAGAGGATTAGGACAACACATGTAAATATTTATTTGGGCCATGCATAATGTCGCACGTCCGTAATCCCAGAGACTGAAGATGGCAAGTTCAAGGCCAGCCTCGGCAACTTAGTGAGAACCCCCCCAACTCAAAATAAAAAATAAAAAGGACTGGAGATATGACTCAGTGAGTGGTAAAGCACCCTTGAGTTCAGTCTTCCGTACCAAAATAAACAAATAAATATTTAATAAATGTTTATGTATTTAAAATATATTTTTACAAAGCCCATTTTTCTTTTTTTTTTTGTTTCTTTTTACAATATTCTCATCTGATATTCATGACAGACACTTAGCAGAACCCAGAGCTTTGCACAGATAGTAGATACGCAGTTGCAATCAGCTAAGGGAATGAATGAGTAGAGGAATAAACCACTCTCAAATGCTGTCCTCAAAGCTCAAGTTTCTGAAATCCTCTGATGCTGTGACTGCTTATTGACGATAGTGGGCTGAGGGGCTAGAAGGGGGATTATTTAGATGAGAGATACCATGTGGCATTCACTTGTGCAACGAGGATTGATTGAGCCCAGTATGTGCCTCATACTGTTCAAGGCTCTGGGGAACAACAGAGATCAACACAGACAAAAGCCATGCCTTCATGGGAAACACAGTCCCATCCAGAGAAGCATAGAGCAGACCAATAAAGAAAACATATGGCAAAGTAGGAAGTGATTAAAAAAAAAAAAGCCAGGAGTGCAGAAGAGAAAGTGGGGGCCAGCTGTAGCCAGGGCATCTCCTTTGTAACAGCAGAGCAGTCCAACTCTCCCATTGGGGAAGGTCTGCCATCCGATGTAGCGGCAGTCACTGTAGAGTGCTTTCCCATTCACACTGCACTTCTCTGGTCACCTCATCGAACTGTGCTGCAGCACGGTGAGGTACCTGTGGTCCCCACTTGATCAGAGATCAAACTGAAGGACTGAAATTGATTTAACTGCTTGGCCAAAGCCATAAACCCGGTGAGCACTGGTGCCTGGTCATGGTTCTGATTTCCTGTCCCCTCTGCCTGGCAGTGTCAACCCTCCCAGCAGGTGAGTGATGAAGCCTGTGTCATTGTGTTTGTCTCCTGCTTGGAGTTGCTGCTTTGTGAAGTTTGGTATTTACAGTTCCTGGTTAGTTTTTGTTTTCTCCCTAGGGGGAAATAAAAGTACAGTGTGTGTTTATTATTAAATAAGAACTGTGACTAGCATTCTAACACAACAGGAGAGAGGAACTGGGGGAAACTGGAAAGTCTCCCCACCATGACAGCCTCAGTGGGCCCACCCATCCCCAGTCTCCAATGTTGAATGGTGCACTAGTTGAGGAGCAGGTCTTTCTATTACAGGGTGCTGCACACACCTGTCCTTTGGGTCATTCCATCTCCCAACTTGGCACTCACCAGGCAAAAGACACAGATCTTGGTGATGAGAAGATCAAATCATCCTGCTGTACTGATTTTTTTTTAACTACTTTGAGAACCATGACTTCCTTGGGCCCAAGGAGACAATTCTTTTCCCACTTGGAATGATCCAAGTATAAAAGCTCCAAGCGGATGTGTCAGAGTCAGAATTTTCATTTGAAATGCAATCCATCATGATGTGTGTTGAAAGCCATGGAAGATCATTGCCTGCTTATTGAAAATGAGTGGAATATTTGTCTTCATCTACTAAACACAAACAAGCAAACAAAAATAAACAAATAAACAACAACTACTTCCTGAAAATCTGGCATAGGTTCAGTGAGGTGCTGATCCAAACAGTGGAATAAGCATTGTACACTAGAGAAAGTGGTGATTTTGGAAACAGATAAGAGGTTGGAATTCTAGCTCTACAACCTCAGCAAGCTACGGAACCTTAGGTTTCTCTTCTGTAAAATGGGTATAAAAACTGCTCCAGAATGCCATTATAGGGATGGCATGAAATGTAGACTAAATATTGTCACATATGAGATCATCCCTAAACAGCACTACTGTCAGGCCAGGGAGAGGCAACTGTGGGTAACTGCTGGGCAACAAAGGCTAAATCCAGAGGGGTGGGCAGGGCTGGGTCATAAGAGCAAACCTGGAGGCAAATGCAGACTGAGAAGACTCTGAGAGCAAGGACTGTCCAGAGGACCCAAGGAGGAAGGCAGAGAGCAAATCCAAGGTGTACAGTCTGCAGTGAAGTCCAAGCAAATGAGAGTGGGAGATCCAGATGACAGAGTTGAGTGGGGAATCCCTGAGACAGGGCCCACAGGGGAGGGGACATGAGATGAAATCTTCTAAAAGACTTTGCCAAAGCCATGGTTAGGGCCAAGCCCAGTCAGGCAGCCATAGATGGTGGGGGGCTCCATAAAGGAAAATCTGGCTTCCATCTTGGAACCATGTTGCGTTTCTAATTGACCTGCAGTCAGCGTCATTCTAGAAAACGGCTACTTCTCCAAGTCCATGCCTTTAGCAGTGCCTAAATTCGGACAATGTTGTGTTTGTTCTTTGAATACAAATTACCAGTGTTGGGAAACCACTGTGCCGGAGCCAACCACCCAACTGGAGCTCTTTGTTTTCGATGCCTGCTCCCTGACTCCACAAGCCAGCAGGGACCTCCGAGGTCAGGAGTCCAACCGCCCACGGGGAACCAGGGGTTCCCACCACAGCGGGATCACAGGTGACACTTGGCCTCTGCAGGGGCACTCCCAGGCACTGGAGGTCAGAGAGTAGCTTTGAGTCCCACAAAGCCCTCCTCGCAGTTACCGTCAAATCTGATCTCCAAAAGCCCTGCTCACCAGCCCACTCTGTAGAGAACCTACTGTCATGGGTCACACCTGGCATCTCTCAGAGAACAACTGACAGGTAGCTAGGGTTGGCCTTCCCTCTATTTAAGCTATTCTTTTGGGGACCAAATATCGCCATTTCTTTCCATCATTGAAGTTGGCTCTTGGGAAGTTACTGTCACCTTGACATAGCTGAATTTACACAGCTCCCTCTTTAAATGTAGCCTATGAGACTGAACGCAGCACTCTATACATGATCCGAATATATCAGGCCTTTTAGCACACTATGAAGAAAACAGGTTTGTTTTATACACTAATATTGCGTCGGCTTCAGGGTCTATTACATCACACATCAGAATTCTATTTAGTTTGTTGTCAATGAGATCCAGGTCGTGAGTTTTTTGTTGTTTGATATTGACTGCTTTGCTTACCCTTAATATATAGGTTAGTTTAGTTAAACTTCCATTTCATGTTGTCAAGTCCACGATTCTCTCTCCTCTACCTTTTGCAATCCTGCTTTTTAGCTCTTTCTTTATTTTTTTTTTTTTTTGTCATTTTGAAAGGTTGATTTCCTAAATTTGGCCAAGGGATTAATAAAATTATTTATCAGAACATAAACAGGTAGAGGCCTTGTGGCCTATACCCAGAGACCAGAGAGGTCCTTATCATATGATATCTATTATCATTATTAATTTTATCAAATGCCAATTGTTGGCATTATTCATCAACAATATTAGTTTAGGGCTGGGAGCTGGAGCTCAGTGGTAAAGCGCTTACCTCACACGTGTGACGCACTGGATTCAATCCTCAGCACCACATAAAAATAAATACATAAAAAGATATTGTGTCCACTTACAACTAAAAAAATATTTTAAAAAAACAATATTATTTTGCTATACTGTTGGTAATATCATGATTATCGGTACTTGCATGCGCATATTGAATACATTAGTCATTAGCTACTAAATTATTTTATTAATGGATATTCTTTGTATATAATTATTTTGCCAGTTTTAAAATCTGTCTATGTTCAGGGAATTTTTTTTTTACCTTATTCCTAAGGATTTTATATATATTAAAAAAAAAAACAAACTTTGTAAACTCTTTCACTGAAACCAACAGTCCTAGAAAGGCAACAAAGCCAGTGCCCATCCCCAGCTTCAGACAATAGAGAGTGTCTTCTAGACTCTTTCTGGGCAGAGAGAAGCTGCCACTGAGATACCTGTCGGGCCCTTTTTCTTGACCTCTGTTATTCCCTTTGCAGGATGCAAAGGTTGCCCAGGCCGATGGGAGGGTGCTGGGACTTCAGATATCTGGTCAAGCCTCATCTCCCAAACAAGCGCCCTCCTCCTCTCTTCACCCATGTACAATGGCTGTCCTGCAGGGGCCTCTGCTTTTCACTCCCTCCTCCCCAGTTCATTCCTGGCTAATATGATATTGACATTTGTTCATTATCTGGACCTCCCTGAGGGTGTCCCCTTTAGGAGACAGGGACTCGTGGGGTGCATTTGGTTCTCTAATTGCATCCTCAATGCTGAGACCAGTGCCTGTTGTGCTGTAGGGTCTCAATAAATGTAGCCCATGAGACTGAACTTGTAAAATCAATGAACAGGGATCACATGCTTAAGGGTATTTGGCTAGACTTCCATTCCAGGACTTCATTCCTACTATCGAATTCCTCCAAGCATCAAAGACCTTGATGGCAGAGAAGAGCAGGCGCACCAGAGCCTGAGGGCAGTGGCCTTCTGAAAGCAGGTGTTTGTTAACCATTCTTGAGATATTATTCACATACCATTGAAGTATGCAAGTATGGGATTGTTGATATATTCATAGTCATGCAATTACCACCACAATCAATTTTGGACCATTTTTATTACTTCCTCCCAAATCCTCATATCATTAACCATTTCCACTATCATCACCACTACTTCTACAACTACTAGTACTACTACTACTACTATTACTACTACTACTACTACTACTACTACTACTACACACACACACACACACACACACACACACACACACACACACACACGCTGGCCCTATCCCTTCAGCTCTAGGAAAACATTAATTTACTTTCTCCATATAGAGCTTGGTTTCATTCCGCATTCTTCTTATAAAGAAAATCCTATGGGGTCCTTTGTAACTGCTTTCTTTCATTTAGCACAAGGCTCATCCATGTTGGAGCATGTATCAGTACTTAATTTTTTTTCTTGTAGCTGAATAATATTCAATTATACCAGATCACATGTTGTGGATCCATTTATCAACTGATATGAGATTGTTCTACTTTTGCCTATCGTGAATAATTACTGTGAGCATTCATGTTCTAGTTTTTGTGTGGGTGTTTTCATTTCCATTGGTTTATATACTTAAATGTGGGCCATATGGTCATTCTATGCATTTTGAGGAACTTCACCATCTTACCATTACCATATCTCACTGGCAATATCTGAGAGTCCTCATTTTTTCTCATTCTCACCAACCTGCTACTGTAAAGTGCTTCTCTAAAAATCTCACTGTTTATCTTACTTTCCTTATAAATTTAGCATTCTTTTCCAGAACTTAAAGGATTCTTTCATTGCATTCAATTATTTATCATCAGGAAAAATAAAACTGGGAAACATTTAAATTGTGCTTATTCCTTTTGGGAAACTGAGCTGCATTAAAGAAAAATAAGCTTTCCATATTAAGTGTCTAGAGTTTCTTTTCTTTGTTTTTTGCCTCAGCATCTTTGAGGACCTGGATTCCCATGAATATGTGGATACTAAGTGCAGTGGCTCCCTCCTTGCTTTATATGTTGGGCCAGTAGTATCATTAAAGAAATTTCTTGTCAGGTGCAGTGGTGCATGCCTGTAATACTAGTAGCTCCAGAGGCTGAGGCAGGAGAATTGCAAGTTCAAAGCCAGTTTCAGCAAGAGATTTGGGGGGATGCTACACAACAGTGGTATCTTTAGGCTTCTGTAGATAAAAATGTCTGAAAGTTCATCTTTTTGCATATGAAGAATTCTGGTCCATTAGTCAATCTCTAATTTTAAATTCTTGGGGACTTATTTAGGTGAAACTATATGAATGAAGGTACTTTTCTTTGTTCTGAATCCCAGCACTGTGGTTTGTGTAACATGAACCAAACTGAGAGTTACCAGGCTAATTGTTCCCTACCAACCATTACATTCATCTGTAGAGCTTTACTTTTTAGGAAGTGATCTTGCCATGTGCAGGAAGAAGTATTCATAGCTTTGCTTTGTACTAGTTAACTGTGAAAGTTCAACTTTGGGGAAAAAAAAAAAGTCTTCTTGAACCACTCCTCGTACTTAATGCTTTTTATTTGGGTTTTTCAAAACTGTTGTTGTATTTTTAGCTTGTCTGTATTTGTTTTCCATGAGGGAAACTAACTCACAATTCATCCCTGAGTTTAAAATGTCCAACTGGCACTTGCCCCTGGGTGAGGGAAAAACATATTCAGAATGCTGTTTTTTTAAAGTCAAATTTCAGAGGAAGTTTTCATTTTTAGTTATTTCCTTAAAAAGACAAGCTTTTCAACCATTAGATTTTTTTTTCATGACCCTCCCAGAGGCTTACAAGTCCAATGTTCTTGGCAAATGATGCAGTTGTTGCTGGTGCATGCAGAGGGTGAAACGGCTTGATGCAGCTGTGCATCTGTCAGAGATGGGTGCCCAGCTGTGCACATGATTCTTTATTGGTTCCAGATGACACTGTGCTCCATAAAACACTAATACATTTTATTGAGAATAAATTCATCTGTTATTTTTCCATCGAGTTCTTTGCAGATCAAAATGTAACCACGAGTTTCATCAGTATAAATATAGCAAAAGAAAGAAAGAAAAAAATCAACAGCTCTGTCCTCTGTAGGATGAAGGACAAAGTTAGTTTGTGTCCCAGTTAACCATTACCATATAGCAAATGATTGCAAAAGGTAGTGACTCAAAATAGCCAGCTTTTATTTAGCATATGATTGTGCAAGTAGGTAATTTAGCCTGGGCTCAGCAAGATAGTTCTTCTGGCCTCCTTGGTGCATCTGTGTTCAGCTGTGAGTCAAGTCGGCAGCTTTGCTGATCTTGGCTGGGCTCTCTTGCCTCAGCTGGGACAAACAGTCTGACTCCCTTCTGGTCCATTTGGTGTCTTCACCTTCCAGCCACCTAGTCCAGACATCCTCACGTGGCAGCTAGGTGGTGTTCCAAGAGAGCAGACAAAAACATAGAAGAACTCTAGAGGCCCAAGTTTTGAACTGGCATTTTGTGACTTCTGCATTATATTGGCCAAGGTAGGTTCATCTTTAAGACAAGGGAAAAATAGACTTTATTTCTACGTGTCATTTTGCAGCCACATTACAAAAGCAGACATGCAGGGAGGAATGGGGATTATGGACACTCTTGCAATGTCCCACAGTCTGTTTTGTGACTATCCAAGAATATATTGAAAACCATCAAAATATGTCATTTTGTTGTAGCCTTTGATTACAGGGTTTGTTGTTGTTGTTGTTATATATGCTGTGTAGCTTATGTTTCTCTTTTGAACCTTTGGATCATATCTATAACAAAGGATTTTATCAAATTTTCTCTTTTGACCCAAATTTCATGTTTTTGGCAATTCTGAAGTTGACCTTTTTCTTTCCCTTCTTTATTTTTTCTTTCTGTGGTGCTGAGGATGGAACCCAGGGCCTCATGAAGGTTCCTCTACCATTGAGCTACACACTCAGCCCTGAAGCTGACCCTATATCATGTCGTACAAGACATGTGTGTTCATTTTATTGCTCTTAGTCAAGATTTACTCCTTTTTTAGTTGAAAAACTAAATAAATGAATAGATGGGGTTTCCTTAAGATTTTTACCACAGACTTTTAAGTGACAATGCAACTGTGATGAGTTTGTACAATTTTTGTTTGTTTTCTTACACATGAAACATCATGGCTTAGAACTATTTGCACATCTGTAATAATCAACCCATCTTTTAAATAAATGCCTAAGAATTTCCTTCACCCCTTGGATGAACAACTGCTTGGATGAACAATTACTATCTATTAGGGAATTCACAAGCTATGGTTTACAAGCGGTTTTCTTGTGTTTTCCTGATGGTTTTAACTGTTGCTTCAAAAATTTAAAGTATTCCATTTTCTAAGGTAAATAAATAAAGATATGGATGTGGAAGAAATAGGGACCTTTAAATGTTGTTGAGGGACTTGGAAATTACTTCAATCAGTTTGAAAAATGAATTGGTAAGACATATACACAACAAAACGGAATTCCATTTCCAATTTTTTTTTATCTTAGAGAGAAATTCTGATACAGCTCAAAAGACAGAGAAGAAGATGGTCATTGCATTCTTTTATTCATTTATTCAGTCACTCAGCCAATATTTATTGAGCATCTACTAAATCTCACACCCTATTCCAGGGATTATGGGTAGAACAGAGGACAAAGGAAACAAAAACCTTGCCTTCAAAGAGTTTGCATTCTAAAGAAGGCAGGCAGAAAATAAGCAAAATATGTTACTAAAAATATATTTCATGGGGCTGGGGCTGTGGCTCAGTGGTAGTGCACTTGCCTAGCATGTGTGAAGCACCGGGTTCGATTCTCAGAACCACATACAAATAAATAAAAATAAAAGTCTATCAACAACTATATATATATATATATATATATATATTTTAAGGTAAACTGATGATAAGTGCCATGAAAAAATAAATTAATTAAAAATAAATGAATAAATAAATAAAAACTTAAATAAGATGTACAGGGACAGCCTCACTGCAAATGTGATCATTAGAATTAGAATTAGCAAATAAAAAATAAGCCACCCACTTAAATTCTAGAGAATTGGTGAATTTTTTTGTTCAGGTACCTCTATCCCATACTATATGTAGGACATATTTATACTTAATATGCTTATTCGTTGTTTATCTGCAAATCAAGTTTAACTGGATGTCCTGTATTTTTATTTGGCAGTCTAAATAACGACTAAGTAAAAACCTAAAGGAATAAGGAAGCCAATCAGGGAGGTGGTAAGAAGGTTGCTGGGTGGATGGGCGAGTGGGAGGCAAGAGTGATGGACAGAGGAGGCAAACGGAATGAAGGCCCCGGATGACAGTACCAGTGAGAGCTCAGAACTTGTCAGGCAGTCTCTACCCCTAATGGTAGAAGTTCTAGTCGTTACACAACAGCCTAATACGTGCTCTGTGCTTTTCTGAATGCTTGACAATCTCATTATTTGAAATACTTTTGAAAGAATGACATCAAACTTAAAGAAACAGAAGGTGCTCCTGGCTTACAAGGGGAAGCTGTCTATTCTCACTCTGAATGTCCCACAAATTCCCTGGGAGGGTCATTTTCTCATCTGTCAGGTGGAGGCGATGACAGGAGCCCTTGGCCCTCAGAGCAGTACTGGGAATAATGAATCAGACAAAAATGGCGCAGGCACCACCAGCATCATGAGAACGAATGGTGATGGGAGTGATGGGATTTCATTGCCTCTGATCTGGAACCACCCGAACTTCAGTCAGGCTCGTTCTCATGTGAAATAGAATTTAGTTCCAACTCCAATAAAACATGGGGGTGCTGCATCCCTTTTGTTTTGCATTTGTGGGATGTTCCAAATGCAAAACGGCAGCAGCAATGAGCACCCCTCAACAATAGCTGTCACCTGCCAGTCTGGGCGCAAGATCCTTGCTGGATCAGATGTTTGCAAGCTCCTAGGTTACTTCCTGTTGGAGCGAGCTCCTGGTGATACCACTGTTGCTGGTTTGCCGAGTGACCTATGGCTGCAAGCATCTGGGCAGGTAGAAGGAACCAGAAGTTCACGTGTGGGTGTAGATTTGGTGCACAAGACAGCTGAGGGCAGGATATGGCTACACTTTAGAACTA
Organism: Ictidomys tridecemlineatus; assembly: GCF_052094955.1. Taxonomy (NCBI): domain Eukaryota; kingdom Metazoa; phylum Chordata; class Mammalia; order Rodentia; family Sciuridae; genus Ictidomys; species Ictidomys tridecemlineatus. The sequence continues at coordinate 97,457,569 of NC_135486.1, forward strand.
AATGCTGAAGTTCAGAGCCAGCGCCTTTCTGTGACTGATTGTCATTACCAGAGGGCATCCACTGAAAGCACACAGTGGACCCCCAATTGCTGAACAAAATCCAGGACCACTTCAATGGGTTTCTTTTCTAAGTCAGTCACAGATGAGTTGGCAGTATGTTCTCTACAAAAAAAGAGAGCACACAACCCATTGAGAAGAAAGGGATGGAATTTAGGGCACGTTGATTTAGGCCAAAGATATCTTCTATGATTTATTTACAGGACTTAACTCACCTGGGGTCTCATTAGAGCTCACAACACATACATATAGGACTCACGCCAAGAATCGACATCTACCATGGTGGATAACAGAATATTGTACAAAGTCAAAACTTGCCAGATTCTCTGCCCTTTGTTGACATAGATATGCAAATAAGAATACTAATAGCATATCTTTTATTAAACACATCCTCTGTGCCAAAAACAAATCCCTGTATGTACTTTACAGTGTAATCCTTGTAGCGATCCTACCCAGAGACTAAATTTAGAACTTGGTAGTCTAAGATTATACAACTAGTAAGTTATTGGTCTGTGATTTGACCCAGGTAGTCTTTTACCTTAGCCTGCATTCCTAACCACTGCAGAATTGCTCTCTGCATCTTTTGGGCAGTAAAGTGGGTTATACCACCAATTTCAACCTGCTGCGTAGACAGGTAAGAAAGGTCATGCTGGAAGATTTGAATGAACCTACCTAAAGCCCCACAGGAAGGAGAGAAGATTTGACTGTGATAACAACTAGGATTTTTCAGGCAATCAGAATCCATACGCAACTCAAGAGATAGGTCTGAGTCCCAACTGGTGCCAGCAGTGGCTCAGCCTACCCCTGCCATTGAATTTTGCCATTGAACTCAGCCCTGTTGCTGCAGAACACCTCCAGGAGTCTGCAAAGTTCTGGTTCCCAAGCCAGGTGGGGCCACTATTGGCACAAACATTACGCAGCTGAATATTATCTCTAGCACTTCCCAATGCCCATCCCTTCCCCAGGCTTCCTGGGGATGGAGACTCTTCTCACTGTGTGCTTTGGAGGTCCTGGGGTCAGACTTGGATTCAAACATGCCTCCTTCTGGCTGTAGATGTCTGGCACATTTCTTTGTATTTCTGAACTTTGATTTCTGGACCTGTACGATGAGAATTAATACTACGTACTATGTGGTATTGCTTCAAAGGTTGTAAATAATGCACACTGTGTGCCTCATACCTCTCAATAAATAATAGATATTATCATCATTATTATTGATGGCAAATCACAGTTTAGGTTATAACCATGTCCAAGGGGAATTTTTTTTTTTTTTTTTGTACCAGGGATTGAACCTGGGGCACTTAACATCCCCAGCCCTTTTCATTTGTTATTTGGAAACAGAGTTTCACTAAGTTGCTTAAGGCCTTGCTAAATTGCTGAGGCTGGCTTTGAACTCATGAACCTCTTGCCTCAGCCTCCTAAACTACTGAGATTACAGGCACCCGCCACCACACCCAGCCCAAGGGAATTTTCTTTGGAATGAGTGCAAGAGGCCTTTTCTGAAGGTTTATAAATTACTTTCCTTTTTCTCCACTGTGTATTTCCTCTTCCATGGAGAACCCAGTTTCTTTTTTTGAGAAAAGACCTGTGAAGGCCTTCCCAAAACCACACTGAGATTTAGAAAATATAAACAAAGGAAGAAACTTAGACCTCTGAAAACATACAACAAAATAACTTAGGGTTTACTAAGGAGAAAGGTAAGGATGTCCGTTTTATGATAGAAATTATGGGCTGGGGATATAGCTCAGTGGTAGAGCACTTCCTAAGTATGTGTGAGGCCCTGGGTCCCTCCCTAGTGCTGCCAAAAAAAAAAAAAAAAGAAAAGAAAAAGAAAAAGAAGTCACACCTACTCACTTATAAAGTTTTTATATTAGACCCCCACAAACACTGCTAAGAATCTCTGGGACATTTCAAGTTTTCTTGGAAAAGTGCAATTTTGGCTTGGGTATTGTGATGGTGCACCTGGTCCTAGTTCATTAATGAGAGACAGAGCCTCCCTGCCCACTTTATTAAAGCAACAATTAAAAAAAATATATTGCATAGAAACATTGGTCAAAGGCTGTTTTCTACTACCTCATCGTCTTCTCTTGGTTTTTATTAGCTTGGATAAATTTAATTATAAAAATCAATTGGGTCTGATTATAAAAGCGATCCCAACACTCGGCCAAAAGAAAGTGAAAAAGCCAAATTAAACACACAGTGTACAGAGCAACAAATTTTGAGGGTGTGGACTAACAATAACATTCTTAAAATATAAACGAAGCACTGGGCTTGGAACATAGGCACATGCAAAGGGAGCGAGGAGAGAAGGTAAGAGATGTGTCCAGGCCACTCAGAGCCCAGGAGCCGGGAGCTCAGGGAGGCTTTCCTGGAGAGTGGGCATCTGCTCTGACTTTGAGGAATGAGTGGGAGTCCGTTCAGTGTTAGGAAAACAAAGGGTGAACAGTGCAAGAGGGCGAGACACGATGGGGGACTTCCAGGAGCTGCAAGTGGGCTGGGACAGGAAATGCCAAGGATGGGTAGGTGAGCCCTGTTTGCAACCAGGCAGTAAACCAGAGAGGGTCTCAGTCCATGTGAAACTGCAAGGTGTCTCTCAGAAACCAATGGGGACCGCTGGCAGTGCTGCATGCTTCCTTGGAGTCCAGCCTCCGCGGCATCCCAGCCCCAGCCAGTGCCTGTTGTGAATAGATGCCAAGAAGCTTTGGCTTCACCAGGGTGCCAGAAGCAGAGCAACAGGGCCACATTTCATTTTAGATCTGGAGGCGAACAGTGAGAAATTTTTAAAACCACAATGCTCTGTCCAAGAATGTTCATTCTTTCATTTTATCCACCTGTTCAACAAATACTTGAGAGGCTGGACGCAATGGCACGAATGGTAATCCCAGAGGCTCAGGAGGCTGAGGCAGGAGGATCGCAGATTCAATAACATTCTTCAAATATAAACGAAGCATTGGGCAGCAATTTAGTGAGACTCTAAGCAACTTAGCAAGACCCTGGGATGTGACTCAGAGGCTAAGGGGGTTCAATTTTTTGTACCCAAACAAACAAAACCAAACCCAAATATTTATTGAACATTTAATATGTGCCAGGGACTGTCCTAGGCTCAGAAGACTGAGCAAGACACAAAATAGGCATAAATTCCTGCTCGTATAGAGGGACAGATAATAACCGGAACGCCTAAGTAATAAATTGTATAGTTTGTTAGAAAGTGATATAAACAATGGAGAAAAATAAAACAGAGAAGTGGTTAGGGAGAAGGGTAGCTGGAGAGTGGATGGGGAGTTGCTATTTTTAAGAAAAGTGGTTAGGGGTAGCATGTGCAAAAGCTGAGCATATGCAAAAACCCTAGGTCCAATCTCCAGGATGAGTGGGTGGGGGAAGAAAAAGTTGGTTAGAAAATATTTAATTAATAAAATGACATATAAGTAGGGACCTGAAAATGGTGAGAACTTGATTCCTATGGGTATCCAGGGAGGTGAATTCCAAGCAGAAGGAAGTGCAAAGGCCCTGGGGCTAGCCTAAAGATGCTAGGGTGCCTGGAGCACACTGGACAGTGGCAGAGGAGTGGTGCTGAGTGAAGGCCCAAACCAGCCAGCAGGACCAGCATCATTGGGAATTGTTAGAAAAGCAAATCATTATACTCTGACCTTGATCTGGGAATCTGAAACACTGAGGTTTGTGCATAAGGGGTGAGCACAAACAGGAATCTAGTTTTCCAAGTGATTATTCTTTTGTCTTGATTCTGAGAACCACTGCCTTAGAGCTATGGTCTGAGCATTTCTTTCCTTCTCTCTTCCTTCCTCCTCCTCCTCCCGCTCCTCCTCCCCCTCCCGATCCTCCTCCCCCTCCTCCTCCTTCCTCCTCCTCTTTCCTCCCTCCCTCCCCTCCCCCCCCTTTTGCCTAAATGATTTCATAGATTTTTAAAGCGTCTCATATATAGGCATCTCCAGCCTTTGTTCTTTGCCCTCCAATTGTCCCTTTTCTGTTCTAACCCTCTATGCCCAAACCCATCTCAACAAAGCCCCTTCACTGTCTCCCCATCTGGTGGTCAGAATCCAGGGATATCGCTAACCTGAACTCGCATCATTTTTTATCAACAGATGATCTGCCATTATAAATACGGTCTGATTTTTTACTGGGTGGCAGGGGGAAACCATCACCTTCCAAGTGACACTTGATGGCAGTTTTCAGCCCTACCTGAACTCTGAGAGATTGACTCGCCCTTTTCCCCCTGAGGCCAAGGTATGCTTTCTCTGAAGCCCTGGGGCTCTGCTTCTGGCTCTGCCCATCCTTTCAGTACTTTCTTACAGCTGCCTGCGAGATTGATTGGCTGATGTCACCTGTGCAATATTAGAAGTTACAACTGAAAAAGGAATATTTGCTGAGAATCTTTCCCATTCAATTCCACAAGTATTTCTGCCTTCACTGCCTGTTGTAGTGAGACATTGGAAACCACCCAGAACTACTGAATTCCCACTGATGGGCACCAGGAAGAGCACTCTCAGGGACGCAGAGCCTCCAAATACTTGGCCACTGAGAGGTGACTGAGGTGAGCTGGGCGTGGTGGCGCCTGCCTGTAATCCCAGAGACTATGGAAGCTGAGGCAGGAGGATCTCGAGTTCAAAGCCAGCCCCAGCAATTTATCGAGGCCCTAAAGAACTCAGCAAGACCCTGTCTCTAAATAAAATACCAAAAAGGGCTGGGGATGTGGCTCAGTGGTTAAGTGTCCCTGGGTTTAATTCCCAGTACCAAAAAAAAAAAATCAACTCTGCAGCAGACCGCCCAAGTTTGGTAATCACTGTGGTCTACTTGCTCTCTGTAGGACCTGAGGTAGCTCACCAAACCTCTCTGAGCCTAAATTCTCCCATCTATAAATAGAACTAACAATTGTGCTCATCTCATTAGACTGTTAATAAGTTTGAATTGGTATATATAAGTCACATAATCAGTACCTGGCACTTGGTAAGCATTAACTATTCTTATTAATATATATTTGTGTGTGTATATATATATTTATGTATATATTTCTTAGTAGTTAAACAGAAAGCATCTGGTTAGAAAGCTAACCTCAGGTACTTGAGAGTCCTTCTAGTGTTAAACAATTTTATACTGTGGTACTCACTGTAATACAGCTGCTCCCTGGGGCTCCAGGTTACATTAATTAGCTCGTGATGTTTTGATTGATTCTCATCTGTGTTTCAGAAAGACCTGCCCTGGATTTTTGTTGCCATGAGTCGAGGACCTCTAAACTCTGATTCCCAACCAGGAAAAAAATAATAAGCACCTATCTAATGTCATGAGAACACAGGATTATAAAACATAGCTATTAAAAATGACATCACTATTTTTAAAAATAATGAAATAAAACACAGCTATTAGATAATTCTTCATATACCCCAGGGACCACGGTTTTAAGCACTTGATCACAGACCATGAGAGGAGATGGAATTCTTTCTTTTAGATTGAAGTGGTTCAGAATTGGCCTTTAATTGACCTGGAAGTGAGAAGAAAAGGGATTGGGTATTAAAAAATATAATAGGCTTCACTTGAAACCCACCAAGCACTTTAACCTGCCCCAGAGGGGTCTTTCTCTATCCTTGAAACCTGGTTGAAATATGAAAGGAAAAGGGGCCCTCATTATTCTCTAGAAATGCAGAAACTGGAAGGTAATGTTGTATCCACATGTACTGTTAGGAACCGATGAGGCCAGATGTGCCAATCAACTGCCGGGTGCCATTTAACACCGTCCACGGTTCAAGCTGTAATTAATAGTGTCTATAAAGTAGATCTGTGATTCTGATATATTTCATTATGAGGATAGGTAGCAGTCCAGTGTGGATGATAAGAGCTCGTCTCAAAAAGTTGGCCTGGGTTCAGATACGAGTAGCAGAGGCACTCCAGGCACATTGCTGCATCTCTTTAAGCCCCTGGTTTCTTATCTGTAGAAGAGGGATAGAGCAGTTTTCGTCTCCCATGAATCCTGTGATGATTGAATTAACTCATGTTTGGAAAGTTCTTGGCACTGTGCCTGGTACAGTACTAAATAGTACCGTTAGCTATTTATTTTTATTTTATTTTTGGTGCTGGGGATTAATCCCAGGTTGTCACGTGTTCCAGCCGCATGCCCTAACTCTGAGCTACACTCCTAGACCCCCACTGTTATATCCGGTGCACGGCTTTGGAAAGAAATAAGAATATCTGTTGGACCCAAAGTGCTCCTAAGGCTGAAGATAAATGCTATTAGTAAGCCCATTTGAAATGTGACTTTGCAAGGAAGGCCCTGGGTCTTGCTGGTGGAATTGGCTACTCTTTGGGGAACAGAACATTACAGAGTTTTAACTGGCAAAGCTTTATATCTGTCAATTCCAAGGATAAACACAAGCAAAACAGAGAATTTTTTTTTTCAGGTTTTTACTACCTTTCAGGTTACCCTAGTTTGAATTTCATTTCATTTAAATAAAATTTCTCTTAGGACTTCAACATTTTCAAATACAGTGTTTCTTCCCACATTCTTATCCATTCCCCATCCATCCTTCCAGCACAAAAGACTAGTGGTAAAGAGATCTCATGTCAGGTGTTAGTCCAGCCCACAGAGAAACAGTGAGACCAGGCCAGATAAAGAGCATCACAGAGCTTATGCTTACATTGCCAGGCCCTGTTCTAAGTGCTTTGCATACACAAATTTATTTACTCCTCCTAACAACACTCAGAGGTAGGCAGTACTATTACCCCCATTTCCTAGAGGAAAAACAGACACAGAGAGGTTAAGAAACTTGTCTGAAGTTGAACAGCTAGTAGGTGACAGAGAGGCAAAATTCAAACACAAGCAATCTGGCAATGATCTGTCTTTAACACAAGGCCATGAGCAAAACCTATCATTTGATGTGTAGGGAAATTTTAATTTTTCTCTGTTCCCTACAAGTTTAGATCAATTTAAGTCTAATAAACTGGCAATAAACAGATTAACAGGAAAAAGACATACAAATTTTATTATGTACCCATACACAGGAGATATAATCATACAGTGTGAAATTCAACGGAGGGCTGGATTGCTGAAGTTTACATACTGCATGGAAAGAAATGTGGGGTTCTTGGAGGAAGGTGGCCACGGGTTAAAGGAGGGAAGGCGGAGGCAAGTCAGGGCTGTCTGGTCATGCACGTTAGGTCTCAAGTAAGCAGTCCACAGAATAGCTGGTAGCCTGGGGTAGACTATCTGCCTGGAGAGATCTCTGACCTCTTTCTTCCTGTGATTTCTTGCCAGGAAACAGTTTTAGCAACAAAGCCTCCCTTGGCATCTGCTGTCCACCCCACTAATGCAGACAGATGTGAATTTCTCTTATAAATGGGCAGCTTTGCAGCCCTCTGCAGCTTCCCTGAATTGCTATTTCAAAATATGTCAAAGAAATGAGAGAATTATATTTCCAGGTGGCACATTCTGGAGTGTGGCAAGTGCTAAGAGGGGAATGAACAGGATGCTGCTGCCAAGAGCACCTCAAGGAGGCCACTGCCCAGGAAAGGTCATCCCGGAGGCAGTGTGGAGCCAAGACCTGGAGGATGACAAAGATGCAGCCATGCATGCATGGCATGGGCAGAGTGGATGGACCTTCTCAACAGGAGGACCAGGAAATGGGAAAGTCAAGAGAGGGCAAGAGTGGTCCAAGGGCAAGGCAGCTTGTGTGACAAAGCAGTGGGGGTGGAGGAGCAATAATATGGGAAAATGGAGACCATGGTTGAGAGCAGTAGGAAGCCATCACAGTCCTTAAGCAGAGTTGTGACATGACCCAGGATGATTTCTAAAGTCCTGGCTGCTGGATGGCAAGGGGATGAATGAGCACCAAGCATATATGGGGACCTGCAGGATCTGGAAGAGGAAAGTAGGGACTCTGGTGGGGTCAGGTAGCAAAAGATAAGGCTGATGGGTCAAAGGATGCCTGATCCTCGAGCCCAGGGAAAGGAGTGTAGTCTTTTTTCCTAAGAGACAGGAAAGCCCTGAGAGGGAATTTAAGCATAGAAGTTACAAGGACCTGATCTAAGTTTTAGAAGAGTTATTGAAAATTGGTATGGAGCATGCATGTGGGAGACCAGATGGGTGGGAGCTGTTCATGAGGCTGCTTGTGACGTGGGTGACAGGTGATATGGAGTGCAGAAGGCAGGGTACAGCCATTACTCATTCAAGACCAGGCACTATTGGATTAAGTCAGACAAGGGACTGCTCTCCAGAAACTACTAAGAGGGATCTGTGAGTTCAGGTTTGTTTATCAATGAACATAATGAATGAGAGAAAGGAAATAGATGAGAGACTTCTGTCCCTGATTCTGGCTTTGGGGTGAGGGATGTTTGCTGCAGCAGGGGACAGTTTATGACATATTGAAAACTACAACAGTCAAGCCCCTGGTAGAGGTAGATGGAGTCTGACTCTCCTAATGATGGAACTAAATATTCAAAGAGAAATTTAATAGGCCTGGACATTTCCTCACTGTTGTAATCAAAACAAATCAGAACTGGAAATAGTCTGCATCCGGTGAAATAATATTCCCTTTTAGCATGTGTGAGGCCTTGGGATCAATCTCCAGCACCAAAAGCAAAAAGAAAAAGAATAATATTAATAATAATAAAAAAATCCCTCTGAAGATCCCAGAACACAAGGAGATGGGCTTCAATCACCTTGTGAACAAATCAGTCTTTGCATTAGAACCATCCTCAAGGACTCCAAAAGTACAGAAAAATCCGATTTAAACTCAGCTTCCATTAATTAGCTTTAGATGGTTGAGTCAAGTCCCCAGTCTTGAGTGTGTGATCAGAACAGCCTGAAATATGATCAGCCCTTAATGCTGGTATTCACTTTTTTTTCTCCCCAACAGTGAGAACTGTGCAGTTTCTCTTTTATTGGTTTTGAGATCCCTTTAATTGTCAGGAATTCTCACCAGTCATCTCTAGAATAGAATAGAATAGAATACAAGACCAGCATCTGTAAAGGTTAATATCCAGCCATCCAAAAGAGAGGATGTGTGAGATTTCTTTTCATGATAGTTTCTAAGTCTTCACTGCCTGCCTATGTCCAGAGAATAAAGGTACCAGACCTACCAGAGTCTCCTTCCACATGATGGGTTCAAAAATCTACCACCAGCCTGAAGTGTGGATTGGACACATGCTGGGAATTTTAGAGACCAGGGGTTCTCAGAAGAGATCCCCACCCCCAAAACAGGTTGGCTTTTGCTAAGTGGGTGCTTGGGTGCCTCCTTCCCCTTTATCAACTGTCTTTTGACAATTCATGAAAAAAAAAGTCGTCTAAAGCAAATTGAGAACCTTAAGCAATAAACATTTAGACATACAGTGTGAATTGAGTTATTGTTCTTGGTGGGGACCTCATCACAGTTCCTTTTCTCTTTCTCTGTTAAGAGGACATGCCAGTCCCTTTCCCTCCCCCAGGTCTCTAGAAATGGAAGTCTCCCTTTCCCGGGCATGTCGCGAATCTTTGACAATAGCCCCATGACTAGGTTCTCTTGCAGCAACTTCCATTACCAAAGAGTTGAGGGGAGATTAAAATCCAAGACAATTGGACTAAGAGCTGCGCCTTCAGCCAAGAGAGCCGCCTTCTCCGGGCTGCAGGGTAGGCGCGGGCTCCCACACGGTGAATTTTCGTGGGGCGTGGGGGAGGGGGCGTCGGGTTGGGGATCGGCGTCCTCAGCATCTCCGCGCGCTTTCGATGCGCGCAGCCTCTTAGGTTGGGAGCTAACTTTGTCTCGCCTTGCGGGTGTAGCGGAGAGGAGCTGGGAGTCTGAGCCAGCTCGGGGGGCGAGTTGGGCGTCCCCGTCTTGGCAGGGCGCGGGCGCCGGGGCGCTCATTGTTGTCCCGAGATCCGGCTGCGCTCAGAGGCCCTGCGGCGGGCGCGGTCCCTGCCTTGCGCACGACCTGGCGGCTCGCCGGCCTCGGCCCGGAGCGCGGGGCAGCATGCAGCGGGCCCGGAGAGGGGCGGGCCGGCGGCGGTGCGCCCTGGCGCGCGGCCAGGCTCGGCGTGAGAGGAGCGAGCGGGCTATGGGCTGACCAAGGGCCCGCGGCGGGCGGCGGCGGGGGCTGGGGTGGCGGCGGGGGCGGGGACCGGGCGCGCCAGCACCGGCGGGGCGGCTGCGGGCGCCGTGGAGGAGGAGGAGGAGGCGGCGCCGGGCGCGGAGGCCGCCTGGTAGGCCACGGGCCTGCGCCCCGGGGCGAATGGGACGCCGGTTTCTGTGGAACAGCCGCTTCCGACCCGAAGTTCCTCGGCTCTCTTGGAAGCGCAAAAAATAAAAGGTAATGTGTCTTTGTTTCCCAGTCGCGATGGCAGGGGGGCGATTGATTATGCAGCACTTCTCTTTCCATTTCTTTTTTTTTTTTTTTTCATGCTGAGCTGGGCCACAGGGACGTGCCACTTCTTTACTGGAGGTTTAGCGTCTTTTATTCGCGTATGTTACATTTTTAAAATGCAAGCCCCACGTGGGGCACATACTATACTCCCTTCTGCTACCCTTCCCCCCTACACTCACACTTTCCTTTGGCACCGCAGTCCCACACTATCTGATTTTGCCAAGGGAGAAAAGACAAGACATAGCAGTAAGCAGATATAGGTGGGATTCCATTTATGTATATATGTATGTATTTAAAAGCGCTGCATTTTCAGGACATGACTGGGGACTCTTGTCCTTTCCGTGCCAGGGAGAACGCTTTAGACAAGGTGGCTCAGAGGCCGGCATCTGAGCATGGACTGCTGGAGTCTGCTAAGATGGACTGTTCTTTTCCATTCCAGATGGCTGCAGCAAGTTTGATGCAGAGAAAACCGGGAACTGGGAAGGGGAGGAGAACAGGCGGGAATCCCCTTTAGTACCTGTTCATTCAGAAATGGCTTGTGGCAGTGCTTCAGAATTGTAGGCAGCCGCCCAGATGTTGGTGCACGTTGAATTCAGAAAAGATTACCCAGTCCTGCACTTTGAAAGCTGTGGGGGCTGCCTGTGTGTAACCCAGCAACTCAGTACCTTTCTCCAGTCCCTTGTAGCAGAGTAACTGCTCAGTGAATTCAGACAAATTCTGCAAAATTTCTAAGGAATGGCTGTTCTAATAATAGCTCTGGTGGTGGCTCCTTAATAGACACCCTGGTTCTGAATGATGCAGCCATGCTAGCCCCCTGGGAAGCGCAGCTTGCAGAGACTAGATCCAATGCTGGTAAAGGACTCCCTGACCCCACCATGAATGGATGAGGCTCTGCCTCCCCTATGAATGGAACATCCCAACAGAGGCTGAGGCTGTCGTTTCAGGCTAATTTCAGTTTGAATCCTCACAGATTCTGATGAGAGGGATTCTCAGAAAATCCAGATAGGCACATTTCTAAATTTGAGCAGGTCCATATTCAATTTTGGATTGACATCTGCATTTACCTGCTTGAGAGTTCAACTGCTCCTTACCCGCTTCCACCTCTGCATCCGTAAGTCTCCTCCTTTTCCAAACCTGTGATTGATATGTGGGAAAGCACCAGTCAGAGAGCTCTATTGAAACTGCTGATTTTATTCAGGGCAGCCACTACGGAATGGAGAAAGTACTTCAGGAGTTCGATGCAATAATCTGTCTCTTAGACTTCATGGAATTTTGCTATGTATGTCATCCCCAAAATGTGCAGCAAAATGCTTTTTGGGGGGAGGGGATGTGAGAAGGGAACACATTTCATTGTTTTGTTTCTAGTCTTTAAATTGCATCAAGCCCATTCATAGTGTTTGGCCCCCATAGACCAGACAGAGCCTCAGATCAGCAGAAATCTGGTTTTGATTCTGAAGTGTTACTTGTCTTTTGCAACCTCAAGTATCAGGAGATGAGCCAACTTGGACATTGTCTTCTGTTGGCAGAGGGATCCATTCTGCTGCCAGTGAAGTTTGGGTTTGTCTATAGCACAAGAAGAATGAGGGTCCTGAGGCAATTAGATTAGAATCCATTTAATCCTCAGAGGTTACATAGATACAATTAACTTAATTGGGGGCAATATTTGGACATGCTTTGAAACCCACATTACATTGTCCAGCAATGAATACAAAGTTGTGTCCACATAACTTGAAAAGAAGTAATGCCTAATGTGCAAAGTTGTGTGTTGTCTTTTACAACAAATATACAAACAACAAAACCCAAAACCTCTCCTTGCATTAAAATGGGATTAGTAGGAATGAGAATCAGAAAATCTCTCCACCCTCTTTTGTTCTGATCAAGTGTGATTTGTGCTGCTATTGCTATATTCTTTTTTGGCATTTGTCCTGAACTAATTTTATTAATAAGACTTGGACTTGTTATTTATAGCCCAGAGCCTCTTTGTAATTTGTAGACATGGTTGCCAAGTCCCTTGATAGCCTGGCAGGTGGCTAGTGCCATTAGTATGATCTTGCCATTGGGGAAACTGAGACCCCTTGAGGTTCAGTGAGTTGCTGATTTCCTAATCCAGGAGAAAGACATCCCAGATGTATACAGTGTCACTTTAATTGTCACGGCAAAGTTACAGCCTGAGGTCAGAGAAAAAGACAAAAAAATAAGTTCTTGCTTGGATGCTGGAACTTGGGCAAAAGCTTTGTGGAATAGATATGCAATAGTTATCAAAGAAAAGATTCTTGGATCAACCTTGCTGAATGGATGAAAAAGTGAGGTTACTTTGTGATAAAGAGTGGAAAGTTCAGGAAAACTATTGAGGGAATGTGTTAGGCTACTTTAGTCTTTAAGTAAGTGGTGAACTCACCTTCAAAGATCATTATTGACTTTGCTACAAAAAAAAATACCACCTGTGCTCACGTTGTTTATGCCTGTATGTGTGTGTGTTATGCAGAATGGTATAGTTCTGTTCACATGTATCCTACAAGTCATATTCTTATCCCTTAAAAATGTCTACTTAACCCTTATTGCATTTAACCTGATGACTGAAAATGGGATGGGGTAATTTACACTTTAAACCTTTGTTCTATGATATTTTTGCATGAGTAAATATGTCCTCCAAAAATAAAGGAGAAATATAATTTCCAGAGAAATTCTGGTTAAATAAGTCTTAAGTGAGAAATAGACATGCTAACAGCTAACTAGCTTTTGAAAATTATTTTAAACAACATTATATACAGTGTCAGAATGTTTAAGTCTGACTTCACGACTGACTTTAATTCTTCTTTTTTTCTTTTTGAGTGTTATCAGATGTGTCATTAAAATTTGTGGGAGAAATTCTCTTTTTAGGTTTATTGGTTGTAAAATAATCTAGCACCTCAACTAGAAGTGACTTCTGGAGCCTTCTAAGGATTATCCAATCTAAATCCTAAAAGTTATATTCCTCTTGACCTAAAGGAGCAAGAGAGGAGCTGATTTTAAGTCTTTCTAGGCCCCTCAGGCAACTCAAACCTGTACTCCCTTGTGACATTCCCAGGGTCTGCCTCCTGTGTTCATCCTTTTATTTCTCCACTTTGCCCTGATATGATTCTGTGCTGTCCATTGCTCTCTGCAAATGTCATGAAAAAAAAAAAAAAACAAAAAACAAAGAAGATACTGGATGTCTCTGGAAAGGGAGGCATTGCATTGAGAAAAGCAAGAGAAGGAATCATTCCATCCTATGTGTAGGACCTACAGTTACACAAACTTTTCCTACTGTAAGCAAAATCAAAATGTCTTAGGAAATTTGGGGAAAGTGACTACTGAAAATCTGACCTGCTGGGGAAGGGCAAAGATTTGGGTCTTGACCTCATAGTGTTCATTCTAACTGCAGTCACACTAAAGAACACTGGGAGTATTTTCCTGTTTTTGTTTTTGCTTTCCCCAGCATGATTCATCTCAAGAGCAGGTCTAGTGGCTCTTAGAACTGTATACTTCACAGTCACTATTGCACACAAAGTCCAGATGGCCCCACTGCTCTTTTCTGAAACAAGTTTTCTGAATCAGCATAAATCCAGCTTATCGAAAACTCTCTCCACAGCAATTTCCTTTGAGTTCCCTAAACCATCAGCTGCTACCCAGTCCTCTGTCCCATAGGATCAGCATGTCTTTCTTTTACAAGGAGTAATGTAGACACACCCTGACACGGAGGGTGAGTAGTTCCACCACTAGTAGCATTGTCCCAGACATATGGATCCCAGGTGCCTATCATCTCCTAGAGATGATGATTAGAGCTATTACTATTGTTTAGTAAATTGCACTGAGGCTTATTTTGAGTGCTGATGAGTGTGTGTGTTTTCAATTCTTAATTGTGTTAGTGAAAACTGAGTATCCCCTCACTCCAAGGAGAAATACCCTTCTCTTTGCTGATGGAAATCACTGCTAAGCATGAAAACTATGGTTGTTGGAAAGTAATAGAGAATAGTAGGGATCTGTTTCAGTTCCGTGATGTTGTTTTTTAAAAAATTCTAATTAGTTATACATGATGGCAGAATTCATCTTGATTCATTGTACACAAATGAAGCACAACTTTATATTTTTCTGGTTGTACATGATGTAGATTCGCAACACATGTGCAGTCATTCATGTACCTAGGGTAATGGTGTTCATCTCATTCCACCATCTTTCCTATCCCAATGTCTCCTCCCCATTATGGGTCAGCATCCACTTATCAGAGAGAACATTCAGCCTTTGTTTTGGGGAGGATTGGCTTACTTCGCTTAGCAACTCCATCCATTTATCTGCAAATGCCATAATTTTATTCCTTTTAATGTTGTGCAATATTTCACTGTGTATATGTACCACAGTTTCTTTATCTATTCATCTGTTGAAGGGCATCTAGGTTGGTTCCACAGTTTAGCTATTGTGGATTGAACTGCTATGAACATTGACGGGCTGTGTCACTATAGTATGCTGATTTTAAGTCTTTTGGGTATAGAATAATGAGTGAGATAGCTGGGTCAAATGGTGGTTCCATTCCAAGTTTTCTAAGGATTCTCCATACTGCTTTTCGTAGTGGTTGCACCAATTTGCAGCGCCACCAGCAATGTATGAGCCTGCCTTTTCCCCCACATCCTTGCCAACACTTATTATTGTTTATGTTCTTGATAATTGCCATTCTGACTGGAGTGAGATGAAGTCTTAGAGCAGTTTTGATTTGCATTTCTCTAATTACTACAGAAGTTCAGAGTTCTTAATACAAAGAACCAAGAGATGAGCTGGTGGCCTCCCTCTGGACTGAATGAGTAACCTCCCTCCAGCAACATGAGCCTGACTAATTCAGAGACGTTGGTTGAAGGACCTAGCTTGCTTAGGCAGCATGGTCTCTATCATGTGCAGCATTTTCTTTGGTTTGTTTGTTTGTTGGTTGGTTGGTTTTAAAAGTGGAGCTTCAACCATTCCATGATGCAGTATGAGGAGAAACTTATTATCCATGTTCAAGAGCATTAACACATACATACCCTTGACCTCCACTCCAACCACATTTGTGTGCTTCTTCTTCTTCTTCTCATTAGTGATTCTTTGCCAATCTAGAGCAGCAGCATACTTTTTTTTTCTATTGTCTATGGCAATATTGCAAACATTTTGTTCACATAATGCTCACTATTTTTAACTCACCACTCATGATGAGCAAACTCTATAGCATATCACCATGCAAATTCATCACACCCTCCAACACTGATCTGTGTAGGCTTCATTAGAAACCTGGGAAACTCAAGGGTCTTAAGGAAAATATAGTTCGTCAGGTCCTCCTGTGTCCAATCTGTTCTCAATTTGCACTGTGGTGGTTGTAAGCAATCTATTGCCAACCTTGGGGCCAGGTCCTGATGAAAATATAACTAAACTTCTAATATTATTTTCACTTTAGATGAACTAGAATCTATGACTCCAAACTTAAGACTATATAACTCCACAATTTCCATCAGAATTAGCCTGTCCTGGTGTTGCTATCTTTTTTGTGGGGCTCTTGCCTTTCTTTGTCCTTGCTGTATGAGGAATGCATGAAAAAATGGCGTGTAATGGGGAATTAGATTGATAATGCATGACAGCGAATGGAAATAATATTCAGAGAGTTGCCAAGCTGTGCCATTCATAACCATAAAATTCACAATTACGTTCTCACCAAATGCCTGAGAAGAAGTATATAGATGTGACAAACCCAAACTAGCAACCCAAATAGTGTGGAGCCATCTGGAGCTGGGTGACACGCCTACAAATAGCTTTGGAGGACAGCGCTGGCTTCCCCATTTCCTGGCTTCTTCTGGCTACCCCCAATAAATATCCAATATTTATTTCTGTGTTGCTCAGAGAGAGAGCAGAAAAGAGGGGAGGGTGGTGAGGACATGAAGCAGACATGGAGCTAGCACAATGGAGTGCAGTGTTCTGCCTTTTCAATCCCCTTTTATTGGGCTGGTTGAGTGTTTTGTAACAGAAGAACTATAGAGTGACCAGTAGCACAGATGTCGCCTGCAGGTCTTGGCAGGAGGGAAGAGACATGTGCAGAAGGCAGTAGTTGCAAGGGCTGCAGCACCGGTTGAGAGGGCTGCATGGTGCATTGAATGCTCACTGCAGCCTGCAAAGCATGTGCATGTGTGATTTGGAGATTGACAATCAAATATTTTAGATAGAGCATTTTAGGAATGAAAGGGATGAATAGGTCATTTTTGCAAATCAATAAGAGCTTATAGGCAATGAGGGCCCTTGCCAGGGTCTTAGCTACTATGCCAGGACTTGAGTTCCCTCTTCAGGACATGGATTTACACCACACATCAGAGCAGACAGTGTCGTCATCTGCCCTGGGTCTGATCCTCTAGCCAGCTCTGCTACTCTCTAGCTCTGAGGGATTGAATGAGTTACTGATACTCCCTGAGCCTAGGTTGTCTTATTTATAAAGAAAAGTTACATTCAAAGGATTAAATGAGATAAAATCCTAACACTCAAAAAATATGGAAGGCTCTTAGCATAGGAAATTTTGTCTTTTCGGCTGTCCTCTATTTGAAAGACTCATCAGTGCTAACTTTGAGGGGTTTTAGAGCACAATGGGTATTAAAAAGACAACTGATTGTGGAAGTGGAGATATTACTGAATTATGGGCCTTTTCTCTATAAAATTTCAGTATTGTAAGTGCACACTGTGCAATTTTTGATACGTAGATCTACAACTTCCAACTTGGAAAGATACCCAACACTCAGAGGATAGTATTCCAAAATGCAGTCCTTTGCTTCTCTTGTAGATCAGTTCTCCTTTTCTTCTTGCCACTGACTACATGCTAGTGCCCATTGTCACTTCAATACTGAGATTTTATAGAGAAAACGTTTATAAGCAGAGTAGACGTTAGCTCTGATATTTCATAAATGACACCCAGCCTTTAGAAAGGGCTCTGCAGGTGAAGACATGACCTTGGCAATCATTACTAGGAACAGAGAAAGTTCATGAAGATCACTAGGGGTCGTATGGAACAGCACCTCTGAGGTGAGGGAAGGATGAGGGCGGATAACCAAGCAGTAAAGAGGGAGCCCAAGGGCGCTTCTGCTGCATCCAGCTCTCCTGTGAGTCCAGGAGCATGAAGATGGGGGCGCCGGGGCGAGGAAGAGAAGAAAGATGATTTTGCCTTTGTACTAATGGATTATATTAATTTATCTTTCTAAAATTTCTCAAAAAGGATCAGAAAGCTCTTAGGGCTTTTACCTTTAAAAAAAAATCCAGAGTATAAATGAGAATTACTAAATTTGCAGAGTACAAATAAGATTATGCCCCAGTTAGTGGCAGTGCCATCCTTTTCTTAGCACCAAAGGCAAAAATCCAATCACTGCATAATAATCTTTGGTTACTTCCCATTCATTGCCGTAAATTGGGAAGATGTTCAACTCTGGTGTATTATGTTTTTCACAAGTAATTAATGTAGTGAGTTAATGGCAGAAATCAGCTTTGACTCAGACGGTTGGATGCTTGAAAATTTTTTATTTTCCTTTTTCTTTTTTTTCCCATTGCACCAATCGCTCAATCACACTGAAAATACAGGGGTAGTTTTCTTGTAATATGAGAAATCAACATACAATTTGCATAATATTCCATAAAATTATTGAAGTACTTAACCTTGTAGGTGTTAAGTAAACTAAATCAGAATGAGAGGTGATCTGTCTTCTGGTGACTGATTAAACAGACACACATGGACAGCAGAATGAAAACATTAAACAAATGTACAAACAGGGGAAGTATTTATAGAACATTATATGTGCATCCAAGACTAGGATATATTTTAGGTGAACCCCTAGGGACAGCTTATGGCCATCTTTTGCCTAGACAGGGTGGAGTGTGTCTGTCATTTCATGGAAAAATTATAAGCTGGTATTTGTTTGTGGTTCCTTCCTTTCTTTATTGTGGAAAATATGGTTTTTGTAGTCCACAACAATTTAGTTTTGTCTCCCTTCCTGTTCCTAAGGTTGTAACTTAGTCGATAGAGATTTTTGTGCTATTTTTGATACAGAGATCTACAACTTCCAACTTGGAAAGATATCCAAATATTCAGAGAATAATATCCCAAAACACAGTCCTTTGTTTCTCATGGAGCTCGATTCTTCTTTTCTTCTTGCCAGTAGAACTGACCACACTGCTAGAGAACCAACAAAGCTCAACCGAAAAATTCCATAAGCCATAAGTTTTATTGCAGCTTTAGGTTTTTATATGGGACACAGAAAAAGGTCAGATTGTGAGCATCGTGCTTCTGGTTTGTAGGAAAATAGGGATGGAGGAGCTCAGGGTCCTGCCTGGTTAGCTTCAAGGCCAGCATATAGACAGCCACAGCATTTGCCTTGCGTCCCTCATCAGGTCCTGTTGCCTGAGGTTTTGGGCCTGCCAGACTGGCTTTGAAATTGCTGATGCTTGGTTTGGCCACTCACCAGTTTTCCCTGAATTCCTTCCCCCACCTCCCTCCCAGAGTGTTCAGAGTTCACCAAGCTTTGCTGCTGTCCCATTGTTACTGGGAGTCCCACCTGTGGTTTTCTGATTACTCCTCTTCCTCTTCCTCCTACAACTTGAGAATCATCATGGTCCTGTGATGGCTGACTCACCGCCTCTGCCTCCCACTTCCTCTGGTTGGGTTACTAGGACCCAGCCTCTCTGCAGTGGGCCTTTTATGTTCATTTTCTCTTATGCCTTGAGCATACATTTACTTCAGAGTCTTTTAGGGTGAGGAGCTGACTGCCATGTCATGTCAGGGCCCCTTCTCTTTCCTGAGTGGTCATAAAATTATCACAACCCATCCCTCTACCACCTTCCTGCCCCCATCTCCTGCATGCACCCCCCACTCCACCCCTCCTCAGCCCCCTTCCCCTCTGTGTTCCCTGGAGACCACACTCAGTGTGGGATAAATGGCCCATTGCAACCTAGCAGCTTCTTGTCTTAAACTTCTTTCTTCCATTATCTTTCTCTCTCTCTCTCTCTCTCTCTCTCTCTCTCTCTCTCTCACACACACACACACACACACACACACACACCTGGCCTGGTCTCTGACCTTCTCCAGGCTGCTATTTCTGCCATTGCTCCTCCTTCACATCAAGATGCCCCCATATCACTTCTGTCACTGGGACATAGCTCTTCACTCTTTAGAACCTCCACTGTTGCTTCTGCTTGTTCCTCCAGAGTGTGTCTCCCTCCTTTATTTTCTCCAACCATCTTTCCCAGAACGCTGCTCCAGAGTGATCTCATAACTGTAGTGACCAGTCTACACCCGTCACCTACCTGCTTTCTAAGGGCAAGACCATGCCTTATTTATTGTTGATTCTGTTTCACCTCCAGCATGCCTGGCCCTTGGTAGGTGCTCAAAAGCATAATGAATCCTTAATTGTCACTGTACAGTCCCACATTTCCTTACTCCTTTGCTATATCTACAATTATCTTTTTCCTGCTTATGCATAGGACCCTCATGAGGCAGGTGGCTCTTTTCTCTGCCACACAGCCCATCCTTCTCTGTGTGATTCTTTGTCAAAGGACAGAGCATCAGGATGGTGGAATGCAACCCTTGTCTTTGAATGAGTGGATCAACTTGAGAGCCTGGGGACGTGAAGAAAGCATGCAAACCCCACAGTGCCTTCTTCCACGCCTTCAGCCAGCCACCCAGTGCAAACCTGTGGGTATACTGCCTACTTTCCAGAATGTGTCAGTCAGAAAACTGACAGAAATTCTTGCTCTTGGAGGGCTTGTGTTGGAAAAGAAAGGGGAAGACAAGAAATACAATCAATGAGCAAATTACATAGGATGCCAGAAGGTGGTGATTGTTATGAAGAAAAATAAAGCAGAGGAAACTAAATGGGCTGGGGCTACTACTTTAAATAAAAGAGTAGGAGCTAAGGATGTAGCTCAGTGGTAGAGTGCTTGCCTAGCGTGCACAAGGCCCTGGATTTCATCCCCAGCACCGCAGTGTGTGTGTGTGTGTGTGTGTGTGTGTGTGTGTGTGTGTGTGTGTGTGTATGCGTGTATGCTCACATACACATATGTCAGAGTAGACTTTACAAAAGGTTATACTCAGCAAAGATTTAGAGGCTGTGAAGAGGGAAGTCACGTGGGTGTCAAGGGGAGAGCATTCCAGGCCACTGGAGGAGCTCAGCAAAGACCCTGAGACTGAAGTGTGACAGGTAGGGCACAGAAAGGGGCTAATTGTGATGGAAGGGCAGTGAAGGCTGAGGAGCAGTGCAAGTCATGTGGGCTTTGAAAGCTGCTGCACTGGGGACAGTATGGGGCTGGGGAGCCCCCAGCCAGTTGAGGATGTGTAGGGGTGGTTTGGGTGTTGTGTGGGGCAAGACTGCAGGTGGGCAGAGGTACAAGCAGGGCGCAGCTGGGTGACTTTGCAGTAAGTGATGAAGTGATGGTGGTAAAAAGCATGTCAGTTATGGATATTTTAAAGACAGAACTAACAGGATTTTCTGGCATACTGTATTTGGGATATGAGATAAAGAGGGTTCCAACACGTGGGAGCTAAAGAACAGAAAATAAAGATAAGATGGAGTTGCCCTTTCAAGGGAGGGGAAAGCCATGGTGTGGGGCAGACATAGATTCAGAATTCCATAGGGACTCACTTAGTTTGAGATGCTTAACGCACACCCAAGTGGCATTTCTTGAGAGGTCAGTGTTCTATGTGATACTGTGCAAGCCTGGGTAAGGGACACCAGGCTAGAGAAGCAAAGTGGGACTCATCCATGTATCGATAAAACATATTTAAAACACAAAAGGCAGCTAACTTCATTTGCTCAGTTCTGAGTATGACTGAGAAAAGTTCTCAGCACCAAACTGCCCATGAAAAGGATATGCTACATTTAAATTAAAAAAAAATGATATAATTCCCCAAGGAATAAAAAACTATTGAGATGTGTTGTTGCATACATTGAGCCTCCACATCTTCCTTCTGATGGTCTCTTTTTGATATATAAAAAGAAATAACTGTCATGTTTTGGTGGATTTATTGATGCATCATTGACATACAGTGTACTGCACATATTTAAAGTATACTGCTAGATGAATTTTGACGTATGTCTACACCCGTGAAACACCACCACGATCCAGAATTACACCTCTGGACTTTTAATCAGTCATCCTTCCTGAGCCACTGCCCCTGCCTCCTGGGTTTGTCCTGATTTAAAATTCTGGCTTTCCTGGTACCACTATCTAATCACACCCTCATTTCCAGAACTTTTCTGAAAGCTCTCCTGAAAACATGCTAAAGCTTGGTTTCCGGGGGGGCTTGGAGTGACATGGTGAACTTGTTTGCCATCAGCATCTCTGTTTTAAATCAGGAAGGAGCAGCGGGCAGAAACCCTGCCATCTCTTAATCAGCTCCCATCCAGGCAAAAACACACCCCTCTTCATTCTAATGTGGAAACAGCCCAAACAGTAGGCTCACTGGCAGTCTTTTTTTCTACGTGTAGTCAACACAATAATTACCTCCTGCCGAAAGCTTTCAGAGATTGTTCTGTATCCAATTAGAATTTTTGATTTGAATAACAGATACAACAGAACATCTTTATTTCTGCAACTGCTTCCTAATGCTGTGCACCCCGGATATATTTAGATATTTGCCATGGGCACTGCATTTTAAGGCACTTGTATTATCTCTTTGACAGTGTTTGTACCCAGAGGCTTTGGTAGACTGTGGAGCCAGAAGGTGAGATGGGGGCCCTTTCATTTTTGGAGTCCTCTCCCTGCTCCTTTCCACCCCTCCCAGTTTTTCTCCTTTTCCTAGCCTGTTTCCCAAATTGTCAAATGGCATTAGGTGACAAAGGGGAACAGCTCTGGAACTTGCTGTCTGTCTGGAGCTGCTGCAGGACACTCAGGCACCCCAGAAGCAGGTCTGGGGTGGTTTGTGGGGGCAGCCAGACAGTGTTGAAATCTCCCATGAGATGAATGGAGAGAGGATCTGCCAGGGCAGCTTGTGCAAAAGTGAGAAGTTCCTGCCAACGACATTCTAGCAGAATCCTTTCCAAAGAACTCGGTTATGTAAACATCGAGGTGGCAGCCTCCAGCCCAGATGGACTGCCCCATACAGATGTCAAAGTTGCTGTCAAAATTTCCCTTAATGGAAGCACTCTGGATGCCTAAGCTCGCCCTGTGCTTTTTATTGCAGAGAGTGGGGCTAGCTTTCCACCTCCCAGAGTTGGGAACCAGTGACCACCCTGCACAACTGGTGGTTTTCCACTCCTGGAGCTCTGGAAATTTGGTCTGAGGTGTCACTGGGGTAAGCTGTTACGATGGAGTGCTTCTTGCCAGACATGGTAGACTTGGCACCTGAGCATTCAAGCTCCTGGGACAGGAGTGGCCACTTTATTTATCCAGTGCAGGTTCTGCCAAAGCAGGTGGCCTGGTGGCCATGCCAATTCCTTAAGTGGCTCTTCTGACACTCTGCTTCAAGAGTCACCAAGGACCCAAGTATGGAATTTGAAAAGCTTGCAGATGGCCTAGAATATTATTTTCCGTCCCAAATATCCCCTGGGTACAATGGAGTTGTTACTTCAGTAACACACAAAGGATCATTTAGGGAAGGAGGGCTCATTTCCAAACTCTCTTACCTGTGTGGCAAGATTCACTGCCTGCCCCACGTGGTAGATTGATGTTGATTCTGCTTGATGTGTGGTCACGTGGGTATATAGACTACAAAGAGTGCATGTGTTTCTGAGTCTGAGTTTGGAGTATATTTTTATAGTATAAGCAAATCAAAACCTATCGCATTGAATGCAAGTTAATTTGTATAGTACCTATATTATATAATTGTACTTGAGTCAGTAGACAAAGGTATATGCTATTTAAATATATATTTACTAATTCATGTAAAAATATTTACTGAAGGCGTTTGGTTTGGATCTTTAATAGCCTCTGAAAAGCTTGTGTATCAGGCAATGCAGGAATGCTCAGAGGTGAAATTATCCGATTATGAGAGCTGTAACCTCATCAGTGGATTAATCCATTTGATGGGTTAATAATTTGAATGGATTACTGTGGGGGTGGTAACTCCAGGCAGGTGGATATTTATCCCTGGACACTTTCTTTCCACTCTGCTTCCCAGCTGACATTAACTTATCGGCTTTGCTTCACCACACTCCTCTGCCATGATGTTGTACCTCATCTCAGGCTCAGAGCAATGGAGCTGGCCAACCATGGACTAAAATCATGAGCCCAAAATAAACTTTTCCTCCTCCAGTGTTCTTGTCAGGTATTTTGGTCACAGTGATGAAAAGACATCTAATACAAATTCTATTATGGCAGTCCTGTAATTCTAGTTCAGTCATGCATGTATTGTCATTTTAATGTCAATAAAGTATTTATAACTCAACTGTGATAACTTATTGCATAATAACAGAGTTTTACAACTCTGAGTTTACACAGTGTTATGTCACTTCCCATTGATCACAACATAAGAAAAATAAATTTAGACTTAAAATGACAGATTGAATTAGACATTGGAGCAAGGTGGGTAAATTCATGTTACTAAATGTCAATGAAATTTTTTATTTTCAAACATACGGATAGTCCACCAAAATAGCAGTATGCACATATAACTGTTGCAAATTATATTAGATTTTATTTTATTAGTTTTTTTTGTTGTTGTTGCTGGGAATTGAACCCAGACCCTAAGTCATGCTAACCAGGTGCTCTACCACTAAGCTATATCCTGGGCCCAACATGACATTTTAAATAAAGGATATTTGATAGAGCATTTATCCAAGGGAAATTGACAGCATAAGAAACTAGAAAAAAGGTGCTCATACCTATCAGTGTTCAGTGCAGTTTTTAAAAAAGCCTTCCAAAGCAGTAAATGAATGTGGTGAATATTTGTTTCATCAAGCCAGGTAACTTTGTAACAGGAAACATTACAAATAAACAAGTCACTATTAAAATGCATGCACTGTTTTGAAATTCCTGCATATTGGTGTGCACATATCTTGTCTTGGACGTCACAGCTTGCTGGAATGCGGGTAAGGGATTTTGGAGTGTATCTGTTCCACTTTCCTCCTGAGTTCAGTAATCCCTGCTGTGACTTCCCTGGCTAATGATCTCCTGGTCTCTTCTGATCACTTGCGGTGATAACAAGGTTCTATTTTGAACCCTGATGCCTGTTTAAATTTTTTTTCTTCTATTGAATTTGAATATGCCTTCTGGAACTCACTCATTTTCCTTTCTCGTTGTGCACACCAGACCAAGTTCTCACATCAAGCTCTGCCCAGGGCTGGCCAATTTCATACCTGTTCTCTCCAAGCAAGCACTTCTTAAGACCCTTCCTTTGCAGTCACAGAACTATCTTGGTATGGTACTGGAACCTTTTGATATTTAGGCTACTTATGCCATGTTTCCTAACTGTCCTAGGAGGTTGCGATTTCTGGAACTTTCCCTAGTTTCTCTCATTTCTTATGTAAAATGTTGTACCCAGAATTGAACACAGATTCCCAGAAATGATTCAATCATAGTACAGAGTGCCTCTTAATTTCCTTATTCCAGCGCTGTGCTTTTGGCTTGTGAGCAATGAGCAGGACACCAAAACATAAGCAATGTGATCCCAATTTTTAAATTTTGAAGCTACCATCCAAACCTCTTCGTCATCTGTAAATTTGATAAGCGTGCCTTCTGTGTCTGTTTATATTTCACTGGAGGAAATAACATATATTGAGAAAGACAGCTTATATTTTAGTATCACTTTACAGTTTTCCAAGTGCTTGTGTGTCTCGTTAGGCACAGAGCCTCAGCATTTGCAATTGGAGTCCTCTTTTCAGACTCCTCTCATTTCTGCTCACTTAACAACAAAATTGATTTGGAAACAATATACAACTTCATAGCGATTTAGCCATCCTCAGATGTTGAACCCTCCTTCTTTACAGGGTTCTCTGCCTGTAGTTCTCACTGCTCCTCATCCACCACACTCCTACATGTAGATCTTTCCAGAACATGCCACGATCCCTTTCTTTTTTTAAAAAAAATATATTTTATTTGTTTATTTATTTAATGTGGTGCTGAGAATTGAACCCAGTGCCTCACACATGCTAGGCAAGCGTTCTACCACTAAGCCAAACCCCAGCCCCCATTCCCTTTCAGTCTAGGGCTTCTTATATCAATCACGTGGTCTCTGCCAGACATCAGTTGTTCAGATAACACTTCTTCACCAGAGTATCAATCTATCCTCTAGAGGTGAGTTAGGGTCCCATTACTTCCACCCCATGCATCTTACACCCACCACTCTGTCATACTGATTGCCCTGT
Source organism: Ictidomys tridecemlineatus (assembly GCF_052094955.1). Classification (NCBI taxonomy): domain Eukaryota; kingdom Metazoa; phylum Chordata; class Mammalia; order Rodentia; family Sciuridae; genus Ictidomys; species Ictidomys tridecemlineatus. The sequence goes on from NC_135486.1 coordinate 97,483,272, forward strand.
AATTGCCAGTTAATCCAGGTATTTCCTTTACCTATAGAAGATATAGAATCTTCCTAAGTATTAGAACATGATCAGGTTCATCACTGTGTGTCTAATAAAATACTTGGCACATAGTAAGTGTGCCATAAGAACACAGTGAACATATACTCTTTTTCTCTTATTTTATTAGATGAAATTTCTAGAAGAGAAATGACAAACTGAAAGAAGTGAAACTTTTAGCTATTTGCATTCTAGTATTGTTTCCCTGTAGGGTGTTAGTGGTCTTCTAATTAAGTAAGTTGTAACTGTCTGCTAATTCAATAATTTTATCGTTAGAATATTAAACCCCTCATTATCATTATCATGCCCCAAATTTGCATTTGCTCTTTCTGTGAAACAGAATCACTATTTTTAGACTTATTTTTAATGTAATCAAGTGGTAATTTTGCCTGTAGCTTTCATGCTTAGAAAAGCCTAATAAATAATCACCTACCTGCTCTTAACTTTATGACCATCTGGGATTTATCTTGGCGAAAGTACTGCAGTTGGTTTATATTTTCATTATCAACCCTCCCAAACCCTTTCTTGATTGAGAAGTTTGAAACAAAACAGGAATAGAGTAGGTCAGTAGTTCATTCTCGCCCCAAAATTCACTTGCTATACACAGTGAATCCATTCCTTTCCTTGCTTTGAATGTATCATTAAAGGATTTTTTTCAATCGCTCTATTTTTAAAAAATATTTTTTAGTTGTAAATGAATTTTATTTTATTTACTTATATGCAGTGCTGAAAATTGAACCCAGTGTCTCACACATGCTAGGCAAGCGTCTACCATTGAGCCACAAACCCAGCCCTCATTAAAGGATCTTTTATTGTGATCAGACTTTCTTTATATTATGTATCAGCCTCAGGTTTCCAGCTCTGTCTGTGTAAGTTTGTGGTGTGCTGAAAAATATTCCTCATAAATGATGTACGTTTGATGCGTTGTAAATGTCACAGCTGAATCCTTTGGGAGTTCTCCATGAAGATTCTTTGTATTCTTTGGATGTCTCAACATTTGCTTTCTCATTTAATTTTATTTCCCTGTTATAACATTTTAACTCTTGCTTGTTTGTTTGTTTTATAACGAATCTGCTTCATACATGTTAAGCAAGCAAACTGCACCCCAGCCTATATTTTAATTTATACAAAGTTTCCATTTTCTATAAACATTATTTTTTTTTAGATCCATAGAATCAACCTCATCTTCTTTTTTTTTTAATCTTTTTTTTTTTTTTTTTTTTACTTTAAAAAATAAAACACAGCTCTTCTTGGTCAGTGTCCCTGTCTAACTCTCCTTTTCTACTCTAAAAATTCCAAGTACAGTCACCAAAACAAAAGAAAGGGTACATAGCTGCCTCTTTCTTTGCAAGAAGTCTCTTTTATTCACTAAAAACAAAAACCAAACAAAATCAGAAAACCCTTTGTCACTTAGATTCTGAAGCCAGAACTCTTGTGGCAAAGGACAGGTGCTGTTTTCTTTCATCTTTTCTTGCTTTGAGAAAACAGTGGGATGTTAGACTCTCACTACTTCTTTGTATGTTCTTTTTCACTGGGGTTCATAAGTCACTCGGTCATCCAGGATGTCCTGGATGGAGACATGTGCTGGTAATAAGAATCACATGGGTGTGCGGGTGCACACAGGTGCATGTATGTAACAATAGCACCCGGGCGTTTCCCCACACACCACACATAGTAACTCCTAAGCCTCCTTTCTTAGGCCAACTCCAGCATCAGCTCTCTGTTGATGTCAGCCCAAGGGGAATGAGGACAGGCCCCCAACTCTCCATGTATATGTACCCAGAGCTCTGTGAAGACCTGGAACTTGCTTAGTCACTGGGGACAGCTGCCCAGATGCCACCTGCCCAGAAGCAGTCTCCTCACCCAGCCTACCACAGTAGTGGAAAACTCAGTGTGAGTGGCCAGAAAGGGGCAGCCTTACCTGGTCCGCACCATGGGTGGTGGTGGTAGGCGATAGAGCATTGGTGAGAATCCGCCTCCATCCTGCCAAGCTGGCTGGGGCACATGATTCAGAGATCCATGCTCTTTATTTAAATTAGTACTTTTGTTCTTACAGCAGTCTCCATCAGGTGGGTTCTGCCATCTCTGTTTTATAGATTACAGAGCAAAGCCTAAGTTGCTGATGGAACTTATAGGTGTCACACTCATTAGCAAGAGATGAAGCCAGGCTAAGTGGACCCAGCAGCACAGCCTGGGAAGGACCTTAAACTAGGCCCAGTGTTTGGAGACTGGGATGGGCTGTTTGCCCTTAGCTTCGTCCTGCACCCTGTGCCCCCTGCAAGCCACAAAACACCTAGCAGAGTCTGGTTTCTCCAATCTTTTGTAAAAGACTGCACCCACTGATAGGGCTCTGTTTGAGTCCCAGCAGGAGGGGCAGGGAGAAAGAGGACATCATGTCCTAGAACGGCTGCCACACGGGGCTGGGACTGTTCCCCTGTGGTAAGAAGAAAGTGTTGGATCCAGGCTGAAGGTGCACAAAAGTTCATGTGCTTTGTTCCTTCAAGCCAGTGACTGCCATGAAGCTGGGGCCGTGATCTTCAGGTCACCTGTGTCCCCAGCGTAGAGATTGGTCCTCTCACTGCAGGGATGAAGTAAGGTATTTCCAGACACAGCAAAAAGCACGGGCAAGGCCATGAGCCTGGGAGAAGGTGGCCTTCAGAGAAACAGAATTTAGTCTTAGGATTGTGGGGGTCGGGGGAAGAACAGTTGAGAACACTGGATCTGAGGGCCTCTGTTCACCCAGGCTCCTGTCCATTCCACTCAGGAGTCTCCAGCTACTCTTCCTACCTTTGCTGTCCTGCCAGCCTCTGTTCAGATTGTACAGTGCACCCTCTCTGATTCAAATCCTGGTCTCTATTCCTTTCCTCCATCCCTCTTCAAATAATAATAATAGTAATAACAATAACGCAGTACTGTGTTGAGTAGGATTAAGTCTATCATCAGAGACTCTGGTTTCCATAATTGCAGAACCCAGGCCAGGGTTGAAATGAAAGCCTGCTGTTGTGTTGTATCAAGGTGAATGTATTTTAATGAGTGTGTCCATTTGGGGCAGGCAGAGGCAGAACCCAGGTGGCACAATCAAGTGGCTGTTCTTTAGGCCTCCTCTGCACCCACCGGTGGCTTTACTGCTCTGTGCTCCCCGAGGTGGCATTCAGGTGCATGGCACCACTCTCTGGCCTATGTATTTGGATCTCCCAGTGTCCATTTCCTCCTGACCCTTTAGTCAGAGTGTTGGTTGCCAGACACAGAGAGGGCAGTTGTCCACTCTGGCCTCTGGATCAGTACACATCATCCAAGACTTGGCCTTCCACACCTGAGATGCACCTGCCCAGGGTGCCAATAGCTTGTCCTCAATAGGATGTTTGATTGGGAGATGGGAAGCATCCCTCCCTCCCCCATCTCCCACAGCTGAGCTTTAGGTCAGGGTTTCCCACCTCGGGGATCACCCAGAGACCATCAGTGAGGCCTCCTGGTTGTCCTCCCCTCTTACCTGCCTGGGTCCATGTCTTGTCTTCTCAACTTTATGCCAGAGACTGATTATTAATGTTTTCTGACACTTGGCCAAGCAGTGTCATGTGGAGAGGATGAAACTGATTGTCTTACAGGAATTGTGGCTTGAGTGCATGCAAGCTGTGAGCTCCTCCTGTTAGTGGCATCAGGGCCCCTTAAATGCAGCAGCCCTCCACTGTCCTGGTGCCCTGAGCACAGCCCATGACAGCATAGCTTCTCTTTTTTGCTAGATCAAATTTTCTTTGGCTGAAGGCAAAGAGAAACCCAAGCAGCAGCTGAATCACTAGAGTACCTTTACCAAAGATCCTCCATTACAGCACTGTCCCCAGCCAGTTCCAACCTCATCCAAGGCGCACACAGCAGGTTGAGCTTGGGAGAGAGCGTTGCCCATTCAACCTTTATGTTACTTTGCATTTTCATGTGAATTTGTTTCTAACAGGGCCACTCAAGAATTTTCATCTGGGTTTTATAAACTTACAGCTATTTTCAGCCAGCCTCAGAGGCACTCCTGGGTGTGTTCTGAGTGCGGAGGAGTCTGCATAATGACAGAGGTGGAAAAATTTGGCAAAGGTCATGGAACAAGATAGGGACAAGGTCAGTTTCTCTGAATGAGACTTCTGATGTGCAGCATGTGTTCTTCCTTTCCTTCCACTATTATCTGATTTTTAAATGATAGCATTTAAAAAAATGTTTGAGATAAATCAGGCCAAGATAAAATGTATCATAAAAATGGCCCTATCCATTTAAACGTTAATGGTTCTGAGCAGAGGTCTTTGTACCCACTACAGTTAACCTCTTATGGACAGGGTGCAAATTCAGAGTGGAAAGGGAATGAGCTGAATATTTCTAACAAATTTTAAATGGCCCAAAGTCCTCCTTATCTGCATATTTTCCATCAGCTGGAATTCCTGGAGTTGCAGTAAATGAGCAACTCCTCATTCATTTCCTCCTAGGTAGGAAATGCCCATGATTATTGAGATTCCGTGATCTTGCAGCTTTTGGGTACCTAGATGGTCCTTAGGCCTTCATTTTTCAGAGCGGACAGAGGACTTTGACACTTTTGAGGTGACCCAGAAAGCTGGGCTCCAACAATGACTTGTACTTGGAAGTTGTAGTCATAGCCTTGGAATTTCCTTCAGAGCCACAAAACAGCCTGGGTCAAAGGGCAGATTGTGAGGTGCTGTTGTAATGCATCCGGCATCCTTAGGATAGCCTGCATTGTAAGGAACCCTATGCGGGAAGGATTGCCACAAGAAGCAATTCTCCATGTTTGGGCTTGGCTTGGATGCTTTTGAGCTCTGAATTTTTGCTTTGATAATAAAGTTTCAAAGATGGCATTTGAAGTTATTTAGAGACTATTGGTAATTTTCCTAAACAAAACATGTCTTGAAAATGTTCATTCTTCATTTTGTATCATCCTGAGTCATTAACATTTTTTTATTTTATCATCTCATAAATTTATTGTCAGAAAAATAAATGTGAGTTACAACTCAGAAACTTCTTTTGCACAGAGACATACAAGTAGGCATGTGGTAACTAAGTTAAAACTTTTTTTGCAGGCCTGTGGGCATTACCTGACAGAGCTATCCAAATTGCTCAACCCCTTCCCGATCCCTTGCCTCCAGCATCTTCACCATAACAGTTGCAGTGTAAATTAGCCTCAAGACACTGAGAAAATAGAATAGCAACATGTGTCAATTGACTATTTGTTTCAGTTTTTATTTATTTATTTATTTATTTATTTATTTATTTATTTATTTATTTATTTATTTATTTTTGCAGTACTGGGGGTGGAACCCAGGTCCTCACACATGCTAGGCTAGCACTTTACCACTGAGCTACATCCTTAGCCCATTTTATGTATTTGTTTGTTTTGAAACAGAGTCTTGCCAAATTGCCCAGGTTAGCCTTGAACTTGAGATCCTCCTGCCTCAGACCCCCAAGTAGCTGAGATTGCAGGCATTCTGTATTGTGCCTGGCTTAGTTTTGATTTTAAACGATGCTTTTTTTTTTTTTTTGAATTCAGAATCTGATATCTTCAAATGGATGTGTTACCATTTGTATACTTGCATTACGTTTCTACAAAAATACAATTAATAGCAAAACTAGGATTATTTCTTTGGAGCTCTTCCTGCATATATGTATACCATGATATGTAAAATGTTTGGTGAGGAGCAAGAAAGGAGGAAGAGAGGACATCTAAACAGTCACTAAACCTTAAGACAGAGAAAAAGTATGTGGTATGGAGAAAAAAGTGATAATAAGAAGCACATGAAAATGGGATGGACTTGGCTTTATATTAGAAGAGAAAATATTCTTAATAAAACATATCTGAGGTTTTCTCACTCAGAATGTTTATAGTGTCTTTAAGAAAAAGTTGGCCAAACATTGATTTCCATTGCCTTCCATATCCCTGCGTGATGTGGGCAGAGTACTTTCAAAGTTGCTGGGCTATGGCTGTTGCAAATCTGAACCTCAACAAGAAAAAGCAAATCCCTGAACTGGGCACCCTGCACCTCCCCCCACAGAGTATTCTGAAGTCACCATTTAGTCATTCCTGTTTATTTATTTGCTATTTTCGCTAGTTATTTGTTGATTGTTTTCTTTAAGTCATGCCCCAAAGAGGAGACTTCCCTATCACATCTGAGCAATAGTCCCTTCACCATTGGGATTGTATCAGGCTGTCATAGACAGACACCCTCAGACATGGGTATTTATGAACCCCCTCTTCCCAGCTTTTGTACTCCAGGAATCACTTCCAGTCACAGTTGGCTACCTATTAATTCTCTACAGACAGAGAATGTGTCAGACATTCAGTCTTGAGTATTTGGATTGTGTGACAACTTTAATTCTCATTTTTAAATTCATAAACTTGATTTTACGTGTTAAAAATAGAAGCCATCTAAGTGAATTGGCTGAGTAAGAATCTTGTCAGGCTCCATTTCCTATGTCTGACTTCAAACAATCTCATTCATCTTTCTAGATAAAGTTTCTTTTTCAGGACTCTTTTAACTGGGGGTCGGGGGCGGGCGGCGGAGAAAAGGAACAAGTTGAGAAATAATATTTGGGTGGGAGTGGGGGGTGAAGAGGAGCCACCCAGGAGTCTCTACCCTAGTACATCAACTATTTTGATTTTGCCTTCTAATCCCATCCATTTTCATGACAATTTTATTGGCTGCTTCATAGCACACATATTGTTTCATGTTCTGCTATGCCCACTTAGGTTAGAATCATATGTGTCTTCCCTTACTGATGCAGTCTTGATGATTAGGAGTGTAAGTTAACAGCAAAGTTGGATAAATCAAGGTGGACACCTCACTTTCAAAATCACTCTTTTCCATATATCCCTTAGAGGCACAGAGCACTTGGCAGGCCTGTGCTTGGTATAGAACTTTTTTGCAGAATATGATTTATGGTTGGGATGGTAGCCAGCTGACGTCTCTGCGAAGCCTTGTTCTCCAAAGGATTTCCTTTGAGGGTGATGCCAGGACTCTGATTGTGCCTGAGCAGCTGAAAATGAAAGGGGAAGAAAAAAAAAAGCAATATTATTTTACAATTGTTAGTATTCAGAAGAAATTTTCACTGTGCCTGGCAAGGCAAACAAAGCTACAGATGTCTCCTCTTTCTCTGTCCACACCCACGAGGATGAACCTTTTCTGAACCTCTGATGAAAACAGGGAACTCCAGTCTTACTGGAGAATGGAAGAGCAAACAGTGCACTTTGAGAAACAAACCCCAGCCATACTGTCAAAAGAAGGTCGTACCTTGAAAAACATCATGATTCAAACCCAAGTGTCTGTTTCAGCTTATTCCTCTGTACCAGTTTCTTGCAGGTAGATTTTGCTTTTGACAAGGGAGGCATTAAAATCTGGAGCATGCTTGCAAAATCCCAAAGACTAGATACTAACATCTCTATACACAGCACATAAAGTGACATTATTTAACTTAATGAAAATTTTATTTTTTTAGATGAAAATAAGACCCTTGGGGTAAAAGTTTTAAGTGTGAACTTTATGTGCTTGGAAATATTTTGAGAAAGTGATTGTACTACCCATTTTTTTTTTAATCACTGTGATTAAAACTTTACTTAATGGAGTAATGTCTTTCAGATACCAAATTGTTTTCATAAAATTTGGTAGAACCTGAACAAATCATTTGAAAGCATGTGTATACACTCAAACTTTTACAACGTAATGAAGCTCAAAACTTTGTGTTTGGAAGATATGAAAGACAAGCAGCCTTTCTTGCATAAAACTCTTCTAATCCTTGAGCTTTGGGGAATTATCTCAAACCTGTGATAAATATATCTTTTTTAAATTTCAAAATAATACATAGAACAGTGGAACCACTTTCCTTCCTAGAACTTCCACTCTATTAAACTTTCCAGGGAGAGCTGAATTTCTGTGACTCCAGAATTTTATCCAGAGTAGCTACGAAGTTGCTATTAATTACCCAACTGAAATTTGAAATCAGCATTTTGCACTTTGTTGTCTTTTTTTTTTTTTAAAAAAATGAATCATTTGTACATATTGGCATTGCAGCACAGATTTGGTTTAATTTAAAATTGTAACGACTTTCATTGGACTTGGTAGTGGACTGATTGAAAAGAAGTAATTTTTTTTTCAAATTAAGTCACTCAATTAGGATGCCTACTATGTGTAAGGTTGATGAATTCTAATAGAACTTTGAACCTGTTTTTCAACTGAAGCAATTAACAACCAACCTTGTGTACAAAGAACTTTGCACAGAACCCATCTCATGTCCATAACTGAGTGTTCTGGCTTGTTTGTGCAAACTGGTGAGCCTTTGGGCTGAAGTTTTACCTCATTTTTAGCCCAGTTAAGTCTTTTTGTTAGAGTGCCTGTGAAGTTTGACTGCTGAGTTGTTATAGCCTAAAATCAAGAAGCATTTGAGATTAGACTTATCCAAGCAGACCATGCTGTTTTGTTCTTTTTCTTCTTTTTTTTAAATTTTTTTATATGTTTCTTTTGAGAAATATGTGACAGTAGAATGTATTTTGACAAGTTGTACATCCATGGAGCATAACTTCCCATTCTTGTGTTGTACATGATGTGGAGTTTCACTGGTTGTGTATTCACATATGAACATTTGGAAAATTATGGCAAATCCATTCTACTGTCTTTCCTATTCCCAACCCCCTCCCCTTCCCTTCATTCCCCTTAGTCTAATCCAATGAACTTTTATTTTCCTTTTCCTTTATTGTGTGTTAGCATCCGCATATCATAGAGAACATTTGGGGCTTTGGTTTGGGGGGATTGGCTTATTTCACTTAGCATGATAGTGTCCAGTTCCGTCTATTTTGATCAAGACCCTTTAACTGGGGAACTCAGAATTGATGGGAGCATGGTGGGCTGACTGCTTTGAGGAGGGAATAAGGGGATTTTCTCCTAGGGCTCTAGGAGAACTCCGGACATGCTCCTGGTCAGAGAACTATTCCTGTTGAATACAACGCTTTTTCCACCTTCCCTGGAGAGAGTGCTCGTGAGAACTTATGGCCATGTAATGGGACAGTGTCAGGATCTGCTTCTGTGCATCCTTTCTTTTGATTTGCTTAAGGTGACTGGTCACTGGGGGAAAGGTGTCCTTCAAGAGCACTGTTGAGTCATGTAAAATACTGGGCAGGAGGGGCAGGAAGGAACCTTATGGGTCATCTGACCTACACTGTGGTGTTGGAACAACTCACACCACTTTGTGGGAGCTAATTGCTACATTTTCAGAATGACAACGGGGTGCCAGTTGTCAAGCATAGCCATTATTAAAATTAAATTGTATAAATTCATAATTAAATGCATTATTTTAAAAGCCCAGGTCATATTCAAAGGGCATGATGTCCGGATTATTTTACTACACTTTGCCATTATTAGCACTCTCGAGATTATTTATCTGATGTTGGATAACTGTCAATTCTTTGTCATAACAGTAAGCTGACATCAGATGTAGTGAAGGTATTTGTTGTGCAGCATGTCAGTTTATGGGTTAGAGCCATGGCCACCTGACACGTGAGGGGCCTTGCTCTTCAGAGGATTGTTTTTTTTTTTGTTTTTATTTTTGAGGATGCTGCCAGGGCTCCAGAAAATGCTACAGATCAGGGATCCATCCTTCTAGAAATATAGTTGAAACCTTCACAAGTGTGTCATCAGGCCCAGCCCATTTGTTTCTGTATATGAGCCTGGGGTGCAGAGATGAATAAAATCCTGCAGCTGGGAACCATCAGAGCCATGCCTACCCTTGGGTCTCCTGGTGCTGGTCTCAGTGCCCTACCTTTCTGGTGTATTGCTAAGAGATAGCAGTCCTGAAAGGCATAAGGGACAGGAGTCAGGGTTATCTATGGACATTATCTCCAGGGCTGTCCTGTAATTGATGACAGCACTGTAGGGACTCATGTCATACAGGAGGAGAGGAGATGCTTAGCTAACACAAAAATCAAACTCAGTTGCCATTGAGTGGCCATCTGCTCCCTGGAGATGATCTCACTTATGGCAATATGGTTATTGAATAGAAGAAGAAAGGAAGAATGACTAATACCACCACTTGGTGTATGTTCTGTTTGTATTTGCAGATTTATTTCATGTTTTCTCTGTGAGAATGTAAGTTCCACAAGGTCAGAGACCTTTCCTTGTATGCCACTGTACACCCAGCTCCCAGAACAGCACCCTGTATGTATATAGGAAGTGCTCAATAAAGATTTTCAAATGCATGAACCAATGAATGAAGCAATCCGTCCAGCTTGGGACCCTCTGACCCTTTGTGTGATTCTCTAGACTCTCAGTGACCACCATTTCTTTTTCCTTGTAGATGACGGAGGGCCGTCGATGTCAAGTCCATCTTCTTGATGACAGGAAGCTGGAACTCCTAGTTCAGGTAAATCTTTGCTGGTCAACCTTCAATGTTTCTTCTGAATTTAATGAGATCCAGAGGTTGCTTCAGCAGAGGATAGAGGGACACGATGTCAACTGGTTTTAAATCTCTATTAAAATCGGTAGGAGAATGGCAGGGACACACCTCAAGTTTTGTATGTGTACTATTTTTGTTCAGTCTGTTTCTGTGGATGCTGTGCCTTGGGCGTTCAAGGCCAGATGTATATCTAACCTATTGTTCCAATCTCTAGAAGAGGAAATTCCACAACTGCCATTAGCTATTCTCTCTTCTGAGAAGGAGTTAACTGTAATGGAACCTAAGTAATAATTCTTGCTGTAACTAAAACTGATTTAGACTCCCTTGCTCAGAGGGGATGGAAAACAGTTCATTCTTTTCAAGTTGAGCTCTTGTAGTTGTGAAGAAAGAGAAACAGTCTCTGTGCTCTGTCTTCCCTCTAAGGGCTAAGTGGCCCCCTTCCTTCCCCCCATCCCCTGGGTGGACGTCACCATCACTGGTGAACATCTGGAGAAGCTGAGACACAGGAAATCAGCCAATTTCTCCCCAAACTGAGAACACATTGGGGTCAGAGAAGTCATTAGCCATCACAGACCCTGGTCTTGTTCACCTTGTTTTTGAAAAGAGCATTGTTTTGTTTTGTTTTTTTCCCCCAGAGTCGAAAGAATGGTGATGTTTCTGAACCTGATTTAAAGAGCTTTAAAATCCATTGTTCATCTTCAACTTTTATAACCCCCCCACCCTTTGGCTGATGTTCTCAAATGCCTGTCTCAGGTTCTGAGGGGGTTACGTCTTGTCCCCCAGAACATTTTGTCATAAAGATGCTACAGTTCATCAGAGGGCTGGAATGATGCCCACTGGCTCGTTCTCAGAGAAATAGTGCGTTGCAGAGGGGAGATCCACGTGCAGTCTCTGGTGTCTTGTTCATGCTGCTTGGATTTAAAAATGTTCAGACTGCAAACTTTAAGAGTTGGTGCTTTGAGCTTGCAAACTTTTAAGAGTTGATTCTAGGGCTGGGGTTGTGGCTCAGCGGTAGAGCACTCACTTAGCACATGCAAGGCCCTGGGTCTGGTCCTCAGCACCACATAAAAATAAGTAAATAAAATAAAGGTATTGTGTCCAACTACAACTAAAAAAAATAAATGATTTTTTTAAAAAGTTGATTTGAAAAGTATTATAAATGCAGTAAAGGAACTAGACAAACTAGAGAAAGATTCATAATCACATCACACTAATTCAAATACTGTTCTCATTTTGGTGCATGTCTTTCCAGAATTTTTCATATTTATATTTTTTGCATGGTTGTAAGCATAATAGTTGTATGATTGTATATATTTTCTCTTTCCACTTAATATTGTCCTTTGCTAATGTTTCCCAGCACATTATAAGTTGTCATCTTTGTTAAAAGTTGCAAAAATTCCAGAAAGGATATAATGTTATTATCTAACCATTCACCCATTTGAGCACTTTTAAGTATTTTTTAAAAATTATTTTTCCACTATTGCAGATAAATGCTGTGATGAATTTATGCCTGTGCATAGAGTTATCCCCTATCTTAGATTAGGTCCTTATCAGGTTAGATTCTATGGCCTCTAGTCTTGTTAAAAGTCAGACTTGTGTTTGGATCGGGGTGAATGCAGCAATAAAGGAAACCTATTAAGTCGAGCAAGACATTTTCAATTAGTAGAATCTCTCTATGACCCACATCAGATGCTTTGTATTGTCAGGAATTAGATGAAGAGTTTATAGGTGTGTGAGTGCTCTCTCTGGTGTGTTTTATAGGCTTTTCCTAAATCCATGCTTAGGGCCTTAGAAGGGGGCCATATTCTGGGGCAGGAAATGAGAACTCGAGTGGCAGTCCAGTTACTGTGCCTTGGCCCTGGGAAAATCTGAATGGGGGCAGCCAGGGTGGACTTGAGTCACAGAAAACATGTTTAGTTACTGATGTGCACATTTGGGAAAAATTGTCCTCAACCCTGCAAAATCAAGAAGATGTTGAACTAGGTTAAGCAAGAGGAACTGGGCTTTTGCTGCCCCTGGATGGAATACTTTCTGCATGGAATTCCCTCTTCCCTGAATGCTTTCCTTCACACGCCTCCCCTCAGCCTGGCTAGTTTCCATTCAGGACACTCCCCCACCCCACCCCAAAGGCTTTCCCTGAGCCTCCCACCACCCTCCTCACATCTGGGTTTTAGCTACTGCTGCCCTGTGGTTTTTTTCCTTTTTTTACCCCAATGGGATCAAGCCTTGTCACCATTGCTTGTTAACTTTTTCCCATTTCCCAGAGCCCCCAGCAATTTGAGGCTTGGGTCTGCATCTAGAGTCCCCAGTACCCAGGCCAATGCCTGTCACCTGATGTCACTAAATAAACTCTGATTGAATGAAAGAATGTATGAACCTTCAGGTACCTCCCTATTACCTCCTTTAAGGACTTCTTGCCATAGTACCAACTGCTTGGCAGGGGACTTGTTTAGCACAGATGAAACATTATCTGTAGCTAGGTAGGTGCAGTGGTACACACCTGTAGTCCCGGTGGTTTGGGAGGCTGAGGCAGGAGGATCGAAAGTTCAAAGCCTGCCTCAGCAACTTAGCGAATCCCTCACCAACTCGGCAAGACCCTGTCTCTAAAAGAAAGAAAGAGAGAGAGGGCAGGAGGGAGGAAGAAATAGTTGTTGTTGTTGTTTTTAAATTGTGTGTGTGTGTGTGTGTGTGTGTGTGTTTATGGAAAGATTCTAAGGTCCATTGTAGAGTGGGCTTTAGCAAAACTTGGAGACATAAGGTTAAAACTGATGGACAAAAACTAAAATACATGAATTTTATTTCTCCTCTATAAAGTTCTGTTGTCCAGCAATATAAGGCAGAATCTTTTCTCAGGCCAGTCCCTATTCTGAAATTTACTTGGACCATTTTTTGAGTTTTTTTGTTTTGTTTTGTTTGTTTTTTTAGTTATACATGGGCACAATGTCTTTATTTTTTTTATTTATTTTTATGTGGTGATGAGGATTGAATCCAGGGTCTCACACGTGCGAGGCAAGCGCTCTACCACTGAGCCACAACCCCAGCCCCTTTTTTGAGTTTTTAATAGCACAGAACATTTTGGTATTTTGTGTTTGTAGGGTGATAACTTTCAGAGTCATTTCTGCTTTGGTCGCCAAAATGTATTAAATATTGAAAGTGTTGTTGGGGCTGGGGGTGTGGCTCAAGTGGTAAAGTGATCCCCTGGCATGCGTGCGGCCTGGGTTCGATCCTCAGCACCACATACAAACAAAGATGTTGTGTCTGCCGAAAAATTAAAAAATTTAAAAAATTTTTTTAAAAAAGTGTTGTTAAGAATGATTTCAGGATTTTTGTTGTGAGCCTTGGACTAAGCTAAGCGGTGCCTTTTGAGACCTTTTGGCCTGGTAGGGGTGGGGAGAGTTGGAAAAGGGACCTTAATTTTCCTACCAAGCTTTGTAAGGTAGAGGGGCAGGTTTAGAGGAAGTATTTGTCTCCCACAGAGAAGCAGAGTTTCCAACAAGGTGATTGCATTTATACAAGGTGAATGATCGAAAGACATTTGTAGGAAGTGGCAGAGGTGCCAGGTATAGTTTGTAGCTCCTAGCTAGCAGGCAAGGAGACTCATTCACGCCTGCATGCAGCTCCTCAGAAGCAGGAGCCTGCCTCCAGCGCAAATACCATGGCATCAGCAGCTCACTCCCTGGCTGGCCACTGTCAAGAGTTGCTTGCCTTCCGGAGGATTCTGGGAACCAGCCAGCCTCGAAGATAATGTCATGCCGTGGTGTAATCCTGACCACTCTGAGCATAACAATTTCCTTTCTCTAGGTTACAGAAAAAAAAGCAGTAATTCTAGTATTTAATGTTTATTCTTGACAGCACTTTGAGATTACTATGTGTAATCTGTGCTCCCAAAGCCCTGATTGTCCCCAGCAAATTGCACATTGCCTATAATGGGGGAGGGCAGAAGGTCAACAGTGCACATACTAGGAATTAATCCTTAATCCACAGGCAATTTCCTGACACCTGTGTCTTTGCCATGTAACTCCTTATGTCCTTAAATTCCACTGAGAGCAGCTGTAAGGATGGGGTGACTGTTCAGGAGCAGGCCTTGGGTGGGTGGCAGATCACACAGCCAGGTCGCCGTTAAGTTCAGTTTGCAGTCTTTTGCTGTGTCATCTGAAATTATTTCCCCAGTTCAAAATTCATCTCAAAAAGCCTGATCAAAATTTGAGAGAGGCCAGTGTCATCCATGTCCCTGAGTTTACCTCTTCCTGAGTCTTATGTAGCCAGAAAATGAGGTGCCAGGTTGGTTTAGTGTTAAATTCTCAAGTCTTGTCTTCCTATCGATGCTCCTTTAAAATATTTTTCTTAATTTTTTATATGAATGTGTATTTGGAGGAGCATCTTGAAAATAAACAAAGGGTGATGTGCTTTAGCTGTACTAAAAATAATTTAAGGAAGACTTTGAGAAGAACTTGCAGACAGAGTCAATAAGTGGACCACCGGAAGCTGTCCCTAGGGAGGGTTCTGGACTCTTTCTCCTGAGTTTCTAAAAAATAAGATGGATTTTTCACTAGAATGGAATGGCTGAGGTATGGCCCTTCCTTATTAGGTTCCCTGGAGGCTTAGGATACTGTATGGCATCCTGTCTTTTAGGAAAACAGGCCAGTACAAGAAAAGAAACCCTTGCCTTCTTCCCCTTAGACTCTCTTGGTGTATTGCTTTGTCTGTCACTTTAAGTGAGTAGATATTATGCTCCATTGGCCAAATTTCTTTATTTTCATGATAAAACTTCACACACCAGAATCCTCCCCATCCCACAGTCTGCCAGTCTGTGTAAGAAGCTTCTCTATAATGTGAGATTGTGTTCTAGTTCCAAGTTGCCTGAAGGTAACTGTGTCTCTCCCCTCTGACCCAGTCTCTCAGTGGCCACTGGCAGGACGTTTATAACTGCCACATCTAGTATTAGAGAGGAACAAAGTGTCCCCGGGATTCTGAGAAATGGAGCAAACTCTTAACTGGCATTTTTTTTAAGAGAATTAATGGTAACATCTAGATAGCTGCAGAATATCACATGTTCTTCCTAGTCCTTAAGAAGCCTCGGGGACAGAAGCATCAGGAAAGGTCTAAAGCTGGGTTGTGTGGGACACTAGCCACCAGCCACAGGTGGCCACCAAGTGCTCCAGATATGACGAGCACAGTTCAAGATGTGTTGTAAGTATAAAATACACCCCAGATTTTAAAGACTTCATATCAAAAAGTAAAAAGCTTTATTAGTAATTTTTTATTGATGATTCCATGTTGAAGTGCTAGTATTTTGGATACATTAGAAAATCTATACTTAAAGAAAAATATATGCTTAAATTAATCTCACCTGTTTTCTTTTCCTTCTTCAATATGGCCATCAAAAAATTAAAAATGTATATTAGGTTCACTTTGTGGCTCACATTATGTTTCTGTCGAATGATGAAGGATAGAGAAAATAATCTAAACAAGAGAAAAAATTATGAACATAATAGAATCATTAAGGTTGCCCAGATTTTATATTGGATGTCCAGCACAGTACTAACTACATTTTATAATTGTTTTTAGAGTTTATTCGGAGTATATCTGATTAAATCCTTACAATAACTGGGTGAAGTAGGTGCTACCTCAGATAAGCAAACAAAATCACAGAGGTTAAATAACTTGCTCAAGATCACATAATAACTAAAATGTGCATCTTGAGCTTGTGGCTTCTAGTTTTCTTTTCCCAGCACCATAACAGATTTATACACTGAGCACCTACAATTCACCTGTAATTCATAATTCACAATGCAATTCACCTGTGGGTGCTTGGCTGGCCCCTACCACCTAGTGATAGGAATTAAAAGACTTTGAACTTATCTCAGGTCTATAACTGAAGATGGATGTACACAGGCTCATTTCATTCCTTTGAACTCAGTTCCTCGTATCCAGGGAAGATTTAGACACACGATGCACAGGACAAAGGATTTTCGCATCATGTGTGAGCCTCAGACTGGCAGGTGTGAAGAACCTTCTAGGGCAGTAGATGATATAACTGTATCCTTTCCTTCCCTCTTCTCTGACAGTGACATTGTGGTTATCCCGTAGTCTGAGATCCTATGGGCTCTTAACAAAGTAGCACTGAGGACAAAGTAAATATTCTGGCCTACCAGGGCTAGGGAAAAAAAAAAAAAGCATATATGACTTTTGAAAAAATATAGAACTCTAATAGTGCTGCATAGAATAAATTAACAGACTTGGGCTCTGTCCATGTGGGCACACACCTGCATACACACTCACTTTCACCCTGCCTCCTGAGCCACTTCCGAGCTGAATAATCTTCTTTTGTAAAACTACAAAAGAATTATTTTCTACTAAGTAAACCAAGAATTTCCCCAAAGCACATGTTGCAAAAAAAAAAAAAAAAAAAAAAGAGTTGATTCCCTATCTTCTCAACTGAGCAGGGTGGGCAGGTGGGCTCGTCCTGATTTGTTGGCTGGGTCATCTATTGAAGCGTGATCCATGTCTACCATCTGCTCCTGTCTGTGCTGAATTCACCAAGTTACTGTCTCAGCCAAGGACCAAGGCGCTGTGCTCAGAGGCTGGGAGCAGACAGAGGGGCTCAGTGTTATGGACCTTCTGTCCGGGACCTCCCAGGCCACCAGACCACCTCATCAAACAAGAGCCGAAGGGGAGTCGAGCAGCACTGCGCTGGGCTGACCTCAAACTTCAGCATGATTGCCATCATCATTTATTAGGCTCCTCTCTGCGAAGCTGGGCACATCACCAAATGAGCAAAACAGATGTCTTTCTAGCCCCTGGGGGTGGTTGATAATATTTAACATTTTAAATACTATGCAAAGCAAATAAATGTTAAGATACAAAGCATAGATGGATTATGTAACAATAACGCCACATATAACCAAAGCTTCATTTAGTGGTTATGGAAGAATAAAAAAAAATTCATAACGTAAACCAGTTGGGGCAGGGACAAACAGAGAAATAGTTTCCCCTTGAGGAAGAGGAAGGGAGCTCTGTACATCTCCCTTCTCCAGCCAGAGCCTTTATAGAAAAGTTGGTGAGCTCTCTTTCTGAGATAGTTGAGAACAAAGGCAAATCTCTGTCTCCCTGGGGGGACATTAAAGAAGGCCAAGTGTCAGAATGCTGCAGATTGATGCCACTGTTTGGGCCTCTCTGCCCCTACCCCAACACACACACACACACCCAGCTCCAGAGCCAGACAGCCCAGCCAGGTGCAGGGCGAGGGAGGAGAGAAGCCATCTCCGAATCTCCTGCTCCCAGACTGACCGGGTCCAGGCTGCTGGTTGCCTAGCAACCCTCCTTCTTTTGTCCCCTCCCCCACCTCCTCCTCTTTTTTTTTTTGCACCCCATTTCCCTCTTGATGCTAATTTTAACCAGATGTAGATGGACACAATACCTTTGTTTTATTTATTTATTTTTATGTGGGGCCAAGGATCAAACCCAGTACCTTATGCCTGCTAGGTGAGCGCTCTAGCACTGAGCTACATCCCCAGCCCCTTAACCTGTTTTTAAATGCAATCATTGTAACCATTTGAAATTGCCAATATTTGGCCAACTTTCTCCTCCAAAAAGGACAATCTCATGTGGCTCAAATCAAACGTGAAGGGAGATGGAAGAAAGGGGAGGGAAGGTGCAGCGTGGCACCCACCCTTCTTGGAATGGGTAGTGTTACAGAAAGTTGCTTTCTCTGGTTTTGATTTTGCTTTTGTTTTATTGATGGGCCCATTTTTATGATATCTTTGCAAAACCATTTCCCAGTGGTCCTCTAGATTTGTGCAGATAAGGAACCTCAGGAGGTGACCGTGGAACTATTTGCTCCTTGTTTCTGTCTTTCTGCTAAAGGGGCAAGAGAGGGAAGGGGGAGATTTGAATAAACACACAGTGCAGTTGAGCAAAACGTGCGTGGGTCATGGTATCAACAGGGGAAGGCACACAGACACACACCTTCCCCCAGAGGAGGGTTTGGAAATGAAAAGAAAACTGGCCCTGGCCCAGGGTGACAGTAACCTGGGAGCTAACACATCTAGGGATGGACACTGGTTTGTTGCCGTTTTAATTATTATTGATTTTGGCACATTGCCCAATTCACATATTGAATTTGGAAAATGTCTGAGTCTCTACCACTGTGTTGTGCAGATCCAATGCCCCTCCCTTTGAGCTGGGTCTGTGTCTGGAAGTGATAACTGAGTGTTTTCGGGCTGCACACTCTTTGCAGGTCCAGTGATGGGTTCTTCCTCTTCCTAAAATGGGAAGAGTATCAGTGCTGCCTGCTTTATAGTGGTGGGGACACTATAGAGCATTTCTTCATGCATTTCTACCCATGGATCCTATCCTGTCTCATCCGGAGGAAACTGGAGGGATGTGGGAAGGCAGATATATTCATTCTGCAGCGTCTGCTGTGACTTGTCCCGGCTAGCCAGAAAAAAGGGAAGGAAGTCTTGTTCCCAGGAGAGAAATAGTGTTGTCGGGTTGCACAGGTGTTGGAGGCAGGCAAGGAAAGTTGGAGGGAATCAAACTGCTCTGCGGCTTCCCCAGAATCTTCTCCCCCCACCCCCCATGAACCATCCCCATAGCCCTTAAGTAAGTTGCTGTTTTCCGTTTCCTCACTCAGCACAGAGCTAACAATGTAGCTGTCAGAGAAGCGTGGAAGATTTCCAAATCTTGCTCAAGTCCCCGTCCCACCCCTCCCGCTGCCTCCTGGGTGTCCGTAACTGCCTGCACTCGTGGTAGCCCCCACTCCACACATTCACCCACGCACCTTATCCCTGCTTCTCATCAAATCCAGGCCATTTTCCTCTTGCACC
Source organism: Ictidomys tridecemlineatus (assembly GCF_052094955.1). Lineage (NCBI taxonomy): Eukaryota > Metazoa > Chordata > Mammalia > Rodentia > Sciuridae > Ictidomys > Ictidomys tridecemlineatus. The sequence goes on from NC_135486.1 coordinate 97,502,564, forward strand.
CACTTTGAAATTGAGCCCCGAGTCTCCAAACCAGCCAGGCTTTAGAACCCATGCTCCTTTTTACTATTCTTCAATGCCATCTCACCTTTACATCTTACCAGTTATTTTTCCCCCACTTACACCACTCAATGGCTGCCCTAATGTTTACCACCTGGACTCGACAGCCCCTGCAGGTGTCTAGTCCCTGCTGTTTGCTTGGAGTCCTGAAGTAGCTTCTTATGGACTTCCCTAGGTCCATGTTTCTGGCCATTCCACTGGATCCTACACAGTGCAACCAGATTATTCTTCAGGAAGGGCTGCTTTACAGCATCTCTGCTCAAAAGCCACCAATAGCTTATCCCAGTTGAATTCCGATTTGACTCTCATGTTCCTCTACAATCTGCATCTTATAAAAAAAAAACGTGGCATTTATACACAATGAAATATTACTCAGCACTAAAAAAATAACAAGATCATGGCATCTGCCGGGAAATGGATAGCATTAGAGCAGATTATGCTAAGTGAAGTTAGCTAATCCCTGAAAAACAAAGGCTGAATGTCTTCTCTGATATAAGGGGGGTAACTCAAAATGGGATAGGGATGAAGAGCATGAGAAGAAGGTTACCACTAAATAGGGAAGAGAGGTGGGAGGGAAAGAGAGAGAGAAGAGGAATTGCACAGAAGAAGGAAGGAGACCCTCATTGTTATACAGAATACATGTATGATGATGTGAGGGGGGAAAAAAGAAGTGTGTCACATTAGATTGGGTAGAGAGAAGTGATAGGAGGGGAGGGGAGGAAAAGGGGCGGGTAGGAAGGGCAGCAGAATAAAATAGACACTAGTATTGCTGTATGTATATAGGTGACTGTATGACCAATGTGATTCTGCAAGCTATACACTCAGAAAAATGAGAAATTATACCCCATTTGATTCAAATGTATGAATTGTCAAGATCATTGTACTGTCATGTGTAACTAATTAAAACAAATAAATAAATTAAAATAAAATTTAAAACTTAAAAAAGCAAACATTTTAGAGAGAGTTATTGAAATATAACTGTTATAATATCTTTAAAAAAAAAAGAGAGAGAGAGAGAGGGAGAATATCAAAGAGGTGAAGAAAATGTAGTTTTGCCCAACATGACCACTCCCTGAGAGGGTCCTGTGGCAGTGTAGTTGCCACAGTGGACTCAGCAGAGCAACTCTATTCAGGGAGTAGCATTTATAAAAACAGAGAAAAGCAACCATATGACCCTGCTATAGTCTTCCAGACCAACGGTTCTCAAATTTCTTCTAGCTGAAAAATCCTTTGTCTGGTATCATGTGAAACCGAGGTGGTCTGGGCCCTACCACTTTTTAACGGAGGCAAGGCAGCCTAGGACCTTAGCAGACCCCTGTAGGTTTGTATATCGCTATTCTAGATAGACACGAGATGATAGAAAATACAACTGTCTTTTATGCATCTACGTACATTCCTGAGTAGTGCAATGTAAATTGAGCTTTACTCATATGAATCATATTTTAAATGCTTTTGGAAATCTTACAGCTTAAGTGATTAATCATCACATAACTAATTGAACACTTTGTTTTGTACCAAACTCTATTCTAAGAGCTTAATATGTGCCGAGTCATGTAATCAGTCCCATAACTCTATGAAGTAGGTAACGTTTTGCTTTTTTTCATTAAGGAAATGGGAGCACAGAAAGGTTAAGTACTTTATCCAGAGTTGCACAGCCAGTAAAGGGTAGATGCCCAATTCAAAACCAGGCCACCTGGTTCCAGAGTAAGAAGAGCATGCTGAAGTATGTGGAGAGCAAAGGCTCTGGAGCCAGATGGCTTGGCTTCAAAACGTGACTCTGACATTTAGCTGCTCCATGACCTTGGCCAATTGCATAGCCTACAGTGGCTTCCTCTACACACAGGGAACAATACTGCCATCATCCTTACTTGTTCTAATTCTGCCTGTAAATTGATGCTAGTACCTGTGATACCCATGTGATTAGGATGAAATGAAATAGAACATGAGACTCCCTGACACCTCACGGGGTTCTTTATTAAAAGAAAGAAAAGAATCTGAGGCTCAGGCTGGACCACTTAGTAGCTCTGCTAACCTGGGAAGCCATTTGCCCTTGATGCCTTTATCTGTACAACAGGAATGTTAACTACCTTGGCTGTGGGGCAAACATTTAGGAGACCCTGAAATGCTACTTAATTTGTAGTGCTATTAATTTTGATACTTTGGGCTTCCATATGATTGTGCACAGGGCTGGTTAGTGTATTTATAGAGTTCAGCCTGAGTTCACTTGACAAGTGACGAGTTGACAGTCCATCAAAAAAATGTCTCAACTGCCAACCATCATCTCCTGGTCTTTTCATGAACACTGGTTATCACTGCTCATCCTTCCAATGACATCTGTAACTCATATGACAAGGTCATGGGGTGTCAGGCAGGGTATTTATGTACAGTATTTGTGCAGAGTCCAGGTAACCATCTAGAGAAGTGGATTACGTTTTGCGCTCCAATTATGTCAAAGCATGTCAATCACTCATCATTCTTGCGTAAAATAGACAAAACATTATTTGGATGGTTGCATCACAGCATTTTATAAGTGACCTCATCCTTAATGCTTTACGTTAAAATGATACTGAAGCACAATGATATGCAAATGGGTTGTACTGGCTGTGACTTGCAGGAAGGTAAAAACTGGAAAGCAAGTACTATCTCTTGTAAGCAGAGTAGTGATTGGATTTCTCAGCCCATTACCCACAAACTCAGGTTACCACAAGTTCATGTATTAACAAGTTTAATCAAGTTTTCTCAATAGGGCCTTTATCTTTCCCAGTAGTTGCAGTGTGCTAGCCCCACTTGGTAGTGCACAGTGGGTCCTTTTGGAGCATTCAGAGGTTTTCTTCTCTATTGGCAGGTTCAGAACCTCGGGTGACTAAGGCTGCTGGAATCCCATCAATGTGTCTGATTCCTGGGTGAATATATTCTCTGAGGAATGCCTAACTGCTCGTCCAAAATGATCAAGAGGCTATTTTTTTCCCCATTTTAGGAAAGGAGGTTTTAAAATTTCACATGAAACCCTTTAAGGGTGATACAATAATTCTTAAGTTTTAAATTGTTGCTAGATCTTAAGATATATTGCTACGGGCTGAGATTGTGGCTCAGCGTTAAAGTGCTCATCTAGCACGGGCGGGACCCGGGTTCGATCCTCAGCACCACATAAAAAATAAAGGCATTGTGTTGTGTCCATCTACACCTAAAAAGATATATTGCTATGATAAAGTGTGCCAGATGTTGGTATTATAAAATCCTTTCTGAGCATTCCTCTACTTTGGCCTTCCTTACTTATAGTAGTGTCAGTGATTTATAAAATAGCAAAAAGAGTATCAGTAGACTAATATCTTTATAATTCATACGAATGTGTTTTACAACTGTAATAGTGCTCCACAGCACCTCAGTATTTCCATTTCACGTTATCACTTGTGAGTAGCACTGAGACCCATGGGTAAATCACTACCTTTCACTCCCTTTTGGACATTAATAAAATGACGTGCACACTAATGAATACTGTGATATGGAAGCGCCTTCAGCGTTAAGTTGGGTCCATCAAGCACACATACACGTACATTCATGCACTCCCATGCATACACTTGCACAAATGCTCAAACACACTAACATATACAAACTCACGAATATACACACTCATTTGCCTATACTCACATGAGTGCACACACACGATCTTAACATGCATGTGTGTACACATGCACACTCATACATGTACACATACATTCACATAACACACACATATGCATACACATGGACACATGCACTGTATATATCTGAGAGAGCCGAGAATTCATTTGAATTCCTCATTGCCATTCAATTCTTAGTTCAACAATAGTATTATCACTAAATTGCACTCAGGAACAAGACAAAAATTTGCATACAGTTTCACTTTGAGTGTCATGAAGCTGGGTGCAGTTAATTCAGGTATGTTCTGCAGACCCTTGGCCTATGTCCTTCCCACCAGCAATGGTTACACAGGGCACAGGATGACTCCAGTAGCCCCAAGCACCACACCCTCACGGGACAACATCCTGAAGCAGGAAAGGGAGTTTCTCCACCTAACTTATTTGTTACAGAGGAAAAAGCCTCCCAGATGTCCCTCCCAGTACTGAGGTGCTGTGGAGCACTATTATAGTTGTAAAACACAAAACTCTTCAATTCCTTCCTCCATCCCAAACCATAGTGGTTCACATTCCCAATCTCAACTGGTCAGTGGTAAAGGGAACAGAATCATTGTGACTGGTTGAAATCAGTAGTTCTCAAAGTATGGTCCTGGAGGAACAGCATCAGCCTTACTTGGGGACAATTTAGAATTGCATCTTCTCAGTAGCTATCTGTTACTGAATTGGAGCCTGGGAGCAGGGCTCAGTGGCAACCAGAATCTGACCCAGTGCAAACTGCCACAGAGGCTGGTGTGCTTACCCACCCCGTGGTGTGTTGAGGCTGCAAGATGGCCACAAGAGAGCGTGGACTGTCTGCAGACAGTGTGCACAGAGGCAGTGCAATGCAGCAGATTTAAAGGTCCAGAAAGTTAAAGATAAAAAGAAAGTGGGACTGGAATAGTTTTTCCTCTCTCTTGTTTTTCTCTCTCTCCTCTCTTTGGTGCTGGTGTTGGAACTCAGGGCCTTGCTAATGCAAGACAAGTGCCTGGCCAGTGAGCTCCACCCCTACCCCTGGAATAGGTTTTTTTTTTTTTTCCCCCAAGTAAAGGTATGAGAAAATTCCAAACATGCAATCTACTTTAATCTTCATATGTATAATAAAAAAGATAAAAAACACACCATAAAGGATATGAAGTCAGAATGAAGGACAGTCTTTGGAATAGCATACGTTTAAAGTTGATATGCGTCTGTCTTACATTTCTCCTCTCACCGCTACCCCATGGAAAGTGGGCTCAACTTGAGCAGCTGGCCATGTGGGGGAAGCTCATGCTGTGGATAAAGTCAGATCCAAGTTGGAACCCTGGCTGCCTTTTCCCGTGAATGGTGTGTGGCCTTAGGAAGTGTTTGACCTTTATGAAGCTCAGCTTTTTCATTGCTGGGATAAAAATGGGAATGATTACCCTGAAGGATTTGGATGAGAATTAGAGATAATGGAATTGAATACCTAGTCCCTGGAACAAGATGTTTATGACATGGTGGCTGATACCATCAAAAATAACATCAGTGTTATTGAATGAATAAGCAAATCAATGAATAGCTATTAAGTAAAAAAAAAATGTATTTCTTCAGCTTATAACCTTTGTCTTCATTTGGAACAAAACAGACAAGTGAACTAGTTTTCATTGACTCCAAGCACATAGACCAGATGGTATGCATGAATCAGGAAGAGGAACCTAGGAATGGGCCACAAGCCCACCCTGGGGATAGTCATTTGAATTCCTAAAATTCCATCAACATTGGAGTTCTTCAGCTCCAGAGTACCTCTGCCTTCAAGCACTCAGCTGCAGAATAGTCGCTCTGACTCACAAAGCCTCTGGTTGTGAAAGGCACAGGCAACACACTGTCACTCACTGAATGGGTAAGAAGGAAGTATGGCTACGGTACAGTAGTATAGTTCTGGCACTGGTGCCCTGGAGTTAGCATGGGTTTAAGAGCATAGTCCCCAGGAAGGTGGCCCTCATTCCAGATGCCAGCTGTGAGCTCAGGGAACTCAGACCACCTGCTTCTCGTCACCTGGATGCAAATTTGGAAGCTCCATGACACCCTGGGTTTCCTTGATTATTCACTAGAATGACTCACAGAACTCAGGAAGTGTGATACTTAGGATAATTTTGTTACAAAGGATGCAACTCAGGACCAAATGAAGAGCCACAGACGGTGAATTCTGGGAAAGTCCCCGGTGCAGGGCTTGAGCACTGTCTCCTTAGGGAATCAGGGCACGTTACCCTCCCTTCACATGGATGTGTTCACCAGGCAGGGAGCTCCACTGAGCCTTTGTGTCTAAGAGTTTTTATTGGAGTTTCTTAGGTAGCAGTGAGTGATTGACTTTATGACATGTAATTGAATCCAGTCTATAGCCCCTTCCCCTCTTGGGGGTCAGGTAGACAGGTGGGTAACATGTGGCTCAAAAGCCTAGCCCTCTAATCACACGGTGGTTCTTTCTGGTTAGAAGCTTCCAGAAAGAAGCTTCCATTTCCTTAGCATAAACTCAGGCTCATAAATAACAAAACATTCCTATTACTTGGAATGTCCCAAGGATTTAGTATCAACCTCCCAGGAGCCAGGGATAAAAGCCAACTAATTTTTTATTATAAAACAACATGGGCTGGGGATGTGGCTCAAGTGGTAACGGGCTCGCCTGGCATGCGCGGGGCACTGGGTTCGATCCTCAGCATCACATAAAAATAAAATAAAGATGTTGTGTCCACCGAAAACTGAAAAATAAGTATTAAAAAATCCTCTCTCTCTCTCTCTCTCTCTCTCTCTCTAAAAAAAAAAAAAAACATAAAAATATAGGCATCTAGATCTTAAGCCTTCGCCTAGGATTTTTAGAACAAGACCAAAGTTAATGCATGAAGTCTCTACAGCTCGAAGCATGAACTTTGACCTTAAACCACTTTTTATCTACTACTGCATCAGTTTTAGGCTGTCTCTAGGATTAGAATTTGAAAGAACACAATTCAGTTGATAATGATGACTCAAAAATGACCTCTTAAAGCCTTAGAATCTATCTTTTTTTTAAAGAAAGTAAGAAATGAGAAAGAAAAAATGGATAATGATCCACAGCGATAGTGTTTGGTAGGTGTGGGAAGCTGTCCCCAGATAACATAGCAGGCCTTACACCATCCACTTTACAGGAATGTACTAGTTGTCTGCCTGGGATGAGACAGCAGTTTCTCCACCCAGGGAAGTCACTGTTTCCCAGGGCTGCTCTGCTTCACTGTGGCTCTGCAGACAGCAGTAGCCTTCAGACTCAGTGCCTCAGAGGAAGCCAGGCCTCTGGTGGGGTCAATGCTTGCTGGTCCAGGTCTGAGTCATCTCTTTGGCATTGAGTTTCTGCCACTCCCTAATCACAGCCACTGTGACTTTCCCCTCCTCTTCTGAATGCACCAAGTGATGCTGTGGACCTGGGGCTGGAAAAAAACTTGAGCCAAGACAGGTATCTGACATAGCCACATAGAAATCTGTGAAAGCTGTCAGCGCTCCATGAGCTTACAGGAGGAAGGACCAACATGGATGCCAAATTCACTGGAGCCTCACCAAAAGCTCTAGAACTTTACAGCTTCACCTAGAGTCCCTCTGGGGGTATTTTGGTGGGCATTCTGTGGCTGGAATCCTATTGACTGAGGTTACCACTGAAAAGGGTCATTCAAAAATTATTTCCTCATCCACAATTTCCTTAGTATTCTGTCCAGATGAAGGACCAAATAAGTGGTGACCTCCCCCAAATGCCTCTAGAAATGGTGATTCTTCTAGCCCAGCCCTGATGGCACTTAGTCATGGTTTATCTCAATCATCATCGGAAGGCTTTGATTCAATGTCATGGTTATGCTCGGTATTTTAGACTCCAGAGTAAAGGAAAACAGCAATGTCTCCATCTCCCTGGAGCCGGCAGTCTAAAGACGGGAGCTCATTAGAGCCAGGTATGGGAACCACCCAGAGAGGAAGCAACCCAGCCAACCAAGGACAGCAGCAACAAGGGTCACCTTTGCCTGTGGGTGTCCTGATTTAGAGATCTTTCTCGGGATGTGTGAAACAGAGGAGTGGTTAGAGAAGAAAGGGGAGGCCCTATTATCTTTCATGGAAAGGGTGGTTTCTAGAGAAGCCAAGTCTAGTCTTCTGTCTTCTTCAAATTACTCACTGGGAAGGAAGGATGCTGTAGAGAACTTCAGATTTGGGACTGTTCAGGTATTATTGTAGGAACATGAAGCAGAGAGAAGAGTGTGAGGAAGTGAAGGGAAGATATGGGAGCTTTCTCTGTAGCTGGAGAAAGAAGAAACCTGGCTCAAGAGGAGCAGACCACGTTGTTTCTTACTGTCAGAGTCAGGCCCCTGGGCAGCATCCTGGTGCCAACCTGGAGATGAGATGGGCCTTGAGTCTTAAAGCTGCTCAAGCTGATAAGAAATCAGGAGCTGCCCATTCTGTCCAACTGTTACAAAAGTACACTGGCTGGAAACATGGCCTCTGTGGTCCCTTGTAACCGTCGTACATTCCCACACCAATTTATGATCTATGGGCTGTTCTAAGCTGGTTCATTAAACCAGGTCAGGAATCTTGGCTGGAATTCTTGGCTTCTTGGTCACAGGAGAAACCATGACTCAGAGGCCTGTCAGGACTCCAGACCCCTAGTGTCAGGGCTCTTGAGAAAAGTTTTTTTGTTTTTTTTTTTCCCCCAGCTCAGTGACCACATTAGGGGAGAGAGAAAGGTGGCAGTTAGGCTGTTTTAAACTTGTGTCTGTAATTTTGGACTAGCCCCTGAGGACACGGTTCCCGGAACCCGTATTTCCAAGAGTGGCTGGAGAGGGTCTATGTCAAGGAAGTTGGAGAAATGCTTTCTCATACTTTCCACCCAAGATACAGGTGATACATTTGTCTATAAAAGAACTTGGCAGCGAAGATCCCTGGTCAGCCAGGCTCCCGAGGCCCCTCCCTCATCATGAAAAATCCTCCCTCCTAGACCATGAACTTATTTGGGGGGGTACTGCTCCTTACAGTCCACAGGAACCAGGGGGCTGTGCAGTGCATTCTGGGAAATGCCACTTCTGACTCTACAGATGTCCTAGATCAGCTCCACCAGTGGCTTGTGGGATAGATATCTTAGATTTGTGCCTCTCTGGGACTCAGGTTTCCCATCTAAACCACCCCTCCTTCCTTCCCAGGAAAGCCACCAAGATGGAAGAAATGACATAAGATGGCTTTGAGCTAGGGTGCTGCATTGGGCAGTTGTGGTGCTACCAGAATGTGAGATGAATTTCATGAGCTCCTTCCTTGACACGCTGCTGCCAGTTTCTTATAGGGAAACTAAAACTGTCAATATTGTGCTGAGCCATGTAATGTTGTACCCCTAGTAGGCACTCCAGATGTTTAGTGAATTAGTGAATACGAATAAGAATCTGTGGGCTGGGATGTAGCTCAATGGTAGAGTGCTTGCCTAGCATGTGCAAGTCCCTAGGTTTGATCCCCAACGCCTCAAAAAAAATTTTTTTAAGTAAAAGTAATAATACAAAAGTCTGCAACTGTGTATAAAAAGAATATAAAATTCCAAATATTTACAAGGCATGCTGTACATACTTTTGTATGATTTTAGTGGTTTTTTTCTAACAGTCCAGGAGAAGCAGTTGTTACATCCATTCTATTGTGGAAGAAACAGGCCTAAGGAGTTGAGTTGCTGAGCCACACACCTTCTCGGTGGAGGCTCACACCCAGGTCTGTCTGATGTCAGAGCCTGCTCTTGACATTGTGTTTGCTGTGTGCTGAACGAATGCCTTTTGAAAAGGCAAAAGATGTATGTTCTTTGCAGTGCATCCTAATGGCCTCCTCACAGGTGCCCTTTGGCAGCCTGACTCTCTGGCCTCAGATGGCACAGTAGTGACATGTTCCAGGCACATTTCCAACACGGGGAATCATATGATTTCTGGGTGTCTGTTTGCCAGAGTGGGACTGAGGAAAAAACTGAGCAGAAAAGAATTCAGAGGTAAGAATGAGATTCCGTGTAGTCAGTTGGGGAGCAGGGGGACATGTTAACCCTATCAGGTTAAAAAGCCTTTTGGAGGGCTGCGGCTATGGCTCAGTGGTAGAGCACCTGCCTGGTACGTGTGAGGAACTGGGTTTGATCCTCAGCACCAAATAAAAATAAATAAATAAAGAAGGAGGGAGGCCTTTTGGCTCTGTCTCCAGCTCATTTAAATCACCACTCTGAGCAGCCTTCCTAGGAACAAGTCCTGCGTCCACACGGGCCTGCACTCCATCCCTTTTTCTGTAGATGTGCCTTGTCACCCTGAAAACTGTCCTGGGCCAGTCATTTTGGGGACATCAAGTTAGCATTTCCTATGCCCAGGGGGATGAAGACAAGTCTCTTCAGAAGTGTTTGTTCTCATGTTAGGTTTTCAAATTCTGGTACCTTTTGACTATTCAGAAATTGATACTTGGACGGGCCCTATGGCACCTGACTGTAATCCCAGCAGCTCAGGAAGCTGAGTCAGGAAGATCACGAGTTCAAAGCCAGCCTCAGCAAAAGCAAGGTGCTAAACAACTAAGTGAGACTCTGCCCCTAAATAAAATATAAAATAGGGTTGAGGATGTGGCTCAATGGTCGAGTGTCCCTGAGTTCAATCTCTAGCACCTGCCCCCTTCCACCCACCACACACACACACACACACACACACAAAAAAAAAATAATAATAATAATACTTGGAGGACCTAAAAGGAGCTTCAGAGGTAGGGAACCTGATTTTTTCCCATTTTTCTTCCTCTTCAAGACGAGGGCAAGGACAGAGCTCATGTTGGCAGGCAGGGCTATATTTTAGGGAAGTCTGAACCAATTTGTGTCCAGAGACTGGTGTCTGAAGAGAACTGGCTGTACCCGGACACTTGGTCTTTTTCAAGCCAGCTGATGCATCCTCAAGGAAGAGAACTTTCCTTCTTCTGTGTGTCCTGTTGGGCTCACCCACTGTGTGTCACAGAGCATCTTTCTAAAGAACTGAGGCTTTGATGGCCAGGGCCAAGAGTGGGACTCATCACTGCAGATACCTTTTAATGTTTAAATTATTAGCACAATCTTTTACCTCCTTTCTGTTGAAAAACCATTTATGAGTAACCACCGTGTTGAAACATAATTAACCTGCATTAAATTACACGTATTTAAAGCTGCAGTTTGGTCATCCTGACATACAGATACCTGTGAAGCCATCAGATTGTCTCTAGCTAGTTCTACAGACAGAGCTAACAGGTCTGCCTTTTCTGAGCCCATCTGGGACTCCCAGCTGCTCAGTGCCCCTTTTGGTTCAAGTTGCTGGTCACGAGAGGCTACAGTGTGGCCCACAGATGGCTGGGCCAACAGTTTGTCACACGGCGTCCATGGGCTTTTAACATAGTAGGAATCTTTCGGGGGCACTTAGAAGGAAAGTCAATCATTTTTTGGTTGTTCATATTTTTCTTCTCCACACCTTTCCCTGCAGACTCTGAGCTGATCTGCTCTGGGTCATGAACATAATAACACAGGACATTGTCCTGGCCCTGAAAGCCCCACAGGAACTGTGAGGGGGAGCCATGAATTGTTGTTCTCTGGTGAGCCAAGCCCTTAGGCACACTCAGCATGGATGGAAAGTTTCACTTCTTCTTGGGCAACAAGACAGGAAGACTGGGCAGGAAGAATGCTAGGAACGGGGCTTTTCTACAGGAACTGAACCTGCAAATAACGCTGAGAACAGGCACTGATGGGGAGGGGCAGGCTGGAGATTAGCAGGGTGGACACCACAACAAGTGTCCACACAGGAGTTTGACCTGCCATGACCCCTAGGGCAGCTCTGGGATCGTCCCCCTTCCCTCTCTTTCTCTTGGTGTTTGGGAAACACTTCATATTGCCCTTTGAACTCTGAAGAAAGTGCCTTGTGATCACCCCAGGTGTGCAAACAAGTGAATCAAAGCAAGCAAAAGTTACCCAGGTTTGGTTCTTTTTCAGAGGTTGAGTTTTAAAAGTTTCATTTCAAACACATCCACTGCGTTGATGTCTCTGGCTCCCATACAAAGGCAGTTATTTGAAATCCAAGTACAAAGTACCACAAGCGGAAGACACCAGATGTCTTTTTCCATGGTTTGACTGTAGTGATGAATAGTCCTGTGGCTTTGCTGAGTGTCGACAACTTTGTAAATATGCAACTCCACCTTACGTGTCTTCCCTGTCATAATTCCCATGGGACCAGGTGCCCTGTTGGTGATACCTCAGGCCACTCCACTCCCTGTGACCCTTGTAAGGCTACCTGTTTTGTAGCCTGCTGGTGATATATTCAGAGGGGAATGGTTAAAGGGAAATAGAGTCAGACCCTTTCCATAGTCCTCTGTCATTAAAATGGGAAAACAAATGGTGTCGGCATGCACGAAAAGTAGAACACATGACATTGACCTCAATCCAGACGAGGCGGAAATGAGCTGTATCTCAGGTCACTAAAATATTCCTTCCAGGACTGTTCTTTTCAAGGAGATTTAGCTGGGCGTGGTGGCACACACCTGTAATCCCAGCCGCTCAGGAGGCTGTGGCAGGAAATTGTGAGTTCAAAGCCAGTCTCAGCAACTTAGCAAGGTCCTACGCAACACAGCGAGATCTTGGCTCTAAATAAAATATAAAAATGGGCTAGGGATGTGGCTTAGTGGTAGAGCACCCCTGGTTCAATTCCTGGGAGAGAGAGAGAGAGAGAGAGAGAGAGAGAGAGAGAGAGAGGGAGGGAGGGAGGAAGAGAATTTTGATTTAAAAGAAATCTAAAGCTTTACTTTGCATAAAATGTGTGGGTCTCTTTTTCCAGATGCTGGTGGTCTGTGAATGGAGTAGGTACTCTTGGGTCAGTTTCTTGGTGAATTCCTGTGTTTTCTGTCTCACTGCACATGTATATACATTCAGAGTCTTTATTTCTTGCATTTTTAACATGCTATAGTCATGAAACATTGGAGTGGAGGTTCAGGAAATGGAAATGGTAATAAATGATGGAATTCTGGGCTCAAGGTATTAAAAAAGGCCCAGGAATATGATTTTTTAGCCTCCTTTCCTCCTTTTAGACCATACGTGCTCAGTTTTGAAGACATGGCAAATTTAATTTTTCCTCAAAATATATTTTGTATCTTGTTTAATAGGTATGAAGTGTCTCTTTAATAGGTATAGAGTGTCTCTTTTGCCAAATAAAAAGAGTTCTGGAGATCTGTGGCCCAACAATGTGCTTATACTCAACCCTTCTTAATTATACACTTAAAAATGGGTAAGATGGTATATGTTAAAGTATATATTTTACATACAAATTTTTAAAATGTACCTGGCCTGGTATTTGGTTGTCTTCCTGGAAAGCATTTTTTGGGCAGCCAAATCCTTCTTTAGTGAGGGAATTGATGTTTTCAGTTTTATTTTGTTTTTATTTATTTGTTTGTTTCATGCAGTGCTGGGGGTGCAACCCAGGCCTGGTGCACATGCTAAACAAGTGCTCTCCCACAAGCTTCACCCACAGAATTTCTCACACTGGAGCCTGTTTAGCAGAAAGAAGTAAAGAAGTGCCTAACATTGCCTGTAAAATGTGCTTTCCTAGCCAAAAAAAAAAAAAAAAATGGGGAGGGCGAACTTAATGAGGAACCTTGCTGAGCATTCTCTGAACCACTTCGTTCTCAAACAGAGAATCCCACAGGTTCTGAGACATCCTCTCTCCTCCATCCTTGCTCAGACTATCTTTCTTCTTGACATGCCCCTGCTCTGAAGGTGCTCCCTGGAGAAAGAAAGAAATTCAGATATGAAATCCAGATGTGATGAACCCTCACTCTTGCAGGCAAACTGATGGCCAGTATAGGAGAATAGCCAGGTGGATCTTCCAGCAGAGACAGGGCAATGAAGCTGTGTGTTGGAGGCTGCCCCCTTGCCCACCTCCTCCCACCCACAAAGTATGAAAGAGGAGAACCTGGCAGGTTCCAGGAAGGGTGATGCCCTCTGGTTTTCTGGAACATTCTACTCCTGATGGAAAGCTAGGACTTTGGCCTTGAGCTAACACCCAGCCTACTGACCACCTAGGCAGAATGTGACTGGAGCTGGGTTTGGTTTTTGAACTGTTCCTCTTGCTAGCTCTGTGACCCCAAGTAATCTCTGAAGTCTTGAAGCCTCAATCTCTCCAGATATAGAATTGGGGCAATAATAATATGTTTCTTGAGTTCCTTGTAATTGTAGTGGTCATGTGTGGTCATATCCCTCTTCCCCCAACCAAATCCTGTAGGATCAATTTCATCTTTGTAACAGGATGCAAGGGTCTGTTATCCTCCTTCCAAGCACCATCCCTGGGGTCCCCACACCCCTTCAGATGTGACACCATTCACCCACCCAAATTTTAATGAGCCGTGCCCACCCTGCTTCTGTTATAGCCCTCAGATAGTGCCTGAAATCTGGTGTGGTTTTTCTGTTTTGTTATTCTTTCTTTCACCAGAGCAGTATCAGAAATGGGCAGTTATATCCTTGTGGTTAAATGCCCAAAATGTAGGGTCAGGGCTGGGATATAGCTCAGTTGGTAGAGTGCTTGCCTTGCATGCATAAGGCTCTGGGTTCAATCTCCAGCACCACCACCAAAAAAAAAAAAAAAAGTAGGGTCGAGCTGCCTGGGTTTCTCAGCATTTCGTGACACTTCAAGTGGGAGTAATAATAAACCTAGTGCTCACCTCCTGAGGTTGTTGAGAAGTTCAACTACAATATCTTTTGTGTCATTGGGTGCATGTAAAGACCTCACTGGCTGCAAGGCACTATTATAGGAAGTTCAATCCTCATGGCACTCTGGTGAGATAGGTCATCTTACTTGGTTAACAGGTTTCATCCAACTTGCCTGAGCCCACACAGCCCGAAAGTAGCTTTCTAATGGGGGCTGTTCACCCCTGGCATAAGTTGGGCAAGTGTCCCCATACATGTGGATGTTTGTGAGGTTGCATTATAGTGAGGACCTCAAGGTGAAGGGTCAAAATTCCCTGTGGTGCATCCCTGGCACCCTGAATACCACCTGGCACACAGTAGGTGCTCTGTAAATACTGTACTGCATCCAGAAAGACTCGGCTTGATGACAGTCTGTAGACATCAAAATTCTAAAAATATCACAAGTAAATGTTTTCCCCCACAGTGAAGCATTTGGCTTTCTCTGAGGAAGTTTCCAGCTTCTTTTAAAATAGATTCTAGCCTGAGTTACTTGTTAGAATCAATGATTCCTGGGCCCACCCAAGACTGATTAAGTTAGAAACCCTAAGGGACTTAGGTGTCTCTGGCCTGTTTAGGTGTGTGTCTATGGGGCAGGTACAGGGGATTGAACGCAGGGGTGGTCCACCATTGAACTATATCCCAGTCCTTTTTACTTTTTATTTTTTTTAATTTTGAGATGGGATTTTACTCAGTTGCTGAGGCTGATCTCGAACTCATCCTCTTGCCTCAGCCTCCCATCTTGCTGGATTGTGCAGTACCATACCTGGTCATCTCTAGCTTTTTAAATTTACCAGCTGATCGGAATGCACAGCCAAGCAGAACCTGATCACTAATTGAGGACAATATCTGAGTGTTATTTTTGCACAGAACCCCTACTTCCTGTTCTGGAACCTCAAACTCTGAACGAAGCTCAAGGGTCAGTGTCAAGTGCATTGACAGTCCTTGACATTGTGCTAGCTGTTGGTTCACCAGGAGGGCACTTCAGCCAACTGCATAGAGGACAGTGTGAGATGCATCTTGGAAAAGATGCTGAAAGAAAGTACTGAATGTGCACGGAACACGTGTCCCAAGCCCCGCTCCCGACCTCACCCACATTCACAGGAGCCGGGCAGCTGGGTCCTCCTTTTTCCTAGTCTAATTCAAAACCAGAGCCCACCTCATTCCCATTGGATTGTAAGCCCAGGGCAGGGTTTTTGTTCTTCTTTTGTTGTTTGAGATTTTCTCTCCAGTGTCTAGGAAGGATCTGGAAGATCATGTGCCAAGAGATTTTTGCTTACCAATTTGGCTAAAAAAATCCCAAACTCTTGTACTTGATGAATTTAAATAAAGGTAGGAGTCTACCCAGTGTGATAAACATCTGTCCCTAGTGAATGCCAGGGTGTCCTTCCACCTAAAGACGGGAAACATAGAATAAGGAAGTTGATAGGAGGTTGGAGTATGAAGGGAAAATGCAGAGGCAGAGGGAAAGTATGGGAAAAGTAACAAACGTGAAGAAACAATCGTGGCAAGAGCTGAAGGATATTTTGCATATCTTGTCTCAGTTAATCTCTTGCAATGTTGCTGAGACATGGACTTGGCCTTAATCCCACAAATCCTTCTGAAGCAATGACTCCAGGCCAGGTCTCGGATTTTGAAGGTGTCCTGTTTTCTAACAGTGATCCTGGGTTCCCAGGGCTCTGATGTGATGCCCAGGTCCCCACATGGCAACCAGGACAGTTGATGGCATCCAGAGCAACCTGGAGAAGAGTGTTTGGTCTAAAAGCTCAGGAGGGACTATGGAAATGATGTCACCCTTCTCACCTTTCTCTGTGCCTCTCCATCCAGCTATGCATCAGATGGAAAGATTGACACTGGTACAAAGGCCTGTGCGCAAAGTTTTTAAATCAAAACATAGGATTCTAAATATATACATGCGTGCTCACGTGCACACACACCTACAAATGCACACTCGTACTGTGTGACCTTGAACATGAATGCACAAGGTCTGACTTCCTGTTTCTTTCAGGGTTATGTTTTGCTTTCCCTGGTAAGAAGAGCAGGCTCTCAAAGTGTCAGACAGCAGTGCTGGGATCCATTGATCTGAAGACTACAGATTGCTTGTGTGGTTGCATTACTGTGAGCACCTCAGGGTCAAGAGTCAAAAATGACCCTTGCCAGCTCCACAAGGGTCATACAAGGTTAAATGAAGGGGTTGGAAGTGGACTATTGCTCCCAGATTTTCTGCACATCGATCCATAGAATTCTGTGGCCACCAGGGTCAAGACAAGAGCCTTGATCTCTGCCCTTGGACCAGGACTATTTTAAAATCTCACTATGGCTTTGGAGAGACTCTAGAGGAAGACATATTTTCCTTATCCTATTTACCTTCTCATTCTGTTGTTATCATCACTCCATGCTAAAGAGGCTGATCCAGAGGCTATGAAAGGCAGCCACACAGACAGCAAAATCTCCCCGTGTGCTTATGACCTGGGTCAGGGTTTGACCCTTCCTCCTGCAAATGAAAGGAAAGGGGTGAGGAGTGACAGCTCCCTGCCTGAGAGACACTCCTCTGGGCAGCCAATGACACTTGCTACCACAGGGTCACAGCCTGCAATGAATTCTCTTAAACAAAATGGCATGCTATTTTGATTGTAAAGCCTATTAACTCTACTCCAGAAGGAGAATATAAGGCCTCAAGTGAGCGAGAGCAAGGACCAGCTGAAGAAGCACATGATCAAACCCCAGATGAGGTCATTGCCAGGCTCCAGTGCCAGCACAGAAAGGGGTCAGAGGGGCTGATGCATTGCATGTGAATTGACTTATTAAGATTCTCCAAGTTAAATATTTCAGAGGGCCTTGCAGGCTCCTGATGTATTTTGATGAAACACTTTGGACAAGAAGAAACAGGCAGGTGACACGAGAAAAGACCGGAATGCACCTTATCCTGCTTCTCTTTCATTTCTACCCATGTTCCTCCTGCCATGCAGCCTGAGTTTCACTTTGAAGGGTCATGGGGGCCAACAGGATCATGCATAGAAGAGAAGGTGTTGGACCTAAACTGGACCCATAGCTAGAAGAGTCCTAATTAACAAGTAGAGATTTCTAGCAGTTGAAGATCCTTCTGGAAAGTCTTCTAAGAAAGAGGCCCTAAAAGATTTGGGAGGAACTTGGACTTGGAGGTTAGAACCAGGAGATCACATGAGTCCAGTGAAGGCTCACTGAGGTGGGCTTTGATGTAGGGCAGAACTTGGGGGAACATCATTATCCATATGAAGGTGCCTCTTGCAGAACTCCTGTCCCCACCTCCTCATTTATTTGTTCATTCACTGACCCATCCATGCTGTCATTTAAATATTGATGATTTGGGCCAGGCTCTGTGGAAATGAAGATGTATAAGATACAGTTCTGAACCAAGATGGCAGGGCCTTGGGTTGCATGCCATGGGCGTGACTTCTGCACTTCTCTGGAAAGCCTTGGAGCTGTTGGGTGGGTTCAAATTGTCACCAAATACAGGGAGCATCATCAAGGCAACTTTCTCCCCAGAGGCAATGGTACAGGGTCTTGAATCAAGAGTAGTTTGGGCCATAGAGAAAGGAAGGGTATCAAGATTAAGGGAGCAGTTGTGCAGTGACAGAGTGCAGCATGGAAGGGCAAGGACCTCAGAAGCATGTGGGAGCAGAGGGAGCCCCTGATGTCCAGGCCTCACCTCCCCTCTCCTCGAGTGTGCTCGCAGACCTGCCAAAGTGGAAACATGGCTCAAAGCCATTCCCTGCTTCCTGGCAGACTGCACCAGCACCTCCAATCCATCTCTCAGATCCAAGGGCACAGGGTTCAGTTCATCTGCGTTGGCTTTTTCAAACGTGATTTTTTGAACATTCCTTCTTCTTGCCTTATCAGTTTGCAGGAGGCTGTTTCGCTTTGCCTGGATTGGGACTGACTTTGTAATTCTTATGTGGTTTGGCTTCAGAATCAAAACGAAATGTCAATGCCAAGCTGCCTAATAATGACTGACATGAGCATTTGTTTAAAACCTAATAAAATATTGCCTCCAAATTTTCTGGCCAAATTCACTTTTGTAAATATCTAACATCAGGTCTCACCCAGAATATCCTGTTGAGTTTCAGGAGATTGTTTTAAAATCTGCTCCGAGCTATGGGAATGGTGTGGAGGGCCTGTGTGCTGGGCTGTTCTTGTCGGCTACATTTCTGTTTTCCCCCAGAAACTGTGTTGAAGACATGCTGTCCGATGCCCCTCTGTGCTCTTCTTGAGGGTTATTGCGGGGAAAGTCCTGCCTCTATTCATGAACTTCACCTCCTTCTTCTGTCTACTAATAAAGCTCATGTAACTAGTAGGTTTCCATTCACCAACTCAAACTCTGGACCCAGCAGTGGGAATTACAGTAGTCTCCTTTATCTGTGGGGGAAATGTTCCAAGCTCCCCACGAGGTGCCTGAACCTACTGATAGTGCCAAATGCTACATATGCTCATTATTTTCTATAGACACACACCTATGATGAAGTTTATAAATTAGATACAGTAAAAGATTAATTAATAATAAAATAGAACTGTTATAATGACATACTGTAATAAAAGTTACATGGATCTTTTGAGTCGAGACAAATATTAATATTTTATTCATATTATTGGCATTAATATTTTATTAATAGAATTCATATTAATATTAATATTCTCAGACCATGGTTGACTGTGCATAACTGAAACCACAAAAAGTAGAACCAACCGTGGGGGCAGAGAGATGACGGCAGTATGTCTTAGATGCCGATCCTCTTCAATGGATTCAGTCTTATTGATGCGCTTAATCTTCCTAGTTTATACTACTTAAAATTCTGCAGGCCTCCTCGAAACCTTTTGGAAGTAGGTGGGATGTAGTTTTTCCTTGGACCGGCAGCTGTTTGCATCCATGTAATTAGCATATTGGAAGAGAGGGAGTCCCTGCCGTTTTCCCTTTGCTGCTTGTCTGACTTTCATGAAACTGCTCTCTAGGAATAGACATGTTTCAGCCAAAACCTGGTCTTCCCTCTTCAGCCAACTGGGACTCCAGTACCTGTGCTTTTTTTTTTTTTATTACACCCTTACCCCCATAAGACTGTATTTTAATTGTATTAAAAAGCACATCATCAGTAGATCAAAATGTATCTCTCTTGCATGCCTGCCAGAGCTACCCACAGGGAGGATCCTGGGGGCGGGCACTTGGGGAACTTCCAAATTAAAATGCTGATAAGCATTGAAAAGCCAGTGCCATGTCTCCAGGCATATAGCTGGAGCCAGAGGGGGATTTCTTTTTCTTCCAGCCAATAAATATCATTTTAGCCCTAAAGAAGCAATAAGTCAAAAAGGCAAGAGGTGCATTCCTCTTGTGAATGGAGCAGGTGTTACTGAGCAGACACTGGGACGTGAGGTGTGCTATTTAGGACTGAGACTACCCAAGGAAGTTAAATCCAAAGGAAGTCGTCTGCTTTCTGTTCTCCTTACTCTGCAGCATGATTTATTCATGGCTCCTAAGATAAAGGATGACATTTCATTCAGAAGAGAATTCCAATTCTGATCAGAGAAGGTCCTCATCAAAGTAGGGGGTGGGTTGAATAATTTTATGGGGATTTGGTTACTGGTAGAAGGAGAAAGGGGACCCACATTTATTGAGCACTTACCATATACTTTATAAATGTTCATTTATTGAATCCTCACAACACTGGGAAGTAGACATTACTGTCCCATCACTTCTAGGTGAAGAATTTCAAAGCTCTAGGGGCTGATGACAAACTCACTGCCCAGGTTGTATGATAGGTTATGACAGGAGGCTTCCATTTTATGAGACATCCCAGTCTTGTGTTATTTTTAACTCCCTCAGAACCACCAGCTCTGACATTGTACCCCAAGGCCAGTTTGTCTTTCCAACATGGCAGCAATGAAGCCACAAACATTTTTTTTTCTTTAGTGTTTTTTACTAGTGTATCCTAGTTATGGCCAATAGTTTGTTTTGACATAATGGTACATGCATGAAGTAGAATTTGCTCCATTTCAGTCTCAAGTACTTCTCCTTTCCCTCCCCTCCTTTCTCCCTCTGTTCTCCTTCCTCTACTGATGTTCCTTTGATTTGTTCATTTTTTTTTTAATTGGCACTTTATGAATATACCTAAAGTTGGGATCCTCTGGGGTATGTTCATATATATATATATATATATATATATATATATATATATATAAAATTTCATCAATTTCATTCCTCAGTTCTCTGCTTTCCCCCACCGCTCCTCCCACCCCTCAGTCCCTTACTTCTGCTCCTCTTCTCTCCCCTCTATTTTTGTGGGATCTGCCAGCTCTCTATTTTTTCTCATTTTATTATAGCTTCCACATATGGGAGAAAACACTCAACCTTTGGCTTTCTGAGTCTGCCTTATGTTGCCATAGCATGATGTTCTCCATTTTTATCCTACCAGCAAATGCCATTATTTCATCCGTCTTTATGCCTGAGTAAAACGCCATTGTGTAGATCCCACATTTTCTTCATCCGCTCACCTGTTGATGGGTAGCTGGGTTGGTTCCATACCTTCAAGCCACATTCTTTGAACACTGACCATGCCCTAGACAAAGGACAGCGCGTGTCATGGGACCACCCTTGCTGTCCATCCCATTGGAGAGATAGCAAACACCTGAGAATCACCCGACCCCTACTCTTCTTCCCGGCTGTACAAGACCTTTAATAATGAACTCTCACAAGTTTCTAGCTGTGATGATGACGAAATTGACAATTCAAATGACTGAGCCCCATGTAAGGCTTCCTGATCTCTGTGTGTCCCACAGAGAGCCCTTTCCAAAGCTCCAATTTCTGTGGCTGATCCTTGCATGGTTGAACAGTGCCCTTCTTTGCTCTTCCCTAATCATCAAGCAAATGGAATAATTCAGTGTGCAGTGTCACAAGGACTTCCAACTTGAATTGGTCCTGTTGCTGTTTGGCCCACTGGGACGGTGACCAATCTGCCAATCTGTTGTTTGATCTTGGAGAATGTCCTTCATCTCCCAGTGAATGAATGGGCAGTTTACATCCAAAAGAGTAGGTTGTTACTCCCTGCAGGACAAGATGGGGTTGAAGTCAAATATGCAAAGCAGGCATCTTTTTTTAAAGAAAAGAAATGGCAGTGATAGACAAGATGGCATGGGAAATTAAGCTTGGAAATCTCAAGTTGAAGCCTAGTCAAGCATCCCCAGGATCACTAGACATAGCTCAGAATTTGGGCTGTGGACCTGGCAGCCCTGTGTGGTTGGGCAAGTTGAGTACTACGTGGGCCTTTTTGTGTTTCCTCTCCCCAAAGCAGAAGCTATTGTTTCATTAATGTGACGGGGGCTGCATTAACAGTCCTAGCGACTTGCCCTGAGCAGGATGGAGTCTGGGGGTTGCTCTGTTAATCAGGAGGCACAACCTAATGAACACCTGCCCGCCTCCCAGAGTCCCCAGAGGGGGACTGAATAAAGCAGACTCCCCAGCCGTCTGGGGAGCACTTGCCTTTCTAGAGAAGCAATAATTATGTACGCCTGTCAAAGTCTTCCCGTTGGGCATCATTCAAATGCATAGATGAGAAAGACTTTCTCCCAGACTGTCATGGCCCCAGCTCTTCCAAGAAAGCTGAGACCAGGCTGTACTTTAGAAAAATATGGAAGAAACCATGTGGAAATAAGAGGAAAGGATCAAGGAAATAATGTAAAAAGGGAAGGGAAAGGTGAAACAGCTGGGAAACTTTAAAAGATTGGTCCCAAGGAGTCCCCACCCCAGGGTTGAATGGCAGAGTCCCTTGGAAGGGGAGAGGGATAGACGGAGAGGAAGGAGGCAATTAAAGCAGTCAACTGTGGCTGTTGGGCCGCCCAAGAAGTCAGTACTGAAGAAGGAAGCACAGTTAAGAATGGGGCGCAGACATCCTTTTGGGGGTACGCAAGTAATGGTGCCTGCAGGCTCATGATATGAGACCTGGCGACTCTCTTGAAACACTGAGCATGTGACATCTGGTCCCTTCTATTGGTGTGCGTCACCACCGTCTGCCTCATAATTCTCTGCTTCACACCAGTGCCCAGAGAATGTCCAGGTGGCATCCCCTCCTGAGGTCTGCTTCCCTGCTGGGCTGGTCTAACAGTAAACACTCTACTCTTTAGTCTGTCCTGGCTACCAATAAGAAGCCTTTATTATGCACCTACTGTGTGGCAGGTACTGTATTAGCAGTAGAGCTACAAATATTAATAAAATACAGCTCATCATCGTGGGATTTAACTCACAAAATTGACAAAATTCTATTGCCTTTTGCAAAAGGAGCTCAGAAGGGCTTGGATGTCAGAGGAGCCCGAGGCTGGCTGGATCTCTACACCAGTGTTCAAAACAAAGCCCTGTTCAGGAGCTCCATTGTTCACCGGAGTCACCGCAGTTCATAACAACGTCCTGCAGACTTGAAAATTGCTAACAGTTGATTTTTAAATTTTCTTCCCATGGGAAAAAAAAAGCATTCGAGGAGATGGATATATTAATTAGATTGATTTAGTCCAATCGAAACATTATGTTGTATACCATAAATACAGCACATGCAATTTTTGTCACTTTTTCTAAAAACATGAATAGGTAAAAATTGCATGAAATTCAATGCTTGGCTTTGGAGTGAGCCTTAGCTTTTGTAAGCCCTTGAGTCCGTGGAGGGTTGAGATCTTGGGCACACTGTTTAGCATTTCTGTACCGCCAGTGTCCTCACCCATAAGCCATTACAGAGTGGCTCTGAAGATTGAGATGATGTAAGTAAGCTTGAGGGCCAGAGCCACGGGAGATGCCAGTGCTGGGTAGCCAGGGCAGTCCACCAAGTGGCTCCACCCGAGACCCCAGGAAGTCTAGACTTGAGGTCATTCGTTTTTTGCTAGGAGCTGCCTGTTTCCTGCCTTGAGCCCCTTTTTTCATTCATGTACTCTTGTTTACTTTTGTTGTTTGTTTTGCAGAGCTGGGAGGGGGGGGTGGAACCTACCACTCTGCCTTGGAGCCACATCCCCAGCAAAGTGCACTTTGGTTTCCTTTCCTTCCCATTTCAGCACTTTGTGACCTTAGAAAAATATAGAAGAAAACATGGGGCAATATAGAGGACGATTAGAGGAGCCAGAGCTGGGTTCAGGCACTTGGCACAGAACAGGTGGCCATTGCTGACAACTAAGGAGGCCTCCTTGTCCTTGGACGTCCTCATGGATATCTCTGGGCCTTGACTTCCTCCCCTGTAACTAGAGTGCTTAGTAGAAGGTCTCTGGCTCTTTTTATCACCTCTTGTCCCCAGGTGACCTACGCCCACCTTGCTGTAGTGGTTGAGACCTGCCACGTATTAGCTGTGAACATTTGGCAAGGGACCTCTCTCTCTTGGTTTTGGTTCCCTCCTCTGTTGAAGGGGTACTCCTGGCATCTCCTCCAGAGGCTTCCGATCTCTAGCCCTGTCGGAGCAGATTCAGGGGAGTCCCAGCGCAGGCTGGACGGCAGGTGCTGTGCTTCAGGAACGGCACTGTTATCTTAGCTGCTCTGCTCCCAGCCAGCTTTGCTGTGATGATATGCTGCTGTGGGCCCCTAAACTGGAGCTAAAGGATTTGTCCCATGTGCACTAAGGAGTCAGGTTCAGGATGGCAAAGGATATCTGTGATGGAGAAATACTGCCTCCAGTGGGACCCGCTTGCTGCCTGGTAGAAGTTCTTTGGAATTTCCCTACCTGTTCCGAGTGCTCAGGAGCCGAGAAGGGTGCAGACCCCATGTTCTTCATACCAGTCTTCACATAGAAACTGGTCTCCCTTTGCTCCCTGCCACAGAATCGGGCTGTGCTGAAAGACATGGAAGGAAATCAGCCTCTTCTGCTGATCAGCTGAGCATCCTTAGGAGACAGAGGGAGGAGGAGCTGCTAGGGCCTGCATCACATCCTTCCTGTAGAAATACACAGAATGGCCTCATGCCTCCCCTCCAGCATGGCCTCCCTCCCCAGGAATAAAGAGCAGCCATGTGCATAGCTAATGCGCCCATGCTGGGCTCACTGCAAAGCCCCCAGGGTGAGGGTGAGGGGACAAAATGACAGGCAGCCATTCAGCCATCATTTATTCAACACCACCCCGACCCGGTTTCCAGGAGCATTCAGGCCAGCCCCTCCTGTCCAGTCTAGGGCAGGCTGCCTGTGCATTCTACCCACTCCTGAACTGCCCATCTCACATCTGTGGCCACTCCTAAAAGGCAGGAGTGACCCATCCATCCGGTCACAGAGTCCCATGTACAGCAGATGAGTAGGCAGTGCAGGGCACAGGGCACCTGTAGCTGTGCCACCAAGATGAACGTGGCCCGCCCTCTGTCACCCTAGCAGTCACAGTGCATTTTGCAGTGACAAGAAAATTGTCAAGACCATCCTCAGACTGGAGGGAGTTGAGAGGGTCAGGCTTCCGACAGCCCTGATTCCTCCCAAAGCACATATGGGAGCTGTTTGATGGTTACTGTTTGATGTTTTATTGTGTGTGTGTGTGTGTGTGTGTGTGTGTGTGTGTGTGTTTTAGTGCAGTTAACTCAGAAGTGGCAATTGCTTTGATTTGGAATATGTGCGATGTCACAAGGGAATAGTGACTAACAAGAAGAGGCTCGAAGGAGGATGGCTCTCACTGAGTGGAACCCCTTTAACCCCTGGCTCAGGCTTGGCTCTGAGACCAAGGCTGCCTGCCCTGCCTCCTGCCCAGGGTGGCCTGGGCACTGGCAAGGAAGAGCACTTGTGCCAGGAGGGTGCTTGGAAGTCACTCGTGTGGCAAACGCCCAGCCAGTACTGAGTTTCCCACTCCTAGTAACTGTCTGGGAATAGAGACTATAAAATCTTTGGGGTCTTAATCTGAGGATGCGTATGATTTTCCGTGGCTTCCAGAACAAATAACCCCCAAACTCGGTGGCTGAAAGTGTCAGGAAGGTATTCTCTGGCAGTCCTGTAGGCTTGCTGGAGAAGGAAGGCCCTCATCTCAGGCCTCTTTGAGCTTCCAGCGGCTGCTGGCATGTTCCTCCACCTGTGTCTCCATCTCCCCAGTCTCCACCTCTGTCTGCCTGGGTCTTCTTGGTGTGGCTGTGTCGAAAGTCCCTCCGTCAGTCTTTTATAAAAAGACATGTAGTGGCACTTAGGGCCCAGCTGTTCTCAGCACTTTGTATAAATCCTTACTCGCTCATTTATGGGGGTTCACTCATCCTCACGGCCACCCGTAGACATGGGCGTAGTCATTATCACCATTTTGCAACAAGGGAAACTGAAGCTCGGGAGGTTCGGTTACTTACCCTAGATAACTAAGAAAGGCTAGCCATGTCAACAGACCGGAGTTAAGAAATCAGGGAGGAATCAGGTGGTTTTAAGGTTTTTAGGATGAGTGAATAAAATCTTTGAATAGGCTAGGGAGTTTTTAGGGAAAGAAGTTATAAACTTAATAAGAACATGAAGAAGAATAATATTTTAGAATATCTATCCCCTTGATTCTAGTTGATCATTTTACAGATGAGAAAACCGAGGCCCAGAGAGGTTATATAGTTTGTTTGAGATTATCTACCTGGATGTACACCTGTCAAGTTTGAAGTGGTGGAGTAATATAAGGTAGCAAATATATTCAGCGAAGAATTGGGAGGTGCTGGGGTGCCACCTCTTATCCGTCACCTGGAAGGATCACGGTCATGTAGACAGTACCTGTCACACACATGTGCGGTGTGGTTTTGAGCATAACAGTTGTCTGTGTCTCACCTAGAAGAAGTAGGCGGGGCCTAATCCAAAATACTGGAATATGCTAGGTAAATGCACAGTTTCCAGATGGAGCCAGGCAGAGAGGCCTTGGAACTCAGATCTGGTGGTGGAGTCAAAACAGCAAAGACAATCAGCTACTCTGCTTTCCTCCCTACATCCTGTGGCGGGAACGCAGGTCACCAAGCTCATGGAGCATTGGTTAGGCCATCCAGTTAGCATATTGAAGGGGACATTTGTAAGATTTCATTTGCCAGAAGAAACACTAGCCTAGAAGGACAAAGACAAAAGAATTTGAGATAGAAAAAGGAAAAGAGAGAATCAATTGAGTTTGAATAACATTAATTAAGGGCTGAGAGCAAGTCAGTCTTAAACACATGGACCTCACAGGCCCGGGACAATGAGGACCCAGAGGAGGCTGTTTCTAATGGACCCAGGACATGCAGGGCTTGCCTTGCTCACGGGGGTGGTTAGGCCTCTGCCCAGTGTGTCCTGCACAACTCAATGGGGCTACAGGCTGCCTTTTTCTGGCCTCGCTCCCAGCCTGAATCCTGCAAAGCCCCACAAATGTTTATAGGACGAGTAATTAGCAATTATAATCAGCAGGATTCTGTAAACATCCCTTCAAAGTACATAATAGCAGAGAGCTTTCTGCCTACCCAGCAACTTGCTCTAAATGAGTTCAAGGAACTTTCAGAAAGATGTAGTTCATTAATCACCATCATGTCAAGGTGGTGACATGTCTCTTGCAAGATCAGGAAATCAAGATGCTGATGTTTGAGAGGTTTGACCAGCCTTACAGAGACTGAGAGATTCAGTTCCTGAGTCAATCAGGATGGGCAAGGTCATGCTGCAATGACAAATGACCCCTGAAGTCTCCGTGGCTTTAACAGTGAGTTTGCTTCCCACACTACTCGCCCTTCCGGTGTCTGGGGCAGCCCTTACTCTCACTCGTGGGAGCATCCACCATCTGGGTTGCTGCCAGTCACGATGGAAAATAGTGCTTGGCTTTTATCAGGAGTAAAAACCTGGGAGTTGTAACCTCCACTTCCCTGCCTTAATTTCTCCATCTATAAATTATGGGTGACAAAGGTAA
The DNA here is from genome assembly GCF_052094955.1 of Ictidomys tridecemlineatus. Lineage (NCBI taxonomy): Eukaryota > Metazoa > Chordata > Mammalia > Rodentia > Sciuridae > Ictidomys > Ictidomys tridecemlineatus. Next base: position 97,529,810 of record NC_135486.1, read on the forward strand.
ATCTTTCTTCCTTAAGAGTGGTACATCTGATCTATAATAACTGTTGAACACAGTAAGGAGACTAGCCTTTTTAAATATTTTAAATAAAAGATACCCATCCAAACACCCAACCACATAGGTAAGATCCTTGAAAAAGAGTTCATTTGAAAGCATGAAGTTTATCCATGATGCCACTACAACCTAGAGTCTTATAGTTGCCTTCCATTTATATGTCACCAGAAAAGCTTTTTTTTTTCTTTTAGAAGTTTCAATATAAAAAGGATTGTGGCAACAAGCAGAATCAGAAGGACATGTCACCATGCAGAGGCCACAAGTCACTCTTCACAAGGCTCCCAAGGTGGCATTCATCCCTCTAGTGACTTCTTCAGTCTCTTGAGTCATCTCTTTAACTTTGTAGGCTCAGAAATCTGACTTTCACACTCCCAGGGCAAGACTCCCATTAACCTAATGTATAAATTCATGATATCAGTGTATTGGTTTCAACTGAGAAGTATCACCTTCATTCAGACAAGACCCTCAGGGAACATGATTCTTGACCTCTCATCCAGGAAGTAGTGAGGTCAGCAGAATAGCAGAGGGAACTTACCCATGTGGGTTTTGAGGCCAGCCAGAGCTTGATTTCTGATTATTTTCTATCTTTTTCTGGGGGATTAGGCAGAAGAAGGTAAAATATATATAATAAAATTTACCATTTTAACCACTTTTCAGGTATGCAATTCAGGGGCATTGAATACATTCATAATTTTATGTAATAATAACCAGTATTTCTAAAATTTGTTGTCATGTCAAACAGAAATTCTGCAACCATTAAGCAATAACTCCTCATCCTTTCCTCCACCAGCCCCAGGTAACCTCTGTGAAAATGCCTATTTTAGTTACTTCCTATAAGTGGAATGACACAATATACAATCTTTCTCTTTTTGTGTTTGGCTCTGTCCCTTAGCATAATATTTTCTGGGCTCATCCATGTTGTCACATGGGTCAGGATTTTATTCCTTTTTGAGGCTAAATAATATTCCATTGTGTATACTCAGACCTTGTTTTGAATTTTGGCTTTGCTGCAAATCTGAGGATAGCCTGCCGATGTCTCCCATTCTCAGAGTTTTGATGGGCAAAGGATGATAACCTGTATGTTAGATAGTGATGAGCTCAGATAAGGGGTTCTTGGCATCACATCCAGGATGTAGTAATGCCTTAGCGAGTCCCTTGGAAGGCACAAAATTAGCAACAGGATAGCTAAGTGTAACAGGATCTGCTGAAGTAGCCCCGGGTCTCTGTTTTTGCCATTAAGAGACTTTGACTGAATAAGGGACCCAAGTACTCAATGCCTGTTGCCTAAGGTCCGGTTTCTGGGTTCATCTCCTCTGCTTCCCAAACTGCCCCTCCTATCCCAAAGAGAAAGAAATCTTACTTCTGTCATTTCCAAGATTGGGCTGGATCTCTCACCACAATCTGCAAGAACCCACAAAAATTTACTCTGTAGTCACACCTCATTTTATAATATGAGGTCACCCCAACATGTTCACCCTCTCCTCCTCTAGTCCTATTCACTAAACTTGACTCCAGGGATTTTTGACATTTGCAAAACAGCAAATCCATTTAGGTGCAAGAAAATCTATCACAGATGAGGATACGGTGTGATGCATGCTTGAAGGACAAACCCAAAAAATTATAAAAAAGTGTTTTAAGAAAGAGCAGCCATCATGCACATGCTGAGACTCCCTTGAAAGGGACGACAATGACTTGGACATATAAATCGTAGTACATTGCAATTTTTAATTAATTAATTACTTAATTAATATTAGTTAGGTATATATGACAGCAGAATGCATTTTGATTCATTGCACACAATTGCAGCACGACCTTTCATTTCTCTGGTTGTCTACCATGTAGCGTTGCACCGCGTGTGCAGTCACACATGTACCTAGGGTAATGATGTCCATCTGGTTCCACCATTTTAAAAGCAGCCACACTGCCTCAGTTACTGGGCATTGAGCCCAGGGGCGCTCAACCACTGAGCCACATTCCTAGCCCTTTTTTATTTTTATTTTGAGACAGGAACTTGCTAAATTGCTTAGGGTCTCGCTAAATTGCTGAAGCTGGCTTTGAACTTGCAATCTTCCTGCCTCAGTCCCCTGAGCAGCTGGGATTACAGACGTGTGCCACCAAGCCTGGCTCACAACTGAAATATTAAATACTTTGAAACTGGGCAACCAAACACCTTCTGGGAGTGAACAATGTTGGCAGCAGAGTCAGCAGCAGCCCACAGCACACAGCGTTTGTTGGAAGCTTCAAGAGTTCCCATCTTGCATTTTACTTTGTAATTCATCAGTGATATTCTGAGATGTGCCATGCATGTCCCTCTGTATTCCCCCAGGAGAGGATTTTTTCTATAAATAAAGAAGGGCCTGACGTAAAACCTTTAATTCCCTATTGGTTCAGAGATTGCTCTTTCACTTTTCCAAAATGGAGAGGGAACAGAAGTATTAAATACTAACGGGTGTTGATTTATCAGGATGTATTCTCCTGCTGATTTCTGTCTTCTGGGAAGGAAGCACCACCAGAGCTTCAAACCCACACTGATCAGTTCAATGGTTTTCACTGGCGAACTGATGGCCATTGAGGGTGATGGAGGAAGGTAGCAAAGAGACAAACATCTTGACTTAATCTCTGGGGGCCATTTTCTCTGTGTGCGATGGATGATGTCACAGGCTGTGATGAGGATTGAAGCCACTGGTAATTCTACAGTGCTTAGAATAGTGCCTGCCACCTAGCAAGTGCAGACAGTCTGACTTAGGATGACTCAATTTGTGATTCGGGGACTTCACAATGGTACGAAAGCAATATGCATTCAGCAGAAACCGCACTTTGAATTTTGAATTTGGATCTTTTTCCCCAGGCTGGTGAGATGAGGTCCCCTCTCAGGTCACTGGGCAGTGGCAGCTCCCAGTCAGCCACATGGGGGGAACAATCTCCAGTGCTCACAGTGCGCTGTGTTGCTGAGCTCTGATGCTTAATAGGGTAGGTGTTGTAAATGTATTTCTGATTTAATATTTTCCACTTAGGATGGGTTTGTTAGAAAGTAACCTCACCATAAGTAAAGAGGCATCTGTAGATAAATGTTTGTTAAATATAATACTTTTTTCTAATAAAGCATCTTCCTACCAGTTCAGCGTAAAATGTGGGAAAGGCAAGTCACTAGGTTTGACAATCCAGCCAAAGCACAATTGCTATTCGTCAATAGCACAAAACTACTAGGAAACAGGACAGAATCTCCATCTCATGAGGACCCTTCATTTAGCGGTCTGCTCAACAGAATCCTCATTGTCTCTTCCTCTGGGCTTTGTAAAGACCATTCGCATTTATTTACAGGGCTTGAGTTTTGAGACATGCTGTTGAAAATGAATGTTAGAAATCTGAGGTTGTATGCTTTAGGAAAAGTCGTCCTGGGTCACTTAACCCTTTTCCCTTTGTATTCTTCCCCCCAGCCCAAGCTTTTGGCCAAGGAGCTTCTTGACCTCGTGGCATCTCACTTCAACCTGAAGGAGAAGGAATACTTTGGGATAGCATTCACGGATGAGACGTAAGTGCCGCCCTGAGCCCCCACAACCCAGAGGAAAGGGGCAGAACCTGACATTGCCAGCCCCAGCGGTGATCAGTGAAATCAGAGGCAAGATGCTTGGGTCCCGTGGTCTGGGGTCAATCCAAGTTCATCATCTGAATTTCAAAAGCCTTGTGATCGTGCCAGGAACAGTCAAGGAATATAATTAGGGTGGTGCCAATATTACCAAGTTATTAGGTAAACTCGATCTTATAATTAAGCAGGTTTGTGTTCAGACCAAAATGTTTACTTTTTTTTTTTTTTTAAAAAAAAAAAGCTTACTTTTAAAAAAGTATATCTGTATGGTTTTCATGAAAGTTAAGTGAAAACTTTTGGAAATTAAACATTTCTCTCTTGTATTGGAATAAAAATAACAGGAAGTAAATATGATGATAAATTCAAAAGGAAGAATATCTGAGCAGTTTTACTGAGCTGAAACAGAATATAAAAATTAAAAATTCAGATCACTCATTGGATGAAAAGAACATTTGCTTTCAACAGTCTTTCAGTTTGGCTCCGTGAAGTGGTGTTTTGCAATCTAAGGAAGGAATAACTTTACTAAAATTTCAGTCTTCTTCTCAGTGTACTGTTTAAAGAGTGCAGTGGATACTTGCCTGAATTTCCACACACACACACACAAAATGTTATTTTTATTCTAAGCAGGTGTTTCATAGTTCTCTTTCCTCTGTGTGTATCCAAGTATACATACATGCACACTCCTCTGCATCTTTAAATTATGAGGATGATTCCCCACGATGCCCACATCAGGGTAAGGATAGTGGCTGGACAAGACTTTACAGAGGGCCCAGGCCCCAGGACTGGTTCTGAAACAAGAACTGGTGGGTCTACATTGGCTAATCAAGAGGTGACCATACTCCTCTGCATGGGGATGCATGGAGCCTCAGAGACCCGCAGATGGACAAGATAACCATATGATTTATTATCCAAGTTCAGACACTGGGAATAAAAAGGAATGCAAATTGGGGGCCATATTGGGCAAACTAGAATGTATATCCCTATAAATTAGTGATATTTGGGGCAATAGTGTGTTTGGAACAGGAGCAAAGCCACATCTTCCTCACAAAAGGAACAAAGACCACCCCTAATTCTGGAGCCTATAAGGAATGAGTCAGGAAGGAAGGTAGGCCTGGTCTAGAGGAAATGCCCTGGCCAAGTAAGCACAGCTGTGAGAAAGCAAGGCCTGTGCAGAAGAGCAGCCAACAGGTAATTAAAAAAAAGAAAAAAAAAAAAACCTAGAATATATGCTTTTAAGCAACTACACCTCTAAAACAATTACTTTCACAAATGCAAATGTTTTCTCCCGTTTCTCTTGAGAATCACGTTAAGCCCCTTAATTTGCTTTTCATACTGTTCACTGATTAGAAGGAAATCCTAAATTTCAATTAATCATATCCCCATTGTTCCCATTTCCCAAGTAAGTTTACTCAAAGATTCCATGAACTCTAGATAAGTTCCAATCAGACTAACCTTTTGAGTCAATAAGAATCAAAGAATGAGCATGTGCTCTTGGCCAAAGAGTTAGAAGTGGTCAGCTGAATGTTTCAGACCACTGCCCCAATAGCATCAGCTGGAAAGTGGAATGTCACTCTTCTTTCTCCCAGCAGAGACAAGAGCACAAAAGCCACATATTACAGACAGGAGATGCATGTTGCCAAGTCCCCTTGACCATCTAGCTGACCCTGTGGACTCTGAAGCTGAGCTCTCCTAGTTGTCTGTGTTAGCCCTGAGTGTGCGTGTGTGTGTAGGCCAGGCTTGAGAAAAGACTTGCACTCCCTCTAGTGCATAGCTGGCAGAGGGTGGAAGCCATCCTTCCGGCAGAGTCTAGAGAAGATGCAGCCACCTACATCCCATCCCACCAAATCTGAGTGGGCCACTCCAGCAATGGCAAGAGTGGCCGTAGGCAGCCCACAGAGGATCAGCTGGAAAGAGGCGGAGCTGGCAGATGGTTCCTGATGCACTAGAGGAGAAAGGGCAAGTGTCAAGAAGCCCAGAGGAAATGGAGAAGCAGCACCTCTGAGGGGCTGGCACAGGGAGACGGAACCCATGGGTCCGGGGGACAGCCCTGACTCAGGCACAGTCCATCATGCCTGACAATGCCTCTGCCCACACACCCCTCTGGGGCCTCTTTGTTGATGTGAACTTTTCCCCTTTTCCTGGTAGGAAAGAGAAGAACAAAAGCTGCCCCCACAAAATTGTGCCTGTATGTGTGACCTGGTCTGGGCTGGCGATGCCTATGTCAGGAAGGGCTAGTCTGAGAGTATGTCCCCAGCCCGCCCTCCACGTGCCACGCAAGGCTAACATGAGATCTTTTAATGCTGTTTTCAGACTGTGCATGTGGACCATGAGGTGTGTATGCGTGTGTGTGCATGTGTGATTTATGAGCAGACTACACTCTGTTTTCCTAATAAAATGCAACAGAAGTGTGGTCCTTTGTGACAGCTGTGGTGTGCTTCATGTATTTGCCATGTTCCCGTGCAAATCAAGCAAGGTTAATACTTGGAAAGGGCTTGCAAACTGTAAAATACTGAACAAATGCAAGATAGCATTAGCTGCAGCATTTTCATTCCTCAGAGTAGGATTTCTAGTGGAATATGTGACTCTGACCAAATATTGTCAGTGATTCTTTCAATATTAACTGCTCTTGATGACGTTTTATAGAAGGGATGGGACCTGAGGAAAGATGCATAAAACAGAACACAGACAGGAAATTGGAAGTTCCTTTAAGCTTCTCTCACCCCACAAGTTATATTCATTAACGAAGTGTCTGAGTACATGGTGAAAGACTTTATACCCATAAATGTTTAGTGATGTTAGGAATCAGCAATTTTGCAGCATTAATTAATACTAGCTCTACCTTCTCTTTTTTACTATGATTTTGTATTTTTTACTTTGAAATAATTAGTCTTATAGAAGAGTTGCAAAATGTAGTACAGGACATTCCTGTATACCCTCCACCCACTTTTCCTGTGTGTTGGCATCTTTTCAATCATGTTACTTGTTTAACCTATCAAAGCTAAGGAATTAAATATTGTTAATAAAACACAGATATTCAGATTTACCAGTTTTTTATGAATTTCTTTTATTGTTCTAGAATTCAATTGCATTTAGCCTCCTTTTATTTTTATTAACTCTGTCTCAATAAACAGAGGTTCTGGTGGTCATCTGTTAATGTTCTGAGCTGTGATGATGTACACACAGGACATTGGGCAGCCTTTAAAGCATTCTGAAACAAAGAGCCTGGTACAACTGTTGATGGGATTGTAAATTAGTATAAACACTGTGGAAATCAGTGTGGATTTTTCTCAAAACACTACACATGGGAACACCATATGATCCAGGTATACCACTTCTCAATAATTACCCTGAAAAAAAAAAGTAAGTCATCTTACTACTGTGATATATGCATACCCATGTTTATAGCAGCACAATTCATAATAGCCAAACTATGGAACCAGCCTAGGTGTCCATCAGTGGATGAATGGATAAGAAAAATGTGAGATATATATATATATATATATATATATATATATATATATATATATGTACACACATAATGGAGTTTTATTTGGCCACAAAGAAAAATGAAATTATGTTATTTGCAGGAAAAATAGATGGAACTGGGGACCATTATGTTAAGTGAGTCAAATTCCTAAGGTTAAGGGTCATATGTTTTCTCATATATGCAGAAACTAGACAGGAAACAGGTAAAGAAAGATGGAGACGGATCTCATGCAAGTCAAAGGGAGATGAGTAGAGGAAAGAAACAAGGAGAAAGGAGATGGTGGGGGAAGGGGAAAGTGCTGGGGAGTGATATTGATCAAATTCTATTGTGATATTGTGAATTGTGTGTATGGACCAATACAGCAAATCCCATCAGTATATACAACTATAATGCACCAATAAAAAAAATGTGGGAAAAACAAAACAAAACAAAAACAAAGAGCTTTGTATAAAATCAGTCTTAAAATACTTATTTATATATTGCTTGAGTCATGGTTCTCAACCTTGGCTAGCAACACATGGGGAGCACCTAGGACTTTTGACAAAATACCAATTCCTGAAACTAGCCCCAGCCATTCTGATTTAATGGGTCTGGACCTGGCCTGAGTGTTGTTTCTAATGTGCTGCCAAATTTAAAACCCCTGTTCTAAAGAGAGAGTCTATTTCCTCCTCTGCCTTCATCTAGATCCAAGAAGAGAAGATGATTCTACTTCAACTTTGAGTCCTGGAGGCCAATATCCTAGGGGCCTGCAAAGTTGTAGACCCCCTAAGGCTCCATTCCTAAAGGTTTGAGAAGCAGCTCTAACGTTCAGATTCAGCGTTTCCATGCATACAAACGGCAAAACTGAGATTCTCATTGATCAAACATAGCTGTGCATTATTTAGAGAAAGTCATTTTTACATTTTATTTTTGAAGTATATCCATTGCTGCTTTAACACTCATGTTTTATTTATTTATTTATTTATTTTGAAATTGCCTTGTGGAGGACAGACTTTATAACTAAAATGACTTTTAGAATAGTTAGCAGAAATACTCAAACACACCCCAAGTTGAAGTACTGATTGACATAATATGTTTTAATTTAATCTCCAGTCATAAATGCATGAATTGCTCATTTAATGTGATAAGTATCTATGCAAAAAAATAAAATAAAACCCAAAACACTTTAAGGGGTATTTAGAAATTTGAGGGGGAAAGAGAAAAACTTGGTTAGCTATTATTGTATATCCTAAAAGCCAAGTACAGTTAGAATACATTTTCACATGCCAATTAAGAAAATGAATAGTTCCTAACCTACTATTTCATCACAGATCCCTTTGAAATTTGTTAAGAAGTCACATTCTTTCTCTCCACAAAAGTTTATGCAAGAAATTTTGGCTTAAATTTTAAGAAGGGTCACAGACACCCTGAAGCCAGGAGCCTAGTTTAAGAACCTCTAAGGTAATCAATTCAGGATTTCTTTTTCTTTTTCTTTTTCTTTTTTTTTGCATCTTATATCTCAGTTAATGGAATCACCTGATTGGTATTGTTCGGGGGGTGAGATTTACCCAGATATCAAGATCTAAAATGAACTAACTTGTTGGAAATGCATCTGTAGACTCAATGCTGGGAATGCCGGTTCCTGGAAGCGTGCCTATTGTATATTGCCCTTACGTCTTTGTCTCTGCTTAAATGGAACCATGATTGGCATTGGCCAGGGTATCCACAAAGGTTCTAGTTGATGAGCATTCCTGGCCACAAGCTTATCTACAATTTAAAAATTAAGTACAAAGCAATTTTCCAATTGTGGAAGAAAGAATGAGCAGCAGCGTCTCTGGGAATGTAATTTATTTAGAAATGGGTTTGAGGTTTCCATTCATTAACTCCTGTGTGGTGGGACAGGAGACAGTCAATGGCTGCAGCCTCCGTGCCTGGGTTGCAATAGCTACTCTGGGAACTTGACATTCAGCATTCATGACTACCTCCGAGAACAGCGCTGAACTGTCAGATACTACAGCAAACAGCAGCAAAATGTATTTTGTAATCAGAGAAATACTTGAGCGTGATTCTTTCTGTTTATACCCAAGAAAAATAAAGAACAATGGTCAATCCGAGAAGGGCTCAAGGACCCCAGCTTTCTCCTCATTTTTTTTTCTCAGTAAAGATGATATTGAGTAGCCTGGGGCCTAGGCCCGGTGAGCCCAGAGTTCTTCATATGCAACCATTTCTTCAGGGCAGAAGCAGTGTTTATACCTGGTGGCAGTCACTGAACCTATAAGAATATGGATCTGTGGGGCATAATGTAAAGCTGCATTCGTCTTTTTAAAAAAATATTTATTTTTTTAGTTGTAGCTGAACACAAGATCTTTAACTAATTAATTTATTTTTATGTGGTGCTGAGGATCGAACCCAGGGCCTCCGCCATGCTAGGTGAGCGCACTATCGCTGAGCCACAACCCCAGCCCTGCATTTGAGTTCTTAAATTTAATTTTAACTTTCACTATTAACCCCTGGAGAGACAGACATAACTGGCCTTTGTTGAGCCTGTTTGTAGTTTAAAAGGTAAATTAATAAGACACGGTGTAAGAAATGTTATAGAGAACGTTTAAAACAGCCTTAAGACAACATAATGAAGCCAACAATTCCTCAATAAATAAAAAATTATGCCAGAAATTCCAATTAAACCAGGAGTCCGTGATTTAGTAATCTGGTCTCCCCAGAACACATTCTACTTTGATATTCCTCTGTTATTTGAGGATTTCTAGCTAAATTGGTATCCCTGGGCTGTCCTTAATGACATAAACAGCTAAACATTCTTGCATTTGAGGGGCGCCCCACTCCACCTCCATCCAGTGTCATTGTTAAGAATTTCACATCCTTGCTTTGTCTTTCTGTAGAAGCTCATTCTATATGAAATAACCTTTCTACAATGAAAACATCTAAAAAGTGCACAGAAGCATTCTCCCCCCAGGTCCCGAGAAGGGATTGGTGCAGACAGACTTATCACGCACCTCCACCCTCCAGAAACTCTATAAACACAACTCCCCGAGGCCATCTTTATTGAAGGTGTCAGCACTTGACCTAAAAATCTATTTGTATTATAGGTAGTAGCTAAAAGCAATCTGTTAAATAAATGCATCCAATTTCTATTGCCCGGAAGCAATTGCATATTTATCACTGACCCAATAGTTTGACTTACGATAGCCATAAACTAAATGAACAATAACTTGATCACTTTGAAGATCGTTATCAATGAGGTGATAGCAAAAATGCTTTGAGCATCTGCTGGGGCACCTTTTATATTTTATTTTTATTTTATTTTTTTGTTTTGTTATTGGCAAAGACACTAATGGGCATTCTCAAATGAAAAAATCAATGGGAATCATGAAAACCAAGCCATCCAGAGTCTCTTAGTTAAACTGTGCAGAGGAAGTACCCTCTTTGCCTCTTTGTTCTTCATCCCCACCCTAACTCAAAGGGAAACAAAACAGGGATTTGAAGGGAGCCCTAAATACCAGGACTGGAAGCTGTTCAATAGGACAGAAAAAGCCCTCTCCAGGGAGGAAACAGCAGCCCTCCACGCTGTAGGAATTGAGACTTCATACCCAATAGAATGAGCAGAAAACAGTATTTTAACAAATCTTACAGCCATCAAAACCAGTGGCCCCAGAATTATGGTCTCTACATTACTTTCTAACACATCTTTTAGCTTTTTCCAAATAGTGGACAATCACCCTAAAGGACCTTAAATGAGTCCACTTGTCCCTCACTCTTTCCCTTTATCAAGGGTATCATCAGAGAGACTTTTACAGACTTTTCACAGAGGGAGCCGACTTCCTTCCTCCCGAGGCTCCAAAGATGGGTACGAGGAAGTGGCCTCTCCATCCGCTACCTGAGCTGGAAGGTATGTGTGACCTACCATCCCTCACAGAATTGAGGTTGGAGAGTTGAAATACTGGAAGTGGAGAAAGGAAGGTCATTTTTTTTTTTTTATTGGTGCATCACAATCAATGATGAATGGGAATTCATTGTTTGTTAAATATCAAACATGCACACAACACAATTTGGTCAAGTTTTTTCCTCAGATATTAACTGTTCACTTTAGGGTGATTTCCACCCCTTTGTTCTCTTTGTTTTGTATCCTTTTTTTTTTTTTTTTTTTTTTTTTTTGTGTGTGTGTGTGTGTGTGTTACTTTTTGGTCATTTAATTGCTTCATAAATTCTAAACCAATCCACAGCTAGGAACAAAGGAATTTTCAGTAAATAAATCCATTGCTAAAAAAGTCAATCTTTTAAAGAGTTTAATGTGAGGAATAAAATCTTAGCAGGGGAATCTGTGTCTTTGTCCTCTGCTAACACAAATGAAGGATGAGCAGTGAGCAAAACCAACAGGGTGGTATCCAATGACCCCTGGGTCTCTGGTTCCTCAGGCCACACATCCCCACCTTGAGGTTCTTTGCCTTGTGAATGGCAGTCCCCAGACATCCCTGTCTAGTCCCTGGCAACCTATGTGGTCAGTAATGTGCTGTGGGTGTGGTGAGGATTTCCCAAGTCTGGACCATTGGCTGGTCTCAAAGGCGTGTGTGGAATTTTCTGTCCCCAGGTCTTCCTTCTGCCTTGAGTTGTGTGCTAGAGAAAAGTCACTGTGCTTCTGTATCATTCTAGTCCAAGGGTGAGGCCAAGATTTCTCTTGTGAGGCTCATGCAAAGGCTATTCCCACTAGACCCTCCATCAAGAAATCTGTGATAATACAAGTGATATCATGCAACAACAATAACAACAAAAAAAGAAATCTGTGAGATGACACAGACATTGAAGGAATTGTTCTTGTAGGGAGTCCTTCAGCTAATGAGCAAATACATCTTTAGAGCCCAAGTATTCACCAGGCACTATGCTAGGATTTGAGTAAGGGTTTTTTTGTTTTCTTTTTTAATAGGGAAAACTTAGAACCTAGTTGGAGAGTCAAGTTGTATTTTTTAGCATATCTAATTATTCAAGAGTAAGCTAAATGCCTTGTAGATGACACAAACCAAAAGCTCTGGAGAAGTTTAAAATGAACCCTGGGCTTAGGCAACGTGTTAATCAGCTTTCTGTCACTGTGACAAAGACAACATAAAAGGAGGAAAAGTTTATTTTGGCTTATAATTTCAGAGGTTTCGGCCCATGGTTGTTGGACCTTGCTGCCTTGGGCCTGTGGTGAGGCAGAACATCATGGTACAGGGAGCATATGATACAGCACAGCTGCTCACCTCATGGGAGCCAGGAAGGAAGCGAAGAAAGAGAGGAAAGAACAGGGGTCAGAGGATCCCCTTCCACAACACCCCCCCAGGACCTAACTTCCTTCCCCTAAGCCCCACCTCTTAAAGGTTCTGCTTCCTCCCAAATGACCTCTCCAGGTGACCACACCTGTAGAGCATGAGGCTTTGGGCGGCATTTAAGATCCAAACCATAACAGACTATCAATGAAGTCTTCACTAAAAGGAAGACTGAACTCAGGCTTGAATTGTGGTTAACATGTGGATTTAAGAGGATGAAGGGAGAGTCTCCAGCTCCAGTCAGGAGAAGCAGCTGGCCTCAAATACACCCATGGCCACTCACCAGAGGCTCAGCAAGACCCTGAGAGTCTGGGGGACATTTTCAGAGGCAGGAAGTGAGTGGCTGTAGCTTATCCTCCTCAGATAATTTTCCTGACATCTTCCAGTTGATCAGACATGCTCTTGACCTTCTGTGATAGGTTTCCTGAATTTTTTCAGATGTAAGAATTCTGTTAGGGAAAAGAAATGCAGACTGGAAAGCACAGTCATGGAGGCGTGCCCAGGAAGGGAGCCAGAAGGGTCAGAGGTCAGCCTGACCCTTCTTCTAGTCCTAATTTTAATGGGAAGTTTTTGTTTTGTTTTGTTTTCTTCCCCAAATAGAGATTCCTAGGAAGAGATAGAGGTCTGAGTCCCTCAGGTGGACTCTACTTTGTGGCAGATCCAAATGGCATCCCCAATGCCACAGGTGTTGGCTTAATTAAAAGAGGGAGTCCAAAGACCAACCTTCACATCATGCTTCCAAGGACCTCTCAATCTCACCCCTTACAACTCACATGACAGATACTGGTTCCTTCCCACCTCAGGGCCTTTGCACATGTTAGTCCCTCAGCCTAGAAAGTGATTTCCCTTCCCCTTCACCAGGCCACTTATGCTCTTTCTTCCAATTTTAGCTCAAAAACCAGGAAGTGTTCCTCCAATCCCCAGACTATATATATGTTCTCATAATGCATGGTCTTACTGCTAATAGTAATTACATAATTAATTATGGAATGAGTCATTGAATGTCTGTCTCAAAAGGATCTATGTATCACCATTATCTCTGTGGTTCACTTTTTAAATAGCTTTAATGAATTACAACTGACATACAATAAACTACATATATTAAAGTATACAATTAAATAAGTTTAGACTTATGTCCACATCCATGGAACTGTCCCCACCAGGAAGGTAGTGAACATGTCATTCACTCCCAAAATGTACCCTTCAGTACCACCCCCAGTCAACCACTGTGATCACCACCAATTAGTTTGTGTTTTCTAGAGTTTTACATACATGGAATCATAGAGTCTACACTTTTTAAAAATCAGGCTTCTTTCACTCAGCATAATTATTTTGAGTTTCACCCATGTAGCTGCATATAGCAATAACTCGCTCTGCATTGTTGCATAGTATTCCATCATGTGAGTGAATCATGATTCATTTACACACTCTCTTTTTGGCAAACATGCGGTTGTTTTGAGTTTGGGACTGTTTTAGTATCTCTTCAAATGTGATGTCTTTGAAGTGACTGTTAAGTCTCTGAATATTTGCATAAGGCACTTACTTTGTGTTTGATGGGCAAATGCTTTTCATTTGGGATGAATATCAAGGAGTGGCATAGCTAGAGCTCCAATGGTAGATGTAAGTTTCATTTTTTAATAAACAATCTACAGAGCACTTTTAACCCCAGGATGTGTGAGGATCGCTCAACGCTCAAAGCTCTCAAGTGTGCTTTGAGACCTCCAGGAACAAAGGCAGTGGGGAAGAGGAAATCAGTACCAGAAAGAGGCTGCAGGCAGCAAGTCCCGCCCCTTACCTGTGGCCCCGCCTCTCACTGCTTCGCCCCGCCCCTTACCTGTGGCCCCGCCTTCCACTGCCTCGCCCCGCCCGGATCTGGTCGCCCTGTCAGGTCCCAGATGCACTACCACACGGGTAACTCCTTTGGTGCTTCCATTACTTAGGTGCTAGCAGCGAGGGGACTGCCCATCCTATGTGCGCCATTTGCACCCTCACCCAGACCACTGCTGCCAAATTCGGAGCCCTAACTAACTTGTCTCTGTTTTCCCCAGGGGACACTTAAACTGGCTTCAACTAGATCGAAGAGTACTGGAGCACGACTTCCCTAAAAAGTCAGGACCCGTGGTTTTGTACTTTTGTGTCAGGTATGTACACCTGGTATTCACACTTTGGCTTCTCTGTCTTTGTCATAAAAGTCTGGAAGGATGAAGTGGCTCAAAGGAGGGCGATTGTAAGTTTGCCTTGTGCGTTGCTAGGGATAAAGGTTGTAGTGTAGCTCCGTTCTCAGCGGATGGAAACACAGGCGTGAGTGTGCAAGGCGTGTGTCACTGCACGTGGACACAGGTATTGGCATTCTTGCACTAGGATGCGTTTGTGGAATAAAGATCAAAGTTTTCTTTTGTCGTTTTTCAGGGGTGTGGGAAGTGGGTCGGATATCTCATACTAAACCGAGTCCCTCACAGCACCTGCCTGGAACTCTTTTGGTGGCAGTTAGGAGCTCCATAATAAAAGCCTTGGTTTTCTTCCCTTCTATCACAAAAGGCCTCTTGAATTTTTTTTTTTTTTTTTTCTCTATCCCAAAGAGGACTAATTAAAATCCAGCAGCAAAACACAGGTCAGTGTATGTTGTGGCAAGGGAGGAGAAAGCACAATGGTGTGTCAGAAATGGTTTGCATTTTCCATTCACTAATCTAAGACATTTCATTTAATGACTGCAAATGACTGCAGAGGAAACAGGTTTTTTGTGATACAGTGCTTTCAGCAGTCAGGACTGATGCTTCTGTTTGCAGTAGGCTGTGGGAAGCTACCAGGGGGCAAAGTCCGACTCCAAGCTCCCAGACCAGCAGCTCTGAGCTACCCAGTCTGTGGAGCCACCAAGTCCTTTCTGTCTAGAATGTGGCAACAGTATTGCAGAAGCACTGAGAGATTTTTTTTGGTTTGGTTTGGTTTTCTTGTGCTGGGGCTCCAGCCCAGGGCCTCCCACATACCAGACAAGTTTTGTACAAATAAGCCACACCCCCAGTTTTCAGATACCATCTCTTCCACCCAGGACACTGAATCTGTGTTCTGTTCTATGCTAACAGACATTCACAAGGAGGATACAAACGATTTGCAGTTCGTTTCCTCCTAAAGAACTGGGTCAGGATTGCAGTTTTCCATATAACCACCCTGAATCCACAAACGGGCATTTCAAGAGCCCAAGAGTTAAAGGGTCCATTTAACAGACTGAAGTGGATGACTTTACCTCAGCTGGCAGAGTCAATTCAAACTTGCATTTAATGCCTTTTTGATTTGTTTAACAGCTGTGGACATATCAGAGCTAATCTTAGCCATTTCCATTGCTGATGGGAATGATTTCAATGCCATATTCTCTTTAGTGGTGTCTACAGTTTCTCAGATTAATGGAAAAGTAACCATAGAAAGCAAAGACTTTAACAGTTCCGCCGGGAGGGGCAGGTGGTGGTGGGCAAGACTGGAGTTGAATTGAAGCAGTTCATTAACCTGTAATGCAAGGGGGATAAATAACTCTAACTGTGCATCAGCCTCCCGCATCCTCCTGGTACTGTTTTTTCCATAATTTCCATAAAGGTTGTATTGAACATCAGACAGTGTACACAGACATTTCAATTTGCACATGATTCTTAACATAGGAAGTGCAAATCTAAAAAGCCACATATTTTGATTCTTTTTTTTTTTTCAATAGTTATTCCAGGAATTTTTCAGCTTCAAATCCAGAGGCAAATTTTCATTAGCAGGATAGCAAGTACCAGTATGTTCAGATGCTGATAAGCTGTCACATAAGTCCCACCAGCTCACGACTTAATACCATGTACAGAAAATATTCAAGTTTTTAACCTTTCACATCACGTTAACAAAATCATTAGGAGAACCAGGCTATCATAAACTTTTAAAATATGCTTTTATTAGGACTGGGGTTGTGGCTCCGTGGTAGAACACTCACCTAGCACATGCAAGGCACTGGGTTCCATCCTCAGCACCACATAAAAACAAAGGTATTATGTTCAAATACAATTAAAAAAAATTTTTTTAAATGTTTTTATTAGTGCATTTTGATTATATATACTAGTGGGGTTTTTTTTAACATAATCATACATGTATGGGGTTTAATTTGCCCCATTTCAGTCCCCAGTCCTTACTCTTTCCATCCTCTCTTCCCTCTTTTATTCTTCTTTCTTTACTTTATTAGTATTCCTTATGTTTATTTATTGTTGTTGTTTTTTAAAACTGGTATCACCCTAAACTTTTACAGAGGGCACATAGTTCTGACTGGTCAAGGATCATGGAAAGTTTCTCCTTAGAAACAATTCTACAAAACAACAACAACAACAACAAAAAAAAAAAAAACCATGGGATTCAAATTTTAAATGTTTAAAATGGATTGAATGTACAGCTGTGACTCCAAATTGCCCTTTGGTTTGCTTTCTATTACAGGATGTAAAACTAGTCTTAACCAATGCCATGATAAGCCAGGGCAACTGAAGCCTTCTGTAAAGTCCCACTGTTTTCTGCCTTGTACCAGAAAATAAACAACCAGCAAATTATTTCACCTCTTTAAAAAAAAAAAGTCATTTATACTAAACAATGGAATGATGTGGGGGTTCCCTCCTTCTTAGAAAAAAAAAAGTTTCTCTTTCTGGTACTTTTCTTCAGTGTTAGTCAAGAAAATACTGGACTTTGTTGCATGTTAGGTATATTTATTCCCAAGTGTCTGAAAAGAGGTGAGTCCTTGGTGGGTTTGGGGAACCAGATCCTTGCAGGACAGCCTGGGACACTGAGATTGGTGACAGAGGTGTTGGTCCCCCAGGTAGTACAGATTGTTTCAAGTCAAACCAGAGAACACAGTGGGACACAGTTGCTTGCAAAAGACAGAACTAGGAAGCAGGGCGACCACAAGACTCAAATATTTTATCTGATCCCCGGCCAGAAATGACCCTCTTGCCATGGGCCACTCGTGTTTTTAATTGGCCAGTAGGAACCTCACAGAACACTCATCAGAAAAACATCTCCAAATCCCCTTTGAGGATGGTTGTTCTCTGCTATTTCTTTCTACCACCTCCTGGCACATTACTGCTCCTCTTTGTCTAACAATTGATCTTTCTAGAAGGTCTCAGGTTTCTACGTCTGGTTCCCTCCTAGACCACTTCACCTGAGTTCTTCGGATTTAGCCGTCCAAAGCCAATGTCATTACCATCCCACTCCTCCTCTCTTTTCCCCAAATCTTCTGTGGTCCCTGGAGATCTGTGTCGTCATTGTTCACTGCCTCGAGTAGACTGTAGGTGCTCTTTCCCTTGCTCCTCTTCTGTCAATTCTTACGTACTCGAACTCTCTGTTCTGCTTCCAGAATCTTCCTCTGCCCTGTCCTCTGTCCATCCCTCCTCACTGCCTGTTCTGAGTCTTTCATCTGCTGCCCCCGGACAGCTGGCCCCTTGGTACTGGCCAGAGGATCCTGGCCCCCTCACTGTCCTGAGTTCCCATTCTTCACCTCTCTGAGCAGCAGTACAACCAAACACCAATTGTCTGTTTTCTGCCAGAGGAGCCAGATTCTCCACCTGGGTGTATATATTCTCCAGTTTGACCTTGATTTTCAGCCTGAGAAAAATTCTCTGTTTGTAACTTGGTTCCTGTCTAGGGCTGCCCACACGTGTTTCTTCCAAAGGAATGATAAGGTAAACTATCTTCATCAAAATCCCAGACCTTGGAGTAGATTTGAGTCCATAAAAGAGCTTCTGCCCCCATCGGGTACTTTTTCTCGACTTTCCCCATCCTGTCTCACCTTTGCCCTTTGCTCTGCTCACAATTTCCTGTTATTCTGCATCTCAGAGAGCTCTTATATCCCTCCATTGTGCTCCGTGCACACCCTCTCAGCTGCAATTGGGGCCTCATAAATTTCTCCTCGATTTCAACTTTCCTTGCTCAGCTTTGCTTCTGCTCTTGGGTCCTGCCTAGTCTCCCCAGCACATCTTTCTAGAATGCTCATCTGATCCTTGCTCACAATTTTTTTCTGGCTTTCCATTATCCTTGGGGGGGGGGGGGAAGCATGGCCTTAGCAAGCCCTGTCCAGTCTGACTTCTTCTCAGCTCTCCAGCCTCATTGCTCCCTTGTGTCACCTCAGCCCATACATGACCAAGAATACCTTCACCCATAGCCATTGTTTAGTGCTATAAGACAATTCTCAAAAAGAGAGAAAATGACTCTCATATTAACCAGGCAAGCTTAAGTAATAGACAAAGAAAAAAAATAAGGAAAATAGAGGTACCCACACAAGGAAATCTGTGTATGACTTTTGGTAGGCACAAGTTTTGTGCTCAGAATGAATTCCCACATGTCAGGGCTGTTCCTTTAATCATGTGCTCTTTAGCAAGTATCCCTGAAGTCCTGGTCATCTACACTGTTTGTAGAAAAATTAACAGATTAGATTTGCCTCCTCAACTTTGATTTTGCAAGGAATAAACCGAAGTGAGCAACAGCAAAGAAAGACCGAGAGGAGAGTCCAGGAAGCTTTTATCTGAAAGAGAGGATTTTACAGGCACTGTGGATTTGACTTGTCAGTGTCCCCCTTGCTGATGTCCTCCTAGCTACAGCAGTAGCTACTTCCTGTCCCTCCCAAAAATAGTGATGGCATAGATCTAAAATGAAGAGGCTGTTAACTAGAACTTGCTGAGTGTCCCAGTTAATATTAAAGGCCATTGCAAGTCTAAACACCAAGAGTCCTCAGCTGTAGAAGCTCACAGCTTTTCATTTGCTCTTTTCTGCTACCCCAAGTTAGCATTCCAAATATGACATTTGTGTTCATTATGCAATGAAATCACTGGGCCATTTAATTAACACTTGCTGTAAATATTCAATGATTCCCAAATGCCAAGGGGTGGCTGTGAGAGGGGAGGGGAGGAGCAGGGACGGCAGGGGAGACCTGGCTGATGTCAGCTAGCTAGACAGAGATCAGCCATCACAATCAGAAGCTTCCAGGAGTTGAACAAGGTGCTGAGACTCCCCAAGGCTGCAGAGCCTGTGGGGTGTTTAATACGCTTTTACCCATGGACAAAGAACACGGACTTCTCTCTGCATCAGACTATGATCAAATATTCTCTGGCGGGGATCATCTGAGCTAGCAAGGGTGTGACATGCCTCATGGGACTCAGGGATCATATGGTGCTGGGTTTGCCCTGGTGTTGAGGGGGTTGCTCCCTTCAACTCAAAAGGAAGCCCCGAGGCTCGGTGCTGCTACATGCATCAAAGAAGCAACATTACGATGAAGGTTTTGTTGTTTATCAGGTACAATGAGGACCACAGATCAGGAGGTAACTGATGTTGAAAAAGTAGTTTGTCACAGCTCCCAAGAGGAGGGGGGCATGCTCCATCATGACACGCAGGGCCCCATGGGGAAGTACCAGGGCCTGTAGTTGGGGGTAGGGAAAGAAAGGAAAATGTGGGTAAGAGGCTTTATTGAGGCTTCTGTGGGTAGGAACAGGTGAGGGGGGTAAGCAGGTTTAGGTTTGGCTAGTATGAACGAGTTCAGTGGGCTCTGGGATTGTCCCTAGTTGATTGTGGCATGTCCCTGGAGTAGTCAGGGCAGGTGAATAATGGCCCCGGCTGTGAAGCCGATGGGGCTGGTGGGAGGTGTGGACTGTGGTTTGGTGGGTTGCATGAGAGTCACAGTTCTTATTGTCTATAAGAAGTGGCAGACCCTTTGAGGGGTGGCCCCTCCAGAGTCAGCAAGGTCCCAGATGTCAAAGCATCATAAAGATGTGGCTAATCCACAGCGGACTTGAAACCGTGCATGCAGACCCTCTGCATCTAAGACCCAGCCTTCAATTCCCTGGGTTTACCCAAAGACCCAGATTTTTCTTTGTGAGCCTGCTTCTTGAGGAAGCCTCTGGCCGCCCAAGAAAAGGTAGTGCAACATCGCCACCTATTGTCGAAGACAGGGATCAAGGACAAAGCTCTCCTGAAAGTGTGCAAAAGAACCACATTTTTACAAAAACCGTTGCATCCAAACCGTGAACGCTCCCCATGTGCCCAGAAGTCTCCTCTCCCTGGTGCGTGCTTGTGTGTGAATGGAGACATCTCAGATTTTTTTTTTCTTTTTTTCTCAAAGTTTTTATTTTTTTCCCTCCACAGTTTCCCGGAGCAGATGGAAAGTTCAGGATGAGTTAAATGTCCAAGGTTACTGAATAAGAGTATGACAGGTCCGTTGCTTCCAGGGTTTTCCTGGCAGTTGTCTTGGTGATAAGGTTAACAGGAAAGCTCTCTCCACTTCCTGTCAAGAGGAGGGTTTTTTTTCCTATATCTCAGAATATGCTTGCTATTTCCTCTTCCTTCTCTGCCTCTCAAAAACAGATGGCAGGAGGTCGGTGGAAGTGAGTGCTGTCTCCAGAGACATCAACGGGGCCTCCTTGTTTGAGTTGTCCATTGTTTAAGAGTTGAAAGGAGAAGACAAGTGTCATGTTTTCATAAACTACTATTCAAGAGAAAATTGAGGCTGGGAGTGTGTGCACAGAATGTCATCAGGACTGAATTCTCAAAGTCAAACAAATGGGATAAATGGAATTGCTTTGGAAATTAAGTTGTTTCAGACCATACAGATTTAAACTCAATGCTATTATCATAGTAAGGTTGCTGTCAGCCTCGGGAGGCTACTGCTGCTGTTCTGGTATTAGGACATGTTAAGTCAGTAGCTGTTGTAACCACTTTCCCTGTCACCAGTGAGAGCCGGGACAGTAGAGTAATGACTATCTATCTGGGGTGTAAAGCCCCTCACTCGGGACTGGTGACCACTTGGAAGTCACTTGTTATTTCTTCTCCCTCTTTATTATCTTCATCACCCTTTTCACTGTCCAATAGGAACTCCAAACAAAGAGAGAATGGAGAGGGGGGGAAACTCTTCATTGACGGCCACTTACTAAGCCCATATTTGTGCCAGGCGCTGTATTTGGGCTTGAGATACAAAAATGAACAAGACTTGGCTCCAGCCCTGAAGGAGTTGGCAGCCCAGTGAGAAGGCACCCTAGTCATCAGAAGATGACCAGACCATGGGCAGAGTGTGAGGCAGACCATTATTATGGGAGTAGACCATAATAATTTTGACTCTAAACTTCAAGGATCTGTGATAACTTAATTTTCAAAGCAGTGCCATATGTTTTTAATCCCTCCCCTGAGTTCTTCCTCTTTCCTTCCTTTTTCTTTCCACTTAATGTATTATTTTAACTACCCTTGTCAAGAGCCCTTTGTAAAGGATATAGGTTTATTTTTGATAATTAAATCCAATTGAACGTATTTTGCTTTGAAATGTAAAATTTGCCACTGCATTTCAGTTCTGCATTCTTCGAGAACTGAAAGTTGTACAATTTGAGGATTCCTCTGAGACGATTGCAGACTCTAATATTCATGGCCCCATAGACAGCTGCTTTGGGGGCCAGAGGGGATGTGGCCAAAGATCAGTCAGTCTTCTCCTTCCTGGGCTTTGCAAGCATGAGGATCATTTTGTAATCCTCTGAAATTCTGCAATCCGTGACATGATGGTAATCGTGCTACTCATGTCTACTGACTGAGAGGATCTACTAATACCTGAAGTTACACTAGATCCACTCACACATTTAAGTGAATCTATACTGTATTCACCACAGCAACCCCCGCACACATTTGAAAACTGAGAGAAGACAGCGTTCACTTAGGGTATAGACAAGAGGTTTTGTCTGGAGGGCGTGTCTTGATCTAACCTATGGATATGTTTCGTTTGCCTTTTACGATGTTGGCTTGTTGGTTTTGCTGCTGCCGTTTTATTGTGGTCTTACTTTGTATTAGTGTCCAATATTTAAAAACCAGGAGACAACTCAGATGGAGAAGCATCCACTGAGTCCCACTCTCTTCTTTTAGCCTGGAGAAGAAAAGCCCAGAGAGATTGTGTGACTTGTCCTAAGTATACAAAGCAGGGACTAGATTCCTGGTCTTTGATCCCCTCCCTAGAATTCTTGTCATCAAATTGTAACACTGTACTAGAAGACCAGAGAGGTTGTTCTTCTCGTTCTATTTCCTTCACCCCCTACCTCTTTTGGTCCATCCAGTTTCTAACAGCCAAGCAGCCAGTGCCTTCCTAGTCTAGTCTGAGGGTTGTCGCACCCACTGAGACTCTTTTTCCCTCTGATAACACTGCATTTAAATCATTCGCCATCCCAGCTCCTATATGCTCAGCATGCGATCTTTAGATAGTACAAGCACATTATCTAATTAAAGAATTTAATAAACTCCAAAGTCCATGTGCAAAGGCGCATTTAATGTAAACTTAAATAATGTCAGCATGTTTCAATCTTGACCAAATCCATAGGCTCCATCCTGATAGGAATTCAATTCTCATTTGGCTTAATATGCATTAATATGTCAGTGCTAAGGACACTTACCACGGTGCACTGCGTGTGCAGAAATCAAGTCACACTTCACCACCCTTGGGAAAGCACATAAGGAGTATTTCAAAGAGAAACACACACCTTGTTTGATTAAGCAGAAGACATTGTCTTTTTAAAAATCCATCTCTATGGTGATTAGCTCAAAAAAAATATAATGAAATCAAATAACATGAAGAATTGGAAAGCGGGTAAGGAAGGCAAAGTGGAAGGAGACTCGGTCTGCTCCTAGGGAGGGATGGCAAGGGAGCCCATTGTTAGTCTCTGGGGAGACCCTCAGGCCTGACCATTCTGACCTGCTAGGAACAGACATGAAAAACACTGCCCGCAAAAAAGAATCAGAGAAAAACACTCCATACCATTAACATTGGGATCTCCAGTCCTCACCTCAACTCCAGTAGCTCAAGAGAACCACAGGTTTGTGGTCCCCCTGTGGCTCATGTGCCATTCTCCTCTTTCAGGTTCTACATAGAAAGCATCTCCTACCTGAAGGACAACGCCACCATTGAGCTCTTCTTCCTGAATGCCAAGTCCTGCATCTACAAGGTAGGAACACTCTTCCCCGCAGCTTTCCTCCAAAAACCTGAAAGGATCATTCAAAGCTAGAGATACCAAGTTGCTGCCCCTCAGGTGACTTTATGGATTCAGAGATGTGGCTTCTATGTCAGTGACTATAAATAAGTGAGAGCTTCATGGAATGAATGTCATTGGCTAAATAACGAGACCCCTTCTCATCCCATTGCCATCCCTGGCTCCTCCGTGAAGGTGTTCCTTAACCTCGACCAGATGTTGAAGGTCTTCTTATTGATGGAGACAAAGGAGAACCTAGATGAGTAGGACAAATGTGGTATTGAACTTGGCTCTCAAAAGTAGGAACAAACTTACAACCAAATACATGCATGTTTGACTATTTTTTGATGATTAGCTTATCTCCCAAAAGGATGCTACAGCACTTTACATGAGACAATTCTTCTCTTTTCTTGAAGCCATATACACCTACATTTACCAACACGACCTTGGAGTGTGGTGTGTGTGTGCGCGCGCGCCTGTGTGGTATACTGGTGATGGAACCCAGGGCCTCACAGATGCTAGGCAATGCTCAACTACAGAGCTCCACCCGCAGCCCATGGTAACCATTTCAGGGTATTAAAATACCTTTATTCTAGACCCATTACCCCTCTCATTTGCCCCTGACAGCCCCCACTCTGCTTTCCATTTCTATGGATTTGACCACTCTAGGGACTTCATATATGTAGAATCATACAGTATTTATCCTTTTGTGACTGACTTTTTTTTCACTTTGCATAGGTCCTTAAGATTCATCCATTCAGGGTAAATAATGTCCCATTGCACGTAGAGACCACACTTAATTTATCATCCTTTGTCCGTAGATGTATGGGTTGCTTCCACCCTTTGGCTATCACGAACAATGTTGCTATGAACACAGGTATACAAATATCTCCCCTAGACCCTGTTTAAAATTTGGGGAGCAGGTAAACACCAGAAATAAAATTGCTTAACTATATTTACCATCTTTTGAGGAACAATCATACTAGTTTCCATAGAAGGTATACCAGTTTACATTCCTACCTACATTGCACAAGTGTTCAAGTTTCTCCATATCCCACCAATACTTGTTGTTTTCTGGTGTGTATGTGTGGGAATGGGGTGTCTTAAATAATAGCCATCCTTATGGAAAGCAGTGATATTTTGTGATTTTGATTTGCATCTCCCTAATAACTGGTGATACTGAGTATCTTCTCACATGCTTAGTGCCCATTTGTACATCTTTAGAGAAATGTCTACTCAAGAGACACTTGTAATTAAGTGGGACAATCCTTGCACTGCATCCAGTTCCCCCCTACACTGGTAATGTTTCTTTTCATTGGATAACCCCAAAGGCCCACCACCTTTCTGGCACACGCCCTCTCTTACAGACCCCACCTGGGTTAAGAACTACTGAGAGAACATGTTTGGAGTAAACACCCATTCTGCTGGTTGCCCCCAACATGCACATTGTCTTCATTCATTTTCCCTTGCTATCATAAAATACCTGAGACTGTGTAACTTATAAAGTAGAGAGGTTTATTTAGTTCACAGTTCTGGGTATTCAAGAGCATGGTGCTGACTTCTGCTCAGCTCTGATGAGGATCTCATGGCAGATGGCATCACAGTGGTGGAAATGTATGATAGAGTGGTGAGCGGTACATACAGAAGAGATCAAGCATGTAGGATGGCCTCAATTTATAAGAACCAGCACTCATGAGGTCTGCTTCACCCTTATGAGATCCAACCCATTCTGCAAGACCAATGTCAATTCATTCATCCTTCACACATCCCTGTGACCTAATTCCTATCCAGTAGGCCCCACTTCTTAAAAGTTTCACTACCTCAACACCAGTCAGTCTGTTGAACTGGCCAGGTCACAGCTCAGCCAGGACCATGCTGTGCCTTTCAGGACACCCTGTCCTTGCAGTAGAGAGCACCCAAGCAGCACAAAGAACTTCAAATCCAAGTGTGGCTGTTGGCGAGGTG
The DNA here is from genome assembly GCF_052094955.1 of Ictidomys tridecemlineatus. Classification (NCBI taxonomy): domain Eukaryota; kingdom Metazoa; phylum Chordata; class Mammalia; order Rodentia; family Sciuridae; genus Ictidomys; species Ictidomys tridecemlineatus. The sequence continues at coordinate 97,555,178 of NC_135486.1, forward strand.
GTCACAGGAGGTATTCGAAGGATTCCAAGGAGATCCTGCAGCCTGTATTTTTGTATGTAACTTACTCAGGTTTGGGGAGTTGCAACACCCACCAAACTTTAAAACCCAAAAGTTGAAATGAGGTACCAGCTTTGGCTTCCCCTTCTGGAATCAGCACATTCATTGCACAGAGTAGTTCCAGCAAGTGCAAATGTTCAGTGTGACGGAGGGCCTAGCAGTGGTCAGATTCAATTCTGTGCAAACACCTCACTTGGTGGCAGTTGCTGAGCGGGGACTTAACACTGGGCTCCAACCCAGCACACTCACAGGATAGTATTTTGGGGTTTTGCTGAATGGAGGAAAAAGACACTAATTGCAGCTCTGGGTACTTGCAAATTCCTTCCTCTCTTCTCATTTTCTCATTATAAAGTGGAAATAATAATACCATGCAGATACCTCACAGATTGTAAAAGAACCTGATGGTTTTTTAAATGTGAAAACATTTTTTAAAAGTTGAGAAATAAAAAAGTGAGCACTGTCCACCAGGTGGCAGACTTGAGCTAAAGAAATGACTGGGGAGCCGCTGAAGTCAGGAAATCACTCCCAAGCTGCGCAAGTAGAAAGTTGCCCCAATGGAAGGTGGTAGACACCTGGGTCAAAGCGAGAGGAAACATTTTCAGGTTTTGGAGCTGTTCCGTTCTGTCAGGTCACAGATCCTGAGCTGGAACCAACTCTGGAATTCTTGACAATTTTTAAAAAGAAGAAATCCTCAGGTTTCCCAAGTGGAGGTGGTAATGCCTGCTGAGCCAGCCACATTTAAAGTCACAGTGCCACAGCATCATCCCTGTTGCTGAGTGGGGGGTGAACACCATTCGGGAATCCCAGAACTCTCTTCTCAAAAATCCTCATTTGAGTTTGGTCTGGCAAGTAAGAGACCACAAATGACCCAGGATTGGCTTCTCTAAAGTTTATCCCAAGACTCCCCTATCTCCCTCCCCTAGTCAAAGTAATAGTTCCATTTGCATAAAAAGGTTTACAAAATGTTTTGTTTGTTTTGTGGTTGATGTTGTTTGTACCGGGGATTGAACCCAGGAGCGTTTACCTACTTACTGATCTACATACCCAGCCCCCTCACCTTATTTTATGGTTTATTTTGAGACAGGGTCTCACTAAGTTGCTTAGGGTATTATTATTATTATTTTAAACAAATGACAGCAGAACGCATTACAATTCTTGTTACACATATAGAGCACAATATTTCATATCTCTGGTTGTATATAAAGTGTGTTCACACCAATTCATGTCTTCATACACATACTTTGGATAATGATGTCCATCACATTCCACCATCCTTGCTAACCCCCTGCCCTCTCCCTTCCCCTCCCACCCCTCTGCCCTATCTAGAGTTTTTCTATTTCATCTATTTCTCCCATGCTCCCCCTCCCTACCCCACTATGAGTCAGTCACCTTATACCAGAGAAAACATTCAGCATTTTTTTTGTTGTTGTTGTTGTTGTTGTTTTGGATTGACTAACTTTACTTAGCATTATCTTCTCCAACACCATCTATTTACCTGCAAATGCCATGATTTTATTCTCTTTTATTGCTGAGTAATATTCCATTGTGTATATATGCCACTTTTTAAAATTCATTCATCTACTGAAGGGCATCTAGGTTGGTTCTACAGTTTAGCTATTGTGAATTGTGCTGCTATAAACATTGATGTGGCTGTGTCCCTGTAGTATGCTGTTTTTAAGTCCTTTGGGTGCTTAGGATCTTACTAGGTTGCTGAGATGGGTTTCAAACTCACAACCCTCCTGCCTCATTCTCTGGAACTGCTAGAATTACAGACATACGCCACTGTACCTGGCTTACAAAATGTTTTTTACATATAGTTGCTTCCTCCTAACCTGTGAGGGGGTAGAGCAGGAATGATTAACTTCTCAGAGATGGAAGCTGGTGAGAGCTCAAGTGACGGACTCCAAGAGAAAGAACCTGGAAGCCATTTGTCAGGCGGTGCCCTGATTCCAGCTGTTGTGAACATGTAAAGAAATAGGAAGCCGAGAAGCAGAGTGATTAGGAGTTTAGCTTTCGCTGGGACAGACTCGGTTTCCCTTCCCAGCTCTGTCACTTAGGGAATGCACTAAATGTGAACACCTTCTGCAATGTCTCCAAGTTTGGTTTTCCTCTTTGAACAAAGAGATTACAAGGCTCTATGCACACCTTCTTGGAAGTACTTAGCACAGTTAGCCCCTTGGATTCAGCCCTGAGGAGTTTCTGTTGGCTGTCCATCCACATGGCCACCCGGCCTTCTGAGGCTTTGGAGAGCCCAGGAGACAGGGTCAGCCTCCTGGCCTGTCACAGCTACCCCAGGCTTCTGTTTACCCAGCAGCTTAACATCATCAGCTCTTGGGGACCGATTCCCACAGCATATTAGAATCAAAGTTGTTCAGGTGAAATTAACTGCTATCCCTGCTTCCTCAAAGACCTACTTCACTCACATTTTAAAATATAAAGATTTATTTTTTTCTAGGGGCTGGGGTGCAGCTCAGTGGTAGAACTCTCACCTAGCCTATGTGAGGTCCTGGCTTTGAATCCCTAACACTAAAGAAAAGAAGTTTTAAGGGTATTTTTGGGTTTTGTTTTTTTTTTGTTTGTTTGTTTGTTTGAGAGAGAGAGAGAGTGAGAGAGGAGAGAGAGAGAGAGAGAAAATTTTTTAATATATATTTTTTAGTTTTTGGTGGACACAACATCTTTATTTTATTTTTATGTGGTGCTGAAGATCGAACCCAGCGCCCCGCACATGCCAGGCGAGTGCGCTACTGCTTGAGCCACATCCCCAGCCCAGAAGTTTTAGTTTTATCAAAATAATATGCGGCATAGTTTTGAAGTTAAATGTTTCTAAGAGGCTTCTGATGAAAACGTGCCCACCTCTTTTCTGACCCAGGTCCGACGACTGTCAAGATGGTAGTTGTTTCTTCTAGAGCTTACTTCTATTTCTAAATAAATGGCCCTTTTGTTCCTGATTTGTCCATTTTAGGTGGTGAATTCTTTTTAAGATAGACGAGGATTAGGGTGACCCATAGAGCCACCCACACTTTCCCTTTTTCCGTTTCTCAATAGGGCAATAATGTAATTCTGGGATAAAGCCATAGTCATCAGCATGCCATTGTGATGACTAATCCAAATAGTATCCATTCTTAGACAATCAGTTGTTGTACCTAGAGGGGTTAATTGCCTTGCTTTTACTTGTTGAGTTTCTCTGTATTCTTTATTTCCCCTCCCCCCTCCAGAGGATACACAGAAACAGATACAGGATACACAGAAATCCTACAGATTCCCAAATGCATTCCAATATTAATCTCCAATACAAAGGTAATTCCCCAGTTCTCTCTTTGGTTTGATTTTGGCTGCTGCTGCTGCTGCTGTTGATTTTCCCGGGACCTGCCCTTGGGAATCCTCTGCCCTTCTGCTCCAGCTGAACCTGGCCTCCTTCACAGCTCTCACCCAGGAGCACCCCCAGCCCCCTGTCTTTCCCACCCCTACATTGTATCATTTCCTCTGCCTCTTGGATCCTTTTTTCCTTTTTTTTTTTTTTCTTTTGGAGAACATTCACCAGTAAATCCCAAGAAAGCATGTATATTATGTAGTGTCATTTGTATAAAATATCCAGGTCCTTGTGAATCTGAAAATGTCTTACCCCCATATCTAATGAATAGTTTGGATGCAGGAATATAGAATGGTCACGTCTCTGACTATCAAGTGCTATTCTGCAGAAGTCAACCGTCCTATCCATTATAAGTGATTTTCCCATCCCAGCACACGTGCACATACACACACACACACACACACACACACACACACACACACACACACACAATGAGATCTTTCAGGATCTCCTCTATTTCTCTCGACCTGAAATTTCAGAAGTGTGCCTGTTGTGGGGCATAATGCTGGGAATTCATGGACACTTTTAGTCTTAGTCAGGATATTCTCTATATACCAGTCCTTGTACAAGGAGATTTGCAGTCTTCATTTCTGGGGGGTCATGTTTGTATTGTTTCTTTACTATCTTCTCCCCACTGCTGTCCTCTCTTTTTGGAACCACTGTGCTTCCGGTGCTGAGTATAGCCTCCTGCCCTTATTTCTCACCTCCCCAACTGGTCATCTCTGTCTCTTTGCCCTACTTTCTGGGAGACTTTTGTCAGTATCAATCTCTTCTATAGACTTTTTAACCTTTGCTGTCATTTTTTCTTTGATTTCCAAGAGTTCCTTTATGTATCTGATTTTTCCGTTTTCTATATTGTTCTGTTATTGTCTCAGGAACAGCACCTCTCCTATCGCTCTTATTATTCTATTTATAATGCATACACTCCATGTCCTCGCTGCTTCCATCCAGTTCTTTCTTTGGCTGTTTGTTTTGATCTCTGTCTTCCCTGTAGGAGGTTTTTCTCAGTTGTCTGAGGATCCTGGTGTTTCCACTCAAATTCAAGAGTGAGGAGCTTAAAAACTACCTGAATGCGGTGAGGGGCCGGGGTCCTGGTGCTGTCCCTGTGGAGTGGTCCAGGGGCAAGCTGTTTTTTTCTTGGGGAACCTTGGATACCAGCATCTGATATCTTTTCTCCTTGGCTCTTAATTCCTCTAGAGATGCCCCTTCCCATTCCCACCTGGCATATATTCTATTATATCCAGGATTTGAGAGGAGGGAGTAGACTGTGCTCTAGATATAGACTTCCTTTTAACAACAGCTTCCTGTTCATCCTCTCTAGAGAACCGAATTTTTGATCCGTTCAACAGCAGCCAGACAAGAAGAGGTGTTTCATTTTGTTTCATTTCATTTTATTATTTTTCCCAAACTATATATACCATCTCCCCACCTGCCTCTCTACACAGGAGGCAGAAAAAACAAGAGAATCTCTTTCTCTCTCTCTCTCTCATTTTCTCTTCCCTCACCTCTCCCTATTGTCTACAAAAGAGTAGGGCGAGATAATCATAATCTATAAGTCACAGAAATTTAAAATATGTCTGTGAAAGTGGGGCTGTAAAGGTCTGTTTTAAGTGGAAAAGGAAGGCGTGTGGGTGGGTTTATTGACACCCACGTGGCCCTACAACATTTCTGTTGTGTTTTAAGTCATCAAGGTGACAGGTGAGCAATGGAAAGAAAACGCATGGCCAAGGAATGGATAAAACTCATTTGATAGAAATATGTGTCCAGTTCCATGGAAAACTTACATGGCAATTCAGCCTGGCCTGGGATGCTCATGTTTCCTGGGAAGAGGCTAAGGAGACCCCAGAAGCATCTTGGCAAACCTTCCCCACCCTCCCCTCTCCTAGGCCAACTAAAGAGGTCCATCAGTCAGCCCCTGTTGCAGGCAGTGCTTGTCACCCTAGACAGAGTGACTAGATTCATGTGAACTCCAAACTCTTCCCCTGTGTCCTGGCTGCTGGATCGAAGTCCACTGGCTCTGAGTTCTACAGTGAGAGAGTGAAATTGCTGTCACAGTAACCTCCAGAACTCTTGCAAACGACAAATGCTAGGTGTTTTAGTCAGCTTTTTTACTGCTGTGACCAAAGGACCTGAGAAGAACAATTTTAGAGGAGGAAAGGTTTATTTGGGACTCAGGGTTTCATAGGTCTCAGTCCACAGACAGCTGGCTCCATTCCTCAGGACCCAAGGTGAGGCAGAACATCATGGCAGAAGGTTGTGGCAGAAGAAAGCAGCTCAGGACATGGTACCAGGAAACAGAGAGAGAGCAAGACAGCTCCCCTCACTGTGGACAAAATAGAAACCCCAAAGGCATACCCCTATGACCCATCTCCTCCAGCCATAGCCCACCTGCCTTCAGTTATCATCAGTTAATCCCTATCATTGAATCTCGTATTTTAATCATATAGCATTCCACTTCTTAAGCATATTCACTGCACTTAAATTATGCTTAATCTCAATCCTTATCTTGTCCAACAAGGATAACCAAAGAACAAGACCCACAGTTGTCATCTGAAGGTGGACTGGGCTGGAGGAAAAGTTGGCATGAACATTTTCTGAGTGGATTTTGTGGTCAGTTTCCACAACTTATCCCTGGACTAAGCACACAGACAAGGATCAGAAAAGTGCTTTAATTCATTGCTTTCTGAACCTGGGGAGCAAGGATTTGCACATTTCTTGGGGTATTATGATCTGAGCCTACAGACATGCACTGAGAGCAGATCATGACAGAGAAGGAAAAGCTTAAAATTCCTATTTTGAGTGTGCTGAGGGTCTCGCCCAGCCTTCCTTTCTGAAAAGTCTGCATTGGTCTGGGAGTTTCACTTATTATTGGAGTTTAAGTAATTATCCTTGGGCTATATTTGCTACTTAAGCCTATGTTATCACTCTTGTTGATAATGAAATAAATGGTCTTTTGTTGAAGATCCTACAAGAGCTTTGCTAATGAACAGATGACATCATATCATCTGTAGGTGAGAGAAATGAAGCCCAGAATCAAGTCCTACAGGATGGAGAAACTAACATAAATATTAGCCTCAGACTTATAGAACCCTGGTCCTTATCTTTACCTTTGATTGATGCATATTTGGTGCATGTATTTGTATGACAGGGAGCAGAAATAAAGATGGACAGGGAGAGACTCCTCTTTTTCAGTTCTCTAGAAACAAACCCCCATAGACCTGTCATCTTGGCTGTGTCCAGACTTCTAAAAGAGGGATTCCTTGGGATCATAACATGGGGCTGTCTGCAGCAACCAGCATGAGAAATCTCAGTGGCACAGAATTAGAGTCGTGGCTCAGCAGGAACGACATGTCCTCCCATGGATCATGAGACAAACATGAAGTGACTTGACTGCTGAAGAGCTGGCAAAGGGCTGAGAAGGAGGGATTGTGCAAGAGCGCAGTAGTCTTATCCTGCACCACAGCCCGTGTTTGCCCAGGGGCAACTTTGTGTAGCATTATGACTTGTGCAATGAGGCATGGCAGCTTCACAAACATGAGAAGGAAGAAGAAGATAGCAAGCTGAGCTAAATGCGGGCTTGGTGACCCACTTTAACCGTTTACACTGTTTTGTCAGGGTCCCCTACAGAAACAGAACAATAACATACACATGGATACGGTGAAAGACATTTATCATGTGGGGTTGGCACATGTGACTGCAGGCTAAGTCCATGATCTGCCATCTGCAAGCTGGAGTCCCAGGAAAACTGGGGGTGTGACTCAGTCCAACCTCAAAGGCTAAGAACCAAGGGTTGCCAGTAGGGTAAATACCAGCCCAAGAGCAGGAGATGAGATGAGCTGTCTCAGTTCTAATGGCGAGGGATGAGAAAAAAGGAGTAAATTCTCCTTTCCTCCACCTTTGGTTCGATGTAGGTCCTTAAGGAATTGGATGATGCCCACTCACATTAGAGAGGGTCATCTCCTGAGTCCACTGATTCAAACACAAAGCTCATCCAAGAATCCCCCCACAGGCACATTATGTTTAATCTGGGCACCTCATAGACAGTCAAGTTGATACACTAAATGAGTCATGCTCACTTACATACACACACTGACACACACACACACACACACACACACACACACACACACCATGCTGCCCATCTCTTAAAAAAAAAAAAAATCTTACTAAAGATTCCTTTAGGCACACCAATGTGGCAAAACTATAGAGTTTGGGTTATCTATAGATACCAGTGAATGGAAATAAGTAATAAGCCATGACATTTCTAGTGTGTTCTCTAGTTTCTAAATCAGCTTTATGTCTCATCAAAACCAGTAAAATAAGCAGAAAAGAAGCTGTTCTCCCCATTTGACTGATAAGAAAAATGCAACTCAAAGAGGTGATTTATTTGATGTCCCTGAGCTGTTGGGTTGGGACTAGAACATAGAGCTTTGTGAGGACTTTTTAGGTGTTTTGTGGATGAGAGAGTAAAGATGGTATCTGCAGGTGAGGATGGATTAGGAAAGCCTTGGACCAGCCTTGCAAGGGGTTCTGAGCAGACTTTACAAGAGTCATGCTCACTTACATCATCTCAACCTACCAAGTGGTTGTTAATTACATTTCACATTATAATTATCTCATTAATCTTCCTGAAAGTTGGAATTTCTATAATACCTGACCATGGGGGAATGCTTTCCATCAGGCTTCTTGGGGGCGTATAAAGACCACCACCAAATACTCCCCACAAACAAAGGATCGGGAAGAACTCAGTTGCCCAGGATGATTGACAAACATCTACCATATCTTCCTCATGGGGTTCTCCTGGGACCCTTTGGAACACTTGGAGACCCTGTGATGGAAATCTTCCTGAGACCATTGCTAGCCACCCTGGTATGATAAATGGTCTCAGGCCTCTTCATTTAGCTTCTTCCTCACCTAGGATGAAACAATGCACAGTGAGAGGAAGTGGACCATCAGCCCACCTTACCCGGGGCATACACATACACACCTGGTCAGGTTTTATCATTCCATACCATTTTCCAAAGATCAAAGAATGTGGCACACATTATTCAATAGTAAGGAAAACAGATGCCCAAAGTGCACACAAAATGGCCCCAGTAACCAAAAGACATTGCATTCTTTACCAGCCTGTCCCTTTACTAGTACCAAGATAAAATTGTCACGTTTGCCACTGCACTGGGTTCCAGGCAAGATTCTAGCTCAGAAAACAACTCTGCAGAAAGCCCTCTTCAGAGGATGCTTGAGAGCACCGTGGAGGCCACAGCACAGAGCTGTGGATTGAACAAGCCCAGCCTCTGAATATGGCCAGATGGAGGCTGCCTATAGATCTTCCTTGAAGAGTCTCTTGCCTCCCCTCCCACTTCCCCATTTTATCCTTCCTCAAGGGAAATCTCAGAGCCTCAGGCAAGCAGGGATCTTTGCACACACTCTTTATTGTCTCATTCAGTTTATTTCCTCTGCTTGAGCAGAAACACATGAAAGAAGCCATTTCTGGGTTGCCAGGTAAGTCAGAGGAGAAAAAGGTAGAGCCAGTCTTTTGAATGTTAAATGGCAGCACATTTCAGACCCCTGGAAACTCCTGTTAACTCCTCTGTGGGGAAGTTGGCTTTCAGGTTTTGCAATACAATGGGAAATTTATGGAGTGAGCAGAAAGTCTAGGGCTTTGTTCCATCTCAGGGAATCTTCAGCTAAAATCACCTGGGAGAGTGAGGTGTAAAGGCCAGGGGGAGTAACCATGGGAGTGGGGGGCATGTGAACAAACTACAGCAGGGAACTGGGCAGAAAGCACCAGAATATGAAAGTCTTTTTTTAACAATCAGGAACATGTCTCACCACCATTCCTAGATAGGTTCTTAGACACACCCTTTAGGTCTCTGTGTAGATGCACCTGAAGACATCCAAAGAGACGAGTCTTGAACTCAGTTGATACTAAATAGAAATGGGTAATAGTAATGCAGCAGCTCTCCTGTCCACCAGGTTTTCCAGTGTCGGGACACTTAGTTCTTTAATGCTTTTCTCTTATTGGGTACATTTTGACTCTCACCCTTTGTATTGCCTTTGCTGAGAGATGGTCAAGGTCAGAGAAGGTGAGAGAGAACTTGCATCAACTAATTTGGATCATTAACTGGTATACTGTTAGAAGCTTTACTGTGGACAGTCTGCAGTTAATATTCACCCACAGAGCCTCCTGGCACTGCCTAATAGCTGTGTTAAAGAGACGGCCTTCCCCCTCTTTCACACCCATCCTCCCTCCCACCACAGCTAGAGACATTTTCATTTAGCAGGTGAATCGAATGGTGAACTGAAAGCTGTGCTTAAACGTTAGGGTTGTTTTCTGATGGTTGGTTGTGAGTTAGTTGCACATTTGATGAGCTTCCAGTGGATGTTAACCATTAACTCACTGATCGTTAGTCGCAATGTAGGTGTAAATGTTTGACAGAAGAGCACGCACACACACACAGCAGAATGCTAACAAGTCCCCAGAACGAGTTAGGAAGCCAATCGGTGGGAAAGGAAGTGGACATAGTAAGAGTAGAAATGATCTATTATGGAAACCGTGGACAGAGTTTCTGCTAAATCATTTGTACGCTGTTAAATGATTTACATTCTGATGGGACCTGGTAATCCCAGAACTGCAATTCCAAACATTCCTCCACTTCCCAGCACTGACGGTCTATATCAATTACAGCAGCCATAAAGCTCTTTCAGCTGGTTCACCCTAAAGAATTATTGTCCCCCATTCTTCCACATGCTTATTAGTCTCTTAGTCCACATTTCTGGGGTGGTTCAGTAGCAAATATTATTATCCAACTTTGAAATTCCTAGACTTGAAAGAGCCTGAGGATATCCTTCCTTCAAAAGATAAGGATTGCTTGAATACATTGTTTTGGGTTCCATGGGCCAATTCTGGACTCCCTCCCCAAACTGGAAAATCCATGGATCAGAGTTTGATTTATAATTCAAGTGGAGAGTAAATCTAAAGATAACTTCAATTATAGATACTGTGCTAAGAATATGTTGGCTAAGACTGAGTCCTTATTGATGTGGGGGAATGCAGATCCCAGGCAAGGTCACGTATTGTATAGAGAGTTAAACATTTGTTTCCAGATGCAGTGGCAAATGTCTGTAATCCTAACTGAGGTAGGAGGATCACACATCTGAGGCCAGTCGGGGCAACTTGGGGAGACCCTGTTCCAAAATAAAAACTAAAAAGGGATGTAGTAGAGCACCCTGAGTTCAATCCCCAGTACTGAAAGAAAGAAGTTAAGAGTTTGTTTCCAGTTCCATAACTGATCCTTGTGACCTTGGGTAAGCTCCTTCATGATTTTGGATTTCCATTCTCAATAAAGCATGGGACTGAGCTTGGTCTCTAAATCTCTCCTATGTCTAACTCTGTCATCCTGTCACTCACTATAGGATCTGGCAATATTAGGGAAAGAAAAAAATCAAGATAGATATTTCTACTTAATCTTGACATTAATTAACGTTTTTATTATTGTTACACGCCAGTGAAATCCAGGTTTCCCTTTGCATTTAACATACGAACTCTATATAACAATACAGTCTTGTGCACTGAGAAGTTAATTAAGAGGGTAGGTCATGTTAAGTGTTTTACCACACACACCAAAACATCTTTGAAGATAATGGACATGTTCCTTGCCTTGATCACATTGATGGTATCACAGATGTATACACATGTTAAGTATGTGTAGTTTTCATATGTGTTTATTATACCTCAATAAAGCTGTTAAAAAATGTGGGACTATAGTTATACTCATGTGTCACTTAATGACAGGGATGTATTCTGATAAATGCACTATTAAGTGATTTTTTTTTTTACTGTACAAACATCAAACTGTACTTACACAAACTCTGACGGCTTTGACATCGTTAGGCCATACAATTTTATGAAATCACCATCGTATATGTGATCCACCATTGACCAAAACATACTTATATAGTGTTTAACTTTATGCACATTTTGAATGTATATGCATATATATGTATAAATACACACCAGATTTTTTTTAAAACCCAGAAGTTTATGTTCTTTTTAAAGACCATGTCCCTTGATCACAATTAAATATTTGGAAGAAGAACTAATAGTGCAGGAGCATATTTAAACTAGACTCTATAATAGCTCTGACCAATAGAACTATGAGAGAAATGTTCCGTGTCTCTGCTACAACATGAGAGCCACCGGCGACAATGAACCATGAGGACATGAAAGAAATGTGGCTAGTGCAACTAAGGAACTGTATTTTTAATGTTGTCTAACTTTAATCTTAACATAAAGAGTTAATGCTATCCCAGTACAGCATTTCTTTCAGCAAAGCCTTGCTCCTAGTTCTGAAGTAGAATTTACAAAGAGAATTCAATTTGTCATCATGCCACCACATTTCAGTGACTAATCAGATGAACAGGTGGACCACCCATTAATGTCTCATCAAGATTTAAAGATGAAGCCTTTGAGGTGACCATATAGGCCCAGGAACACTGGTCCCTTCTGGCTCAAAGCTGAAAAAAAACACTGTCAGGGAGTGATGGAGACCAGTAATTCAGACCAGGGATCTTGGGGACTAAAGATAGTCTATGAGTATTTGAGATTCTGGAAAATCCTCAAATAGACCAGGTCTCTTTTTTAGAGAGATGTCAGAAAGAAGTCATTGTTAAGTACCAAACTTACCTTCCCTGTTGGGATTCCTTTTCAGGAGCTTATTGATGTCGACAGTGAAGTGGTGTTTGAATTGGCTTCCTATATTTTACAGGTAAGTTGCTCTACAAGAAAGGAAGAGGAAATAAGACTAACCACTCACAGGCAATACTATTTCCTAAGTTTTTCTAGCTAGAAGCTGGAAGAAGCCATTAGGAATACTGATCCCATGGCAGTAAATAGCAGTTTCTACTATTCCAGAAGCGTTAGCCAACTCTATCACTGTAAAGAAAGCTGCATGTTTGTGAGCCTGGGAGAAACTGAGGTCATTCAATGACCCTATTTTTTTTATCTTTGAAGTTTGGTAACACTCTTCATCCATGGAGAAAGCCAAGAGAATAGCTAGAATTAATTGCCAAAGACTCGCCCATCCCCCTGGAAAGACGGAAAAATCTTTAGCTTATGTAAAAAGAGAGATATGGCTTTGAAAGTATTAGCTATAATGATGACAAGGTGAGTTGAAATTGATATCATGAAGTTATTCCATCAACAAATATTTCTAGAACACTGTTAAGTCTCCATGGCTCCTGCCTCTAAATCTTTGTGTGATGGAGAAATAGTCCTCAACACCAAATGGAACAAAAAGTCACATAGGAAGTAGTTCTATCCAGACAGGTGTGAAGCTTCAGAAACTTTAAACCTGAACAAGTGAGACCAGGACCAAGCTTTGGAAACTTGCCTTTTGTCATTATGAGTCATGTTCTTTATATTTTACCTTCTACAGTTTGGCCTGGGGTCTCTATTCAGGGAGCAAAGGAACTTCTTCCTCATGGTATTCCTATAGCAAATTGGATAATAATAATGTATTTTAAAGTCTATTGCTGAATTTATATGTATCACTGATGTTGCATTTTTTTTCTTCCACAGGAGGCAAAGGGGGATTTTACTAGGTGAGTTTACAAACTATTTTTTGGCTTAAAAAAAAAATCTATTCAAGGGCTGGGGTTGTGGCTCAGTGGTAGAGCGCTTTCCTAGCATGTGTGAGACACTGGGTTCGATTCTCAGCACTACATATAAATAAATAAGTAAAATAAAGGTCCATCAACAACTAAAAAGTATATTTTTTTAAAAAAGTATTTGATTGCCTTTCTATTAAAAGAAATTATCCTGCCTGCCCTCTGTAGGAGGACAGTTTATTAATATCTTATGTTAGCGGTGAGATCTCAATTCTCAGTTTGTCAATTGAAGCAGATAGATCAGAAAGAGGAAAGATAGTCCTGGGCTGAGTCCATCCTAAGTGAGAAGTCCTCAGGTTATGCCAAGTTCAGAGCCCAGTGTCACCTGTGGTCATTATTCTGGGGTTTGATGGGTTGTTCCCGAGTCTCTGTGAAGCCTGGAATTACTACTCAGGTGTTAATATGGTTGCAGGTAACATGACAGCCCTAACAAGTATGCGGGTGTCTTTTTTATCTCTCAATTTAGTCCCTAATCCTCCAGGGACAAAATGCTGTCCCTTAGGAAGATGTCTTTCATAGACAGCATAAATATCCCACTTCAACTGTCCTTCTATGTCAAGATACTGCATTGTAGAAAAAACAAACAGACATAACTACTGGAAACCTGGGAACGGCTTCCCTGTAGTACTGCAAACCTGAACCTTGTCATTCATTCCATAAGCTCCACTCATTGACCAACTTGGCTGAAATCGCCCCACAGTCTCTCCTGATCCTTACCAAAACCTTCCCACAGCAGAGGGTGGTAGCTGTCCACCCTAACAGAATTCTCTGCTCAAAGACAAATGTTGCTCCTCTTCCTTCTCTTTTAAAAATGGAAACAAGTGGAGGGCTGGGTTTGGCCAGTGGGCTGTAGATTGCTGACCCCAGGCTAAAATGAAGGGATTCCCTCAACTACATTTGAATATTTACTTAAGAAGACCTCAGACCCCCTTTACTTAGGTTTCCCAAGTCCTTAGTAGAAAAAAAAAGTAGTCATATTTTAAATGAATAATGATTGTAAAGAAACTTAGCTGGGGACCTTGAACATGATAGGTGGCCAGTCACCATCTACTGAATTTGTTGAATGAACCATTTTGGGTCATGGTAACTAGTTTATAACATTTCTTTTCTTTGTTACTTTCTTCTGACCTTAATTTGGTATTGGAATTTGGGCTGTTGATCAGTGTAAATCCATATCTACTTACAAAGATTTCTGGAGTCCTGTGAATAATGGTTTAAAAAACACAAATCCAAAGGATTCCAGTGTCCAGTCTACTTACTCTGAAGGTACTTTTTGGTTTGCCTGCTCTGCACTCTGCTGTAAATATTATTTATTTTTGAGAGTACCCTGACAGGATGGAATGTGAACTGGGAACAGCCTCATCTGGCCCCATGGATCATGGGAACGTGGCCACAGGGGTTGCCAGAGAGGAGGAAGTGCAGGCCTGGCCTGTGCAGTCTTTCATGGCCCCCTAATGAGCTGTGGAATGCCAGCTAGTTGGCTGAATTCAGAGAAACAAAGAATCCTGGTTGAGCTTAATTTGTCAGAGTGCTGTCTAGAGGTTTGTTTGTAGCTGCAGCTGTCTGAGGAGAAAAATAGCTGTCAGGGGAGGGGAAGGACACCTTATCTAAAGGTCAGTTTATCTCATCACATAAAACCCACCCCGTAGAAGTTGGAGGTGATCTGTTACATTGGGGTCCTTGATACACACAGTTTTCTGGAGCAGGTCCACAGTGAATAAGAATCTCTTCAGAAGTCCAGAGAAAATAGTGTGCTTGAGTGGTCTGAAATAAGAGAAGTCACTTTGAATTCCTTGTGTGCGCCTCTTCCCATCAACTTCTGGGACGATCCCCAGAACACTGAAGCTGACCATGTTTGTTTGGTTTGGTGGCTGAACATTAGGCATTTTAGATGTCCCATTTCATAAGTTAGTTTTGTAGAAAGTGAGTTTTGCTGTCATTAATGTGTGACTCTAAACCTTAGTTGTATAGAACAGTGGCTTTGACTTGGAAACGTACCCTGTAAAAGATGTCTTGTCAGAAATACTTGAGGAGGGATTTCATATCTACAAAACACACAAGGCTCAGGTCCTAATTCTAAGACAGGCTTAGCTAGATGAACAAATAACCTTTTGGATTAATGGTCACACACAAAAGGCAAATTAACTCTTTCAGAGCCTGAGGGGGTCTTGAATCTAAAACTTCCTAAAAGGCTTATTTTGCCCAGGATGCTATTATTTATACACTTCCATTTCAGTGACTGTATACAGATAGCATTCAGCTTAAATGACTATTAAAAATCTATAAATTATGGGAACAAATTCCCTGAAGTACCAGAGAATAAAAGAGAGAAATGAGAGAAGTCAAAAGTGCTGATATACTTCAGCAGAAAGAGAACTAAAGAAGGATAACCCAGAACCATAACTGCTTTCCTAGGAAACTTGCAGGCTCTTGTCTTTCTTTTTTTGGTCTTCTCGTTTTGTTCAGCAGATCCCTCTTACGTAACTCTCGTCCTTCCAGTTAATAGAAATACTGACTTCCTTGTCTTACTACACTTGACAGTGAAATGTTGGGTTTAGCATTGATGAAAGAAAATGACTGAGGGGTAGATATGTGGTATCGCCTATGAGAGGAAGAAATCCATGCCATCCATGTGTATTCTGACATACAGTGGACAGATTTGGACTCGATCATTAAAGGGTTAGGAAATAGTCTTATCTAAAAATAATGTTTTCTCACTTCTATTATTTTCCACAACACAGCATGGGGGTAATCTTGTTTCATTTCCTGGTGTGTGTACATGTAAAAAAGATTTTTTAAAAAAATTCTCATATCTGTCAGTGTTCAGGAAATCAGTAGAGTTGGCAGCTCTATGTAAAAACATGTCAATAGCTTCTGAGTCGTTAATCAAGGCAGTTCTAGGAACCAATATTAGGTGGAGAAGAGCCAACACAGTTTAAAAACAAAGGCTCTCATTAATAATCACCCTTGAACACTATTAAACCAACAGACATTACCTGTGATTACACAGCTTTGTCACAAATGCTGTAGCGTTTATGTGCCTTGCACTGACATTTTAATTCTAAAACTTCTTTTTAGACCCTTGAGTTATTTTAGAAAAATAATTTTTTCCATACAAAGGTCAATACCAAAAGCCCCATTTAATCTACTGACAAGACATTCAAATTTTCTAGTTATGTTCTAATTTAACTTAATAGAAGATTCATTGCTGCACTGTGCTCAGTAAGGAATTAGATATAAGAACTTGATTTTCCCCTATTAAGAGGAAAACCCTACTTATCCTAATCTTGAGAATCACCTCACTTGTCAGCGTCTGTCAGTCCTTCTGCTATTTCTAGAAATGTGATATACATTTAAAAAAATAATTTTTAAACAATTTTTAAAAATTGAAACATTTTTAAACAGTTTTATGCTGAACACCAAAAATCATAAATGCCGAAATCACACTCCCCTTGATATAAAGAATCAGCTATACATAAATAGGGACTAGTAAAAACCATCTGCTATGCAGAATTTTTTCTTAACAAGATTTATTGAAACCAGATCAGTGAGCTCCATAGCTTTGGGCTGTCTACTGGGACCTGGAAATATCTTTGTTTCAGAGGACCGGATGTATTGATGCTAATCACTAAAACAGGAATCTCCCAGCAAGAGATTTACTAGGACCCATCAGCCAATAACACCTGAAAAAGACTGACATTAAGGAAATTCCACATAAAGATCCTTGGACTACGTTCAGCATCCCTGGTGGAGTCCTTTAGGGCGGAGCCCGTCACATGTTTCAGAGAGAAGCCCAGCAGTCACAGGCTCTGCTTCCAAGCACAGCGACCTAAGGGGAAGTGTGGTTTTGATTGGATATTTGGGTTTCAGTTTATATGACGTCCATACAAAGTTAAATATGACTCTGCTGAGAGTATCAGCTTATTAGAGTTCAGGGGTCAGTATGAAATCTTGTGTCTCTGAGAGATCAATCTGCAAGTTTTTTATTAAAAAAAAAAAACATTCCCACTTTCAGGAATAGGGCAATGCTTCACTCAATCGATAAAAACAAAAAGCAATTCTTCACTAACAAGGGAAATTGATTTTCACCTCATTTTAGAAGAGGAGTTGGAGTATTTATTTGTGCTGAAAAAATCCCATTTATTTCCAGAGACCACATGTTTATAGTTCCCTGGGAGAGCAATTAGAGGCAAAAAGTGTAAAGATCTTCTAATATTTTGTCCTCTATAAACTGTGGGACTGTATGGTCACTAGTATGAAGAGAAAGAAACTTTTGTGACCCCTCGCCAAGGTTCCCTCTTGATTTTCTCTTTTAATCTTGACTGGGTTTTTTTTTTTTTAAATTTATTCTGATTTGTTATATATGACAGCACAGTGCATTATAATTCATATTACACATACAGAGCACAATTTTTCATATCTCTGGCTGTACACAAAGTATATTCACATCATTTGTGTCTTCATACATGTACTTAGGATAATGATGACCATCTCATTCCACTCCCATACTCCCTCCCTTCCCTTGTCTGCCCTATTTTGAAATGCATTTGTGAATAAGTGAATAATGTAAACTAAAGTTGGCTTACTAGTCTCTGAAAATTCCTGGTTCGTAAGACTTTTTGGTCAGGCCAGAGGATGCAAATCGTAGGTCAAAGCAAGAATTTTAGATCAACAGGAGAAAAAGATAATGAGCTAATTTTCTTCTTAAAAACTTTTTTTAGTACTTTGAAAACCTTTGTATAGATTGCTATCTTTAAAAGATGACAGTTATTTTCTTGTCCAGCTTGACAATATTAAGAGTTGGTTAAAGGGGCTGGGCTTGTGGCTCAGGGGTAGAGTGCTTGCCTAGCCTGCTTGAGGCATTGAGTTCGATCCTCAGCACCACATAAATGTAAAATAAAGATATTGTGTGCACTTAAAGCTAAAAAATAAATATTAAAAAAAGTGGATTAAAGCAACAGTCTGTAAATAACAACTCCTTGCTTACTAATGTCATTACTATGCACTTATATAAGTAGTTTTACTAATACAAGTCTAATTAAACAAGCTCAGTTTTACATCAATATTAGACCTTTTGATCATTTGGGGTATATTTTCCTACAATTGTTTAATTGCCACTAGAGAGGAAACAGCTGTCATTGATCATATGGTAATAGAAGTAAATTTGGTGAGGCTTTTAGATAGTTAAAAAATACTTAGTTTTGTTGGGAATAGTTAACATTTGGAATACAACTTACAGAAGCTGATAGTATCTGTCATACCATTTTCCTATTGGAAACTTCCAATGAAAAACATCATCTTTCCAACTTGAAACATACCTTTCAGCCCAAAGAAGACTTTTTGTGGGAAGAATTGAAATTAATATAATTATCAAATATCAATTTATTTTTAAGAAGAAAGAGGGATGTGTAGAGCTTTCCCATGATTTATAAATGACCTTGAGGACCATGAGTAATTGAGAAGCAGCTGGAATCTTTCATGCCAGCAAGAGCTTTTGAAAGAAATAGAATCTATGAAAATTTAAAGCAAAATGTTCAAGTGGAAAAGTTATGAATTGTTACAGAGAGCTTTGTTTTGTGCACAAAAGTCCATTTGACTGTGCTTTTAAGTGTGTAATTCACATTTTCCAAGCATAAAATAGTATTTGGATATGGCTTTTTGCAGAATGATATTCTTCAAATCTTATGAGAATTGTTAAGATATAAAGTAAAAAGGAAATATTGTATTATGACAGCTTATCTCTTTTGTTAAGCATTTATTTAATCTCACTATCATATTTAGAGTGAACTCTGAATAGTAAAAAGATGATTCTGGCACTGTGACAGTTTTTCAGAGTTGAGATTCTGAAGCTAAAGGGTAACAGTGTAGAAAATTAGGGAGTTTTTCTTCTCAGCGATTTGAGTAAAATTATTTGAAATTGTGAACTTTAGAAACATTTTTTAACTTGGATTAAATTTTACACATTTACAACTGAATTAGAAATTTCACAAAACTTTTCTTTCAACCGAGGAAAACCAGACTCATTAGTTAAAAAAGAAATCCTTATATATAATTGAACAGTTAGCATCAGAAGGAAAGACATGTAATTCATAAAAAGTATTTGTAACATTGCCCCTCCACAAGATTGGTAAGTCAGTGTGACCTATTTATCCTTGACACATGCCCAGACTCCAGAATCTCATGCTGGGAAAATCTTTCCGGGTCCCCAGGTGCTTCCCTTGATCTGCAGATGTCAAAGGCAGTGACTGAAGTTTCACAGACAGTGGGTACAGTTCCACATGGAAGACTCCTGCAACATCTGTGGAGCCATCAGCTTCACTGAGTCTCCCCTGCACACCTGGGGGAAAGTGTATGATAGACAATTTGCCACTTCATTCATTGTTACTTCCAACTTTTCCTTGGTTCACAAATAAAAGGCAGGCAAGGAGGAAGCGAAAGAAGAGATTGTTTTCTGCAGGCCTTTTAAAGATCAGCAGAAAACAAAAATCTGTAACTTATTAATCTGCCTTAGAGTTTTCTAGGTTCCTTGTGCAATGGACAGGAATACAAATCCACAGAAAATTAGGATATAAATGCTTGGAATCCAGAATTTCTTGGGTTTGAGACCTGTGATTTGGTGCTGGTACCCTGTATTCCTGAACACCTGGGGCAGAGATTGGGGCGGCACCTGGGATCAAAACACATCATCACTCCTACATCAAGGCATGGATGGATGTTCACACCACAGAGGAGAGATATAGGTCAAATTTTGCCTTAGGTAAAAAAAAAAAAAATGGATTTGCCTTTTGCCACAAAATGGGATAAGAAAAGTGTATTTCTTGGAGTATTTTGGGTTTGGGAATTGTGGATAACGGATTGAAGTCTTGACATATTCTTATTTTGTTTTGAAACTACTTTTCCCTGGAAGACTTTTCCTTTATGATACACTCACAAAATATGAAAGAGTTGATCTGGTGTTGGCATAATGGCAGTATTTCTGAGTTCCAGGCTCTACTCTTATGTTACACTAGCAAAAACTTTGTGGATTTAGTGCTCTGTTGTTTTTATAGCAATGCAGATCAAAACAATTGGTTTATACACCCAGAATATTCTGTGGTCCCCGGGTTTCTCCTACAAGTTACAGGTATCTCATTTGATCCATAAGAAGTTTCCTGGAAACACTATTTCCTAATTTTTTAAAGGAAAAAAAAATGATGGGTTTTGCTAATCATTTCCTCAAGTTTAATTTTGATCACCTTTGATTTTATGGTGTCTAGGTTAAATTTGTCGTTGTTGTTTTGTTGATTTGGGAAATTTTCTATTTGATATATTGCTAGAAGTTTTTGTTTTTTCCCTCAGTACATCTTTCAAAATTCCCATGTTTTAGGCAGTAGAAGACAAGTAGGTCATGTCGGCTCTCCGTCCCATGAAAAACTAGCATGGCATTGACATAACCATTTTTATGCTGGCAACATTGATAACTACTTAAAAGTTTTGAAAAAAATCTGGTTGATATAAAGAATAAAAAGAATGAAATTTTATTTTCAGTTTAGCAACAGACTCTAAGAGACTTTTATGGTTTCTTCTAAAAATAGAATATGACCACAATGAACTTTTAAGGTGTGTTGTAAGTTAGCATTTACCAAGGGCACCGAACTCTGCCGGGGAAACGTCAGAGTGAAAGTCATCGAGAGGAACTTCTAGCACATTTGTTAGGCTATAACAGCACAAGTCTCTGAGGGTGGAGTGACCCCTTTTCCCATCAGGACAGCTTTCTGATTTCCCAGCGCAGAGTCTGGCTGGATGGACGGGGCTGGACACCTCTAAGTCACTAGAAATGTTTAGAAACAGCAGAAAGGCAAACAGAACATTTCTACATTCTTGTCCTTTGGGAAGGATTAGAAGCTATGGATCCCTTCCAGAATGTAATGGATTTGGATGGGCTTCACGCCCTGGTAATTTCTTGTTATATTTTTTGTGTAACCTTGCCCTGGAGGAGAACTAGAAGATCCACTGCAAGTTTCAGCAAGGAAGTCAAGCCTGTGGCTGTCATCACGGAAACTTGTTTGCCAACAAATGAGTGTTTGGTGGGTAAAATGATCCCTTCCTCCCTTAGTTCCTTCCTTCCCCAAATGTGATAGATAGATCTAAACTCAAGTTCCAGCTCAATAAAGGAGCAACTAATTACTTTTCTCACAATTTCATGCAATAAAAGTTGACCTGCTAAAGGTTTGAGGCACCTCTCTAGACAGTAATGAACCAATGGATCAAATCCCTGTGCTCAGGGAACTTACAGTAAAATGGGGAGAGAAATCTAGAATTCTGCTGCCGTGAATGTTTGTTTAAACTTGGTCCAGCTGATCTCTTCAGTTCAAGTTAGATGGCCTTTGTGACTTAGATGTGCTCCACCAAAGGGAAAAATGATGTTCTTGCCCTTTTTTTTTCATGCTCGTTTCCCCAAAGCCAGCATTTCCACCAAAAAGACCTGTTCAGTTATTTTTCTATGTGCATCTCTTGCCTCCCAAGCTAAATTGTCCTTATTTTTTGGATAAGAACCCTGGCTCATCCTGTGGGGTCCCTTGCAGTACTCTCCACGTAATGGTGTGGGCTTCGTGAAAACGTTTACATTATTGACTATTAAGTGAAAATTCTTGCCTTGCTACTCAGATTGTAACAATCCAAGTATGTGGATACATTGATTCAAACAATCACAAGTGTAGCTTTTCTTTCTGATTGGTTGTTCAAAGCTAGGATTTATAAACATTATTCCCTTGTTTCCTCCACTTAGCAGCGTAAGTGTTGGGCTATTTGCTATCTAAATGCCCCAGGATCTCCCCACCTGTGCCTAGGGTGTTCCTTCCTTTTTCATATTCACTTATCCATCTCCTATCTCCTTGCTTTTGGGATGCTACTACCTGGTATCTTGGTGGACAGTCTTTGCCTTGCTTTGTATGAATGCCACAAAAACTGCTAACAGCACAGATCAAAATTATGGATCATAGGATCCATAGAACTTCATGAGATAAGCCCTTGCACCCCAGCTTCTTGGCCGGTGTAGACACTCTTTCAATACCAGAACCATCCACAAGTTGGATGCTGTGAATGGGTCTAGGGGTAGAGTGGGTGTGATCATCCCAGAAAGCCCAGCTCAGAGGGAATGCAAATCTGTTGAGTGTCTGTAGAGGAGTTAGGCATCTGAAGAAGGCTGGTTGAATTAGGGGAGTGTAAAGTGTCTTCCACACCTCAACATAATTGAGTCTATGGGAAAAAGACATTCTGGTTTGAGAATCAGATGTGTGAAACCTCCCAATAGCAAGAGCAATTCACTTCCCACTTCCTAAGTAGTTTCTGGGCATTGTCAAAAGCCAAGTTTATTTATTTGTTGTATTTCTGCAAACAGTTTCCAGTGTGTGGTCAATCTAAGCAAAAAAAAAAAAAACACAAATAAAACCAGAATCGTGTTAGGCCATCAGTGCTCCCAGGGAAACTGTGATGATACCCAGAAAGGTTATCCTGGGATCCACCCTGGTGGCACCCCAGGGTCCCTTCCATGGATTCATACCAGGGACTGGTCAAGGAACCTCAGAAATCCCTCTGTGAGGACAAGGTTTGAAAAGGCAACTGGGTCCCATTAATGCTCTGTCCTGGTTCTGTCCTGGTTCTGTCCTGGTCCTGTGCTGGAAGAGGTGGTCACTCAGCTCAGTTGTCTTGCTTTCTTTTCCATCTATGTAAGAAAATAAATATAAAGAAAGCTCCCTTCCTGCCACCACTTCCATTAAAAAGGGAACACCCGTGGGGCTCCCAGACATGGCAGCAGGCTCAGTCCTATCAAATAGTTCAATTATTTTCATGGAGGTTGAGTGTGTTTATTGGCCTTCTCTCTTTCAGCAATGAGGTCGTGAGGAGTGACCTGAAGAAGCTGCCAGCCCTTCCCACCCAAGCTCTGAAGGAGCACCCCTCCCTGGCCTACTGGTAAGACCCCTGAGTCTTCTTAGGAGCAGGTCCCCCCAGGAGTTGCACAAGGCTCAGACAATTGAGCCTTTGTGGGTCTCCTGGCCTCCCTCTGTATTAAGTAAATTTATGTCTTCAGAAACTACTTTCTGCATTTATTTAAATGGAATGTTGTACAGGAGAGCTCTCCTTGTTATTTATCTGCATCTATGAAACCTAAAATTTTGCTTTAGAAGTGTCGTCTTGACGCCTCATGTGTGCTGGTAGGGTTTTCTGTTGGAACTGTGTCATTCCATGACAGGAGATGAGGTTGGGGGCTGTGGGAGAAGTACAGGGTTTTCAACCGATGAGAAACTGATTCTTTCCTTTAGCCTCCTCCATGTTTCACATCTTTTGGTTTAGCCACTTTGTAACATTATGCCCAAGTTCATCTGTTGGGACCTAAATGACTGAGCTCGAGTTATTCAGGAATCTGAAAGGTTCCCAGATTGCGGTTTGGGCCACAGTTAAGCAGGGCTTGCATTCCTGGGTAGTGTGTTGAAATCCTAGTGGGAGCTTATGTCCTGACCACTGCCCCTAAGGACGGCACTGCTTCTCTGATGTTCCTTCTGACGCCTCCACAAAAATCAAAGCAATTTCTTATAGAATGAAACAGTAAAAGAAAAACCCAGAATGAGTTGATCCTAATAAGGTAGGGCTTGTGACTCACCATGTGCTTCTTCTGTATGTGCTTCCTGAAACACTCAGATTCCTGCATTTCATGTTGCCTGTACACTTCTAGGCAGTCAACTTGATCAGCCATTCAGTGGCTTTGAGCAATCTTCTCTTAGGACAGATGCATCTCGATGCAGAGCTCATTATGTCTGAGCAATCTGGGAGCAGGATTCAAGGCCCCGAGAACTCTCTTCAGGATACTGGTGTCCCGAATTTCATCTCTCTGAACTGATCTGTTGTCGCTCTTCTTTCAGCAACATAGATGCATATAAATAACAAGACTTCTATTATAATCTGTGCCCCCAAAGCAAATTCTGTTTAATCTGCAGGGATTTTGCATGTATCTAAACTGATCTTTCAGTCTGTGTATATGAACACCAGAAACCTATGTTCTCATTTCTTGGTTCCCAAAACTCTTTTGCCCTACTTCCAACTCCTTATGTCTCTGGGCTTTATCATCTATATCCATCTAGCTGTTCACTTCTGGAAAACCCATGGTGAAGGAGGTAGGGATGCAAGAAGGTGATTCTAGAGACTACTCGTTCTTACAGAGAGAGATGGATTTCTCACTGAGAGCTGTAACGCTAGTGGCTTGTCTGGAGTCAGAATTGCTCATTGCCCTTGACCTCGTCCATCCCTCCATCATCTCTTTCTTCATTTGCTTCCAAACACTGTTACATCTTGATGCACATTTCAGATCTATGAACTTCTCCTTCATCCTCTTTCAGGATTTTTCTTTTCTGCCTCCACCAGCTGCTCTTTGCTCACATATTATTACATTTAATGCAGAAATGCCTTCCTTCAAGCACATGCTTTCTGTCTTTTGTCAACAAGAACACCTACCCTTGGATCCACCCCTTTAACTGATTTGCTAGTACATCCCTTATCTCTGTGACCATAAAGGGCATCATTCAGATCCATAAGCACTGAGACTACTGTCCAAACACACTGAGAGGGTGGCAGAATGGGGGAAGCTAGGTGACCTCAGCTTCACAGTCCATCTTGTGTCAGTAGCATGTTGTGGTTGGCGAAAGCATCATCCTATTTATATGAATATAAATATCTAAAAATGAGAAGGAAAATGCCATTCATGAGGCCTATAGACACAGAACAAAAGTAGAGACAGAGCTAGTAAAGCAAGCTTATCCAAGTTTTCCCTTTTCTGCATCAGCATTAGCATCAGTAAGATTGACCATGACCCCTCATGGGTAGAGGAGACCTTTTCCTGCTCCCCGCGGCCACACCGTCTCAGGCTGCCCTGATCATTCCTGAACTAAGGACGTACATTCACTGTGCTTCTGAGTGCTGCTCCTGCCGGCTTTCACAGATGCAGAGGGCAACCTTCACCTGGAGCCCATCTGCACAGGCCAGGGCAGGATGAATACAGATGAACAGTTTTGAGAGTCACAGTGGAGTCTCTGAACTGCAAGGTTCTGATTATCTCGGTTACTTTCATTACTTCTCTGCTGCTTCAGTTTCTCCATCTGTAAAATAAGATTAACCCACCGACCTACATCTCTACAGTGTGTGCCAGGGACACTGAAACTGTTAGCTGACACCTCCCCTGAGAGACAAGGAACATCACTGTCACCATTCTTCCTTCCACCATCCGTGCCTTTCCTGCATGCCACAGTCTGCAGAGAGGCCATTTAACTAAAGGACACAGTCCAGCCTGTGGCAGGTCACAGTCAGCCTTGGTCAAGGGCTTTTTTCTTCCATGGTGTCCTCCAGATAGTACTTTGGGATTTGGTCTCCTCTGGTTCTTAGGTTCTTAAAGTCATTTCTTATGACTAACAAGTTCCTACCACAGATCTGGGTATTGGGGAAACAGTCTCTGGACATCAGAGCGTCCAGCCCCTTTGTGGGTTCCTGAAAAAAGTGGGAGGGCAGCGGTGGGGCAGGATCGGTCCTCAGCCCATGTTGAGTGTGTGATAGATTCATGGTTTAAATGGGAAGAAAGGATCTGGAAAAAGTGGAGACAGGAGAAGGAAGCTATTGGTGGCTTCACAGATGGCCCCAGCCAGCAGGAGACACAGGGCGGGTGGGGGAGGGCAACAGTTTCTGCAGCTGTCAGGCAGGCACTGTGAGACCCCATGTCAGGCCATTTAGTTGGTAAACAGCTGAACAGCTGCCTGACAGTGTTTTGGACTTTGTTTCATGGATGTTTTCCTGAGCCATGCTTATGTTCTCAGCTACAGCACTGTATGGACTTGCATTACTCCACCTTTCCCCAGGGACACTCTGTTGCAGAGCTACAAAAGCAATGGGCTCCTATCTACCTTGAGTTGCTTGACCC
Organism: Ictidomys tridecemlineatus; assembly: GCF_052094955.1. Classification (NCBI taxonomy): domain Eukaryota; kingdom Metazoa; phylum Chordata; class Mammalia; order Rodentia; family Sciuridae; genus Ictidomys; species Ictidomys tridecemlineatus. Next base: position 97,581,214 of record NC_135486.1, read on the forward strand.
TGGATGTAAGGGTTGACCTCACCAAATCCCAGGTCATGTGGTAGGAAACGTGCCAACCCAGCTGTTGCTTTAGAGGGTGGCAGGAAGGAAGCCAGGATGACCCTGGAGCCTCCTGACATAACTCTGAAGGTCTAGTGAGGCCGGGGTCCATTCCTGGAGAGGATGCCCCATGGGAACCGTCTGACGGGAGACTTTGTCACCTAAGAACCAGAACTTACACAGTGTGGGAGCGGAGGAGAAATATGGCCAAGTTTGCTCCCTTCTGAAAAGCAGGTGCCTAGATCTCAAAGAAATGACTCTCCAGCTAAACTAAGGTCTCTCCCTTATAGCTGACCCATCCTCATTCTAGGTGCTTTCTTGTGAGGAGTTCTGACTTTCTCACCTTCATCACATTTCAGAATACAAAAATCAAATGATATTAATTAAAGATTAAGATAGGAATTGAAGTCAGATATGATAGACCCAGCTTCTCAGGAGGCTGAGGCAGGAGGATTACAAGTTCAAGACCAGCTTGTCTGAGTTAGAAAGACTCCAAAAATAAAAAAAGAGATAGGGAAAAAGCTCAGTGGTAGAGTGCCCTGAGTTCAATGACCAGTAGCACCACCAAAAAAAAAAAAACACACAGAATGTGTTACCCCCAAAGATGACCTAACCAAAATTAAAATAGAAAAAGGTGGGGAAAAGAAGGCTTTTGATAAATTCTGGGATAATAAAATAATAATGAATAATAAAGATCAATCAATAAATACTTGAGGGCACATCCCTGGGATCACCTCCCATTATGGAGCCATTATGGGAGGCAGGAAGGGGTCTCTTTGCCTGTGGTTGGGGAAGGACGAGGTGGAAAGTAAGAACTCAAGGTCTCCAACCATGTGGCCAGATCATGGAGTCTGAGTTTTGGGAATTCTCATCAGATGGGATTTGAGGCCTTCTGCCTATGACCATCCTGCCCCCACAGATGCCTCTCACCCGCCATGATTCCCTAGGCTGGCTCTGTGATTTCCCAAGGCCGCAATGGCAGCAGCCATTGGTCCCACCTCACTGGGTGTCAGAGTCACTTCTTTAAGAAGGCTGTGCTGAGGGGCTGGGGATGTGGCTCAAGCCATAGCGCACTCGCCTGGCATGAGTGCGGCCCGGGTTCAATCCTCAGCACCACATACAAAGATGTTGTGTCTGCTGAAAACTAAAAAATAATAATAATAATAATAATAAATATTAAAATTCTCTCTCTTTCTCTCTCTCTCTTAAAAAAAAAAAAAAAAAAAAAGGCCATGCTGCTTCCTGGACCTGCCCTTTACTCTGTCAAAGAAAAGTTTGGCTGGCTATTATCACCAAGGAGCCAACTAATCTCTTTGTTATTTTAGAACTAAGGTTTCAAAAGATAAAGGCAGTGCCAGTCTAATTCCAGTAGCTCGTTTGTTGTCTCTCCAACTTTCCTCCTTTCTATCCTCCTTAGATGCACTGAATCCCTGACTGCTCACTCAGAGGTGAACCAGGAGCCCTGGATGGGGCCAGTGCCTGTCCCTCCCCGTTAGGCCCTGTGTAGACAGGACTGTAAAGACAAGGAGAGTCAGAAGTGGGACTGAGGAGTTTAATCATGATCCATGAGAGGCCTCAGCCCACTGCTCATTTCTTCCACACCATCGTTTCTTGCAAGAAGCCAACCCCCAAGCCTGTGGGATAATCTCATTTCACTGATTAGAAGTTCAAGATAAAGAGAATAGAAGTCCTCTGAGGGGAAAAAAGAAAAACCAGACTGTGACTTTTTTTTTTTTTGGTAAATTTATAGCCCAAAGATTTCATTTGGGCTGAGTTTGGAAATGTCACTTCTAAAATGACAAGTCATTTTCCCAGGAGTTGATGGCTCCTTGAAGTGCCTCCTGCAGTTGGTCAAGCTCAGAAGTATCTCAGTGAGCAGGATACTCGGCCTCTAATAACAGAACGCTTTTCTTCTAATTCTAGTGAAGACAGAGTAATTGAGCACTACAAGAAGCTGAATGGCCAGACGAGAGGTCAAGCAATCGTGAAGTAAGTGGCCCTTACCAGCACTCACGGAGATTGTGTTTGTGTGTGTTAATATATCACATGTCAAGATTGTTCACTTCTGCTCAGAAAGACGTTATCTCTGGGGGACAATGTTTCAGTTGAATTGTCAAGTAAATAATCACTCCCAGAACTTTATCACACATGCCAAAGAAGTATGTATATTGTACCAGTTCTGCCGAATAACCACCCTTGTGTGCGTGTTTGTGTGTGTGTGTTTGTGTGTGTTGTCTTCCCAGCTACATGAGCATCGTGGAGTCTCTCCCAACCTACGGGGTTCACTATTATGCAGTGAAGGTAAGTGAACTTATTTAGTGAAGATTGCCCATCCTGCCGAAAAATAAAAAGCAAACAACAACAAAACATTCTTTTTCTTTTTAAAAATCTTCCTGGAGACTCCTAGAGGGCTAGGAGTTGGTAAGGGAAGACTTGCCCAGAAAGACCAGATGCCACAGGAAATTGGCATGAATTTTACCCCTAGGATAGTAAGACTTGATATGGTTTCTCTCAAAAACTCATTTTCCCTTTTGGAAGCAGTATAATAAGTCTCTAGTTCCTTTTGGTCTCAGAGGAATCCCAAGAGACCAGGATTTGGGTATCTTAGTGGGAAAACTCTATCCAATACAAGGAACTGTAGGGAACAGAAACTTTCAGCAGAATCTTGTGTTTTTTTTTTTTTTTTTTTTTTTTTTGGTGGTCAAGTGCTACATAGTTAGCTTTCTAAGAGGTAGACTGGGATTATAGGCTGACAAATGGAGTATGTGACCCTTTAAGAAAATAAGATCTGTTTTCTTGAATATTCTAATGGCAAGTCCAATAGGTATTGACTCCATTCTAAATTCTTTTTAATTTTAATTTCCATCAATGTGCCAGAGTAGGATCTCTTCTTTGAAATAATAAAGATGTCCCTCATGAGACCACAAAGAAGAAAAAGTTCCCTCCTCCTACTCTTTTCATTTACTCCTACCTAAAATGTTTAGCTGACTCATTGCCCAAAGTTCAGCTGAAAAGAGAAGAAAACACTTCTAATCTACAGACAGTCCCACCAGCCAATCAGAGCTCCTCTTGCTGTTTTACCAGTGTCTTTCCTAGTGTTTCTATCCTACAATATTTTTAATTTCTTTAGACTACACCATGTGCCATATTTCATTCATTATGTGTTACCTTTAGCAACTCACATAACACTTTGTAAGTCATTGGTATGCACAGAATCGCCCATATCTTCTCCTAAACTGCAGATAATTGATGGTAAAGACTGTATTATATTCTGTTATACATTCCCAGAACCAAGCACAGCACCTGGCCCATGATAGATGCTCAGCAAATATTTACTGAGGAAACATATTGAGAATTGAGTTGGTGGTTGGATGTCTGCAATTCCATAATGGGAACAAGTGTTAGAACTACCATTGTGGAGCATAGAACTATGAGGTGCCTGTGGGGACCTCGTTCCCATCCAACAGTTTCTCTCAGGATCTCTTAAAGCCTGAAGTAGTTAAATTCTTCCTGATGTCCTACCAAGATTCTACCTACCAATGGGAGTGCTTAGCCCCTCTTCATTATCCTTCCAGAGCTCATGTGACCGGTAAGCACATCCAGCCCTGCCTTTCTCAAGTCATGGGTGATCAGTTCCCCACAAGGAAATTCAAGGGTTTGTGAAAAGAGGCTTCAGTGGTGCTGATGTTGACCACGCTAGTGAGCGCTGCGGAGTCCACTTCCATTTTACCATCTTGTTACCATAGAGGAGACACATGAATTCAATAGTTCCCCACATGATGATCAGAGGCATTTCATAGGAGTTGATCCATGAGGGTTTCTCAGCTGTAGGAATATTCCATGTTGATTTACAGCAGTGGCATCTGCATTCCAGAACAGGAACCAGGAATTTAGGAATTCCTGTGTCATGTGTTCCCTGGCTTGCTGTCTGTTCTAAGTTTGAGCTCAGTTCTGTCTCCTATCATTAAAAGAAGTTAAGACACTTACCACGTCAATTACCCCCATAAAAGTCTTCCAAATATTGGAAGACTGAGATTCAGGGAGGTTCATTGAGTCTTCCGACTGGTTTCCATCTGGAGTTCATTTTTGTTGGTTCTAGAACCTAACAAAAAGGCTGCCTCTGATATATAAGCTTTCTACCTTCCATAAAACTTGAGATTTGTGCTCTTTTTTCAGACTAGAAGCAGGGCACTCGATTTTCAAAGTGTTAAAAGAGTACAGGTGTTTGGCTTCTGAAATCTCAGAGCATAAGCAGATTGCTCTGTGGTTTATCAGGGCAGCACCTCTGCCCAAGCAGATGTAATGCATGCTCCCTGTTTGGTGGCCATGTGATCTCCCTGATGCCTGATTATGGTATAATGATAACACTTATGTGAGGTGGCAGGGGGCATTCGGTTTCTTCTTGTTCTATTTTTTGAAACTATGGTTGTGCACAAGTATTTCCAGAGGGGTGGGTTTAAGTCAAGCATCTTATTCTACCTTTAAATTTTTTAGCTAGGGGTGTAGCTCGATGGTAGGGCATGTGCCTAGCATGTATGAGGGCCTGGGTCCCATCCCCAGCATGGAAAAAGGGAAAAAATAAAAATTTAAAAAAAACCTACATACCCCTGAAGCTTTAAATAAAATTTCAACATTTCTTGTTCCTTTTATCTTTATGTTTAGACTTGAAGTACCTCATGCCCCACAAGTACTGGAAAGCCATCATTCTGATTTTAAGTTTTCAAGACACAGTGGAAGTGTGCTAGGTTTTTCCAGAGATGTGACAAATAGGATAAATCTTGGGGGAGAGCTCCTGGCATGCCCACCATAAGACACTAGCATTTGGGAACATTCCATAGCAACTCAGAATCATCCCTATTTGAATATAAAATTGCAATGGCCACCGAGGTGACAAGAGCTCTCTTTAAAATGAAATAAACAGACTTGATGTTTCTGATTTAGTTATTTACCTTGAGAATGTTTCAGCTTCAGTTTTGCTACCTTGTCCAACAGTGCCAGTCCTAAGACCCTCTCTGGCACCCAGCTGTCCTCATAGGGGAGCAGGACATTAGAGGTGACACTTTCTGGCCTGTGCTGCTGTTGGCTGGCTGGGGCTGGGGAGGGTCCTGAGTAAAACTGAGCCAACTCCCTATTTTGATTTTTTTTTTTTTTTTGGACTGGGGATTAAACTCAGGGGCACTTGACCCCTGAGCCATATCCCCAGCCCTATTTTGTATTTTATTTAGAGACAGGGTCTCACTGAGTTGCTTAGCGCTTCACTTTTTCTGAGGCTGGCTTCGAACTCAGGATCCTCCTGCCTCAGCCTCCTGAGCCGCTGGGATTACAGGCATGCGCCACTGTCCCCAGCTGCTTTGATTTCTTAATCCTTAAAAAAGAGAGGAGTCCCTTTCATAGTCTCTAGCTGATGGTCGATAACAGTTTCTCTGCTTCAGAAGATTGTTCACTTTACTGGAATGTTCCACATCTCTCAGGTTTTTTTCCTGTTTGGTGAATGAGGGGCCCTTCTACAGTCTTAGAAGGAAAAAAAAAAAAAAAGAACAGAGCATTTGCTCCTTAAAGATAAGGGGAGAGATGCTGGTAGAGATGTACTGCAGGTTAGAAACAGAGCCAATTCCCCAGCCCAGGGCTCCCATCACCTTGTTTGTAAAACTGAGCATCTTGCTATGAGGGACACATCTGTTAACTTCCAAGGAAATTGCCTTTTACCTTGTTTTCAGCTGAGCTGGGAGAATCTCCTCTTGATCTGTATATCTTTTGCAGCCCATATTTACCTGTACTCTTTGATGTCCTAGGACAAGCAGGGGATACCATGGTGGCTGGGACTAAGCTACAAAGGAATCTTCCAGTATGACTACCATGATAAAGTGAAGCCAAGGAAGGTAAGGGTGGTCTTCTTTGTTGGCTTAAAGGCTCTCATTTTGAGAGAGAAACCAGGGTAAAAGTGAGTTAAAATGCTAACAACGTGTGGCCCACAGGCTTGCCAATCCCTTGCTAATTTAAGTGTATACAAATTACTCCACAATAATCCTGAGTTCCCTGGGTAAATATTTTTTTCTCCCTGTCTCTAAGGAAACCTAAGCTGTTATAATTATTTAAGGTAAGATGCCTGGCTCAGTTCTCCCAGAGCAGATGGGAGACTGTTGTGTTCCTTACTTTCTTGGGGCTATATACTCTGAATAAACAAAAGGCCATCTATTTTAAATCCTGAGGCCAATCTGAGTTCTCTCAAAGATTTTTAGGTCAAGGTAGAGGAAAGTGGACGTACTAAAAACCCCCGCTGGTCTCAGGTAAGGAAGAGGTGAATAAAGAGATGAGCCAGAGGAGGTCCTGAGAATCCAGAGGATCTCCTGGGGCTTAGAAGAAGTGGTCAGAAAATAAGGTTATTTGCCAAAAGAGAAAGAAAGGGAAACAGAGAAAGGTCTGCAAAGTCCTTAGAAACACAAGGCAGAGCCCTGCGAGGGGCACCATATTTGAATTGTCTGTTTTCATTTACACACATTTTTTAGACCAGAACAAATTGAAAAATTATAATGGAAAAATATCTTTGAGGCAAGTGCTGTCATTCAGAATCTCTAGCAGAGAATGATAGAGAGATGGTATTTAGTTCTAACCCTGAAATACATTATTAAAAATCTATCAAAACCACACTTGCTCTGAAAGACAGAAAAAGAGAGAGAACACAAGAGCAGGATTGGTCCATTATGTCATTGTGGTTTGAATGACAATCCACAAATAGGATTGAAACCCACACTACACCTCTGAGCTTATCATACCCGAGCCAGGTTAACGATGTCTGTCCTTACCAACTTTGTTAAATTAATAGGGAAAATGGTCCTGGGTTGGGGAGGATTTTTACTCAATTGATCAGTAATTCCTGAAGTTCTAAGTAAGATTCTGAGAAGGGAAGGAGGAATTATTCAGGGGGATATGTTGTTTTGTGGCTACCTCTAAAGCCTCTGCTTCCATCTATTTGTGCAAAACAGACTATACCCTTTGTTCCTATGTTTTTCCTCTTTTTTTTTTTTTTACATTCACAGGATCTGTATTTCTGTTTCTCTGTGCTTGTTACACCGTGGCCTTTATAATTTTATGTGCTTTTTCTTGTCGAATTTCCTCTTTGCTTCTTCCTCCCTCTCCAATTTGCCTGACTGATTTTCTGCTTGCAAAACTAAGAACACTCTCAGGGCCTTAACGAAGAAGTCCTGCTTGCATAGCGTATGCACCTTTCTTCTGCCCACATTGGAAGACCAAAGCCAATATGGATAATTGGGATCCACAACAGATTTTCATTAAAACCTAGCGGTTGGAGTCTCTCCCTCAAAGCTTTTGAAAGACATACTAACAAGTATTCAGACTTGTTCCATTCAATGTATGAATATATTTAAATGCTCTTTATTTTTCTAATTATGGGGAGAGGGGTTACCAGGGATTGAACTAATGGGCCATTTGACCCCTGAACCACATCCCCAGCCCTAGTTTGTATTTTATTTAGAGACAAGGTCTCACTGAGTTGCTTAGCGTCTCACTAAATTGCTGAGGCTGGCTTTGAACTTGCCATCTTCCTACCTCAACCTCCCAAGCTGCTGGGATTACAGGCATGCGTCACCACCTGTTTTTCTAATTATGTTTCTAGTGAAGATTGAAAATGTAGTGAAAGAGCACTTGATACATGTCAAACACAAGGTGGAACACATAGCAAAGGTTCGATAAATCCTAACTATTAGTGTAAGAGTGGAAAACAGATTTTGAGATAGGAGGCCAAAGGTATAAATAATCAGCCACTGAATAAGAGAATTTACAGTAACTTAAGACGCTTTCTCAGGCCAATGATTTAAAAATATTAAAAGGTCAACGTATTTTTTTCCAGGGCGTTGGCTCCAACTCAGACTGAATTGTTATTTGACATAACTTATGTTTCTGTGGCCTTTGAGGAAGAAATTGGAAATTTCAAGCCTATTACTAGTTGAAGGAAAACTGAGCTATGGAGCTTTCAGAACCATTCATTCATTCAAGAATGGTCTGCATACCTACCTCTTGCATGCCAAGCACAGAACCAGAAAAGACACAAATCCAGTCTTCCAGTCCTGCCCAGTGTATCAAGGAGAGAGCCATGTGATAATTGAGCCAGTGACTGTTAGTCTGTTTGCTGTTACTAGTAACACAATACCAGGGACTGGATAACTTTACAAAGAAAAGAGGTTTATTTTGGCTCATAGTTCTGGAGGTCCAAGGTCAAGAGCTACATGCAGTGAAGCCCTTCTTATTAGCAGCGTCCCTGGGCAGCACGAGGCATCCTCACATGGCAAGAGATAAGGAATGTGTGTGCATATGCATATGCATGCATGAGTGTGTGTGTGTGTGTGTGTGTGTGTGTGTGTGTGTGTGTGTGTTCTGGTATCTCTCTCTTCTTATAAAGCTACCAGAATGCAATCATGGGGACTTCACCTTGAAAATGTTATGTGATCCTAGCCATTTCCCAAATGTGACCTCTAAACACCATAGTCATAAGTTTCTGCCCTCTTAATACCTCACAGTGGGGTGAGGTATTTCAACATATGAATCCTTGAAGGACCTTCTTCATAACATAGCAATGTCTTGGTGCCATATAAAAGCCTGTGTGAGGTGGGTGGTAAATCAAGAGAGTATCCACTTGGGTGTAAGGAGAGAGAATAGCCTTCACAGAAGAAGCAAAGGTGAGCTGGATCTTAAAGGGCTGTGAGTGTTTTGCAGATGGAAAATAGGACTGGGGAGGAGGTGTGAGAGAGTGGCCAGTATGTAGGGACACTCGGTGGGGGGCAGCAGGGTACAAGGGAATCCAGAGCACACTCAGAGCTAGAACACAGGCTGAGGAAAAAGCTGGAGGGGAGGCTGAGAGCCTGCAGTGGCCAGTTCTGGAGGCCTCAAAGGTTTTGCTAAGACAACTTCACCCTCTCTCAGCAGCAGGAGCCACAGAATAGTATGTGGAGCCGAGGAGAATACCATATCAGATTTTCATTGATATAGAAGTGCCCATCTGCTGTGTGGAGGATGGCTTGGAGGAACACAGGACTTGGAAGGCAGGACTACTTTGAAGTTGGGGACTAGGGTTGACTCTCAATAATAGGGATCGAGGAGGAAAGATTCAAAGGGGATTCTAGAAGGCAGATGTTATGGTTAACTCTGGAGGGAGAGATGGCAGTAAGAGAAGAGGGCAACCTACAGGGACTGTTAGGCTTCTTAGTCAGCCAAGGCATGGGACCTTGAGGGAGGGAGACCTGGGAGTGGTGGATGGATGCAGCTAGAATATGCACAGTTTGAGGCTTAACAGGCAGGCCATCAGGGTCAGGTATTCACTTGGCGCTCAGGAGACTCAAGAATTTCCAAAGCATTGTTGAACCAGAGACTGAACAGGGAGAGGAAAAGTAGGAGCAGTCATTCCCACCCCTGAAAATTCACCATTGACTGTGCATTAAAGATTTTATCCCCTTGTCATGATGAACCCTGGGAGACAGAGAGGCAGATCTCGACTGTGTGGGTCCTGAAGCTTGCACATTAGCAGGGGGCCCTTTTTGAGAAACAAATCTGTAATCAAGTTAAGATCAGGGCTTTGAAAGGCCCTTAAAAGGAAGTCCCAGCTTCATTAGTTTCAAGGAGTACCCACCTCTGCTAATGCATGGATGCCACTTAAAACCAAAGACTCAACCAGAGCCATAGTTATGAAATAGCAGCTGCAAGAAGAGCTGGGCACCATATCTTTTTCTTCTTCTCACACCCAACATCATCACCATCACTAAAAGACCATAGCTGTTATATAGGGCGCATGAGAGGCTCTGAACCCATAGGGCATGAAGCCTGGTTCCAGAACTGGACTCTAAGTAGAGGCACATAGTGAGGAATAGCAATGCACTTTCTCCCAGGAAGCACCACACTCTATCTGGTGCCTCCAGATTGTGGTTATGTCAGCAGTTCATGGGAGACTGCTCTAGTGTCTGGTTGCCTCCTCCAGTCTTGTCCACTCACCTCTGACCCTACAGCAGAGAAGATAGAAAGCCTCCCAGTGATTCTGGTGTGCAGCTGGAGATGGGGACCATCACTCAAGGCCACCCATGCTTCCTTTGCACGCTTAGACTTGGGAAAAGTCAGCTAAGCTCAGAAGGTGTGGCTCCAGTGTCCTGCACACTGAGAGCTGGCAAGTTCCCAAGCATAGATTTGAGGCTTAGTAAGCTACTTGTGAGGGACGCTTAATGAGTTGCATGTGAAGGATGCCCTCCAGGTGGCACCACTCCCTCCTGGCACAGGGGCCAGGCCACCTCCAGCCTTCGGGGATGCTCGGGAATCGGTAGCACCCAGTTTTGAGCACCTGGAGAGAAGTCTGTGGTAACAGCTGCATCTGTAACCCAGGAAGCTGCTCTCGCCCAGGGGCAGATAGACCTTTGCTGATACTCTGACCCAGTTATAGCGGCTCTGTCACATGGCACTACAATACTAAGAGCCAACATTCAAGTAGAGGCAGTGTCAGAGCTGAGCCTGCTGCTTCCCTTTGAAGGTCCTGAAGGCATCCTCTGATGTGCACAGGAAACCATTAGCACAGCCAGAGGAGTTCAGCAGCTGCCTGTGAGAATCTGCTCCTGCATTTCCAAATGGGTCCCTAAGAAATGCCCCCAAAAACCACTGAGGAGGGGTAGCTGATGGCTGTCCAGAAACGGGCAGGGCTGCTGTAGTCTGGTCCTAGTTGTCTGACTGAAATGCAGTTTGACATTCTAGCTCCAGAGTCTACCTTATGTCACTGAATCTTCATTATGAAGTTTAGTGGCTTTGGCTTTGGTACAGAAGAACCTCACAGGTGGAATAGAGGAGAGAGAGAGAGCATGCTGCTCCCTCCTGATTGTGCCCTATTATCTGCTGCCTGGATCTTCAAGCTGCCCAGTTTTGTTTAAAATGTTTAAAAGCCAACAAACAAAAAATGGCCTTTGGGGCACATGTTGTGTCAGGAAATACTAGACATGTGGGAACATTTCACAGACTGGATTTTGCCTTTTGGATGTGTTCAGAAGAGTTCAGAAATGTGAACTTCTGAAGACCACATCCCTCATATTTGGGGACAACATGCAGAAGAATAGCCCACAAATGCCCTAAAAAGTGGTAAACAAGTCTGTGTTTGAAATTGACAATATAATCGCATTCCCCAGAGCAATGGTCCTTGCTTAGGTGAGTTGTTTTTAAAAACTCAGGCAAAACCCCAACCATATCTGTAGATAGGTTGCAGAGTTGCTATTATTGTTTTTAAGAAATCACCTTTATTTTAAAATTGTATAATTCCTAAATTTCTGATTTTTTATGTTAAAATATCTTTTTAAAAAGTGAATTGCTGGTGTAAGTAATTTTTAAGTTTTTTTATTTTTTTATTTTTTATTTTTAAATCTTTCCATCACATTTTTTTTATTTTACTTTTATTTTTAGAGCTAAATAGTTACACATAGTAGTTGGGTTCATCATCCAAACTCATCATGCATGCATGGAATTGGATTCAGTTCATGATCCTCCCCACATTTGCAGAAATGTTTATAAGCCATTAAATAGCCCCACATAGGCTCTTAGGAAATCTTGCTTCTGCCCTTCAGCCAATGATTTTCCCTTTCACCCTCAGTCTGCCTCCCCACTTCTGAACTCTTGTCATATTCACATGCCATGTGACTCTTGGAAACATCCCTTTTGAATACTGCAACTCTTTCCTTTCACGGTGTAGTGTCAGAGCATGAGAGCTGCATGTCTACATGCCCAACAGTCTCCATTTAGCAGGGGTAACAGAGGTCAGAGAGTTACAGTGGCAAGCAAACAAACAAAAACTCTTTCAGCTCTATAGATTATTTTACCCTATTTTATCCTTGTTACAGAATTCTATTTTTAACATGTGCATGCCTGTTTGAAAATAAATGCTGCCTGAGTGAGCGTTTCACAAGTAAAGGTTCTGTCAGGGAATAACTGAAACAGTGTCTGACTGGCCCTTGGGCCCTTGAGATCAATCTTGAGCTTCATCTTAGTGTACATTTATGGTGAAGTATAGAGACCCAGGCCATCAAAAACAGAAAAATGACCATCAACAGTGACACTGACTGTCCCGTGGGTTTTGCCAGTTGCTTTGGTACAAGTAAGCGTATTTCCTTTCTTTCCCAAAACCTTTGAGAAGTAAATGAAACATATCGAAGAGGCCTTATTTATTAACTTTTGCAGAATCTGGATTCCATGGGGCAGATTCTCACCTAGGGCTTCATCTATGGAGGAGGAGGTCCTCAAAGTCCTTAGATCAAAGCCTGGAGAAGTGTGATAAACTCTAATCTCTGGGACAATCTACCCGCTTTGAGCGGCATTAGTCCCAGTAGTGTGAAGTCAGGCTGTTTTGCACCAAAGACTCACAGCATCGCCAGCGCCAGGCTGAACCCTCTTCTCAGAAGAATCCCTGTGTTTTGTACTCTTTACAGCTGTAGGCAGAGCATCTGATCATCAGAGGCTGTTATAAATGAAAGCAGAAAGTTCCATCTGAATGGGACACTAAGAGAGTTAAAGATCCCTCATGCTGTATCTGAGGCTAGAAGCGTCAGACAGCAGATAGTGTGAAGCATGTGATTCCTAAGACCCATCCTAGAAGGAATACTCAGTATCTGTAGATCGTCGGTCCCAGATTTAGCCAATTCACCAGCCGCGTTCGATGAAAGCTCTCCATTGGGAAAGAATGGCGACGTTGGTCCTTGTTACATACTTAGCAGACAGCATTTACTTATTTATTTGATGTGCCATTAGGGGGGCTTTTATGTACACTTAGATGCACAATTAGAAGCATTATGGGGTCCCATCTGAGGCATTAGGAGAAGGAACCAGAGTAATTAGCCTGCCCCTTGTCCCTGAGCAGCCAGTATGGCTTCCTATGATTCCAAAGAGTATTTCAGAAGTGGGGGAGTTGGCTCTGGGAATTGATGCATTACTGTCACCTCCTCAGATTAGTAAAGACTTTTGAACTGTACAAGATGATGAGACAGGAAGGGAAGATAATATTTACAGGAAATATTCCATTAACTATGAGCTGGCTCCCAGCAGCATGGCCCTGCTAAATTATTCAGTGTGATGAGAACTGCTGACTTCATTTTCAGCTTCTCTTTGGATGTGCTTGACTCATTTGCTGATTGCTAAGCCCTCTGACTTGGCTGGCCCTGTACGGGTGGCTCCTTCATTCTAGCATCTGTGTTCCCCTCGGAAACCACACCCTGTGTACTCCTGGGAGAAAAGCTACACTTAATGCATTTAGCATTCTTAGCATTTTGCAGCCTCTGCTCATTCACAGTGCAGGATCAAAGGGCCTCCTCCATTTGCCTCTTATCAGTCCTTCAGATCTCTGTGAAGGTCTGAGTGGACCTGGAAGAGTTTAGTGCCTGTGGGTGAAAGGCCCTGACCGTGGGTCATCAGGAAGGGCATCCTCAAAGCTGAGCAGCAGACCTGGGGGAGGGGAAGGGGACATAGGGAGTTACCAAAAACTCCATTTAAAAATAAACCTTCAACAAAGAAAAGAAAAAAAAAAGACAGTAGGGTTATGAGAAAATCATGATCTCGTTCTGATATGAAGAAACATTTTCTATGATACATTTGTACATATTTTTTTAGAGAGAGAGAGAGGAGAGAGAGATTTTAATATTTATTTTTTAGTTTTTGGCGGACACAACATCTTTGTATGTGGTGCTGAGGATCAAACCCAGGTCACACACATCCAGGCGAGCGCCCTACCACTTGAGCCACATCCCCAGCCCCCGTTTGTACATATTGATGAGGTATAATATAGTGTTTTGATTTTATATATATATATATATATATATATATATATATACACAAATATATATATATATATTTGTATATATATATATAACATCATGATGAGATCTCATTTGGCAGACAGCAGTCCTGAACATGGCCCTTCTCAAACCACTATCAGACGTGCAGTGTTACCTGTGTTGCAAAGAAACCCCTGTCTCTTCTCCCATACAAGTATTATGATCATCTGAGCATGTTGAGCTAGAGTGTTAAAAGTTCACTGCAGAGCATGCAACAATGAAGAACCCACCACTAAAATGGCGCCCATATGAGGGTTTCTGAAGGAAATTCAGACTTAACAGTCAGGCTCCGTGGGAACTGACTTGAGCTCGCTTCTGATGATGATATATGGAGGCAAGATCCTGGGGTCAAGAAGCAGGACCCAACATTTCTGGTGGGTCCTTTTTACTGGACCACTCTGGCTGAGCAAGTCACCCTGCCTCACCAATTCCCATTTGTCTTCTAGTGCTTGAAAGAAACCTGATCTTGCTCATATAGCAAAATGAGCTTGCTCTAAACATTGAATGAACTGCTTTAAAAAAAAAAAAACAAAAAACACTGAAATCCTAAGTAAATTCAAGTCCTAATACAACACTTTTGAAAGCACCTTCCATTTTCCCAGACTTCCTAGGTCACTACAACCCTTGGAGTTGTTGGATGTGGTGAGGATATATGGCTCTTCCTTCTGGAAGTTCATTCACTTGTTCGTTAAATGTTGTCCAAGTGCTTATCATGTGCCAGAGCTTTGCTCTCAGCTCTGCAGTCAGGGCAGGGGGAGACAAGCTCCCTGCCCTCCCAGAGCCCACGGTCTAGTGGGAAAGGCAGTCAAATGACAGCAGTAAATAAATCTACAATACAGAGGCTCCAAATATTAAACCTTATGAAGGCAATAAAGCAAGAGACTCGGAACTCATATGTGGTCAGGAGTAGTCTCTGAGCAGGGAGCATTTAAGTGACTCTGTACCTCAGGTTCCCTGGGAAGGACAGGGTAAGATGGCCTTGCATGTAGGAAGTGTAATGGGGAGATCTCCCAGATTAGGAAAATGGGAAGTCAGAGGGACAAAGCAGAGAGAGAAGCTAAGCTCCTATACAATCCTGACTTGGCATCACTCAACCTAGAGTGATGTTCTGAAGCTGAAGTCCTCAGAATCATCGCCGTGAGGCTAGGGGCCAAGCCTTGGCCCCCAGCATCAACCAATCATTAGGTCTAGGTGACCTGCACGGAGCGGGGCTTGACCTTGGGAAAGTGACTCTCTCCAGCTGAGGGGGATTCTAAAAGAGGAACCCTAAGAAGAGAGACCAATCAACACAATACAGTGTTTTGACCACAATGGTTCTCAAACTATGGTCCTTGGATCAGCAGCATCCAAATCACCTGAGAACATGGTAGAAATGCAAACTTGGTTTCCCCACTGGGACTTACCCATGGAGGAACTTATAATCTGCCTCCCCAGGCCCTCAAGGTGATTTGAATACATGCTATAAAGTTTGAGGAATACTCTTCTACATATAGGCAATTAAGGAGAATCTTTCTCTATGATTCTACTTTATCCAATTTATGTAATTATCTCTTTTTTTGTTGAAAAGATGTTTCAGTCTGTTAAAATCAAATTCCTTCCTAGAATAGTTGCACCTTAAAAAAAAAAAAAAAAAAAAAAGGTTTTGTAAGCCAGTGATCTCCACATCCACTCAAAGATCCAAAGTAAATCTCCACCAAAGAACTTGGGTACTATTAACTCAATTTCAGGATATTCAGAAAAAGTCATTACAGAACTTCTCTGTGTCTCCTTGTTTCAATCTGTGAAATGGTGACTCTAAGATGCAGGATGAATGTAGTCTAATTTTCTCCATCTTGAATAAGTTTGCCTCTCAAACAGTTTCCCATTCCCCAAGATAAAAGCACTCTTGCCCTTGACATAGCAAAATATCGTTCCAGTCATTTTTTACACTGATGAAAGTCAGGGTCTCCTCAGAGCAAACAACATCTCTTTGTTAAAATAATTGATTTTTTCCCCTTTGGTCCTTGGATCTGGGAATCCACAGTCCCTTTAGTTCCCACAGGTTCCTCTGGAGACCATTTTGACTCCAGTCCTGAGTAAGCCAAGCTTCCAAGAGCACCAGCTTGTATTCTTGTTGAAACTCATGCTGGTGTCAGACTTTGACCTTTTAGGAAGGTTAATCTGTCTGTGTGCAGGTAAAAAGGCATTGCCTCATCCAGGTGGGTAATTCTTCAAAGCTATCATGTGAGACACGAGAGAATTTCCCTGAAAAAGTACAGGAAGAGTTATGCAATTATCCCTTAAGGAGAGGGGCGGTCCACTTCTCTCCCAGGGTGACATGCTCAGAAACACCTCTTGGAGAAAGTACATTCAAGCTCTGAAGATCCCCCTGATGGTCACTGGGGCCAGTCTTTCAGCTTCACAAACCTTTGGGGAGCTATGTACCTTCCTCCACCTCACGCATTTGGCCACGTACCTGGGCCAGAAGTCAAGACCATTCTACCTCCATTTCTGCTAGATAAATCACTTCTCTGGGCCTCGGGTTCCTCCTCAACAAGGTTGATGTAGCTGATAAGGAGTCTTGAGATTGAGAGAATATTCAGGAAGAGGAATAAAATAAGAGGCAAGCTCATTTTAAAGCCAGGGGGGAGTAATGAATAAAAGAAAGAATGAAAATTAGCATTTTTCCAGGAGAAGGTGGTAGAAGGGGGAAATGCCAGTTTCTGTGTCTTTGTTCTCCAGATGAGCCAGAGCCCAAGCTAGAGCTTATTAAATGACCAAGAGTAGCTTTTTTCCCCCAGATGATATGCCTTTTGTGGTATGTGGTCTCCCAGGACTCCTCTGATTCCCACGCCAGTGCCTGGTCACCTAGACTTCTTGTCCTCCCTGCCCCTACACAGGCACGCGCACCAGCCCCAAGAAAGGCCACATAAATAGCCACGTTGATTGTGTGGACAAGAGAAGTCAAACACGCCACTAGGTATTTATAACATGCAAATAAACACACAGCCGGACAACACAGTGGCTCCCTCGAGACTGACAAGCTTCTAAATAACTCTGCAGATGCAGATTCCCACTCCTCAAGGCCCCATTGACCTTGGCTGTAATTTGAAGAAGCAAATCAAAACCAAATGCTATTGTTGGATCCCAAATCACTGCAGAAGAGCATCCACTAGCCTCATGCACTCCAGTAGTAGCTTATGAATAGCTTTGGTGTTTCTGGCTTGTAAACCAAAGACTTTGCAGAGTACAGCAAGAACATTGACCACAGGGTCTCAAGGGCAAATCTCTTTTATCTCATGTTACTCCTTGAAATGTGTTCTTCCCTTGTCTCTTGATAAAACCACAGGGCAGTGTGTGACTTTTCTGATCACTCCTACATTAAATATCAAGTTATGCAGTCCCTTTAAATAGCAAAATAAGCTTTTCTTAAAAATCAGAATGTCCAGTCCTTTAGGAAAGCTCCTGTGTCAGATTTCTGCCTATAATAAACTTCCTGAGATAATCAATTTATATGGACAAAAGCATTATTTTGGCTTGCAGCTTTGGTGCTTCTAGTTCCTTATCTAGTTAGTTCTGTTTTGCTTTGGGGCCTGTGCTAACCTGGCAGGAGCAAGTGATAGAGAAAAACCACTCATTTCATCACCAAAGCAAAAGACAGAAGAGGCAAGAATCGGAGTCTTCAAATCCTCTTCAGGGGGCTGTGGTGGTTCAGGGGTAGAGCATTTGCCTAGCACATGTGAGGCACTGGGTTCAATCCTTAGCACCACATAAAAATAAAGAAAATAAAATTCTTTTCAGGAGCACACCCTATGACCTGAGATGCTCCCACTAGACCCCACTTAAAGGTTCTGTCACCTCCCAATGGCACGCCCCTGGGGACCAAGACTTTAACTTTGGGGCCTTTGGGAGACATTTAAGACCTAAACTATAGCAGTTCCCAGTTTGATTTAAAGTTAGGTCTTCTCCCAATTCCCAGTTGGACTCTACCTCTCCTCCAGCTCATGTGACCTCAAGGGCACCTGTCGAGCTCTCTCAATGACCCAATGCACCCTGTTCCAGTAGGTGGAGGGGGACAGTAGGCATCATCTTTGATGCCACCTTTCCTCTCTGGGGAGTGGTGAGTGCACAGCACATCCCTCTCCCAAAGACACCTCCTCTAATAGAGCTCTCTGGCTTTCCACCCTCCTAAACCTTTCATACTCCAGCTGAGGGTGAGGGATTTCAGAGTCATCTGAGGTTTTTTTTTTGTTTTGTTTTATTTTATTTTTTAATTGTGATAAAATTCACACAACCTAAGGTTTCCCCTCAACCACTTTTCAGCGTACAGTTCGGTTGTGTTAAGTGTATTCACGGTGTTGTGTGACGCATCTCCAGAACTGTTTTCGTCTTGCAGACACTTTGTAACCAATAAACAATGATTTCCCATTTCCTCCTCACTGAGCCTCCGGCAGCCACAATTCCACTTTCTGTTTCTATTCTTTGACTATTCTAGATTTTCAGATAAATGCAACCAAAGTATTTGTCTTTTTGTGCCCATGGGTTTCATTTGTTGATTTGTTGTTGTTTTGTTTTTTGGTATGGGAGATTGAATCCAGGGCACTCTACCCCTGAACCCCATTCCCAGCCTAAAGGATTTTTGTTATGTTTTTTGATCTATTTTTTTTTTGGGGGGGTGGGTACCAGGATTGAACCCAGGGGCACTTTACCACTGAGCCTTATCTCCACTCCTTTTTATTTTTCATTTTGAGACAGAATCTCACTAAGTTGCTTAGGGACTCGCTAAGTTGCTAAGGCTGGCTTTGAACTTGTGATCTTCCTACTCCAGTCTCCCAAGTCACTGGGATTATAGGTGTGCACCACCCCAGCGGCAGACCATCGAGTTTTAATATCTAAACCAGGCCACTTTTAACAGTGAAAAGAGGCACCGGGATTATTGATTGTGCCAGGATGTCATTCAAACCAGGGCTGCTGCAGGCAAGCAACGGCACGTGTTGACCCATCTAACAGCCAGGTAGGCTTCCTAACTGGCTCTTGGTTCCTGCTCTTTTCTTCCTTCTGGAAGGTCTGCTCCCAATTTTCTTTCAAGGTGTAGCTCATCTCAAGGTCTCACCCAGGTCTTCCATTTTACCATCCTTGGCTCTAGTGACACAGAGGCAAAGTTACCTACAGACAGCATAACTCACAGCAAGCCTGTGTGGGGTCAGTGGATGGAGATTCCAGAGAGCCCTGGGCAGTGAGTTAGACTGTCTCACCACTAATTCTTTTTCTCTGGCATGTCCAACAGATGTTTCTGATGGCTACGTGGGGTTTTGTGCATCTCTTCACTGGTCCTGAGAACACTCGGGAAGTCACATATGGCCATCTAATATAGCCCATGGGGTCTCTGTGCCCCCTGTAATGTGCTCAGCTACTTGTAATGAATGTTCCTATTCTGGCTTTTAACAGGAGAGCAAAGAGCCAGAGGGGCTGTAGGTTCCAACCTCGGGGTACTCAAGTTTAACTGGCATTCAAAACCCAGCCCTACCTTCAGTAAGCA
The DNA here is from genome assembly GCF_052094955.1 of Ictidomys tridecemlineatus. NCBI lineage: Eukaryota > Metazoa > Chordata > Mammalia > Rodentia > Sciuridae > Ictidomys > Ictidomys tridecemlineatus. The sequence continues at coordinate 97,600,627 of NC_135486.1, forward strand.
TTAGAAATCCCAGCTGAGTGAATTTCTGTGTGTGCATATGTATTTTTAAATACATAATTGAGTTTATGTTTGAGGTTTGAAGACTCATAAAATCTGGTCACTGGCCAGATCTTCACCAGCAGCAGAGCAGCAAGAGGAGAATAGCGTGCTGTCAGGGCCTCTGCCCCGCTGCCCCACTGCCCCACTGCCCTGGTGCTGTCGGGCAGGGGAGTGAGTCGCCCCAGTGGAGGCCCCACGGCAGAGGAGAAGGGGTACTGGCTGGGGAACTGTCTGACAAGGGTGAGCAAGCTTCCTTTGGAAAGGGATACACTAGGATTAGGGGGCCGTGTTTTTATCCTGGACTACCGCTACTTTTGAGGACTTTGACTGAGTTTTAATCAAAGATTATCACTGATCCCTGAGGAATCCAGTCTAGGATTTACTGGCCAAAACAGCAGAAGGCCACAAAGAACCTTCTTGTCACTCCCCTTTCTTCCTAATCCCCAGCCCTAGGTACCCCCAATCTACTTTGTTTCTCTCTGGATTCATCTATTCTGTCCTTAAAAAAATAAATAAATAAATTGTGGTCTTTTGTGACTAGCATGTTTCACTTAGAATGATGTTTCCAAGGGTTCCTTCATGTTGTGACATGGACTGATCTTCATTTCCTTTTTATGGCACAGTAATATACTAGTATCCTTTGACAGTTACTTCACCATTTTTTCCGCACCAACATAACATGCACACACACACACACACACACACACACACACAAATGGCGTCCCAGACCCCTGTACCTGCTGTGGTATACAGCTGCACAGTTATGCACTTGATTTCTTTCTGATATTCACTCAGATGTCATCTTCATGAGACCCGCCCTGACTACCTTCTTAACAACGATGACCCTGTCCTAGTCACCTTACCTGTTCTACATTTGTTCTTGCCACCTGTTACCCTTGGACTCTCTGTTCCCTCTGGTTTTCTTATTTATTTCTTATTTATCTCTTTACCCCTTTCCTCATAAGATGTCCAGGGCAGTTTTATTCACTGCCGTATCCTGGGGGGCCCTCAGAGTCTCACACACCGTACACTCCACAAATGGCTGAATGGATTAAAGTATGGGGGCAAAATATTTAATAGCCTGTTGCCAACCTCCGCTAATTTTGAAGACTTTCCATATGTATTTGTCCAGTGGCCTCAGATTTAATTATAAATAGGACAACTCGTGTAAGGAAGGGTTTGTGAGAGCTCCCTCCACGTAAAGAGCAAGACATCTGTATGGGTGAGGAGGAGAACAGAGAGGTTCTGTAGCTTTCTACAGCTTCGCTTTGTGGATGAAAAAAATGAAAAGCATTAAAAATTGCTCCCATCTGGGCTCTCCTTTGATTTCATTTTTTTGCCCATTGAACCAAAAGGAAGCTGAGAGCTAATAGTAATTAGATACCCAGAGCATGTAGCTGGAGCCCTGCAGACCCTTGAACAATTCCAGCTAATCTGGGCTCCTTTTCTTTCTTAGAATCAGGAAGCATTAGGTTGGGAAGCCTGCTTTGTTGAATTCTAGTAACCTCTTTGTCTTAGACCGTAGCTGCTTGTTTCTGCTGAACCATACAGTACTTAGGGAGTTCTGAGTTATGTGAGGTTGGTTTTTTTTTTCTCATATTGTGTATGATTCAAAGGGGGAAACCCAAGCTGAATTGACCTTCCTGAAACTGTTAAATCTGTTTAGCACCAAGCCCCAGCACAGCCAGAACCTGTTGTCCCCAACTCTGCCTACCATCCTGGGACTCAAGAGTCAGCACCTGCTGATGGGGTCAGTAGACTGCACCATACAGCTTCCAACCTGCCCCCACCCTAACAAAGAGCCTGGAGCAGAGAAAGATGTTTCCAGGCAAGATGAGTTGTGACAGTTCTCTCCAGGATTCTAGTTGGAGACCATAAGCTCCTGGGATTGTAGATGTCCCCAGTTCTCTCTGGACTAGAGTTGAGTTCGGATAGAGCTACCAGAAGGAGGACTGTGGCTTCTTGGTTGAGGCAGAAATCCCTCTGTGGCTGGCTGCAATCACCACTTCTGTGTTGCTACATCCCTTACAGTTGAAAAAAATGCATTTTTAACAAAATGTCTGGGCTCAATCACTGGAGATTCCTTACCTCAGGAAAGTAGCCTGAATTCAAGCAGAAAGAAGAGAGTTTGAATACCTGCTCCCATGCTGTATCATCTGTGTAATGTTGAGAAAGTAACTTAACCTCTCTGAACTTGGGTTGCCATAATACCTACCTCATAAAGTTTTACAAGCAGTTATTGAGTATCTAATATGTCTCAAGAATTGTGCTCAGGGCTAGAAAAATATCATCCCAGATCTTAAGTCTGATGGAGAAGATATTTGAGTAAAAAAGACATTCATAACACAGGATGATAATCATTGTCATGGAGGGCTGCACATGAATATATGGGAGAACCAGCCCAGCCCAGACTGGGATTGGGAAGTGTGCAGGGCTGGGGACCCTTCTGGTGAAAAGAAAGTAGTTCAGGGAAGATTGCTAAAAAATTTCAGTTTCCTCTTCTGCTGTCATTTCTCTCCCTCCCTCAAATTCACGGTTCCTCCAGTTGACCTGCCAACTTTAGAATTCTGGGGGGAGAATCAGAGCTTTAAATAGAGCCAGCCCTTCTAGAAAGACAGGGAATTTAGACTTGAAGTTCTTGTCCCTAGAAAATATCCCCTCACCTCTCTTCTCTCTGAGATGGCATTCCAGAAGGAGGATCCAGAGAGGGAGAGCACTAACATCAACAAGGGTCAGAGTGCAGAAATGGCCTCTGTCGGCCTTAGGGGAAAGCCAAACTCAGAACCTTGGACACAAAGCTGGGAGTAAAGGGAGGCAGGCCCAGCACCTCGCCCCCTGCTGGCTGCAGCCGCAATTGCAGAGCAGCCTGCAGCACCAAGAGAGATACCTGGCAGAGTCTGGTTTGAAAAGCAAGCTGCAAATGTCTAGCTGGCTGCCAAGTCCCCTGCCTAGCTCCCTGGCTCACTCTTCAGCTAAGGGATCCTGGAACTTGCACTTGATATTTCAGAGTACACAGTGCACCTCCCTCCTATGCCCACCAACCTGAGGACTGTGACCTTACCCCTCCCCAGAAGGAAGGGCTGGTTCTTGAAGCACCAGAGATTTGAGCACACAAACAAACTGCTGTTGAAAAATGATTCCTGAGCAGTGCTTGCTGATTTGCCTTTTTTTTTCTTTCCTTTCCTTTTCTTTCCTCCTTTTCCTCTTCCTCTCCTTCTCCCCTCCTCCTTTTCTTGCATAAATGACACCAGGGAAGAGTATTGTCATTTTATCTTTTTGAAGCTTGACACCTTTTGGTTATGAGGGGTATACCTGAATTTCCCTGGAGAGTTGGTGGCCAACCCACTCTCTGCCATCCCATCTCTGTCTCCTTAAGGGTCATATGACCTCCACAAAGGGCACTGGGATGTTTCTAATGCACCGCATCTTTGTATAGAGTTACCAGGTGTGGGAGAACTGATAAATTCCCCCAAATAGAAAACTACAGCTCCCCCCACCTCCAAAGTCTGCCCTCCAAAGTAGTAAAGCCCTGCTTTAAAAATAACAGTTTATAGTAGTCCATAAACTACTCTTTTCCAAAACTGGTGAAATGGCCCTTCCAGATTTTCTCCCCAGATGCACCCAGTGCTTCTCAAACAGATTAATTCCACCCTTTGAGGCATCCAAAATTGAGGTGGGTCCTTTTCAAGGAAGGTCTGAGGGACAGAGAGGTTAGGCTACACATCACTGGGCCACAGTGCTCATTGCAAGAAAAGCCAAAGTTAGGCTCAGATGCTCCATATCCTTGGGCATCTGACCTTCAGACATTATCCCTCATTGATCCCCAGAGGCCTATTCTGAGGGGGGGGGCAAGAAATTACATCAGGAGGCAGAGGATAAGGGAGGAAAAACTCGGCTTGCCTTTAAAGTATTTACATTCTCCAAAGCCTTAAGGTAGAGTCTTTCTGCAAGAAAAGCCAAAGTACACACAAGAAAATAATATAGAGAAAAGCCCTCTGGGGAGAAAAATAAAAGAAAATCTAATCCAATGGGGGGAAATAAACTGGCCTGATTCTCCATCGACTTGTTAAGTACTCGTTAACCTCTTTCTCTTTTCCCTTTCTAAAGATTCTTAAGCCAAAGAAAGCTAAAAGGGTTTTTGATGGGTTAAAAAGAGGCCATCCATTAAAGGGTCAAGGACTGGTGTGCTGGGCATCTGTCACCCGATTAACCAAATCAATTTGGAGCTCGTGTTGTCTGACAGAGGAGGCAACTGGCTGGGGGAACATCTTGATTCCATTAGGTCTGGCTGTGGAGAAATATTAACCATTGTTTTGTTTACTGGGTGTGGGGCCATCTCTGCAGAAAAGAGATAAAGAGATGCCAGGGAGCCCTCTTGCACACAGGTTAATGTGAGACACACAATCACCCATGTTCATGGTCTGCATAGTTTGGAAGGCCTGATTTGGTTCTGGTGATAGGCCATTCTGCTGTGGTTAATATCAAGGCATATTATAACAGGATACTTGCTTCTCAGGGCAAACATTTTTGATATTAGAAGTCACAGGCAGAAAGTGATCAGAATGAACTATAATCACAATTGCTGCAGATGTGGGAATTGGCTGGAGAAGACTAGAATGAACCAGCCCAAAGAGAATATAGCAATCTGCAGCTCAAACGGGATGATCTGATCAAGAACCCTTGTTGAGATTTAGGCTTGTATCACAAAAAAAAAATCCAACAGAAAACATATTTTTTAGACACCCCTGGCACCATATTGGTCATCTTTCAAAGAAAAGAAAATTACACAAACCTGTACTTTGGACTGATAGGTGCTCAGAGTACTCAGAAGTTTTACATTAAGACTAATACTGGCATGTAAACAATGAAGGAGAATGGACATAGTGGTTTCTAATATTTATTGAGTGCTCACTGTGTATTAGATACCATTTCAAGCACTTTTCATTAATGTAGCAACTTTATTGAGTGCTTACTGTGTACTAGATACTATTTTAAGCACTTTTCATTAATATAGCAACCTACGAGTAGTGTTGTTATCAGTAGCAGTATTTTGAACATGAAAAAATTAAAGTCATTGGGCTGGGATTGTGGCTCAGCAGTAGCGCGCTTGCCTAGCACAGGCAGGACCTGGGTTCGATCCTCAGCACCACATTAAAAAAAAAAAATTAAAGATGCAATTAAGTTGCCAAATATATACAGCCAATATGTGGAAGATAATATGACTTTGAAAACTATGCTTTTAGCCAGTACTAGTCTGCATGAAGTCTTATACGTAGGAAAAGTTTAAAACAAAATACTCAATTTTTCTTTTTTTAATTCAAGAGAACAGCTATGGGGCATCCTTGGATTTAGTAACACCTGGACACCCTGATGTCCTAGGAACGAGGATGCTAAGATAAGGATGGACATCAGGCTTGGGCCTCCCAGCTGGAGTTCTTGCTCTTGAAAACCATGAAGCAAAGCATTCAAGAAAGAGTGACAGTCATAAGTACTGATTATTTGGGACAAAAGCGTGAGCCCTAACTTGATGAGGTGCACAGCATCTCCATCGAGTTTTAAAAGGCTGGTGGTACAGAAACCAGAGATGGTTTTCAGCTCTACCATTGTAGTAACCACCAGAACATGCTTCACTCTATTCTTAGTAAAAGTCTTGTCTTCCCAGCTAGATCCTAAATTCCTTAAAAGAACAGTCATCCCTGTATCCCTGTGCGGGTTGGCTCTAGGACCCTACTTGGATACCAAAATTCACCGATGCTCAAGCCTCTAGTACAAAACAGTGTGATATTTACACAGAACCTGTGAGTACCCTCCTGTATACTTTAAGTCATCTCTAGGATACTTATAATATCTAATGTGATGTAAATAGTTATTGTACTGTGTTTAGGGAATGATGACGAGAAAAAAAGTCTGCATGTGTTTCTGCATTGTGTTGCAGACAGGATTTTCTTTTTCCAGGTATTTTTGATCCCTCATTGGTTGAGTCAGGTGCAGACTCCATGGATGTGGAGGGCTAGCTGATAAACATATGCTGGGCACATTTCTGCCCATTAGCATAGGCCAGTGCACAGAAGATACCCGCTACCAAATCAGTAGAAAAGGATGGATATTAGATGATGCCTAATACCCAAGGGCTTTGTTTCTCTTAACAAATAAAGTAAAATATTTTGAATGCCTGTGGGACTGATATAAAACTGGCATACGGTTTCAACCTATGGCTTCATCCTGCTTTTGTACACCTGCTTTTTTTTTTGCTCCCTAAAAATGATTGTGCCGCCATAGCAGAACCCTACCAGGGTGCATGTGACAAAAATCTCCTAGCCCAGGCTTGGGGCCTCTGTGACAACTCACATCTTAAATTCCAGGCAGCTCAGGTTCAGCTGCTTCCTCCTTTTGTCCTGCGGATGGACAGCAACTCATTTGATTTGCTGAGTGTGTAAATAAACCTAGAGGCTTGTGAGAGGCTTTCTGCATGTAGAAAGTAGAAAGGGCAGAAGTGAAAGAAGGAAGTGGAGTTTTAGTTTGGATGTCTCATCCTGAGCTTGGAGTCTGATTCTTCTTATTAGAGGACTCCTTGCTGGAGTTTGGAAAGTATGCAGCTTCGTTTAGACTGCCAAATCCTGATCATTTGAAGAAGCGACAATTTATTTAGCCAGAGCTTGAAACATTTTTGTTCTCATTCATCGTCAGAGCCCCTTGTGGAGTATTAGAAAGAGCCCAGGATGGGAAGTCACAAGATGTGCCTCTCAACATCGATGACTTATTTAACCTCTGCCCGTCCCTTAACCCCTCTCACTGGGGATGCTTCATCTGTGAAAGGAGGGGTTAGAGCAGATTGCTGCTGTGATTCTGTATAATGGCCCCTCTGGATGAAGCAGGAAGTTACTCATAGGGACATCATTAAGAGGCTTGGTGACTCAGCCTCAGAACCGGAGGAAGACAAGGCTCCCTGAAGTCCTGATCAAGAATAAGAGCCACCAGACGGAGCTTCCTCCCAAGCCCATATTTCCACATCATCCTGAGTGCTTGCCCACCATGCCACATGCTATCCCAGCACTCAGTAAACCCTGGCTGCAGAGGAAGTCCAGTGGAGCCGAGGCCCCTTCCTCTGCCCTAGCCTTCAGCCATACACAGGATGTGGGAATTCAAATCCAGCAGACTAGCTAATAGGAACCAGTACCTAGGCCCTGGCTCATTAAGGATTTATAGTACACCCTGTTGCACTCAGGGCTCAAAAGCAGTATTATTAGCTACTCGTTTGCTCTTTGTGGATAAATGTCCCTCATCTTCTGTTTTATACATGAGTACATTAAAACCAAGTAGAAGGTTTGTGACTACATTGGGAATCACAGCATGTTGGGGTCAGAAACTAAGAACCTACATCTAGGCCCAGGGTCTCAACAATGGTGATGAACCCTATTTTGGTGAAACCACTTCCTTTTTTTTTTTTTTTTTTTTTTAAGCCACTGAGCATCCCCAGTCCTTTTTATTTTGTGACAGGGTCTTGTTAAGTTACAAAGGGTCTCACTGAGTTGCCCAGGCTGGCCATGAACTTGAGGTCCTCCTGCTTCAGCCTCCTCAGTTGCTGGGATTGCAGGTGTGCGCCACTACACCCAGCAACTCCCTGATGATTCCTCTAAGTTTCTTTTCTATGCAAGCCCAAATCATTGAGGCTGTTCTTAATCATGATTATTGTTGTTTCTTAGTCCTTGATCGAAAGCTACTGAATAGTGAGGTGATTGCAATGTGGGAAATTAGAGGAAGTCAGGTCTCCAAGAAAAGAAAGTAATACTTGTTATCATTTATGGTATAAAGAGAAGGCAAAGCCATTGTGTAGGGCTAAAACGATTTGGTTTTATACATCCTCCTTCCTTGCCAGACACATTGTTGCTCATTTGCGAAAATCATTCCACTTGTAAAGTTAACCACCCATTAGTGACTAGGAACTGTTCCCACTAATTGGTGGACTCAAGAGGAAAGCAACATAGTTAGAGGTTGGGGTAATGGACCAGGTGCCCTTGACTTCTATTTCTGGTTCCTTCACTAACTTGCTATGTGGCCCTAGACCATTTCCCCTCATTTCTCTGGGCCTCATTTTCCCCAAGAAAATTTCCCAGCCACTCTTTTCGAGGGATCCTAAATGATCAAAAACAAACAAACAAAAAATGACATCTGCAGAACTTTTTTAAAGATGCCTAGATGAAGGCATTAGAATGGCCTTGATTTTGTAGGTTTTAATTAACAAATCCTTTGATTATTGATAGAACTACACAGTTGAGCTTTTAATTAGCTCCACAGGCATAATTGGCATAGGAGTGACACATTATCCTAAGGGAAGTAGCCCAGGCCTAAGGATGATCATTATGAGTGTCCCATGGGTCTTTATGTGGAGCTGCAAAGCGCAGCGACATCTTTAAGTGGTGGCTGGCATATGATGGTTGCTTGAATAGCCAAGAAAAGGAGGCTTCCCTGGAGCGGCTCAGACGATGAGGGGCTGCCCGGGAACCAGCACAGTCAGAGCCGCCTTTCCTTGTCTGTAAGAGAGAGGCAGGATCAAGCATCTTTTGTTTGCTTATTGTTTTTGCTCTGCCAGCCACAAAGCAGAGTGTTGAGCAGACAGGGGCTCCGAACCATGGGCACAGGGCACGTGAGCAGAAATACCCCAGGTTCCAGGAAGAGCCCAGTGACAGCTGCCCCTGGCCTCTAATAGCAGCTATCCCTGCCCTCTATCCCTGCTGTCTCCGTACTTCAACTCACCAGTGTGCCCAGCTCCCCATCTCTGCCCCCTCCTCTAAGTGAGGAGAAAACGATCCTCAGCCACCCTTCTCATGCCCAGCACAACAATGCCATCCTGAAAAACTACCCTGTCATTCATTCATCTCACTCCCACCTCCCCCTCCCAATATTGCATTTGTAAGATAAAAAACACATCTATAAAGTGCTTAAAGCAGGGAAATCCATTGTGCTGCCCCCTGTTACATTTGTTTCTACAGACAGTACATCATCTTAGAGACATGCCTGGGAGTCAGAACTCCAGGTTTCACTGCTGAGAACAGCAGCCAGAGGCAGAAGCTGTCCCAGGGGCAGCCACAGTGGCCGCAGACAGAGGGGCTGCAGCAAGCCCAGATGGTTTTGTTTGGTCCCGTTGGCAGACTTGAGGATCTCCACGCTGAACAGCATGAGGGACCACTTAGAGCAAAGGCGTGGTCTGTGTTTTATTTTGCAAGGAGTGGGGGAAGGAGGGATTGCCAGGGAACCAACCCTCTGAGCATTCTGCTCTGGGTTCTTTATCTGGGGGCTTCAAATGAAAAGGCACAAGTGGGGTTTTCTCACATATGATCACTCCAGGTGTGGCTACCTTTTCTCCTTGTAGGGGATGGGAGAATCCAGCCTCCCTGGGTCCTCCTACTACCTTACCTCCACCCCAACTGTGCTGCTGAGTCCTGGACAGAACCTGTCAGCACCCCAGCACCAGCACCAGAGCCAGATCAGCTACATAATTGGCAAGGCCAGTGCAAGATGGAAATGAGGGCCCCTTGATGAAAACTTATTAAGAATTTCAAGATGACAACAACAGGATTCATCCAAGCACAGGGTCTTTCTGAGGGGGGGGTCCTTCAGGTCACACACCCATGAAGCCAGTCCCATCCAAGATCCCACTTTGCCTTGTCAAGGTGGGTACAAGAGCATGGGCTGAGTGGCCATCAGCCATCAATGATCCATCTCCCCTTTTTCAGAGGAAAGAGGACAGATAATAGGGTGAGAAAATGAATCTTTATACTTAAAATTTTCCAGCTTTCAAATAATACAATTCCCCTTAAACTCCAAGTCAGGGGGCTTCATTAGGAAAATTTTTTAAAAGCCTACAGTTATTTATTTGCCAGTATTGGGGGGAAGTGAGAACAACTAGGAATCAGCAAGATCCAGGTGTGGAGAGTACTTACTTTGTGCCAATACGGTGCTAAGGAGCTGCTGCAGCTAAGATCCATCTTGGGGGCCCTTTCTTGCCATTTTATGAATGGGGAAACTGAGGCTAAAGGAAATGCCGCAACTTGCCCAAGGTCTAGCAACTTGGAAGTATGGGAGCAGATTCCAAATGTCTTAGTCAAATTCCAAAGCCTTGGTGCCTGGCCTTGTTACTCTATGTGTGACCTGCAGGTGAAAAGGCCAATGTCATAGAACCTATTAGTTCTGGGCTTTTTTTTTTTTTTTTTTTTTTTTTTTGACTATCATGAAATTTGGGTGAAAACTCCATAAAAACCTAGCAACCAGGGATCAGAGAGAACTCTGGGTGTTTCTATTGAGGGATTCACAGTGGCAAAGCATCCAAGGAGAGCCCTTGATGTGATATTTGAATAGTAAAGACACTGCTAAGGCAGGTGAACACAAAGCTGTCTGAGCCAGAGCGTGGCTTTAGAGCCTCCTCCTTTCCTTCAAATGTCTCTCCATCCACTTGGAATTGAAATTGACCCTTAAAGAGAGAGAGAGAAGTATAGTTTCCTTGGGTTTCAGAGTACATTGCACTCTGAGCTGCTCATGGAAGAGGGAGCTCTGTAGGAAGAGGCAGTTGATGTCTCCCATCTTATTACCTACAGAGACAAAATAATTTTAAAATTTCAGAGAGGAGACTGTAAAGATAAAAGATGAATCCATCCTAGAAAACGGTTTTATACCAGCTCATCTCTATGTGGATGGTGAACCGATTGGCCAAGCACTGACCACCAGCATCCTGAGCCTGACTCAGGATCTGACAGGGTGATCTGATGCAGAGAAGTGGCCCTCACATCGTTTAAGGTGGAGGAAACAGAGCAAGTCAGGATGGGCCAGGAGCCTCCAGTCAGAGGACTCTGGGTCTGGAATGAAACCTTAGAAAGCATATGTCCCAACTTAGTGGGCAGAAAAAGGGGGATCCCGGGGAAGAATCAGTCATCTCCAAGAGGAAGGATGAGAACAGGATTTCTGCTCTATTTCAGCAAAATAAAGTCACATCCTAAGTTTATGGAAGGGGATACAACATCCGTCAACATAAATGCAAACATGTGGGCGCTTGACTTTATCCTCCTGACATTTCCCAGAGGGTGAAGCAACTTTCATTTTCATCCAGTGAAAGGAACCCCGTTCCTAGAGCAATTCCATGCAGCCCTAATTGCTTCCCAGCATTACCATCAGACTGCTAGTTAAGGGGAGCTCTCTGCTTCCTTCTGTTGCTGGAAGGGCTCTGGCTGCAGTGTCCCTCTAGGGATACAACTCTTGCTTTTCTTTGTGCCACCAAGAAAGAATGGGCATGACAGTCTCATATTGTGATCTGGAGTCGCCTGCCCCTAACTCAGGTCCCGGCAGCCTCCGCCCTTTGCGAGCGCGTCGGAGGCTCTTGCACATTAGCGGGCAGGAAGTGGAGTCCCGAAGGGAGGCTGGGAATTTGAACGCCTTCCCATTTCAGCACTTGAGGGGAGGAAGCGCGGCTCGGCACTGCACTCGGCAGGCACAGATGGCTCCCGCTCCCCTCTGAGCGCCCGGTGCTCTCTCGGCCTCCTCTCCCTCCCTCCTCTCTGCGCTCCCTTCCCCTCCCCCCCGTCCTTGGAGGGAAAAGTCTGCAGAGCTGGGAACTGTCTTGAGAATCCAACAAAGGCGAACCCAAGGGGAGCAAGTGGAAAAGAACTTGTTTTGTTCCCGTTTAGAAACCTGCAGGAAAATCCACACCCACGGTGCCTGGTTTTAAACGGAGAGCTGCCGTGTGTGTGTGTGTGTGTGTGTGTGTGTGTGTGTGTGTGTGTGTGTGTGTGTGTGTGTGGTTTCAGGCACCAGCGGAGGAGCACAAACAACTGCACCGTCTCTGCTTTGATAAGGAAACTGCCAGCTGTGGAAAGTTAACCGGGCAAAGACGGGACAACAACGCTGGGAAGGCAGCGCTCCTAAGTTTAAACTACACTGTTTTCTGTCCAGATATTCCAATGGAGGCAATTGGAAAACCTGTATTTCAGAGAAAAGAAGTTTTCTGTGGAAGTTCATGACCCCCGCAGGTAAGCTTGAAAAGCCCTTTTCTGCTGAATGCCTGACATATTATTTATATTATTATTTTGGGGCTGTCATTGTTTGTGTTTAGTTTGGGGTGGGGGGAGAGGATGGTGAATCATGGAGAACAGGGTACAAATCAGAATGGAAAGCTTTATTGGTAAATGTGGTAGGTTCAAGCGCATGTGTGAGAGTATGTGTATGTGTGTGTGAGAGAATGTGTGAAATTAGCAATTTCATGACTGTCTCTGTGTGTGTGTGTGTGTGTGTGTGTGTGTGTGTGTGTGTTGCACACCACAGAGCTGGAGGGAAGCTTTGTGGCACTCTGTAACAAACACAGAGTTAAACCCCAGCAGTGGCCCAAGTCCCTTTAGGAAGCTTTTGCCAGAGAAGAGGCCGAAGGCTCCCTTGTCAGAGCAGTTGAGAGTGAGTGGGTTCAGGCAGGACAATCAAAAGGAATCTGTCACTGAAGCAGTTGTGCTCAACTGTTTTATTCCAGGAGCTATAATTTTAGAATGTTAGCATTGTGGGCGGATATGAAAGAAATACAATTATTTCTCCCTCCACCCCACACTGTACCCCAGAGAGCACCAGGATAAAAGATCCTTGCTCCAAGTAGAAGCCAGACAATAAGGGCCCAGTAAGGACTGCAGTGAACTGGCGTACAAGGGGTCGGGGCAGCTCCTGCCCTCTGCTTTTTCTTTGTCTGCTGGCAGTCCTAAAGTTGCAGGCAGCCCATAAGCAGCAGTAGAATTTCCTAGAATCAGGCCCGACACATAAGAATAAATCACTTTACTCAGGTCTGAAACATGGACAACAAGAAGATAGCCCTGGGAAAGTAGGAAAGAGATCAGACACTCAGTGGATTTGAGGTGCTATTGACACCTAGCTCTGGACTCCAGAGGAGATGGCACCAGTCCCACCTCACACAGGGCTTCTGGCATAGGAGACAAGCTGCCCTTGGGATGCTAAGATGACGCCCATAGTGAGAGAGCTGAGGCTTGTGCAGTAGCCTGAGTTTCTGCTGCAAGATAAGCCATCAGGACTCATGCACTGCTCACTTTGCCATTTAATCTGCTTGAAGCAGCCTCATGCATAGGTGAGAGCTTCTCCCTGCCCCACAGTTACTACAGTTCTAGAAGCTGGAAACCCTTCGAAAGCTTTCAAGTCTCTGCAGTCAGATCAGATGTTATCATCAGCAGAAGGACAGCTTGTTCAGCATTTCGAAGGGTCCTGGGACTGGTTTCATGTTCTAAAACGCTTCTCTGCAGAGCACACATATGCATCTGTGCAGGCCAAGGAGGGAGCGATGGATACCAAAAATAGAATCCAGCCAAGAAGAAATGCACTATTATTTTTTCAGGTGAACTGTATTGGACCAGATTTCTAGGCAGATGAGAGGAGGGGAAACAAGTGTTAAAAAGGGCGAAATGAATTCTGCCACCATGGGTCAGATGCAGAAAAAGGATGCTTGACAGTAAAAATTAAATAAAAATTGGATAATCTAAGGGGCTGTGCATAGGAGAGTGACAGATTCTCTATGCCAATGTTCTATTGGGAATTCTGCTAACTCAGGGTCACCTTGGACAAATCCATTAACCATGTGTGTGTTGGGGGGGCACACGTGTTCTCTCTACATCCATCATCCTATCAGTGATTTAATACTAAATCCCCTTTCCAAAGTCCAAGGCTATCGGAAAGGGTCCAAACCTCACATATCACCATTAAGTGATCTTGAGCCTATTCAACAGAAGGGATCAATCCCATGTACATTGAGATGGGGTCCTCTTCCTTATAACTTCTGGCATAGTTGTGGGGACAGGCAGAAGAATGAATGGACACGTGAGGAGGTTATGGCATGTCTACATCCTCTCACTGCAACCCAGGAAGTAGGTCCTACTGTTGGTCTTGTTCTGTGTGAGAGGCACAGGAATGAAGTGACTTGCTCTGGTTACAATTTCAGTTCTAAGATACTATTTCAGTTCTGAGGTTACAAATAGCTACTATGTGGTACAGGCAGGATTTGAACCAGGAAGTCTGGGGCCAAAGATCATGTTCTTTTTGCTACATTATACACAAAGTAGGGGTGCCAAGTGCCAAATGGCACAGAACATATATGCTGAATGAGGCTGATGATGAGGGCCCAGTTGCTCAGGAGAGCCTTCCTAAGGAGGGAGACCTGAGTGGAACCTGGAAGGGTAACTAATATGGAGGCCCTGAGGTGGGCCCATAGGAGGCTAAGGGGTCAGATGGATGTTCCTCAACTGAGAAAATGAGGTGAGAGAGGGAGGGCCTGGTATACACAGAAGAAGGAGGTGAAGGAACCCAAAGGTAGCAGCCTGGGCTTGGAGTGTGAACTCTGGAAAAGTAGCCCGGAGTCCACTCTGTTTTTCTAGAAGTGAGCAGGATGGCCAGGCATGGTGGCACATGTCTGTAATCCCAGTGGCTCAGGAGCCTGAGACAGAATGATCTTCAGTTCAAAGCCAGCCTCAGCAAAATCAAGGTGCTAAGCAACTCAGTGAGACTCTGTCTCTAAATAAAATACAAAATAGGGCTGGAGATGTGGCTCAGTAGTCAAGTGCCCCTGAGTTCACTCTCTGGTATTAATAAAAAAATTTTTTTTTTAAAAAGTGAGCAGGATGGTCAAGGGAGGCAAGGAAAGAGGCCCAGGGAGGTAAAAGCTCATTGTGGCTTCAGCTGGAAAGACCCATTCTCCAGATGCCTAAGGAAAGGGAATTGCTTTTGGTTGGCTACCTCAGGGGCAGAGGCAGTGCTGCTGCCAGGCCTTCTGCCTCAGCTGGTGGTCCCCTCCCCACAGCCCGAAGTAGCAGTTTAGGTTAGACACCTCCTCCTGTTGCTTGTTGCCTTGCCTATTTAGATCAGAGAAGGTTCATCAAAATGCCCTCACCTTATAGTGGTGTTCAGGGTCAACTCCTCCCCCAGGCCAGGAAGGGAGTGGGAATTAAGTTGATAGGATGGGAAGTGCCAGATAAAATCATATAACAAAGATGTCCTTTGTGGGAAACTGGGACGACAGGGACATCATGCAGGGCCAAGGTGTACTTTCTGAGTTGATCAGGATAGGTGGGATCCCATGGTTTGTCCTTCCCCTCAGGACACAGGACATGCAGTGAACTGCAAACTCCCATACAGCCTCCTACTTGCCTTTCTTTCTGCCATTCTGTAGGTTTGCAGATACTATTTCAGTTCTAAGGTTTGGGGAAAATAGAAAAGTCAGTGGGGTGGGAAGGGCCTGAGAGGAGAGATGAGTAGAGGAGATAAAATTAATGTTAGAGCCAGATAAAAACTCTGATTTAGATGCTTCCACGGAAGCATGGATTCTTCCTCCTTTACCTTATCTGAAAAGCAGCTCTTACTACCTTGATGAAAATACCCATCAAGTTATTTTTCCTCTCTACTTTGACTTTGTTGTTGTTTGGTTACTCTCAGGAGTAACTGTTTGAGCAATTATCATGGAAGCCAAACGGGGAGCTCAGGTCACAGTTTCTTTTCAAATCTGCAGAGACCCGTGGGGTCTCCTTCTCCTCGATCACTGCCTCCTGTTCAGTTACTTTCAACTGTGTGCTGTTTCATGCTCTGGCAACTTTTTTCCCCCTTAACTTTGGTTTGAACCAAAAGGAGGAAAAACCTGCCTAGAATCAGATTTCTAACCACCAGACTTGAATTTCTCCTTATAAGTTGGAATGAAGAAGACCCACTGTTAAATCTTTAGCCTCCAGAGTCACTTGAGAGGAGCAGCTTTAAGTTTTCTTCCAGGCAAAATTGGCCACATGGGAGGAAGTACTATTATTCACAAATCCTAATGACCCCACATTTCTTCTAAATTAGATATCGTAGTCTTGGACGGTTTTCTTCTGATGTACAGGTCGAATCCCCCCCCCACAAACCCCTCATAAGGATGTATATTCAAACACATGTTCTCAAATTTCACTTGTTCTGTTTTAATCTGCCTGTCTTGTAAAGCAAATATCATTGAGAACATGACCATGTGACTCTTTTCTTCCCCAAACTCCATTACCTTCTAGACCATGTTGATTGAGATTAATCTTTCCCATTTTGATTTTTTTTTTTGAGAGAGAGAGAGAGAGAGAGAGAATTTTTTAATATTTATTTTTTAGTTTTCGGTGGACACAACATCTTTATTTTATTTTTATGTGGTGCTGAGGATGGAATTCAGCACCCTTGCATGCCAGGCAAGCATGCTACCACTTGAGCCACATCTCCAGCCCAACCCTATTTTGATTTTTAAGGTCTGATTCCTCCTCTCTGCACCATACGTACTCCATGTGGGTTTGTCTCATTTACAAGGAGGTTGGAGGATCAGCTGGCTCATTCTTCCCTGCCTTTCCTCTCCTGATTCTTTATGGCCTCCTGCTCTCTGGATGTATTTGAAATTGATAACCAGATCTTTCAAGGAGCTTTGAGCTGGAGTGCTGTAGGAAGTCCTGTTTCCCTCCAGTGCTGTGGCCTGTGGCCATGAGGAAGGAATGTGTTCCTCTTCACCATGGGCAGCATTGCCTGGTTAGTAAAGAGCACCACTGAAGGTTTTTCCTGTCTCTGAGGTTTGTCTTGGCCCAGTGCCAAGAGGTGAAGATCAGACAGGACCATCCAGTGACCTAGAATGACCCATCTTATCCCTGACAAGACAGAAGGTTAGCTGAATCCTGAGCCATGAGGAGTCAGTTTCCCTACCTACAACCAGGGGTGCGTGTGTGTGTGTGTGTGTGTGTGTGTGTGTGTTCCTGCACACGCCTATGTTTGTGTGTGAGCTCATCTGTCATCTTCATGCCAGAGTTTTTAGGTCCCGATGTATTCTTACTAAAAGCCGTTGATTGATAAATGGCTTCTCTCCTCATAAATAAGGTTGAAACTTGTGATTCTTGCTTTCCCAGGGCTTCGGTGACAAGGAGGACATTTGGGCACAGTGGCATTGCAGTGCACACCTGGTATGCATGTCCAGCATTAATCAAGTCCATTTGGGCTATGGCTATTAGCCAACACCAGTTCTATCTGGACAGAAAGCAGAGTAAGGTAAGTGACCAGGCCTTTCACCAAGCCATGAGCTGGCCTCAAGGCAGCAGTTTAGAGACGGGAATGGATGAGTGGGGGAGGACCAGTGTCCTTGGTCCAAGACTCACACAGGTGTGGACTTGCCTCTCAGGGCTACAGGTGGGAGGAATGAGACTAGTTCTGTAAGAATAAGACAGCACATTCCATGCAGTTTGGTTGAGAGAGGCCCAGCCACCATCAACTGCTCAAGAGCCACTAGAGCCAGATAGGACTCTTCTGAGGAATTCTGAACATGCTTTTGGACCTCAGGAGACTCTCCCAGGAACAAGTAGTCCAGCCCTTTTTGGTGTTTAAACAGTGACATGTTTTATTTTTTGAAGAGTTAAAAAAAAAAAAAAAGGAACAGTGCTCAACTAATAGACACCATCTAACTGTTTAGAGTAATTGCTGTGAAAAACCCCCGAAGGCTTTTCCAACTGCCAACTCCATTTTTAAAAATGCAAAACTGGAAAAGTGAAAAAAAAAAAAAAGCAGCAGCAACAAGTCTGTTTCCCTAAGGTGGACCCAGAGCCTGGGGCTTAGTAAACAGTCATCTGTCCAGGGAGATTCTCCACCCCCAACCCAGACTTGCCGCTGTGTTTTCTAGTGGGTGGGAGAATGACGTGTCCTTGGTTCACACACAGCTTCTATCAACACTCTGCTCCCTCATCCCCCATCAGGTCTCTGGTACCCTCAGGCAAAGGCCGTGCCAAGATGGGTCCTGCACTTTTCCCAGGATCCAGTGGCTTGCGGTGTTTTATATACAGAGCAAGAAGAGCCGCAGCCCCTGGGCAAGTGGGCTCCACTACCCAAGGGGACTTCTCTCCACTGACTTCTCAGGAGGAGGCAGACTCTGATCACTGGATTGGGACCTGCTGGGGCTCTTTCTCTTTTGTCTATTTTCACTTATTGTGGGTTTCTGTTTCCTGGGGGAGAAAGTTGGGATTGAGTGGGAGATAAGAGATAGTACAGGAAGAAACGAAGCTACCCCTTCAGTCCTAATTTAGTTTTAAATCAGGGCCTATAGAACAGGCGTGCGCTTGCGCACGCATGTGCGCACACACACACACACACACACACACACACACACACACCACCTTTTTTGTTGTTGTTCCTGGGGTCTGAATCCAGAGGCATTTAACCACTGAGCCATAGCCCCAGCCCTTTCTCTTTTTTTTTAATTTCTTTTTTTTTTTAGTTGTAGCTGGACACAATACCTTTATTTTTTATTTATTTCTACATGGTGCTGAGGATCAAACCCAGTGCCTCCCACATGCTAGGCGAGTGCTCTACTGATGAACCACAACCCCAGCCTCTCTTTTTTTTTTTTTTGAGACAGAGTCTCTCTGAGTTTCTGAGGCTGTCCTTGAACTTGTTCAGATCCTCCTGCCTCAGCCTCCCAAGTCGCTGGGATTGCAGGCATGTGCCACTATGTCCAGCTTCACTTTCTCCTTTGTAAACCACTGTTCCCTTTTCTAAATCTTCCTCCTCGTCTTTATTTTTGGATCACTTTCTGGGGTGACTGAGTCAAGGGAGGAGCATTTTTGTAGTGAGGAGTCATGAGCCTTCCAGAGCTCTCCAGGTGTTGACAGGTCTTGACACAGGAATTTGAAGCTCACTTAGATCAAAAGAAACAGGGCCAAAAGGTTTTGACTCATGCTGCACATTGACACGGCCAGCGGATGCCAATGATTTGCTCTCCGGTAGCAAAAGTTGGAGGTCAACACCTTGCAACACCTTCAAACATGGGTACTGTTCAGTCATGGGATGATGAGGAGTAGAGGGTTGGGCAAGTCTCCTGGACCTCACTGCCAGTTTCTTTCGAGGGCAGACCACCCGCACACTGGTACTAGAGTTTTGAAAGGGAAAAAGAAATAGCACATTTCACCCAATGGATTGTGCAACATGGCTGTTTGAGGTCCCCTCTCTGTCCTCTTTTTTGTATAGAGTCTCCTGGATGGCTTCAGCAGGTGGTCTCAGTGTGACTGTTCTCAAAGGTGGTCCTGCCCTGCACATGGGAAGGCTGCTCGGCAGGTTTCAGGCCAGCCATGATGCAGAGAGTGAGCCTCAGGAAAGAATGGTCACAGATCACTGACTAACAAGGGCATCTTTTAAGAGGCAAAACCAAATGCCCACAGCATTAGGAAGAACTTGGCTGACCTTCTCAGTAACCCCGAGGGACCGAAGAAAAAGCCCACACTCCCGGGAGGAGTAGAATTTTGTCCCAGAAAACCTCACATACTCACAAATGTCCCAAAGCCCTTTCACTTCCCCTTAGGGACAAACTCCTCAAACCCCAGAAACAGGTGAGGGAAAGTTCCCCTATTTGGAAGTGGGAGAACTCTGTTTTTCAGAACCGTGACCTTGGACTGGTCTTTCATCACATGCGCTTTGCTCTCCCCAATTAGAGAACAGAAAAGGAAATTCCTGACCTAAATTAGTAATTGGTCAAATGACACAATGTTGGTGAAACGGCTTCAGGAAGTATGTGCTGTCTCTTGTTAACATCATTATTAAGCTAACATACTATTCTCCTGGCCGATGCATGTGTCAAGTTTAAATTCTCTAAAAGGTCCCCAAGTTAAATCAGAGGTGATGAAACTCCCCATAGGAATTACAGCACCTTTCATTTCTGGAAAGTCATTCTTTATAGAACAGATCCGTCTCTGGTGGGCAGCATAAGTTCTGAGTGAGTGATGGCCGACAGGCCTTCCAATGAAAAGCTTCAAATATTTCTGGCCAGCCTGTGTGGGCTGGCAGCTGGCAGGGCTTCCCACTCTACTGTATAGGGCCGTGCCAACCATTCCTTTCTCTGAAGTGCTTCAGCAGAGCCCAGGCCTCCCAAGTGATGTTTATCAACTCCAGAGAGACAAGTGTGGTCTAGTGGTTTGAGTCAGCAAGGGGGGGGTGGCCAAGATTCTCATGTTCTTTCCTCACACTCGGGTATTTCCTTCTTTAAGGGGCGTCATGAGTGTCTTCTGTCTGTCTCTCTCTCTCTCCCTCCCTCCCCTCCTCTTTCTTTCCCTCTGCACCCCCTGTCAGCTCCCCTCCACACATGTGCATAAAGAGACCCTTGCACCTTCTAAGTTAGGGTGGAGGGAGGCTGTACTAGTTGGTTTTCCGTAGTCCATTCAGTATGAGAAGCTAGGCAGTCACTAATTACAACTGGTAACTTCTATATGCTGACCCCAAAGATCAGAAATGTTGTCAGTGAGATCCCAACAACCTCGGCAGCCTGGAGCCAAGGAATGTCTTGTGGACTTGGGAAGAAAATATTTGAAAATATTTGAAACAATTTCATCAAATTGTTTAGATGAAACATCAGACACTTTTTCCTCTGAATTTAGAGCCAGGTCTTCTGGAATTGACCCCCAATGCAAATGTCTTTCCTCCTTACTCTTTTTTTTTTTTCCTTTTTAAAGTCCAGTTTGCTTTCTTTATTTCATCTGGAATCAAAAGCAGAGAGACAACATGGTAGGAAAAATTAAATCTTGCTCACAGAAAATCCTCCTTTAAACTGAATAATGTTTATAGGGCAAGATTTTCACATAGAGACTCTTCCAGGTTGGCACAGGGACTTGCCTCGGCAAGGAGAAGATGTCCCCAACAGTGCTCATTTCCTCTTAGTTCTCTCTCTCACTAAGACTGTTGGGTCATTGTGATATCTCCATTCCAGAAAGTTTCTAAAGCTTCTAAGAATCTGGTCTCCCTTATAAAGGACAGCTGTTATTCCCTTTCCATATTTTTGTTTTCCAGACTGATGTGTGGCAGGAGCGGAGGGCCTGAGTAGAAGACAGGTTTTACATGTGATTATTGAGATCCCTAAAATGCCAGGTGGAACCATCAGTCTAACCTCATTTAGGAAATTATTTCCAGGCCTTAATTTATATCCTTTTCCTATTGCAGTGGCCTTGACATAGATTATCTAACTTAGCCCTCATCCCACCTCTGTGATGTGGACTCTCCGATTTCCATGTTACAAACAAGAATCTGAGGGTCAGAGAGTTCAAGGGTCAAGGTCCACTAGAGATTAACTGGGAAGCTTTGGGATTCTAACCCTGCTCTCTGTGGCTTCAAGCCCCAGGCCTTTAGTACCAGGCGGCAGTAGTCTATATCATCCTGAGTTATTATTACACAACTGGTTAAGTGTGGGCTCCTTTTTATTAAAACATGGGTCTTGATAATAGAGTAGTGCAGAAAGAAAGGAAGTCATGAGTTGTGCTTGCTATGCTCGCTTGAGGATAAAGCACTACCAGATGGGTGCCGCTGATAGGCCGGGCCAAGGCCTTTCCTGCTTTCTGCTGCAAGCCAAAACCCTGTGAAGGCTCTCAGCTGGGATTGTTTTATGAATAAGGGGACCCTAACCTGAGGATGCTGACCTGGTTCTAAATGCAAGGCAAAAAGTCTAAGTTAGAAAGAAGACTTAAGTCTAAGTTGAGGAAGGACCAGTGGGGAGAGAGAAAAGGAAGACCGGTTCACACCAGGTGAACAAAACAAGCAAAAGCCTCAAGAGTTTCCTCTGGCTCATAGACGTTTGTCTTGCTAACAGGAGGAAAGTGCCCGAGGCCGGAAGTTGTGGTCATTCACCAGTGTGGACAAACACTGAGGCCAAAGGAAGGACATGGACTCAGAGTCCCAGACTACTTTTCCAGGACAAATGCAGGCCCCTGGGCCCAGACAGCCTTCCTAAAATCAATCACTTTTAGGGATGCAACTGTGAATATAGAATCTTTTTCTAATTACTCTCGCTTACTGTGTCCTTTAGCCAAATGGGGCTAATGAACAGGTGGATTGAGTGAAGTTTGAGCTATAATATGAAGACTCCGGAACTTATATGTAGGTATCAAAATAGAAGCCAGCATGTGCCAGAAGTTTTGAGTAGTGCCCACGCACACTGAGGTTGCAGGAATAGGGCACTGATCTTCAGGCAAACTTTCCAAGGTCACATGGATGAGAATTGAAGAGGTCTTCATAATTGCATAATTTATGGGTATTTCTTGAATTTGTCTGTCTCATGTCATTTAGAAAGCTGAAAATTATTTTTTCCTCCATGTTTAAGTTCAACATAGTCATAGTCACTTTTTATTGATTGCTGTGTCAGGCAGAGAGAAAGGGGGAGGAGGGGAAGGGAGGAGAGGGGAGGGTCGCCTCACCTCCTTGTGTGGTAGTTTATAGTTGGGAATAATGAGGCTCATGAGATTAAGTAATTTTCCCCACATCCAGACTTCAGTTCAGCCTACAGGATCCTGGCCTGCGACATTCCATCATTTGTGTAGCTCTGAGCCTCCTCTGCTCCTTCACACAGTGTTGGTGATTAGTGGTAGGGCTGAGGCTTCCAAACCTCAAGAGGCTGCAGATCCTGGGATGAGTCACTTTGCTAAATTTCAGGACACCGAGTAGGCGAGTGACTTCTGTCCCCTCTTTGAGAGGAATGACCTTCCATGACCCGCTTATCCTTCTGTTCCAGTCCAAGATCCATGCGGCACGAAGTCTGAGCGAGATTGCCATTGACCTGACCGAGACTGGGACTCTGAAGACCTCAAAGTTGGCCAACATGGGGAGCAAGGGGAAGATTATCAGCGGCAGCAGCGGGAGCCTACTGTCCTCAGGTAAGGCTGGCCTGCAAAGAACCTTCTGGAGAGTGTGAGAGAAGGCCTCCCTGTCATGGGTCTCGACCCTTGGGTAGGCTCTGAGAAGCCCGGGATCAGCCATGACACAGCAGGCCACCTGGCATGCTCAACAGAAGCTGGCTTTGTGCCCCACCAAGGTTGGGTCCAAATGGGAATCTGAAGAAAATGCCCCAAAGCATCCAAGGTGGTGGAGGGAGAACCACTGTATCCACATCTATGTAGGACAGACTGCTGGTCACACTCAGGTCTCTTCAAGAATCTCCAGAGCCTTTCAAAATACTGACTGTCCTGATGGTCAAGTCGACCTTCAGGAATATCAACTGCCAGGACAGAAAGTGAAGTTTGCTCTGTGTCTTCAAGGGAGGATTGCACACTGAGGAGAGGTGGAGGCCAGGGTCACGGTGCTGAGACACACACTCTCTTCCCAAGGCGCCTCCTCCAGTCTTTAAAAGGTGTAGGTTACTCTAGCTCAGGTAGGTAAGGAGAAGCTGGCCACCACCACCGGCCGTGACAGAAAGATAAGCACCTGTCCTCTCCAAAGGTCAGGAGACCTGGTTCTCCTTTTTCTGGGAGCCTTGGGCTGATTGTTTTGCCATTAAATGTTGAAGGGACAGAAGAGCTCTGAACTCCCAGATCAGGCTGACTTCAAGAGCAGGGTGCCCTCTGCTGAAAGGACAGGAAGAAGATGAGTTAGAGGAGGGCAGAGAGAGAAGAGGGCAGTGGTTACTTGGAAATGTGAGAGAAGTGACTAATGAAGGTTACTCCCAAGGCCACATGGTTAAAACCTGATTGATCTGGGGAGTCAGGAAAATAAAGCAAGATGTTTTCATCCTACCTCATCTTCCAGGGTCATTCTATAACTATAGATAGTGACTGCAACAACACATTAGAAAAGGAAAAGATGGGAGAGGAAGGGAAGCTAAAAGCTGTCCAGTCAGGTTCTGGACTGATGTTGTCCAATCAGAGCTGGGAAAAAGTTTAAAACTGAAGAACCAGGGAGAGGATGCACGCCCTTCCTGCACAGAGAGGCGGCTTTACTGTGCAGCTGCGGGAGCAATAAACCCAGGGCTTCTGGGTGGACGGGTTGAGGCCCAGGCAGGGCCCTGACGGTATGTTCACATGCTAGTATGTTTAGTAAAATCTACTGTATTGTCTTAAACAGAGCTACCTAAACAGAGCTACCAGTATTGCTTAAGCTTTAGGCCCTGCAAAACCTGGATCTGTGTCTGCCTGACCATCTCAGGGTTCACACTAACCTTTTCCCTCCCTGGGAGCCTTCAGAATGGTTTCATGCAAAAGATGTGTCAAATGGTCATTGTTTCTGAGACTTAGAAGTTTGTAAGGAAGGTCCTTAGGGAACATTGTCTTCTTTAATCAGAGAGAAGGCTATTCAACCTAAGCCCCCTGCCTGGAATTACAGCCACACCCAGGCTCCCGCTGAAAGGCAAAGGGTGGAACCAAAGCCCACACTTTGTCTTTTAGACACAGCATACAATAGTTTTCCTAACCCTGTTAAAACCCACAGTCTCAGATCAGAACCTGGGTTTGTCAGCTCACCTGCCTCCTTATCTAGTCATAGGGAACCCAGCCCTGATCCAGCCTGGATTCTTCCAGCTCCGGGGTTCTTAGGCAAGCATCAGAACCACATCAGAGGAGGTATGGAAACAGACTGCCAGGCTTCCCTCCAGAGCCTCTGCAGGTCTGGGTAAGACTGAGTTGAGTGTCTCTCCAACAAATTGCCTGGTGATGCCGGTCGAAACTTTGAGGGCCACTCTTCTTGCTGAAGAAGAGATAAAAAGCTGGAGGTAAGCGTGCTGCTTGTTCCACCTCCCCCCACTTGCAGCCTGTGTGTCCTGGTCCATCTGCCTGAGCCCCTCATATCTATCGGGCAACCTCCGGAGGCACCAAGCAACACCTGCTAGCAGCTCTCCATGAGGTTGTGCCAAAAGCTCCACATCCTAAGATGAAGCTGACATTACAGAACCACCAGGAATGAAATCTAAGCACCAGGCAATAAATCTCTATTACTGCCATCAGGTTGCCATTTATAATCAATTCCGTGGGATTGAAAAGAAGTTACAAAAACATCTCCCTGCCAAATCCACTCCTACACCTAATACATAAGCATGTTTCTCCCAAGATATTAAAGTAAGTTTCAAATGTTTAATATTATAGTGGAGGGGCCCCACGTGAGGACATTTAGGAGTGGACAGCAGGTTAGCTCTGGTCTGCCTTTCGCCCCCGTCCCCTTTCTGATGCTGCCCAGCAAAGCAAGAGGAAACACCAGGTGAGAAGGCCCCATTAGGCCAGGGAGCATGTCAACCTCTTCTCAGCACTGCAAGTTCAAGCCTGAAAACCTGTCCTTTAATGCCAAGGCTCCCTGGGGATGCCCCACACCCACCACCACCTCCATGACTTAAGAGAAACACTTGGGACAATGGAGGGAGGGACCACAAACAGGAAGCAGTCCATCCACTCACAAAGGGGATTTCTCCATCCTGTCCTCCCTCACGCTGTGGCCGCTCTCCTGCTTTCCTCGCTGGGAGGAGGAAGCCTGCCCTGTGGAGAGCCTTTGGCAGTCCCATCTGGAAGGGACCAACTTCAGGTCCCCCACAGTGGGGAAATCCAATCCCTGGCCTGAGAATCCAGGAGGCTGGCTGGACTCCTGCCCCTCCCTGGCTTTCTGTCCCGTCTGTCCTCTTGCCCACAATGTGCTCCCACAGACAGGACAGCCTCACATGCTTTCCCTGGAAGGATAGCCCTGATTTTTAGTACTCGCCTGACCTCCCATTGCTTCCTTCAGGAAATTACACACAGACTATCCAGTATCCAAACTGATAACCTGTCCCTTCTCCTTCCCCTCCTAATTAAATGGTGTCTAATAATTGTTCCATAAAAGCAGGTTGAGAACCTAGTCACCATTTGAAACTCCTCTTTCCTAGCCCACCCTAGGGAGCCACTGCCAGGAGGTGCTCAAGATACAGTTAGTTCTTGGGGCTGGGGTTGTGGCTCAGCGGTAGAGCACTTGCCTAGCATGTGTGAGGCCCTGGGTTCGATCCTCAGCACCACATAAAAATAAATAAAATAAAGATATTGTACCTGGCTAAAAAATAAATATTAAAAAGAAAAAGATACAGTTCTTGAAATGAGATGTTGGAGACCATTGAGAGTCCTGCGGCTGTGCGTGCTAAGAGTCTCCATGTGCCCAGAGGGCATGGGGTCTGCCTTGCTGAGGGCTGTTCTATGACCTGCCACCAACATTCTCTCTCCCCTCTGCCTTGGGCCTTTGCCAGAGGCTCTTAGACCTCTCAGGTTTGCTCTGGTCAGATCAGGCTCCTGTTGCAGTAGCACCCACCCTTGTCCTCTTCTGTGCATCCCTTTCCTTTACCAGGCTATGAGTAACTAACCGAGCCAGGGAACAACCTTGTAAGATTTCTATGGTATCAACATTTTTCCAGCTCCCAACTATGCTAGGTATTGTACACAGCATTTTAAAAAGTTGCAAGCCCTCCCTGCCAAGGAGTGTACATACTGCTGATGGATGCAAAACAGAGAACGTATTTCCATACTACTAGAAATGTGAAAAGCGATCTTCCTATTTAAAGATATGTAATTACCTTTAAAATTCCTGGGAAGTCCAGTCCTTGGTGTCTGAGGCCTCACATGCTACAGAAATGAAGAAATATCATTGCTATCATGTATTTACTTATTTTTATTCATTCTACTGTCTTTCTTATTTCTTTCCCCCCTTCCTTCCTTTCATTACTCATTGTCTACTCCAATGAACTTCTGTTCTTCCTCTTTTCCCCACTTATTGTGTGTCAGCGTCCACATATCAGAAAGATCATTTGGTCTTGGTTTTGGCGACTGGCTTATTTCACTTAGCATGAGAGTCTTCCGCCCATTCGTTTTACTGGCAAAAGTCATAAAGCCATTCTTTTTTATGGCTGAGTAATATTCCATTGTGTATATATATACACCATATTTTCTTTATCCATTCATCTGTTGAAGGGCACCTAGGTTGGTTCCACATCTTAACTATTGTGAATTGAACTGCTTTAAACATTGATGTAGCCATGTCACTATAGTATGCTGATTTTAAGTCCTTTGGGTATATACTGTGGAGTGGGATAACTGGGTCAAATGGTGGTTCCATTCCAGGTTTTCTGAGGAATCTCTGCACTGCTTTCCAGAGTAGTTGCACCCATTTTCACTATAAGCAGCAATATATGAGTGTACGTTTTTCCCCACATCCTTACCAAAATTTATTGTTACTTGTATTCATGATACTTGCTATTCTGACCGGAGATGGAATCTCAGTATAGCTTTAATTTGCATTTCTATAATTGCTAGATATATTGAAAATGTTTTCCCTATGTTTGTTGACCCCTTGTATTTCTTCTTCTGTGCTGTGCCTGTTTGGTTCCTTTGCCCATTAATGATGGGATTATTTGTTGTTTTTTGTTTTGGTTTGGTTTAGTTTGATTTGATGTTAAGTTTTTTGAGCTCTTTATATATCCTGGAGATCAATGCTTTATCTGAGGTGCAGGTAGCAAAGATTTTTTTCAGATTCTTTGGCTTTTTCCTTCACATTTTTGGTTATTTCCTGTGCTGTGAAGAAGCTTTTTAGTTTGATACCATCATTGCTATCTTGAACCCTGAACCATGGGCTAGCAATTTCAAAAAGAAAATGTCAACATAGTTGAAATTAAGTTTGAGGCTGGGACACTCCGAGTCCTGTGGTTGTAGATGTAGGGCTCTCCTGTGGGATGGATACCTGCAGGCCTGTGTCCCAGCAGAGGGCCACAGGGGTGGTAATCCAACTGAGTCTCAGCTATGAGCCTGTGATGGGATGGATGCACTTGTGTAGGGCTCAGTAAATCTACCTGTTGACACCGGGAAGGGGAGAAAGCAGGGGGCAGAGCCTAGATAATTCTTCTACCTTTGTAGCTGCTTCTGTCCCCTGCTTTCCCTCATATATGATCCAGGTAACAAATTTTGAGAAGGTTCAAACACAGAGTGAGAGGACAAGGATGAATTCACACTACTTGGTTTAGATGTTTTCAGAGATTTTGTTTTTAAAGGACCTGAGATCCTCTTCATGAGATCTTTAGAGGGCTTCTTGCTCCTTCCCTTCCCCCATTACTTGAAATCTCAGAAAAGACAGGAGGGGAGAGAAGGAGGAACCAAACAAGCTGCCTTTGTCTGGGTAGCAGAGCTCATCTGAGAGTGGGAGAGTCTGGGATTTGCTCTGAGTATTGTTTCAGGGATTTGCCTCCCAGAACAAGGGGACTTCAGTAGCTGCGTAGGGGCCCACCAAGCTGTGTTTTTGCTCTCAGGCCATTTAAAGAAAACCTGCTTAGGAACTATCCAGTTTCTGCAGGGCCCTGAGACTTGATACATTAACCAACCCAACCAGAAGTGTTACTGTGCATCCTCCTCTCTTAAGCGGGAGGCTGAGACCACTGTTGGCTTCTCGAATAGAAATATAGAGGTATAAAGTTCCCACCTACAAAACAAAGCAACATGTTGTGTTTATAAATAGGCGTTTGACTGTGTGGTCAGTGAGATGACCCTTAAATCATCATCTTCCTTATGACCAGCAGGATTATGAAGGGTAGATGGATCCATGTGGTGATGAATCTTTGGTTTTAAAAGAAAAGAAAAGAACTGCAGTCTGTCCTGCTCCAACACTTTCCGTTCTGGGAGAAAACGTGCTCAGCATGGGCCCCAGCCTCGCCTGGGACCAGTCCATGTTCATTACTCAACTATTCACACATTCTCGTTCTCTGAATGTAAGCACTTCCTTCCATTGTCAGACAGTTTATTAATAACCAGCGTCACAATGAGGATGCCAGCTATCTGACATCTCTCCACACAGGGAGGTGATCTGATCGGCGTGTGCCAGCTTTGTGCTCATAGCTCAAAATGCACTTGCCCGGTACTGGTGTAAATCACGCGATGGCTTTTGTTTTGTTTTTATTCTTGCTCCTGCTCTGTCTCCTTCCTGTGTCTTTTTCTGCTCTTTTAAAGTGCCCCTAGCACCAGCGGCCTGTTGCCTCTTCTTTAAGGTCTAACAATGAGCAGGATTCCAGGGGCCTTAATTTTGGTCATGACCTCAGCTCTGCCAGTAGGCACAGCCCACCAGGCAGTGCCAAAGGAATTGGGCTGCCAGTGTGTGTTTATGCTGGACTGTGTAACAGTGAGGCCTGGGGAAGCTCTTTCTGTGGAATGGATGTTTCTGGACTCATTTGAGCAGGACTGGCCTGAGTTAAACTGAGGAGACAGAACAGTTGTCTCTTCTCCTATTTGAGAAAAAAAAAATAAAATACAAAATTAAAAACTAATAAGGTCACTTATACAGCTGTATTTATGCCCCGAGGTACTACTAGTAAAGGAATTTTTTTGTCTACTCAGAAGAACTGGGACAGAATGACAGTATGTAATCTAAACGAACAACTTTCTGATGAAGAGATTTTAAACAGGGAAGAAGAAATCCCACCCTCACCTCAGGGGCATTTCTCTGTTCCCATTGAAGCATGTTTTCTGTTTGCGTTCCCCTTTGCTAGGAGGAGAGAATAAGTATGGCTGATATTTGCAGTGTATAATGTAATAGAATAACAATTCTGAAGTCAGAAAGGTCAGCTCTTCATTTTCCAGTGTGAGAAATGGAAACTGTGTAAGCTGCAAACAGTTATTTCAGGTAGATATTCGACTTGATACTGTTAATTTTTTAAATTGACTATTTAATTCTTGGTGCTTGTCTCTCTGTCTCTGTCTCCCACTCCCCCTGCTCCCCCAACTGTCCTTTTAAATGACATTTGTACTCTTTACCCTTTGGTGAAGTGCCACCGAGGCGTGGATTCTCCCTGGAGAATAAAGCTCTCCCAGAGACTGCCAGCTGCCATCAAAATGGGCTTGCCTTTGAAAGAGCTTCAATTGCAGCACTTTCTGAACTATTTTATTTTGAAAATGCCTAAGTCGGATGGAAAGTTTTCCAGGCATGCATTTTTTCATGTGAAAAATCACATTGAATTCACTGAGACAGTCCCCAGAGATACCTCCGTGGATCCTGCCATCTGCAATGTGGCCTTATTTCACAGGGTCTCTTGGGAATCTTTGATGTAAGGGATTGATCCTTGAGGATTTGTCAGGGAAATAAATATCTCTTTATCATAAAGGAGAGTTCAAACCTTTTCCCCGTACTTATTCCTGGGTATCCACCAAAACTTTCCCTTACAGCTTTTAGGGATCTGCTGGGAATATTCTTGCTGTCTTTGTCGTGTTTTTTTGTTTTGTTTCATTTTGTTTTTAAATTTTTTTTACCCGAAAAGCCTAAACAAAGAGGTTGTCATTTATCCTCTTATTTTGAGGATAACAGATTTCTTGGTTTTGGGGGGAGGAGGGAACTGTTTGTTTCAAATTTCCCCTCCTTCCAGAGAGGAAAACACCCCTTCTGCTCTCTGGAATCAGCAGGCTGGTCATCAGCATCCCGTCTAAAAAACATATGAACCAGTTCCTGATTGTGGCCTCCTCGGCAGGATGCGCACTCATATCCGGTGCTGAGTTGCCCACCTGGGATGGTTAGAATGATTGGATCAGATTCTCCATTTCGGCTAAATGAGGAGACCCTTGCATGAGTTGGCCACCAAAAAGAGAGCTGCTGTTTCTGCTGGTGTCCCTCCACATCTGGCCCTTCCATATGCAGCTGTCCAGTAGCCTGACCTCTGGGGTTCCCAGCTGGAAAATGAAAACCAACAGTGACACAGTCAGTGACTCTAAGGTGTCCAATAAGGTTGTAGTGTTGGCTAGTTCTCTCAAAGATTTCCAGATTCTCTCTGAAAATGACTTTCTGACTTTGACCAAATCACTCAGTCTCTCTCTCTCTCTCTGACCCTGTGTGGATGGCAGTTCTCTTCTTTATGGTCGGCTCTCTTTCTCTTCCCCATTGGCCAGATTATTTCAATAAAATCCTTTGGATTAGGATTGAAATGTGATCATAAAATAGTCAAAGTCAAAACATGGTATTTTTCAGTCTACCATCATTCGATTAGATTTTTACTGAGTACTAACTAGGAGGAAAGATTTGCTGCTCTAATCCAATATCAGTTTCCCTGACCACAAATCCCCACAGAGGCCTCATATCAGAGAGTGGGTGCAATCTGCAATCCAGGCTGATCATGCAGATGGCTCAGGGTTCCTGGCAATGGTATGCAGCTTTGCTTGTCTTCTGCCCCCTCCTGGTGGGCAATTGTGAGAGTTGGAAGCATGGCTGCTCTTCCTGGCTCCCCATACCTTTTGTACATGAAGGTGCTCCAGAGATTTCTGTGCTTTATCAACAGATCTGAAGAGCACCTTGGCTCCACCTTCTCCTTCCTTCTACATCTTGGTCCATGCAGTACTACGGAAAGAATTAGGTTCAGGAAGCAGATGTGCTGGCTTCCTACCTCAAGTTACCATGGCAATCCAGCAGTGACCAAAGCAGAAAGCCACCCTCATGGAGTTTCCATTGGAGGGACAAAACACACCACACAGACAAACTGAAATCCTGGTTCTGCCTCCCTGTTTCCTCCCTGACCTCTTCTTTGAGCAGGAGAACAATGTTTCTGTGATGCTCAATGGAGTGTTGCATGTAGGAAGCTCTTGCTTAGGAGTTCTAGAAAAGCTCCTCCTGAGCTTCCCAAATTGATAGGGACACAGTGGTTGTATGTCAGCTTTCCACATTTTCTTGCTTGTCCACCCAGTGTTTTTTCCCCTTTTACATTATGGGGCTCTCTGGGAATTGGGGTACCAACTACTCATAAAAGCCAGGAACACTTTTTAATAAAAATAACAGCTGCTATCCATGTAGCACTTAATATGTTCTTTTTTAATATTTATTTTTTAATTGTACACGATACCTTTATTTTGTTTATTTATTTTTATGTGGTGCTGAGGATCGAACCCAGGGCCTCGAAGGTGCTAGGTGAGCAAGCACTTTACCACTGAGCCACAACCCCAGCCCTATGTTCTGAACTCTATTTTAAGTATCTTCCAAGCATTATTTTTTAATTCTCCCATTTTTTTTTTTAAAGTCCTGTTTTCTTCTCCATCTTACCTGGAAGGAAATTGGGACTTAGAGAGGTCATGCAACCTGCTCAAATCCTGGAGCTAGTGAGTCACAGCACCTGAACACACACTCAAAACTGTTAACCCTAACTAAGCCACAGACTGCAGACTTCTGCCTTAGGAGGGTACAATGCCAGTTCGTGTTTTCCAAAAAATATTCAGGACTCTTTCCTATGAATTTGAGTGTTGCTTGATGCTAAGTTCTCATGCATTAGGTGTGTTTTTCAAAAACATTCCTGTCTCCTGTTTTTCTTTGGGCTTCTGTACCAACTTGGTCAGACCTTTCCAAGCAGCTCTTGGCTACTGGTAGCCAAGTAGCTAAGCACTCTACCACTTAGCTACATCCCCAGCCCTTCATTAATCTTAAAGACAACTCAGATTAAACTCTGTTTAGCATTCAAGTTTACAAATATTTGCTTTGGCCGGTTGATAAGAGGAAGTAAATCCTTTAGGCACTGGTTGATAATTACACATGCCCCTGGAGGCTATAGCAGTAACTGAAATGAGAACAGAGTTGGCAGAATGTTTGTCTTTCCTAGAAGTTTGTGTGGCAAAGTAAAATGGCTAATGTCATGAGGGGACTCCTGAGTAAGTTATTTATTAAGTAGTAGGTTCTTCATGTTTGAGTGAATCTTGGAAATTAACATCGTGGCCCTGAGAAGTCAGTAACCACAAGACTTTACAATGTTTACTAGCAGTTACATGGTGAAAAATCCAGCTGTCTGTTCTACAAGTCACTGCCCCTCTCAAAGAGATCAGATTTAAATCCTTGTGCCATTTCTAAGGAGTTAACATAGCACCTTGGGGAGGGCGCATGCGCGTGTTCCAGTAACTGGCAGTGGATGGAGCACAGGGACGCAGAGCTTCCTTCCGTTCCCCGAGTCCAGGTCTGATTTGAACTGGCATCTAGAACCATTTGCTGTGTGCTCTTGAACTTTTCCCTTGTGAGACTCCATTGACCTGAGCCCTGAGGCTTCTCTCTCAGTTTCTTCCTGAGCTGTCTGTCAGTCGAGGGGACTAAGGTGGCCAGCCACAGAGGGATTGTGCCCTCTAGGTCCTCCCTAACTTGCTGGCTTCCTTTCTTCTTCCTGTTAGACCAACAGTCTCATTCAGGGAGGCCTAGGAGGCCTCTGTGGAGGAGGAGGAAACCTGGACAGCATTACAGAGCAGTGTGGGCTTCTCTGGATGCCCTTTGAACTCTTTCTGTGGAATCCTTCCTGGGCAATTGGCCACTTCTCCTCATGGTGGCCATGTGTGCCTAATGGCAGGCCACCGCCCACAGGCTCAGATTACACAGACTCTGACATAGAGCACTGGTGAGCCCTCAGAGTCCTTGTCCCAGAATAGTAGATTTCCTTTCAAGACAAAAGGTAATGAGATATCTGCAAATGCATTCTGACAGCCCACTCCTGAGACACACTAATGTGGAGCTGCTCTAGCTTCTTAAGTGTAGAGACCCCAAGAACCCCTAAATCTCCTTGACTCCATCCCCACTTTTATCTGCCGCAGCCTCAGAGGCATATCTGCAAACCCAGGGGCTCCAGAAACATAATTTAAAAATACTGCTTACACCTAGATTACATCTTTCTACAGCTGAGCTCTGGAGCCCAAGTCTTCCACTGAACAGCAGTGAAGTCCTTTTCTTTGACCAGTCCCTCCTTGAGCAACAGGGAAAAATAGTTTCAATGATTTCTCCCATTCTACTAAGGGTGTGTGTGTGAGGTGTGTGTGTAATGTACACTAGATGGAGGGTTTCCCTATCCCAAGCAGAGTGCTAAGAGCTACACAGCTATTGTCTTATTTGCTCTTTACTGCAAATTCAGGAGGGCAGGTAACTTGCTGAAGGGTCACACATCTAGTGAACAGTTTAGACTTCATCGAGCCCAGATCTGTTTTACCCTCTACTCAGCTATCCAGTAACCACCAAAATCAAAACCTTCAGGACCAGGGAAGGCTGGCTCAGTTGCTTCACAGGGATTTCACTTAGTACTCAGGCTCTGTATCCCTCCTGAAGGAATTTCCAGGCTAAAGGTGTACAACAGAGCCAGCCAGCATTAGTGCTGCCAGCTATGTACAGAGCAGGACTCTGGGACCACTTAGCCTGCCAAGGCTCTCTTGCCCATCTTCTGTGGGTTTGGTATTGAGGTTGATCATTATAAATAATAACAATCTAGGTAGCATTAATGAGCCCTGTAACTCAAGGCCAATTTATAACTAATCCCATAACTAGAAACCCAATCATCCAAAATTTGTGTGCTTTCCTTCCCAGAGTTTAATGTTGTTACGATTTTTGCCATTCTTGAACACAGTTAATTCTTAGATTTGACTTAATAAATCATCATTTCCTATTGAGAGGTGAGGCAGGGGTGAAAGGGAAAACAATGAATTTTTCACTTGAGCTAGAAATCCTTTAATCTTCTTGGACCCAAGTTTCCCCAGGCCTGTTTTTTAAATTTGAAATCTGACTTCCTTCCCAGTATTATTTTACATTCTTAATATTTTTTTTAGATGATAGAACAGAGAGTACCTCATTAAATCTTCCTGTGTCTTCAGATGGGATTGGTGACTCTTACTGAGAGAACCAGATTAAGATTTATAATGATTTAGGCCTGTTGCTTTAGGTGGACGTAGACTGGAGAGAGTTTAGTGCTGATAAGCACAGGCCAGTTGACTTATGAAGGTAGAAAAACAGACCCATTTCAAACAGGGAGACTGCAATAGTATCCAGTGAGGGGTTACATGAGCGTGACACCATGTGGATTTAGTGGCTGGGAACCATGAGGTAATGGAGCCTCACTCAGAGAGGATCAGCTTTTGCTTGAGTTTGCTATTGACTGTGGGAACGTGCAACTGAAGCATGTCAAAATCCAGGAGTGGGGTACAAAGGTAATTCAAAGCTTGGAAAGAAGCTTCACTAAAGGGACAACTTACTGGCACTCTTTCTTTTCTTTCTTTTTTTTTTTTTAACTAAAATGGGTCACAATTTAAGTATAGCACCCAAGTATATGGTAGACAATGTTTATTTGCTTATTCATTCAAACATATTTATTTGCTTTTGTTTAGCAATAAAGATGGGATATATCTTTATATAGCAACAGCTGTAGTGATAGATCTTCTCAATTTCAAGCTCAAAAGGGCTGGGAGAAGGAAAAGGACAATAATAGCAGGTTAGAGTCAAAATATACTTAGACATTGAGTGTTCTTCATTCTTAGGAATGCAAGAGTCTAGAAGCGTGTTTAATTGGGGGAATATGGATGAGTCTCTTACACAGGGACTTTTATTTAAAAGAGTTAGTATATTTTAGGGGAATGGTTTGATTAGCAATGCTATTTAATGCAAAAGCATAGAAGTCCTTCCTAGCCTTAGGATTCTGCACCTCCTTATTTTAACATTGGAAGAAACCAAACCAAAGCAGTCATTAATTCTGGAAATTCTGATTGGACCATCTCAAATCTGTCATCTGGTCACTGAACTATCCAAAAATTCTGTTGTTTCCTATGGACATATAATTCCTACTCCCCCACTCCAAATCCTGCTGGGATTGCATTGATTATATTTTTTTAGTTCATGACAAATTGACATCTTTAAAATGTCAACCTTCTAATCTATGACCACAATATATATATATATATTTAGGTCTCCATTTTTTTCCCAGTAGTGTATTATAATTTTCACTTGAGAGGTGTCTCTCATCTTTAATTAGGTTAATGTCTAAGCATTTGAGGTAGTTGGATGCTATTGTCAAAAGCATGATCTGAACCGTTAAATTCATACCCAATGACACGAGCCCATTTCTAATAGTTCTGCTCACCATGGGCAGAAGAGGAAGAATATTCATCAGTTTATTCTTTTCCAAAGTAGAAAAGGTCTAATATCTTCACTGCAGGAAACCAATTTCAGGACCCAAACATTGTAGCCCAGAAATTATTTTTTTGGTCTAACTAAATTCTCTGGTTGGCATTTTAACTTATTTTCCTTTTGTTTGGTTCACAGTTTGCCTTCTATAAAGGTTTCGTATCTAGCAGCCTGCTCTTTGAATCATCACACAGCTACTTCATCCAGGAAAGCTTGTAAAAATATGTATAATTTCTATTAGGAAGGAATTTGCTCATGATACAGTATTAAGTTAAAAAATAAAGATAAAATTTTAGTTTTATTTTTTAGATATATGTGCTTTAAAAAAAGGTCAAAAGAGAATGCATAACAGTGTTTAATCTCTGGCTGATTAGCTTACTGGCTATTTTTTATACCTGTCCACATTTTCAAAATTTTTGTGATAAATAGGAATGATTATCACACTAAGCCAAAAGTAAATAAATAACAACAAATTAAAATCAGCGTTTTTAAGTGAACAAAAGAAAATTTTAAACATAAAAGTAATGACTTAAACTTTACTTTCCCCCTTCATTGTGCAAAGTGTATTAAAATTTGCTAGTAAGATTAAAACAGGTGTGTGAGCTATCTCAAGATAATTGAGAAAGACAGACTTCTTTTTCATGGAGTTGACTTTCCTGGCAGGCCTCTGAGTTCTATATATTCCATGCATTGCTGGTATCTACTCCTGAGACGTGGAAAACTCCAAGCACCTGTTTTATTTCCGACTCCTCTGATTCCTGGGGTAAATCCCATATCCACGGCATGGGCTCCAGTTAAATTCATTAGTAGTCCAGATGTGTGTCCCCCTGTTGGCTGCCCCAGTAACCCTGCTGTTTATTAACAGGTTCCCAGGAATCAGATAGCTCTCAGTCAGCCAAGAAGGACATGCTGGCCGCCTTGAAATCCAGGCAGGAGGCTCTGGAGGAAACCCTGCGCCAGAGGCTGGAGGAACTGAAGAGGCTGTGTCTCCGGGAAGCTGTAAGAGTTAAATCTGTGTTGTCTGGGACATTGCTGCTCCTAAGTATGGACAAAAGGCAAGGGTGGGGACCATGCAGAGTGCCTCCCAGGGAGGGTTCTTGCAAAGGTTAAAAACATCCACACCCCCATGATGAGCTTTGTCAGAAACAGCTGGAGCATGTGCAGGGGACACCGTCAGCAGGTCAGGTTGGTGTTGACTGACCCTACCAGGGGCCAAGTGGAAAGTCATGCTAATAGTCCCTTATCCACGCCTGGTACACCTCAGTTTATAAAGCGCTTCCTTATGTGACATTACCTTATTGAATAGAATGACTTGTCACCACCTTCCCAAAAGGTTGTGCTTGGATTTATTATCCAGGCACGTTATGCTTCCCTTGAGGATATTTCAGTTTGTCTTTGGACATCATGAAACATCATTGGGGGTCAACAGGGAAACCAGGATGTCCCTTCAGATGTTCAGTAGTCCTCTTGAAACCCCATGATCTGCTGTTTCTTTAACTCTTTTATTTAAAAATTAATAATAATAATCAAATTTTAGTCTAGTGATATGTTTAAATCCTATGTAAAGCAATGTCCCCTCAAACCTGTATCTATGCTAGTCTCAATTTTCAGAAGCCTATAGTCTCTTGCAGGCCACTTCTGTGTTTGTTAAGTGTCCATCTCTACCTTAAGAGATGGTAAAGATTGTTAGTCATGACTCTCTGCTAGCAGGGTTTGAGAGCTCATTTTTGAGGATAATACACATTGCTGGGCACGTGTGTGTGCAAAGGCTTGTACGTGGACACAGTGTGGGGGCTGCTTGTGCTCCACATAACTTGACAAAGAGCTCTGTTGGTAAACAGTTCAGAACAGGAAGTATAAAAGAGGCTCCCAAATGAAGTCTGAGAGACTTAGTGTTCCCCTCCCCCAAATAATAATGCTTTGCAGCAGGAAGAATGAAACAAGGGCCACAGAGTGAGATCACATTACACTTCAACTTGGCTTAATTATGGTCTGGATTGATTTAAACCGGAGCCTGCTCAAAGCAGAACCACATTAGCACAAATCCATTGCAAATCTTAGGAAAGCACTTGGCCTCGCTGGGGGAATGTGCTATGTGATACTGTTAATATTAGCAACATTTTTATAAAGAATATGCTTGAAAGATTGAAAAATATGGGCTTTGGTGTCTGCCTTCAATAATTTGTAAAGTTTTGTTTTGTTTTTAAAAAAACAAAACTTTTTTAAAAAGGAAAAATCCCTCAGCCCAGCAGGGAGTCCACATTCAAAAATGTAAGAAAGTGTCAGGGCGAGGTTCTTGAGCTATTAAGGTCTCACTGTTTCTTCTAAAAAAAAAAAAAACAAGCAAAATAAGGAAAACAAAGCTTCCGCTTTTTATGTTTTTGTTTAAAAAAAAAAAAAAAACAGAACTCAAGCAGAAGAAAGGACCCAACAAGAAGTCAGTGTCTGTTCCTTCAGCCACCACACCAGTCTCTTGATGCATCTGTAACAAAGGGCTTGGGGTTTCCTGCTGGGTTCCTGGACTCACACAGGGCTCCCCCTCAGCTCAAGACTAGGGAGGAACTGTTTGACCCTCAGGAGCAGGGCAGCCAGAGTGAAGTAGACCGGGAGCTTTTGGCAGAATATAAAGAAAGGAACCAAGCCGAGGCCCCATAGCAGTGCCTTAAATTACTGCTCTGCCATGCGGCTCTGGTTACGGACGAAATGAGATTAAATATCTGGAGAATCAAGACCTTGAGTCCTGTACCTTCAAGCAGATGGTGAGAAATCAGTAGCCTCATTTTTAAAATATATTTTAAAACCACAAACACTTTAGAGTTATAAATCCATGGCAATGTTAACAACCTCCCCCTCCCTTTTGTAAATTTCAAGGTACTAAGAAGAAAGTCCTAACAATATAAATCCTGCAGAAGGTTGTATTATTTATAGGCAGACTTTGAGGGTAACAGATGAAAAATGTTGCTGAATAAACACATAACTACTTGGGAGATATTTGAACCACATTTTGTAAAAAGAAAGAAAAGAACAGGGGAGAATGTTGCACAGTGGTTCATACTCAAATGGTCGCCACTGTGCTCCAAAATGCTTACAATGAGGAAGAAAGAGTCTGGGGGTGGATTTGGGTTTTCCCGCCATTGGACCATCAGGCCTAGGCTCCTGAGCACAAAAAGCTATTTGTGTGGGTGATAGGGGTTCTGAGAAGTCACTTCTGGGCTCCTCTTTATCCAAGCAGCACCCTGAGCCTTTGTGCAGCATCTACATTGATTTGGGGCTGCAAAGCCAGAGCTGGGCTTTGCCTGGATGTGCCCATTTTGCCATCAAAGGAATGCAGTGGTTCTCCCAGCCTTCTCCAATCTCTGGAAGTGACTTCTTAAAGCTTCTGCCTAGCCTCCATTGCATGGGTCCATTGCTGACTCCAGCTGATCTCTATTCAGCCCAGGTGTAGCACACTAACAGAGCCTAATTCTAATCCCGAACTGTGCCTCAGACCCCCAGCCTTGACCCAGGATCCCTGTCACTATGAGGGACTGGTAACTAAATTCACTGTCATTGTACCCACAATAGTTAGATTTCCAAAGCCCAAAATACATACACAATAGATTCAGTTAGTAGCCTAATAAAATAGTTTAGATTTTCAATTTCTACTAAAACTCTTAATGGAATACAGGTTAGTGTCTTAGCCTGTTTCTTGAGTATCTGGCCTGAGTAGAATAATTATTCTTCAAGGTTAGCCTTTAAATTATGTAATAATGCACTTTTCTGGAATTTTCTATATAGATCTATATAGATACTGTTCCTCTTTTAAAAAGAAACAACAACAACAACAACTCATTTGAAAGAAATTTTAAACTTAGATCTAAAAGGAAATGTTTGACACAGTGGAAGGAACACAGGGCTTAGAGTAGAAGAGTATCGTAGAAGATGCTCATGAGATCAGCAAATTAATGAAATTAGAACATTTCAAAAGTCAATAGAACTTTTGTTTACTTGACAGAAATTGATTTGGGGGAAAAAAAACTTCACAAAGTGCATCTATTCTGTAAAGGAAGGAGGACTCACAAAGACATTCAAAGAGATGGAATTTCATCTCATGAGCTCTTGTTTGGCATAGTGCTTAATGCTCATGTTTGTGATCTGTGCGTTGCAGTGTGTGCATGTGTGTGCGTGTCCTGGAAAGGAAACAAGCCTGTGCTCCACTCTGGCTTCTAATCACTCCACATGCCATTTCACATATGCAGGAGCTCACCGGCAAGCTGCCAGTTGAATATCCCCTGGATCCAGGGGAGGAACCACCCATTGTTCGAAGAAGGATTGGCACAGCCTTCAAGTTGGATGAACAGAAAGTCCTGCCCAAAGGAGAGGTGTGTTCTTCCTTGCTGGTGTTGGTCTTATTTTTCCCAGTAGCCAGGGGCTCCCAGGTTCTCAGTAACTGTTTAATTCATTGCTATCCAAGGCCAGCATCTTCCCTTTTACCTTGAGTGAGCTGGTTAGTGGCTATGTGGCTTCCTGAGGCAGGATGAATTTGCTTGCCTTTAAACATCGGATTTCTGTTAAAGTTGTTTGCTGAACACTATAGACCTTTTGAAAGTGGCTCAAACAAGTATACATTCATGTATACTTGTCTTTTCAATGTTCTCCCAGCCTTTTGTTGCTCAGAGCCATGCCTCATGTGCTCTGTGGAAGAAAACACCAAAGAGGAAGGGAAACAGGCAGTGTCTACTATTGCAAGGAGTTCATGAGCCAGGGAAGAGCAATGAGGGCATGCTTCATGTGACCCTAATTCGCTTGGTTGCAAAAATCCCCACAAAAACATGAACAAGTTGCTTGCCCTGCCCTGGCCTCACTTGCCTGTGTTTGGAGAAGCCTCATTTCAGTACAGATTTTTATCCTCTTGGAGCTGAACACTGATGGAGGCAGGGGTGGAGAATTCAGAATTAGGGAGAAAACAAATAACGAAATTAAAAAAGTAGCCAGTAAGTATCTAGGTTCAGTCCAAGAGAAGTGAAAAGCCAGGTTTTACCTTCAAGGCTCAGGATCATGTTCAGGAAGTGTCTTCCTGAATATAACCCTGAGAGGGACCAAGTGCCCTGGTGCCAATGTTGAAGACACTCCTGAGACTTGCAGTTTCAGATCCCTGGGAGACCTGGTGCACACACCTGAGTGCTTCATCTAGAATGAAAACTCACCCAGGCCTCTTCCCTTTTCTGTGAAATGACATTCATGATGCCGAAATCCTTGGGTTATTACTAGGATTAAATGAGATCGTATATGAAAAACATGGCACTGAGTACTCAAATGTCTGCTTGATGCTCATCCAAAATCAGTTGATCAAAATAGAGATGAAATGCCAGAGGAAAGGTGTCACTTAGGAGGCCATCTGACCAGGTGTATTTTAAATTCTAGTGGTCTTTAGACTTGCCTCAAGAACTTCACCTCCCCTTGGTACAGAGCAGATACCTGGCACTTAAACTTTAAAAAGTACCGCCATTTTTAGTGAATGCTCTATACCCCATTGGGCATCCTGTGGTTCCACTGTGGTTTCTGCTTGTCAGTGGAAGCTGACTTCTGTGCCCTGAGAACTCCATGTGCCTCACATCTCCCTTACCTGTCCCTGCCCACTGTCTTTCCTAAGTGCATAAAAGGATAACTCTGGAAAGTTACCCTGGGAAGGAAGAGACCTCTCTTGGCTCTCACTGCTTCAGTTTCTCCTGGAAATGTGTCCTGCTTTCCTGTTCATGTAACCATTTGCACAGAGTGGGCGTGCAGCCTTGTACTTGTCTTAGTATTGAAATTTGTCCTGGACTCCCACAAAACTCAGGGTCAGTGTCTTGGGCCAGGACTATTGTAACCACCTGGGAACAGCTGCTTGGTGGAGCCCAATGTCACAGAATGGTCTTTGTCCCCATTTCAAGGCCCCGGGCAGGAGTCCATGTCTATATCCTCCCAGCCAGCTCTGGAAGGAGTTTATTATCCCCTAAATAGTTCCATTTGGCCTTCACCTTTTCCTCTTACTCCTGGTTCCTGCTCCCTTGAGGCTTCAGTGCTCAAAAGTAAATGAAATCAGAGGAGGAATGTTGTCTTTGGTGAGGCCTCCAGCCTGGCACATTTTGCCCAGAAGCAATAGAAAAATCTGTTGATTCCAGCAAACATGGCCATCTCCTCCTACTTGGTTAGATCAGTTCTTGTCAGACTTTGCAGATTGCCTATGGCAAGATTCGTGGTCTTTCCTGGCCACTTGTGGGTATTGGGAGGAGCCACTGAGGCCTTGGTCATGGGTTTTATAAGCTATGGGGTCAGAGAGTTCACCCCACCTCTCTTGCAGGCCTGAGTACTGCCCAGGTTGCTGGACCCTGGACCAGTGAGACAGCAAGCAGCCCACAGTTCCAGATCTGAGCCTGAACATGTGCTGCTTAGAGCTAGCTTTGGTTGAAGGGGATTCACTGGGAAAGAGGGGAAATAGAAAAACAGACAAACTGACACTTTGGGAGGGATTGTGCATCACCCCCAAATGCTCTCAATACATGTATGAGCAGCCTCCTCCCTGTTCCCTCAGCAGCTGGTGTACGTACATCAGCAGAGAAGATGACTTGTCCAGAGAGGCCAGCAGCAAACACTCCATCCAGGGAACAGCATGTTTGGGTCCTCCAGCTATATCTGACATGCAGGACTTCATTTCTCCCAGGACTAGAACTCTGGGGGGAAAGAGATAGAGGTGGGAAGGAGCCAACCAAGAGGGAAGGAAGGAGGAGACCCCTGAAACTCATCCAAGGAGCTGGGGGGAAACTCGCTCCGCCATCACTCACTGTCTGTGCCTCATGGAGGGTCATGTCATAGCCTGAGCAGGGCTTCCATGAATAGATAGGTCTGAGAGGGACAGCAGGGGTTTACAAATACATAGGTGAGTGGGGTTTGTCCCAACTTGGGTGAGGCACAAATATGTGAGACAGAGGCACATGTGGGTGAGTGGAAGAGATGCACCAATATAAGCAAACCTGAGAAGAATCATGGAAGATTCTAGAAATAATGCTGCATCCTATGCCCCCAATGGGAAGGAAATGATAGCCAGATAGACACAAAGGCTTGCTGTTCATGAACCTTATTGGAGGCAGTGAAATAAAACCAAGCAAGCCTTGCCGGGGGGGGGGGGGGGGGTCCTGGGCAAGGGATGGGGAGGATGGGTGGCTCTCTGCTCAGCATCTCCAACAAGTGTCAACCACAGCTTTCCCTCCCACAGGAAGCCGAGTTGGAACGACTGGAACGAGAGTTTGCAATTCAGTCCCAGATTACGGAAGCTGCCCGCCGCCTTGCCAGTGACCCCAATGTCAGCAAAAAACTGAAGAAACAAAGAAAAACCTCTTATCTGAATGCACTGAAGAAGCTGCAGGAGATTGAAAATGCAATCAATGAGAACCGCATCAAGTCTGGGAAAAAACCCACCCAGAGGGCTTCGCTGGTCATAGACGGTCAGTG
Source organism: Ictidomys tridecemlineatus (assembly GCF_052094955.1). Lineage (NCBI taxonomy): Eukaryota > Metazoa > Chordata > Mammalia > Rodentia > Sciuridae > Ictidomys > Ictidomys tridecemlineatus. The sequence goes on from NC_135486.1 coordinate 97,643,809, forward strand.
CCATCCAGGTTGCCCCTGCCCCACTCCCACACTAGGCCTCTCTGAACCAGACAGCAGATCTGCTCATGGTCCTAGGCTCAGCTCCCTGCATGGCCTAAGTGGCTGCTTAGCCATCCTGTGCCTTATTGTCCACCTGTGAAATGATGTGACACCAAGTCACTGTGAACAAGTACATCTAGCTCCACAGATGAACAGCATTGTACAAGCAGCCTCATTCCCAACTATTGATGGCTCCATAAGGCAACACTGCAGCCATAAGGCAACATTGCAGCCCTCAGCAGGAGCTGAGTCCAGTTGACTGTGCTAGTCCAACCTAGCCTAGAGCTAGCTCAGGCTCTGCCATTCTGAGGGACCTGATCACCTTCCCCAAGTGTGAAAGGCAAGGTGGATGGGCTGTACCCAGCAGCAGGGTCTCCTATATTCAACCAGGCCCTGCAGACCACCTCCCCCTTCCAATTCTTTGCCCCCATCAAGCTGATTCTGTTGCTATCAAAAGAGCTATGATTTGGGAGGACTGGACTTGTCCCCTCAGATTGCCTTGAACTCCAATCAGGATTGGGAGTTTAGGTGACAATGTTTGGTAAATTCTAAAACAAAATACCCAGAAAAACCCATCAACAAACATCAAGTCTCCCTAGCTGTAACAGTTCTTTAAAAAAAAAAAAAATCAGCAAATTTTTAAAAATGTATGTTAAATAGTCTTTCTTAGTGTATGTATGTTTAAAATACTTCTGCTTCCAGGCACAGTGGCTCATACCTGTAATCCCAGTGGCTGGGGAGGCTGAGGCAGGAGGATGGTGAATTCAAAGCCAGCCTCAGCAACTTAGTTGAGCTGTAACACCCCCAAGTGCCTTCAAGGGGGCAGAAGGAAGTCTCAAAGGAAGTCTGAGACAGAGAAGGGCTGACTAACGGCAGCCCTATTGGAAGCGGGAAGTTAACATGGTCCTGGCCAAGGAAGCAGGGTAAGGTAGGGAAGAATGGGCATTTCTAAATTCCTAGGGCAGAAAGAGTTCTTACAGCCAGCACCTCCTTCCTCTCCTACTAGGAAGTCATTGTTTTCGTATTCTTTGACAGATGAATATGAAACTTGGTGAGGCCCTTTCTCTAAGTAAAATACGAAAACTGGTTGGGGGGGTGTGGCTCGGTGGTTAAGTGCCTCTGAGTTCAATCCCCAGTACCAAAAAATAAAAATTTTAAAAAAAATAAATAATAATAATAATAATAATGCAGTACTTCGGGTTCTAGAAAGAAGAATAGAGGCTCCCAGGAGCTGAGGGGAAGGAGGAGTTAAGCAGTAACTTAATGGGTACTGTGTTTCAGTTTGGAGAATTAAAATGTTACCCAATCAGAAGATGACTGGCAGTGATGTCACACAACAGTGTGAATGCACTTAATGCCACTTACTGAACAATTAAAATGGTGAATCCAATGCAACTTACATTTTACCACAAATATATATATATATATATATATATCTTCAACCTAAAACCGTGGACTTACTCGGGAAGCAGTGATATACTTGAGATGACAGAAGGCCAAAGTCCTAGCTGTTCACATCTGTCAAAGAATATGAAAACAATGACTTCCCAGTGGGAGAGGAGGGAGGAGCTGGCTATAAGAACTCTTTCTGCCCTGGGAATCTCGAAATGCCCATCCTTCTCTACCTTACCCTGCTTCCTTGGCCAGGACCATGTAACTCCCTGCTCCCAACAGAGCTGCAATTCGCCAGCCCTTCTCTATTTCAGGCTTCCTTTGAGACTTCCTTCTGCCTCCCTGAAGGCACTTGGGGTGTTCCAACTCAACAGAAGCATCCAGAGCCCCAACTGGGTAGGGCAGTTCAGGAATGACCATCTTGCTGGGTGGCCACAGGAAAGCCTACTCTTAGGTCTGCCTGAATGAGGGCTATTCTGTTGGTTCTGCTGACAGAATTGCTTTTTAAATCATTATCTGTGCCAACTCCTGTATCCTTCTGTCCACACCTCAGCTTTGGGTTTTGTTTTGTTTTTTCACCCCCCCCCCCAAGTACTGAGGATTAAACTCAGGCATATTCTGCCACTGGACTATAACCCTGGTCCTTTCAGTTTTTTATATTATTTTGAGAACGTGTCTCACTGACTTGTTCAGGTTGGCCTAGAATTTGCGATCCTCCTGTCTCAGCCTCCCAAGTTGCTGGATGTATAGGTACATTCCATGGGCACCTAGCAAGATAATTTCTTGCTCCTAGCAAGATAATTTCCCTAGTGCTGAGGACTGAATCCAAGCCTTGGCGCATGCTAGGAAATGGCTGTACCACTAAGCTATACTCCATGCTTTTTTTTTCTTTTTTTAATTGCTCAAGAATCTACTTTTTGTGTGTTGAAATTAGGCCCTCATCACAAAGGCCCACTTAAGTTAGGCATAAATACGGTTCTGCATAGCTTGTTTTTTTTTTTTTTTTATTTCAAGAGATAAAACACTAAACTTGAAATCTGAAGACCTGGGAGAGGTCTCACTTTGCCAGGAGATCAGAGAAACTTCAGACAAACCCCCCCCCTTCCTGGGTACACCTCAGTTTCCCCAGTGGTGAAAGAGGGAGGATTATTTTACTGTCTCCCTCTTGGGTGTGTTCTTAATTGAATGGTGTCTAGAGAGATGGAGTCTGTATTTAGCATGCTTGTTTTCTTTGCTAATGACTTCAGGAGTTTATTGAGAAGCCATTTATTGCCATGCGAGCAAAGTTAAGTTTCCTACCCTAGTTTCACATTTGTGGAATAAATAGCAGTTGACTTCCTTTGGTTTAGTCAGTACATGCCCTGCGTTTGTGCTGGGACAATGATGTGGCTTAACCAGGCTGGGCAGCCTTTGTATTAGATATTAAGCTGCTCTGCACCACAGTATTCCGGGAACAAGAGCAAAAATACACAAAGATAGAAGTACATTGCATTGTCAGGGGTGGGGAGGATAAGCTATTGACCCACCATGGGAATTATCAAAAGAAATGCTCGACAGCATTTTTATTACATTGTACATGTCCTTTCAGATTAGAAAGAGGATATGGGGGTGGCAAACACTCTGCTCCTACAGATAGGGCTTTGTTTCGGGAATGTGCTAACATCATAGACTTTTGTTATTTTGTCTTGCAGATGGAAACATTGCCAGTGAAGATAGCTCCCTCTCTGATGCCCTTGTTCTTGAAGACGGTAGGTTTTCTGTTTCCTGCCTTAAAAGGTGGATCGCAGATTAAGCTGGGATTAATGTGTATGCATGTGGGCACAGCCTTGTATAGAGGCTTTTGCCAGGTGGAGGTGGCAGCCAGATTCCCTGCAAGTTGTCTCATTTGATAGTCACTATTTGGTCGGGACTCGAAGGTGCTACATAAACACGTTTATTGGAATTTTAGTATTTCCGGGGGCCCAGACCTAAGATTTGAGGTGATATTCAGCGAATGATGCTTCACTTTTGTAGCAGCCAAAACCACATTTTTAACTAAACAGAATCTACAACCTGTGCCTAGTTTCTTTTTGAATGTTCATAATATATGGAGGAGATTGAGTTGGAGCACAAATTAGAGGGTGACCCCACAGGGAAAATCTGGGGCTAATAGGAAAGAATAAACCAAACTTCTGTCTCTTCCTGAGACCATAGTAAAAATCAGAGGCCTGATTCTCCTTCAGACCCCTGGCCAACCTTGCAAGTTGCCTCATTATTTCCCATGGAACTGTTCAATCCTGGTGGTTACCAGGACATTTCCTTGGACAATTCTTAGAAAAACAGAACTGTATCCCCAAACCTACACCACCACCACCACCACCACCACCACCATCTCCATTGGAAATAAGAAATCCAAACACAGGACCATGTCTGAGAATGTTCTTGAGGATTTAAGACCAAAATGTTGGAAGGCAAGGGCATTAATTATATGGAAATATATTAAGTGGCAGTTAATTCTCTTACCCTTTAGGAAAACCTCAGGCAGGCAGTGATAAGTGGCTATTCAGATGGAAAACATAAAAGGCCTACCCAGTGGTAGTAATAATGATAATTGCAATAATAATAATGATGGCTCTTGATGTGGGGAGAGTCTGGTGAGTTATTTACCCAGTTGTCTTGGCCCTGCTATTAGGAATCAGATTATAATATTTTTATTGTCTGCTTCATTATATGGGTGTGGAGGACACAGGGCTCTTAGGGAGCAGGGAGGCTTGTTTTGAATATCAGAGACCCCAGTCCTGTTGTTGATCCCTGATATACCAGAAACTCCTGGGGAGGGAGCAAGAGTGAGTTAGTGAAAACCCTTTGTTATATTGTAATATTGTAATTTGTAATATTGCCAGAGCAATAGATAATGTTGCTAGAAAAATTCGGAGATATCATCTATGATTATAGTTTCTTCCCCATGTCTCAGAACTTTGGACTTCCTGAGGGGTGTCATTGCCTCCCTTGCTGCCTCCTGCTCCCATTGCAGGCTCTTCCTTTCTAGGGACTCTTCCTGTTCTGAATGGAGGGACATAGAAAGAATGGAAACATCACAGACATCCAGGCTTCAAGGTTGAGAGGTTGAGAATTAAGCTATAAAAAGATGAATAGTTCAAAGTGGATGTAAGGGGTACACAAAAGGTTGCTGGGGTTCCCCCTCCAGTTCCCCTCCCTTCCCAGCAACCGCCGAGCAGCTCCTCCCCTCCCCTCTCAATGCCACCCTGCCCCAGGTTCTCATCACCAGACCTCTTCAGTGGTCCTTCCAAGTCCCTCATCCTGCCTTTTCTGAGGCCGAACCTGCCAGGTGAATAGTTCTAAAGTAGTATCTTCATCCTGACACATCTGTGCTCAAGATGTGGAAAAGGTTTCTGGTGGCTTGCAGACCAAATCCCAGCACCTTTGAAACTCAAGGCCCCCACAGCCGGGCTCGATGCTCATTGTGGTGTGTCCACAGTGAGTATATTCACACAGTGGGTCTGTTATACCTCCAAGATTGCCTCCCTTGCTCCCTTTGCTCTTCTCACCAGTTGCTGCTGCCCCTGGGTGGCCCCTGCTGCTCGCACCCACTGTGCTTGCACCCACGCCTTAGCTCAAGTTCTTTCCTTCCTCCTCTGTCCGTCTACCACCTGTCCACTGCCCGGTTCCCTTCCAGCAGTTCCTCCCCAACCATATCTGCATTCTCCAAAACTCTTCTAGCACAGTGTTATTACTCCCTGAAGGCTGGGAAAAATTTATCCCCTCCCCTTCCAAGAAAATTCAAAGCAGTTCCAACATTCAAAGTAATCAGAACATACCAGGTACAGTGGTGCACACCTGTGATTCCAGCTACTTGAGAGGCTGAGGCAAGAAGATCATATGTTCAAGGCCAGCCTGGGCAACTTAGCAAGATAATGTCTCAAAGTAAAAATCAGAAAACACTAGGGATGTAGTTCAATGGTAGAACATCTGTGGGTTTAACTCCCCCCCACCACCACCAGTTTCCTCAGAACAAATTAAAAGAGAATATAGGTAATTCAGGGGGCATAAAAAGCAGAGAGTAGATACCCAGATCCACAGTATATAATTACACTTGATAGATATATTTACATTCATTTTTAAATCTCCAACAACTGCTTATTGAGCACTTACTGTGTGTCAGCTGTCATTCATGGCCCTAAGGACTTAGCAGTGAATAGAGCCAACAAAATTTTCATGGAGCTCAAATTGCTTCAAAGCCTATCAGACACTTAATGTCTTGTGAAAGAAAAGTAACAGGTCCCAGGATTTAGCTCAGTAGTACAGCACATGCCTAGCAATTGTGTAAGCCCTGGGTTTGATCCCTAATACCAAAAAAAAAGAGAGAAAAAGTTGCAATATAATAAGTGATAACTGCATTATGCTGTTTGGTATAAAGCAAACATCTGTTAATGGTCTTGAATAAAATTCAGACTTTATTCGTGACTAATAAAAATAACACCTCTCTTCCCATTTAATTTTGTTTGAAGTTTAGGCTTGGTTGACTCTGGTTTGGCTTGACTTGGCCTCATTGTCTTGGAAACTAGGGGAGAATGATGAGGCCAGCCTGGGAGAATCAAAGGTGTTATTTGCTTGTGCGCCTCCCAGGTGCTGATGTGGGTGGCATTGGGGTACCGGCTCTGGTTCAGAGTTTGTGGAAGGGATGATCCATGCTCAGTTCCTCTGTCTTTTCTCTGTGCAGAAGACTCTCAGGTCACCAGCACAATATCCCCCTTACAGTCTCCTCACAAGGGACTTCCTCCTCGGCCACCATCGCACAACAGGCCTCCTCCTCCCCAGTCCCTGGAGGGACTCAGGCAGATGCACTATCACCGCAACGACTATGACAAGTCACCCATAAAGCCCAAAATGTGGAGTGAGTCCTCTTTGGATGAGCCTTATGAGAAGGTCAAGAAACGCTCTTCTCACGGTCATTCTAGGTGAGTCGGGTAGTGAAACCCAAAAATGAAGTCACTGTCCACATCTGGAGAGAATCCAAGGGCTATTCCAAATAGCACCCACAAATCCCAAAACACAACCTAGTTCCTCCTTCCAGGGTTTGCTATTCTCACAGCGCCCTCTGCTGCTGACCCTCCTGAGGTGCAGATATGTTATCCAAAGGGTTTGGCTCAAGCTCAATGTGTTGGCAGATGGCTCTAATGTTGTTAAATTCCACAGGAATTAATTAGGAAATCTTAGGCAGCACTCTTCCAAAAAAAAAAAAAAAAATGGCAAATGAGAGACCACTCATAGGAATCCCAAAGTGGTTCAGAACCCTAAACCACCTTCCAACAGAATTCTGGAGCCAAACAGCTGTAATCTGAGCTGAATATTATCAGCTCATTACTTGGCTAATATTGTAAAGAGGGTTTTTTTTTTTTTCATTTTTGGAAGGCATTTTTGGTCCACTTCTCTGTTTTTCTCATTTCCCTTAATTACACCCTATAAAGCTCCAAGTGGGTGCCCCGACAGGTAATTGTCTCTTGGAAAACCAAAACCATAAGGAGAGGGGCTTGACAGAATTGTCACACTATACCTATTACAGAGAAGGTGAAGGAGAGTGTTCATTTCACATTGCCTGCAGGTGTGGGGAGCAGGGACAAGGCCCCCCACCCACTGCTTGAGGAAAGGCTGAAGACCACAGTAGAGACCTTTAGGAGCAAGCCCGGGAGCCCTGGCAAACTCTCCCCACACCAAGATCCATGTCCCAAGCTAGTTAAGACTGCTGGGGAAAGGTGCTGCAGTCTGGAAGGGTCAGCATGGCTTCCTTTGTTTTTCAGTAGCCACAAGCGCTTCCCCAGCACAGGAAGCTGCGCTGAAGCAGGAGGAGGAAGCAGCTCCTTACAGAACAGTCCTATCCGCGGCCTCCCGCACTGGAACTCCCAGTCTAGCATGCCATCCACACCAGACCTGCGCGTCCGAAGCCCCCACTACGTCCATTCCACAAGGTGAGTCCATTGGGCTTTCAGTCCACTCACCTTCCTGGACCAGCCCTTCCTTCGTACAATAAAGCATCCCTGGCCCAATTAGCCCAAATGCCAGGTGAGGTAGAATAAGGCCTGAAACGGTTAGGCAGGTTCTCTCTAAATGAAGCAGAATAAACAGCTGGCAGCAGTGAGCTTACTTTAGTGTAACTGAAGTTAGAGCCCATTGTCCACACGCTAACATGTGGAGACTACTGGAGAGTCCCCAGGCTCCTGGAGACAGTCAAGGAGGACTGAGCTTTATCAGTGGAAGCAGAGGAAGGACAGGATAGCCAGGGTGGCCTAGGAAGAGCAGGGACCAGAACAACTGTGTACTGATGGAAGTTCTTCATTTGATAATCCTCATGTATCTTTTTGCCAAGCCCTAAATTTATTTGGTACTTCCTTTAAGGCCTCAAAATGTAAATTTGTGAAGAGCAAAAGAAACAGGCAAAAATTAGGCTTTCATGAATCACACATTCATTTTCTAAAAACTGTGGAAAAGCCACTTGGTGGAGACTTCCAGTTCTACCCTAGTGACAGAACAAGAACTCACCTCTGCCTGTACATGGCCAAGGTGAAATTTCACCTGTAAATCCCATCATTTGCCCAGTGATACTGATGGATAATTATAGTGTGAACTCAAATAAGCAGAATGAATCATAGACAAAGTAATAGTATAATTTGCATCTTACATTTTTAAGGGTTTTGGTGTTCCATGGATCCTCCACTTTAGCATCTTCACAGGAAATGAATATCCATTCATGTGAGTTTCATGGTAACATTTGGTTAAACCACATGAAAGGGCTTCTGTTGGACTTTTTTTTTTTTTAAACCAACAAGAGGGTTTATAGAGTTCAACATAATACTTAAAATAGTGATTCTTTGGTATTGCCTGTATCTACAGAATCCCTTCCGACCTTTAAAAAATAAAAATGTTTTAAAGCTCAGAACGTTGGAGGAAGCCCTTGTGTGAGTCCTAGGGCAGTCCCACCTCCCACTGGGAATTCAAAGCTGATTCCTGGCCCCACCTCCCGGTATCAGCAGTTCCTTATTCAGGTGCAAACTGGAGAAGCACGTGGATTTCTAGGGCAACCCTGCCTAGGTAATCCCAATTTCCTAGACTCCCTTTGCTGGGCCCTCTGAGCCTGCGTATGCTCTGTGCCTCCTAAGTACAATGAGTGGAGCGGCCTCCTTGGCACCCTTTCCTCTAGAGACTCCCAGACCAAGCCCGCGTCTCCCTGCAGGTCCGTGGACATCAGCCCCACGCGACTGCACAGCCTCGCATTGCACTTTAGGCACCGGAGCTCCAGCTTGGAGTCCCAGGGCAAGCTCCTGGGCTCGGAGAACGACACGGGGAGCCCCGACTTCTACACCCCGCGGACTCGTAGCAGCAATGGCTCAGACCCCATGGACGACTGTTCATCGTGCACCAGCCACTCGAGCTCAGAGCACTACTACCCGGCGCAGATGAATGCCAACTACTCGACGCTGGCAGAGGACTCGCCGTCCAAGGCGCGCCAGCGGCAGCGGCAGCGGCAGCGGGCGGCGGGCGCGCTGGGCTCGGCGAGCTCGGGCAGCATGCCCAACCTGGCCGCGCGCGGTGGCGCTGCGGGGCCGGGGGGCGCGGCTGCGGGCGGTGGCGTGTACCTGCACAGTCAGAGCCAGCCCAGCTCGCAGTACCGCATCAAGGAGTACCCACTGTACATCGAGGGAAGCGCCACGCCCGTGGTGGTGCGCAGCCTGGAGAGCGACCAGGAGGGCCACTACAGCGTCAAGGCGCAATTTAAGACCTCCAATTCCTACACGGCTGGTGGCCTGTTCAAGGAGAGCTGGCGCGGTGGCGGAGATGAGGGCGACGCGGGCCGCCTGACGCCGTCGCGCTCGCAGATCTTAAGGACTCCGTCACTGGGCCGCGAGGGCTCCCACGACAAGGGCGCGGGCCGGGCCGCCGTGTCGGATGAGCTGCGCCAGTGGTACCAGCGCTCCACAGCCTCGCACAAGGAGCACAGCCGCCTGTCGCACACCAGCTCCACCTCCTCCGACAGTGGCTCGCAGTACAGCACCTCCTCCCAGAGCACCTTTGTGGCGCACAGCAGGGTCACCAGGATGCCCCAGATGTGCAAGGCCACGTCAGGTGAGAGGGACAGCAGGGTGGATCTGGGTGCCAACTACCAGGAGATCTCCTTAGACCTCACAGTGGGGAAGGAATCATTAATTCTGGTCACCTTGCTGTCAGATGTAGGAGACCTACAGTCTGCGGGACTCTCCCATTCTAACCCTGGTCTTGCAGAATAAAGGAAATCTGACCTTCCATAGTGGACTGGATCTACTTTCCCTCTGCTTCCTTAGCTGAGGGGCAAATCATTCCTCCAGCCACTTTCTTGTAAGGACAGACATCTGAGAAAGTTATGTGACGTGGTTTCTCAGAGTTTATCCAGCCAAAGCGCCTCTTTATATCCCTACAAAGGAAAGTTGGGTGGGGGATGGACTTGGGTCTTGCAGCCTAGAGATTCCTGCTAGTGCCTCCCAGGAGGGGATAAATTGGCTTAGGAAAGAAGTGCTCTGTGCTCTGAATTTGATATGGATATCTAAATGAATACCTCTCGACTGCTTCTGGCTTTCCCATTTCTATGTTATGATATAGCTGCAAAGTAATTTTTATAAAGTGCTCTCAGTCCCCTTTATAGTACTACTGAAAAATTCCATAAACCAAGGTTTGCTTTATATTTTTGTACTCAGAGCATTGAGCAGTACTGAATGGAGTAAAAATGGAAGAAACCATTCTTTCCTTTAACAAGTTTCAGAAGTTACTCTAAGAAATAATAATGGTGAGGGCTGGGGTTGTGACTCTGGTAGAGCACTTGCCTAGCACATGTGAAGCACTGGGTTCAATCCTAGCACCACATAAAAATAAAGATATTGTGTTCACCTATGACTAAAAAAAAATTTAAAGAAATAATAATGGTGATAATAATCATCACTGGTCCATCAGTGACCATGTGCCTCATGGGTCATGTACTTGTTTGCATACTTGCACCACTCAGAAACAGGGTGACAAGAGGTTCTGCCTCCCCCTGACTTGTAGGCAAAGAAAGTGGAAGAGGATTTTGAGACAGAAGTGATAAACACTGCAAGAGTAAAATGAGAGCACAAACAGGAGGAGAGCTCCAAGTCAAGGACTGACTTGCTTAAGTAGGATAATAGTGGGGAGGATCATCTTTGGGGACTGAAGGAGATTCTTGGAGCCTGGAAGAGACCAGGGCAAAGTGGAAGAATTGGCTGTTCAGGTATGCCAGGCTTCTGCATTCTACTTCCATATCCCCCTCAGTGGCTCAGTTATTAGGGTACATTGGTCATATGACAAACTTCAGAGACCAGAATAAAAATGATTGCAGTAATCACAAGCATCCCATGGATTCCAACATCCTACAACTTTCTTCATGTTCCTTGGTCTGTAAAATTGACCCAGTGAAATTTACCATTGACTTCCTAGGCAAGTTTTGGCAATGGACACATTACATGTACTATTTAGGGCATGATTGTCCGTGACCCTTAGTTCTGGCCTTTTGTAAATGTCAATGGGTAGGAGTGCTTATGTTTTATATCAAAAATGTAGTGCTCATCTAGTAGATCTGCTTTACTTAAAGAGATTAGGTAGATCTTTTGGAACATATTTTAGGCTGAAAACATTTAGGAAGCTGTGTTTTAGCTTTTTTCAAAACTGAGACCAAAAGACTTGACTGGAACAATTTTAGAAGAATAAAAGTTTATTTGGGGGCTCACAGTTTCAGAAGTCTTGGTTCAAAGATGGCCAATTCCATTGCTCTGGGCCCAAATCATGGCAAAGCATCATGGCAGAATGGTGTGGTTGAGGAAAGCAGCTGAGGACATGGCACCAAGAAGTAAAGAGATGGTCTAAGCTCAGTTTATACAATATATACCCCAAGAACACCCCCAGTGACCGTCCTCCTCCAGCCACAACCTACCTACCTACACTCACAACTCAATTAATCCCTATCAGGGGATTAATCTGATGATTAGATTAAGACTCTCATAACCCAAACATTTCATCTCTAAGCTTTCTTGCATTGTTCCACACTTGAGCCTTGGGGGGAAAGGGAAGGGGGCAGGGGACGCCTCATATCTAAACCATAACAAGCTGTATCTAAGGTTGACTGAAGAAAAGGATTCTGTTCCCAGGAAAGCAAAGGATGCATCTAAGTAGGATTTACTCCTGTTGAATTCTCCCAATTAGACTTGTGTTGTCCACATCAACAAACTCTCAGTAGTCAGGTATGGATGAGTAAAAGTTCTGCCTGTTTTGAAGGGTACTAAAATAGCAAATGGTGAGCCTGAAACAGCAGAGAGAGCAGGCTCAGAGAACTTTCTGGAGGTTCTGTCATAGAGGGGAGCATCATCTTTACACTGGGGCCACATCTGAGAATGCTCTGAGCTGTATCTCTCTGCTCTCCAGAGAAATCAGCTCTTTCTGCACTAGCCTTGCCCAGTTCTCCCTCAAAAGACTGAGGAGTCTGAGGTTGGGACCTAGGATACCAGGTCAGCCTGAGTCAGAATGGAAATGCATGGTTTAGGGGAGAAAATGCATCAGCGGGATGCAGGAGTGGGGGCAACAGAGATGTTTCCCCACTGTGACTGCCATCGGGTCACTGAGACCCTACTGTGGGGTCATGTCCTGCATCCCTGCTAATTGTGACCCCTAAGCACCCTTATCAGGTCTGACCCATCTTCTCCGTCTTTCCCATGTCACCCACATACAGCTGCCTTACCTCAAAGCCAGAGAAGCTCAACACCGTCAAGTGAAATCGGAGCCACCCCCCCAAGCAGTCCCCACCACATCCTAACCTGGCAGACTGGGTGAGTTCTCCTTCCAGTCCTTTAACCTGGTTCTTCTTCCAGGTTCCTGACTTGTCAGCTAGGAAGACTTGTCATCTGTGTAAAGTCTTAGTGACATAAAGCTATATCATCAACCAATGATGGGAGCACATTACTGGGAAACTGCTTCCTTGCCAAAGAAGCCCCATGACTTGCTATCACCTTCTACCCCACTTCATGGCCCTCTTTTAGGAGTGAAGTTAGTATGGTCTCTTTTAAAGTAGGTAGTGATCCCCAGGACATGGGGAGGCGGAAGAAAGTAGGATTGTATTTCTTTGGTCAGGATTCCAGACAAGATTTGATTTGGGTTTAGTTGATACCCAGGATGACTCAAAATGCCAGGCAAAAATGTCAGAGGAGAGCCAGGTGCAGTGGTACATGTCTGTTTTCCTACCAACTCAGGAGGCTGAGATAGGAGGATCACAAGATTGAGATCAGATGGGAATTTAGCAAGACGCTGTCTCAAAAGGAAAAATAAAAAGGGTTGGGGATGTAGCTCAGTGATTGAGTACACCTGGCTTCAATCTCCAGTGCCACAAAAAAAAAAAAAAAAAAAAAGAGTGAGGGAGAAGAAGAGTTAGAGAAGGCCCTATGGTATATACCAGGCCAGGTGTTTCACATGCTTCTCAGTGTATTCACTATCTTAATAACAGGATGCATCTTAAGAAACAGGCTTCTGTCCAGGCCAAACACCGGACAACAAAGGTGATTGGGTACCTTGAAACCTTTAAATAGAAACTGCCCACGGCAAAATACATGCAACCAGAATTCAGTTCCTTTTGTAGCTTTAAACATAGGCCTAGAATGCTACAATATGTAGCCAGTAAAGCTGTCATTATCTACCAGAGGTCCCACAGGTACAGGTAACCTGCTTTTTCACCTGCTGTCTCCCCTGTCTCCTAAGCCATTGTCTCTTAATATTTGTTGGTTAGAGGAGCAAGGGGAATCCCATGTCCAGCTTAATCCACAGTTTCTGGTTTGCTAGAGCATTGGTGAGGACATCTGGAAAAATTTGACCGTCATCTGTGAGCTGAATCGCAAGAAAACCAGTCTTGCCATTGGCTCTGGTGGCCAAATCTCAGATCCCTGTGGTTGGCATTTTTGTTGCTGCCTGTTTATCTGTAATGATTTTATGCCAGGCTTCCTGGAGCTTGGTTTTGATGTGGAAAGGCAGAGCTAACACTTATTGAGTGCTTGCTGTGTACTCAAAGGCTGGGAGCTTCTTCTAATGTTTATGTGCTGCACCCTGGCAAGGAGAAGATCTGGATCTATTGATTTTACAGACTAGGCTCAGAGAAAAGAAGTGCTTGGCCCAAAGTCACACAGCTGCAGCTGTGACCCTCAAATCCTGTCTTTTCTCCACAATGCCAGTGGTGGAAAATGAAAAATTGTCTGAAAATGTGGACCCTCTAGACCAGCAGCGTAAGCCTCCTCTGATTTGTCAGAAATGCACATTCTTGGGCTCAAGGGGAGCTTGCTGAACTGGAAACTCTGGGGTGGGCTCTAGAGACTGTGTTTTAACAAGCATTCCAGGTGTTCTTTAAGCACACTCAAGTTTGACACCCACTGCTATCCCATGCTGCCTCTTATTCCTTTGGAATTAAGAGACTATAATCCCAATTACAGTGTTCTTGTGACCATTCCTACTTATCAGCCTTTTGGCAGTAGCTACCCCATCTTAATTACTGATCACTAACATTCACTTCCATGACATACTCAGCCCAGCTCTAGCCTGTATCTAGACAGCCATTGCAGGGCTGAGAGTGCAAGCATATCCCCAAGATTAATTCATGAAAGAATGACACACTGTGTACATGCCTCCAGTGGCTAAACCACCTTATTCAGATAGAGAGCTTCAGATCTCAGTATGCCTCTCTGGATCCTCCAAAGTTTCTGGATCATGCCCAGTCTCACCTCTTCCAAATATATTATATTATTTTGACAACAGGCTCTGAAATTCATGAGCACTCTCACATGCCTACTCATGTAAGTTGGTCTTGAAATGTGCCTGATTCACCATATATAGCTAGTGAGGACTCAAGGAAATTGGAAACAAAAAGATATTTTGGTCCTGAAATAAACCATTTTGCCAGATTGAACCGAATTATCATTAATGAACAATATCAATAATGGACAATAACATATCACTAATGATGTAAAAATGAGACCATGGGTAAAATGTACCAATGCCTGCCTTCCTAACACAACTAAAATTATGGGGACTGAAAGTTCTGCATGACTCCTTACTAACACTGGGGTGTACAATCAGCGGGTCTTTCCAAGGTATTAATAAGCTACTAATCATGTGCGTGTCGATTCCTCCCTTTAACATGACCTCTCTTCTCTTCCTCCTTCTGCTTTCCTTTGTTCAGAGAAGCAACAGAAAACTCGCCCATTATGGATGGGTCTGAGTCTCCACCTCACCAAAGTACTGATGAATAGAGGTATCGTAAGGGGACGTTTTGTTCTTACTGCCCGTGAGTTCATGATCCCAGATGTACTGCCTCTGTGCTGTCTTCACACATGTCAGATTTTCCCAGAAGGAAACATCTGAGTGGTGTGGAAGCCATTGTTTTTATGTCTTATTTCTAATTACATGTGGAACTATTTGTTTATATGTTTGTTTTTATGTCAGATGTTGGGCATTCCCAATGCTACTTCCCAGAAAAGATCCCCACAGTATGTTTTAGACCTTCCCAGGCTCTAAGTACATACAAAGATCTGCAGAGGTTTGTACTTCCTTATTAGTCAGCGTGTAGGAGAACAATGTCACTGTGATTTAAGTTTAAATCACCAAGGGCAGAGTGAGCTGATCCAGAAGCACCTAAACATCACCCATAATTGCATCCCAGCATTCTTGAGTGACAGCTGAGTGCTGTATCAGATGCTGTAGTGTCCTGCTTTTCAAAATGTAATCCAGAAATTAGCATCATGATTATCACTATGTGGAAGCTCATTAGAAAGGTCTCTGAGCACTACTGGACTACCAAATCAAATGCCTGTTGAAATTTGCAAAGCGCTGCTACTGTGGACATCAGGTAGACTGTGACACCTGAACCTATCCCTAGACCTGGGGACCTTAAATTCTAATTAATTGCACATCTTTGAAATTAAACATCATTTCAAGTGATAATTAAAAATATAAGAACTCCATGCAGAAGTGAACAAAAAAATTTAAGTTTATTAAATTTAAAAAAAAATGAATGTGGACCATATTCCAGGATCCTACAGTTCCAGAAATTTCAAGTTACAAATCACAGTTTGAAAATCTATTAGGAGATAAGGAATAAGAAACTGCCACACTCACATAGTAAGTGTTCTAAAAGTTAAAATGCTAAAAGTATTCAGAGAGGAGAGGGATCAATTTTGAGCAAATGGAGATGCTCTGTGAGCCCAGATTGCAATAGGTAGAGGGGGCTTAGCCGGCTGGAAGCAGAGGGAGGCCATCCCAAGGACACAAACCCAGGTGCAGAAACAAGAGGGTCTATTTGGGGAACAACAGAGAGTCTCATTTTGCTGCAGAAAACAAGAACTTCTGCCTGAAAAGTAGGTTAGGACAAGATCATGAACAAAGTCAAGAGAGAAATGTGGAACAGTTTTTACAGTTGAGAGATGAGGGATTAGGAAAGCAGGCGCTTTGCTCCTCAGAGGAAGGTGGGCACCTTTTCCTCTGGTGCCAGAGAAGAAACTGAAAGAGCGAATGAATGATGTCATAAGAGCAACATTCCTTCAATACTAGAGGGACAAAACCATTTGTCACAGTGATAGAGATGGGAATGGCAGGAGAACTTGAGAATTAAATAGGACTGGAAGGCTGCTGTGGAAATGTGATGTGTCAGCTTGAAATGATATTTAAAAAGAAAAGAAAAGAAAATTTTGAGCCTCAGCACATGCCCAGGCCAAGTAAGACAGGGATGGCTCTAGAAGGCCTCTTCACCCTGGCTTTGTGATCACCTGCAGCACTGTTCAGCAGCCCAAGTGTGCACTGCCAGTTGGTTCCATAAGTTAATCATATTCCTCATTTGTTAGAAAGATATGGAGATAAAGCATTGCTCAACACTTGGTAAGAGATGAAGATAAGCCATTGTTGAAATGTACTTTTATAAAATCTATCTATAAAATGTATAAAAGTCATTTTGCTGAGTGAAATTCCTCCCCACAAGATTCTGTACAATACACCCACACACACACCTCCCTATATCAAGCAGTTATAGTCACAGACTCCATTGAGATGTGGGTAATGGAGGCTTGTGAATTCAACAACTTCCTTGTAATGGAAGCCTTGACTTGGCCAGCCCCTGGTGGGTCATGCATCCCTGTGTGTCTCTTGAGTTTAACCGCTGGGAAAGGGCCTTTTTGCAGTGGAAAGCCCCCTTGGGCAGAGGGCAGTGGTGGCCATCAACAGACTCAAGAGTCACCACTCCCAAGACCCTTGGTGGCCAAGGGTGTGCAGGTCTAGGCTACTCTCCTGGGTGACATTAGAAAGTTCCCCTAGGATCATGAATGACTCACTAAATTTACCAGGGAGACTTATTTAGTGACTCCCTGTTGTATTACTTGTGAAAAATAGCTGCTTCCTAACAGTCTGTTTTGTGTTGTGCTTTCTTGGCATGTGGTATTTCTTGACTATTCGCTTAAAACTGAATCTGTACTGAATGAGAAGCATGGGCTTGTCTGAGCTCCCAGGACCAAGTCTCTTCTCAGTTACATGAGGAAAAGATACCAAGACATTAAGCAATATTTGTAGCTTTTAAAACCACCTACTAGATAATTCAATAATGATGGAGGAGTCACTAAGAAATAATCTATGTAAAATGTCTAAGGGATGGATGGTATTTTTTTCTTCCAGCTTTGTTTTATCTTGTTCTCTCTTTTATTCTTTTAGTAAATAAATTTTAATCTGAAAAGAAAATGTTCATTTCAGACCAGTCACAGTCAACCTTTTCTGGGATATTATTAAGTTCCACCCTTCTCAAGAGCAGGCATAGGACAGGCCAGTCATTTGCTTATTGTGGCACTTTGGGGGCTATGTGGGGACCAAACCACCAATCAAATGGTGGGCTCCTACCCAGCTTCTCCCATCCCACCACCCATCATTCAGATGTTGCTTGGTCTGTTTTATGCATTGAGTTTCTAATGAGCTAATTAGCTAAGCAGAAGGATCCTACAATTTTAAAAGATACAAACTCCACAGAACTTAGAACATCTGATGACCTCCCACGTGGAACGGGACGCTATGATGTAGGAGCCTTCCTGGAAGCCACAGGAGAGTAATGTGGTCCATCCAGGAGTTAGACTGTGTCTTCACAGACAGAATAAACCCCTGAAGGAGCCCTTAACAACCTGCTGCCTTATCCAAATACTACTGCTTTGAACTCAGTGGTCTTTCCTTGAGTCTTACTATCAATATAAAAAGGACATTTAGTACCTCTGAAGCAGATTAAATTGTGACAAAGGTCCTTTGTATTGTGATACAGTTATTACTCAAAAAATTTTAACCGTAACAGTTTCGACCAGAAACTATGTAGGATCCAACATACAAGAGATTCAGACACATTTTATACTTTTGTTAATAGGCAATACTGTTTGGGAAATTCTGGGTGAAACAAAGTAATGCAGAACTTCTCAGAGCTTTTAATATGTGTCCACGTACATTGCAGTTCTCTAAAAGGCTGAGTCCCCAAATTTATTTTTCCAGGGAACCTTTTATTTCCTTAGCGCATGACACAAATCTACTTTGAAAAAAACTGGCTGAGGTGATTCCTTATATCCCATGAAGCCACTAAGGAAAATTTTGTCATCACGAGATTAAGATCACATTTTTATCAGAAACAAATTTCTGTCAAGAGTTTAAGAAACTATGTAAGTGCCAGTATTAATTAGTTCATTTGGAAAAAAAAAAAAAACAATGCAACAAGTAAATAAGAGTATATGCTGGCTGATGTACAGGAAGATGAAGGTGGGACGGAGCCAGGGCTCACAAGCTCTTTTTCCCTCCATAACTCTGCTTCCTGCTCCTGTTACTTTCATTCATAGGAGGAAGTTGACATCCTCATAGTTTCAAAGCTGCTCATCCCTGCTTGGCCATCTATGAACCAGTAATTAGTTGGAGGGCTCTAACTGGCAGACCTGTCATGTGCCCACCCCTGGTAGGAGTGGGGGTGGTGGTGTCATGTGTAAGAGATGGATTGTCCCCCAAGGAGCAGCACATGTCCCCTGCAGGGCTCACAGTTAAACAGAATTAACCTAGTGTATTTCCAGAGCTCCAAAGCACAAGACACGTGAAAGTGCACCAGAATGCTCACGATGACTTGGGATTTTTCTAGCTTTTATGCATTTTTCTTTTTTTAAAGACCAAATGAGAAAAATTTATAATGCATAGAATGCTTTCTTCCATTTGTTCCTAGAGAAGTTGGGAAATGAAATAGAAAAATGGGAATGACTGGTTACTCTCAGTGTAAACTGGTTCATGAGGCACTTTGTTAGTAAGATATCCTTAATAACATGCCTGTAATCCCAGCTACTTGGCAGGCTGAGACAGGAGGATTTCAAGTTTGAAGCCAACCTTGGCAACTTGCCAAGACCCTATCTAAAAACATAAAAGGGGCTGGGGATGCAACTCAGTGACAGAGCACTTACCTAGCATGTGCAAGGCCTGAGTTCACTTCCCAGCACTACCTCCACCACCTAAAAAAAAAAAAAAAAAAAGATATTTTTAAAATTCACTTTCCTTTGAACTACATCAGGTTGAGGTCTCTTCCTGTCACCCATCCACACTATACCCCTAGAACTGGGCATGGGAAGATGAGCCAAAGGAGAGGAATTGAAAAGCTAGTTTAGGAGATCTGGAGAGGGGCTTTTCTCTAATAATGATCCCTAGAAATGACCATGGGTGTCAAACATATCTGTGTGGTCTCTTCTTAACAGTTAAGAATCATTTCTACCCAACTTAAATAGTAATGCCTACCTGACAAACTTTTTTGGAAACCTTTATTTCTTCTATATACTTTCCTATATATTTTGTTTATCTTTGGTGCTGGGGAATCAAACCCAGGGATGCTAAGTATGCTCTCTACCTCTGAGCTACATGCCCAGCTTCTACTATATATTATAAGTGAGTACTTTTTTAATAATCACAAAAAAATAGATGATATTCAGAATAAACAGCACTGATTTTAAAAAGACATTTAAAACTCAATTTAGAGTATCACCTTAATCTCACTACAGGGAAACCTGGCATTTCCATTGACCTTCCAGGTCAGTATAAAACTCTCCCAGTGAAATCTGGTTACCCCACCCCCACCTCCACCCCAAGCCCAATGGAAGATAACCCCGTGACTATCATGTAGGAAGAGTCCATCTTGAGGAATATGGCCTAAGGGGTTCTGGGCCTTGGCTGCACTGGAGAATCACCTAGGGGAGCCTCTAAAGCCCCCATCACTCACTCACAACCAGACCAATTCTAGCAGCTCCGGGTGGGGTCAGGCAGGAGTACTTTGGGGTCCCTGGTGATTCCAGGGTGCAGCCAGGCTTGGAAACTACCATGTTAAGTATTCGTTAGCTTGCATTTTCCTCTTTCTCAGATGTCGAGTGTCAGGAGGTCACTTGGACCCTTTTGGTCTAAGTGCTTTCTATATACTCAGCTCTGTTGAGTGTATCAGGCCTCACTTCTTCTAAACAGGGAAGACTGACAATCAGTCGAGGGCCTCCATCAGTGGACACATACCCTGATGCAGGCCCGGGTGCCACTCCTCTCTAACCATCTCATATCCCTTCTTGGACCCCACAGGGGCTGCAATGACAGCTGCTTCCTGGATTCCTCCCCCTACCCAGAACTAGCTGACGTCCAGTGGTATGGGCAGGAAAAAGCCAAGCCCGGGACCCTCGTGTGAGACAGCCCCGGCCTGATCTGACCGCCTCGACGCCATTCTGAGTCACCTCACTGCCTCTCATTTGCCTTACCCAGACGCACTGTCACCTGCACCAGCTTCGGTCCTCAGCACTTTTTTTCTCCTGTCTCCGCAACCCCTTCACCCTCAAAACCTGACTGAGGAGACATTCTGGAAGGTTCCGGTCCCACTGTGTGTCCCCTGGCTCTCTTGCCCACAGAGAGCTAATCAGCAATCCTCAATGGCACCTTGGTGGCTTCCCCTGCCTTGACAGCCCCCAGGCCAGGAACTGTCAGGGAAGCCGGCTGGCATGAAATTCCTGCGGACAAGTAGCATTGGCAGAGAACAGGAAGATTTACCCACAGAAGGACTATGAAGCTGCGTCCAGCCTGCCGCCTGTAGGCCAACCAAGCACTTCAAGGAGAGGGTACCTTGTGGGGATATTCAGTTGACACCTGAAATATTCCTAATAGAGCTTGGGGGAGGGAGTGTCTGCGGGGAGAAGAAGTGAGGAAGGTTAACACCCCGAGATGCACCAGAGGATCACAATCAGTTCTACGCTGCCAAAGAGAAACAAATAAAATAATTACATGCAAACAGAAATAAGAGGGGCCAAGCGGAAGACATTCTTTCTGCAATGAAATTTCTTTTAGAATCTAAACTGCTTCTGCACACCACAGTGTAAGTCAACCATTTGTAAATCGTGTCCTCTGATCCATCACCCTTGACAGTCCACTTCTTCCTCCGTGAGAGCCTGGAACCCTAACCCAATGGCAGGGTGAAGATCAGGGAGTCTTGGCTGGCCTCCCTGACTCAGAATCTCCATCAGTCTGGACATGAAGGAAAACAGACCCTCGGGGAGGAGCAGAGTGTACAATTAGCCTGGTCTGTGAAGGGGGCTCAGCCGAAGCCCGAGACCCAAAGCTGCTTTCCTTTGGGGATTTGTAGTAAACATAAGGTGATAATTGCCAAAAGTGGTTCTCTCTCATTAAAACGACCAGTAAAAGTGTAACCTATTTTTTTGCACAAGGTGTTTCATTTTTTCTTTTCTTTTTTTTTTATGGGAAACCAAGGGAAAAGCACATTGCAGTCCATTCAAGTGTTTAACTGTTGTGGCTCATTTTATGTTAGCACTTGTGTGACAAACAGCTCAGATTCGACTTCTCCTATGTGTCACTTATTCAAAGAACCCAACTATGCCCTTAGGTAGAAAGATTTTCCACAGTGTCTACTAGCCAGCAGGCAGAGCAGGGTTGAAAAAAAAAAAAATCAGCTCCCAAAGGACCTGTAACCTACTGCAGAATCAGTTACCGTGAAGCACCACCTTTGTCTGCAGATACCAAAAGAGGAAGAAAAATAACAGATGGGAGCTGCCCGTTTACATGTGTTTTGAGCTATGCTTAATACACAACCAGAAAGCCATCAATCTTCAAAGGCCTCAAAAAAATACTTTTATAATAACTAACAAGTGCACAATCTTAGTTGGGTTACTCAAGATGGCACAAAAAAGGTCACAGAGGTGGTATGCTGTGCTTGTTGGCGCCAAGTGGGGGTGGGGTGGGGTGGCGTGTTCTTCTTTGTAACGATTTCCTATTGGAAAGGCATTTGACAGCCAGGGACAGGAGCCAGGGTGGGGGTGGTTTTTTGGGAAAGCAGAACTAAAGTTAGCTGTAGTGTCAAAAGAAAAAAAAAAATTTCGTTTTTCATGTATATGTAATCCAAGAATAACAATAGACTCTACCAGACCAGGGAGGGTAAGAATGGACACCAAAATGAACTGCTCCCTCTGCCACTGGGGAGAACTGGAAGTCAAGTGGGAGCATCAGGCCACAGCCTCTTCCACTTCTTTGTGCACGATTCAGGGCCCCAGAGCCCACTGTGCATGGCTAGGTTGGTGATACCAGTTTGCAGAAGGGATTGCTATTTTCAGAACACTGAGGAATAAAACTGCAGGATAAATAGAAACTAGTTAGGAAGTTACTGAATGAATCTGGGGCTTGACTGGGTGGGAAGGAGGTATTTCAATTGTTTTTGTTTTGACAGAGCTACAGACAGCATGTTTTTTTTTTAGCCCTCCCCCCACCTTCCCTGTTTGAAAGCATTCATTGGGTCATTTTTTATTTTTCCTACAAGATAGATGAATAATCAGACTGAATTATATGCAACAGGAAAAGTCAAAAGGGAAATGGAAAAGGGGACAAGGTAGCAAGGTTACAGGTGATATAACTTGGACGGTGGTTTGAAATCAGGTCTGAAGTAAATTGGATCAAACTTTCTTCCAAAAACCTTGGGTTACATTTAGATTTGGGGGGGGGGCAAAGAGGAATGGAGTGGGAACAGAATTACAGTTCTAGCAAACATCCTGAGAGTCTGGTAGTAAAGACAGATTAAGTAAAACAGGTTTTACTGTTTAGCTGTGTTCAGTTGATACAAAATGTACATAACTGTTAGTCCTTGAGACTGACATGATAATGGTCAGTGTGGTGGGAAACGCTGTAGTGATTATATGCAAGCACTTGGAAACTCTTTACATATCCCTATTTCTTTAAAACAAAATATGATGAAATACAAAGTCCCTGGTCTGATAAAAGCCCCTATTGGATTTTTTGGATACATGTAAGAAATTGCCTGTTTCAGCCAGAAGACTGGTGAAGACACATAAACCAGACTACGTTGTGAGCCAGGTTGTTTTTTTGTTTTGTTTTGTTTTGTTTTAATTTTGTTATATGCAGGTGAGTGTTGAAACTGTTAAAATTCCAATTTGTTTTCATTCAGTATTAGTTTAGTTCTAAATATAGCAAACCTCATCCAGGTGCTATCAGACGACCAATTACTGCTTAGTTAACTAGGTGTAAAGTTTTACATATACATTAATGTCAATAGTTTATTACAAGTTGTGTAAAATGGACTCTAGTTTAATAATGGGGGGAAAGATTAGGTTGCTCCTGAAACTGACTGTAGAGCATGTAAAATGATTTTACTGGATTCTGTTCAACTGTAATCAATGAAAAAGATGTATGTTGTAGACAAAGTTGCAGAATTAAAGAGAAATCTGCTTTTAATTTATTCTTTTTGTATTAAGAATTTGTATAGTACCTTTACATTTTGCAAACCAGTGTTGTCAACACTTATTAAAGCATTTTCAAAATGAAAAGACCCCAGTTGCCTCTTGGAGATTTTGTTTCTAAGTGAGACATGCTTAATCATGATCCAGAAGCGTGGAATGCAGGTGCCTGTGGCCCCAGTCAGTGGGCTCCTTTTTAAACCTCAGTCTATGTGAGGTATTCTTGTTGGCTTACTGAATGATAAAGACCAGCTTATTGGTTTAGAAGAGGTGAATTCCCTCTTACTCATTTCCTCCTATAAATTATACAAGGTAGGGCTGGGGATGTGGCTCAAGCGGTAGCACGCTCGCCTGGCATGCATGTGGCCTGGGTTCGATCCTCAGCACCACATACCAACAAAGATGTTGTGTCCGCCGAGAACTAAAAAATAAATACTAAAAAATTCTCTCTCTCTCTCTCTCTCTCTCTCTCTCTCTCTCTCTCTCTCTCTCTCTCTCTCTCTGTCCTCTCTCACTTTCTCTTTAAAAAGAATTATACAAGGTAATGTAGTAAATCATGTGTTCCTTCTACTCCAAATAGGATTTGAGATTAGTGATCACTCTGTCAGGACACTATTTCAATATTTGTATTACTGTTTACCACAAAGAGCTCCCTGTGTGTAATGAGACATGCTTAATCATGATCCAGAAGCGTGGAATGCAGGTGCCTGTGGCCCCAGTCAGTGGGCTCCTTTTTAAACCTTTTTAAAAGTGTGTAATGAACACTGCCATGTGTACTGTCCCCCACCCCCACCCCCAGTGTAGTCCATGGCACAACAAACTTGGATGGGGAGCCTTTGGGGGATCATTTTTAGTCTGTCTCCATGTTGCCCCAGTTTGGAGCAGGATGCAATGGGCCCATCTGGCCCCCAGGGACAAAAAGCCCCAACCTATGGAGAATGGTTACAGGCTGACTTCCTACAGGCATCTCTTCACTAACAGGAAAACAGGGAGTATGAACTCTAGGAACACTCTGAATGGAAAGCTAGACTACCGGTCACTAGTGCAGCTGACCCCTGCCTAAAAGAAAACTATCTATTGAGACTCTGGATCTGTCTGGAAGTGAGTGGAAGAGCGTTTTCTTCTTCCCAAGGTCTTCTAGCTGCCCAAGGAAGAGTCTGACACCTCCTTCCTCAGGAAGTAAACAGTGTATTGCAAGAGTCCACACCCAGAAGGGAATTATGGCTGTCTTTTGATGTAAATGTGTCACAGCTCAGCAAGTAAATCTGGACTCCTTCAGCTCTGACAAGCCACATGGAAGTAGCCGGCACACAGAAAGACAAGACTGCTGCCATTTTCCCACTCCTTCCTACCTTTCCACAAGCCTTGCCATCTCTCCTTTTCTCCCTGTCACTCCCTCTGTCCCCCTTTTTCCTTTGTCACTTTACATAGTGCCAACAAGGTAATTTCAAACAGTTACTATGTGGATTATTAGAGAATACAAATAACTAGAAAGGGTTAAAAATAGCCAGCTCCTGACTTTGGCTTGGAATATCAGCTCAAGAAAGCTCTTGTATAAAATTCTAAGAGGAGTATGAGGAGCCACTGTGGAGGGCTAGCAAGTAGGCTGGTGCCTCTGTCAGAGCCCCTGCTGTGTGCATTCAGTGTAGTCCTGGTCCTCAAGCTTACTGCTCCTGGATGATAGAAATAGGCACCCAGTTATCATGTAAAGGGAAAGGCCACGGTTATCAAACAGGAGAAGGCAGAATGATTCTCAAGATAACAGACAGTGTGCAGACAGGGGCTTTCACAGGTCAGGGAGGGTGGGGACGGGTAGAGGATGACCTCTCTGCCTTGCGCAAAGCCACAATCGCAGCAGTCACCACTTAGTCAAGCAAGAGCTGAAGGGCCTGAACTGTGATGCACCAGAATAAACAATGCAGAGGGCAACTGATGGGACCCAGAGGTTGAAGACTGCACGGAGTTTGGTTTCTAGCAGAAACCCATTTTTCTCTTCCTAAGACTGTATCCCCATAAACTAGTAGATTCCTTTTATTTCTTCATCCACTCATTTTCTCTCCAACCATGCTTTTATTCCCTCCACTCCACCAAACTCACTCATGTTAAGGTCAATTCCTGAAATGCCAAATTCAACAGTAATTATTTGTTGTCATTTTATGTGAACTAC
Source organism: Ictidomys tridecemlineatus (assembly GCF_052094955.1). Lineage (NCBI taxonomy): Eukaryota > Metazoa > Chordata > Mammalia > Rodentia > Sciuridae > Ictidomys > Ictidomys tridecemlineatus. The sequence goes on from NC_135486.1 coordinate 97,669,237, forward strand.
CAGCAGCATTAGTTGAAGTTAATGTCCCTTGCTTCATTGAAACTTGGACTCCAGGACACTAGGTTCTCCTCCTAGCACAGTCAGGTCTCCTTTTCAACCCCCTTGAGTTTTTCTTCACTTCCCTGACCTTGGAGTGTCCCAGGGCTCTGTCCTTGGACTCTTCATTATTGACAATTACTCTTTTGTAGCTCACTTCCATCTAGTCTCAAGGTTTTCTATGCCATCTATAAGGTGAGGATACCTCCACTGGATCTCCCTTCTCTCAGTCTTGTACATCTTTCTCCCTACTCAGCATTTCCACATGGATGTCTATCATGCCAACATGTCCGCACTGAACTCCTGACCTTTTCTGCCAAACTCCTCCTCAGCTCAGTGATGGGCAACTCCAACTGATGTGGTTTGGATATGAGGTATCCCTCCAAATAACTCCTGTGTTGATGCACAAATGTTCAAAAGTAAAATGATGGGATTGCAACAGCTATAACCTAATCAGCCCACCCTGCCTTAACTAACTGGATGGTAACTGTAGGCAGGTGGGGGGTGGCTAGAGTAGGTGGGTCACTGGCGGTGTGCCCTGGAAGGTTCATCTTCCCTATAACTCCTTCCCTCTACCCTCTCTCTGCTTCCTGACCACCATGAGGTGAGAAGCTTCCCTCTGCCATGCCCTTCCAATGATGTGCCACCTCATTTTGGGAGTTGGCTGATCATGGAATAAACCTCTGAAACTGTGAGCCAAAATAAACTTTTCCTCCCCTAAGTTTTTCTTGTTGGGTGTTTTGGTCACACTGACAAAATGCTGACTCACACACCAACTTTCAAGTGCTCAAGCCAAAGAGCTTGGAATCAACCATGAGTGCTCTTTCCTCCACACCTTACACTGAAGCAAACAAAAGAGATGTGTGTTCCTTGCCCTTGGGAGACTTATATTACACGGGGGGCAAAAAGAGGGAGAAAATAAAAAGTAGGTATATAAGGAAGTGATAAGAAAGCAGGAACAGTGGGATATTTAGCCTATGAGAGAAGGAGGAACAACTTTTCCTCCAAGTCAGGCAAGAAAAGATGGTGGTGAGTTTGAGGTAGAACTAGCACTTGAGATTGCCTCCATATTCAACCTGGAGTGAGAAAAAGTAGGGGACGCCACATCAAAGTGAGAAGGGAAAGAGGTGGTTGGGTTGGGTCAGGATAGAGCAGAGTCATGAAGCACTGGAAGAGCCATCAGAGAGAGGCCAGTTGACACTGGACACTTGGTTGTGGGGTCCCTCTAGTGGTGCTTACAAGCCAGGGTACAAGAGGAGAGGGACTTTGGAATGATCTCTGCTTGGGTTGTATTGTGAAGTATGTCCGAAAGAAGTGGACATGAGTAGAAAGTGCTAGTAAGACTAAAATGGTAATAAAGGAATGCAGGCCAACTGGAGAGAAAAGAGAATCTAAGAAGGTACTGACAAAGGAAGCAAAAGGAATGAATGGACAAAATGGCTCAAGGAGCCTGAGGAAAAGCAGTAGGGGGGATAAGAGGGAGCAAGGGTAGGACTTCATAACCAGAGAGTAGGTAGAACCTAAGTTTCCCATAATCTTCCAGTTATCCCCAAAGAGGTGGGGCCACATAATTTAGGGAAAAGGGCCACACAGTGTGTTGATGAATGCTAGTGGAAAATCCATCTAAGCCTGAGATGGCTTGGAAGGGAACCTGGATCTTAGGCACCATTTTCGGGAGCTAAAAATCTGATTATATCAGGACACCAAGACCAAACCAATTATTTTAACAGAGATAATCGAATATGAATGTTAACCAGACAGTGAAGAGGTGAGAAGACAAAATGTGGGCACTGGAAATAAAGACAAGAGTAAAAGATTATTCCAATTTAGAAGCTTCAAGAAGGCACCTCAAGGCACTGTGGTCAAACCTCTCAGGAGTGGACACCACTCAGCAGGTGCCTCAGAAGCTTTGCAAGCATCTGCACAGCTGAGATGCAAACCTGAGGAGGGGCACCCCAGCAGGTGCTATGATCTCTTGAGTGACACAATGAAGCTGCACATTGGAAGCCACTGTTCTTTCAGGAATGAACTGTCACTGCTATCTGTGGTGCCATCCTTAGGAATAGGGAGCAAACAGGAAGGAGCAGATTCCTTCTCCTCTCCTCCTGATTCCAGTCTTTTTCACTCCTATTGCAGCCAGCAAAGGAGAGAAGTGGTTTGCAGTCTCCTGATAAAGCAGAGTATGAGAGTGTGTTTGGAGCTGAGACAGTAGCTTCACAATCAGCACATGACCAGATCTGGCCCTCCCTCACAAGACACAACTGGTCAAATGTAAAGTTCCTAATCAAAGGTGAGCAAGAAGGCTCTAGAATTTCACAGAGACCTCTAAAATCTACGCTAATTTTCAATTAAATAAATTGTATAAAGGACAAAAAATACATGTATTTTTGGGCCCATGTTAAGTGTAACTTTAGTTTCTTCCAAGGAACTATTGTAAGAACAAGTCAAAGCATATCAAATTGACTTTCCCAAAATGAGAAATCAGAAACATGCATTTCTTTAAATACCTTTCACATCCCCAACAGATATTCAGAAGACAGTTTATTCCTCTTAGACTAAGAAAATCATTTTCTGTGGGAGACCAACCTTACATGTGACTGAGTCACTCCGGGGCTGGGTGATTGAGGCTTTAGGCAGCAGCCATAAGCTAGACTGCCCCACCCTTCTTGGGTTCAAGTGATGGTATCTTTGTGCATGGGCGTGTCTTCCTACAGCCCCATGGGTGAAGCTATGCTCACCTGGTTCTTTATAATATTACCCCTTGCCCTGTTTGGGATAGAATGTTCCATGGAAACACTCTCTGGGTGTCCTCTTATCTTACCCTTGGGTGCGGCCTACCTAGATGTCAACCTGTTGACAGCAGACATCATGAAGATAGACTCAGGCCTCTGAAACCTGACCCCTTGCCTCATTTGAATGGCTTCTCCTCAATAAAAGGGGAGTGTATGCATTCTCTCTCTCTTTCTGCGGACCCTTAAGGTCAGAGAAGCTGTCACAGCAACTCCAAAGAAAAAGGTATTTCTGCCTCTTGTGTGGTTATTTCCCGCAGCCCAGTCCCCCTGGAGTGACCCCTGAGTGTTTTAGTTACGAACAAAACCCGGCAAAAAGAGATTTGATAGGCAAGCAGGAGAACCACTGAGGTCTAATGGAGATTTGAAAAGTACACAAGAACTAGGTGCTTCTGTCCAAAAACATGAGCGACTAAGAATCTTGATAACAGGCCAGAACTCCTTTTGGCATGTGCTCCATACCTGGTTGTCTTTGAACTGCCTTTATTATGTTTCATTTGTGGCTTTTCTGTAACTAAAATCATGTTGTACCAATATCCACAGAACCAATTCAAGTGAATGCTTAGTTGTATCTGAGGAGGATGAGGCACAGTTGGATTTTTTCCAATTTTAGATAGATATGACCTCAGAACATAACACATTTGACAAAAGTCTCATTGAGTCTGAAGGCTAAGACATTTGAATTTATATGTGTATATAGCTTTAGGGACTGAATTAAACAAATAAAATGGAAACTCATCTGTATTTTATCCAATATTGTTCATGAGGCTCAGAAAGCAATTGTGTGCTAAGAGCCATAGCCAAGTACTATGATGCATGGCATATTTGGTTGGTAGGTGAAGCCAGCAAGCCATTGAGATGATATGATTATGTTAAGATTTGCGTTCTTATGAATATTAGACCCCTGCTGTCCACCTCAGCTTGCTAAGGGACTCCTGGAGAGTTCCCATTGGTTGGGGAAGTGCAGTAGGTGGGAATTCCGGAGGAGGGACTTCCTGTTGGGGTCTGGGAGACCTCCGCCTCGTGTGTCGGTGGGCAGCTTTTTTCCGGGAGCATACGGGGCATTGGAAGCAGTTTCAAAATTAAAGTTTGTTCTTGCTTGAGTGGCTCGTGATTTTGTGCCCAGCCAGACTGCGGCAATTGTGATGGTTCATTTTATGTGTCAATTTGACTAGGACTTGGGGTGTCCAGATATTTGGTTAAACATTATTCTGTGTGTATCCATGAAGGTGAGATTTAGATTTGGATTGGTAGTGTGGATGGGTATCATCTAGTGTGCTGGAGGCCTAAATAACACAAAAAGTGGGGTTATGCTTGAGCTACGATATCAGTCCTCTCCTGCCTTTGGGCTAGAACTTAAGCCATCAGCTCTCTTGGTCTTCAAATCTTTGGATTTAGGAACTTATACCATTGGCTCTCTTGGCCCTTGGTCTTCATATCACTGGATCCAGGCTGGAATTATCTGTCTCTAGAATGCAGATGGCAGATAACTGGACTTCTCAGCCTCCATGATTGCATGAGCCAATTCCTTCTCTCTTTTTCATACATACATATGCATATTCTATGTATATATCTCCTACTGGTTCTGATTTCTGGAGAATCCTAATACAAGTTTTGTACATTGATTCCATGATGCCATCAAAGAAAAAGGCTTTATCTTCAACTCTGCCATTTTTACCACATCTCTCTCAGGATGGCTGCCAAGCACTGCATCAAAACTGCAGGGGAAGAATGGAATGTGTGTGTCTGCTAAGTCTCTTACTCTTTGAATAAACTAAGGTTCTGTTATTAAAGAGAATGAAAATATGGCAACTAGTGATGTCTACACCATACCTATGTGGCATATAATCTGAACACCAAAAGAAAAACAAAAACAGTCAATCTTCAATGAAATAATCATCTTATAAAACTAAAATTTAGCAAACGGTGCCAAAATTCACCTGATTTGAAAATAGGAACTTCACAAAAGCTTTTATACAATCATTAAACATGAAAAAGGTACTCAACTTTATTAATAATCAAGAAAATGCAAAGTAAGTCCTCAATGTGATACCATTATAACCCACCAGAAGGGCTAAGATGGAAATGACAGGTGTATCAAGTGTGGCCAGATGGAAGAATAACAAATTCTCAAATCCTGCTGATGGGAGTGTAAATTGGTGTAAGACCTTTAGAAAATTCTTTAACAATGTCTTCTATAGCTGAATATATTCTACTGTATACCTCAAAAGTTTCATACCTTAGTATATAATCTATAAATACTTATATTTGTAAAAAAAAAAGTGTACAAATGTTCATGCAAAAAAGGAAACAACTCACATGTCCATCAACAGAACAGATAAATTGTGAGCTATCACAATGAGTATGAAAACCACAACTATATACAAAAGGATAAAGATCAAGAAACCCTGAACTGAACCAAAGAAATTAAACAAACAAACAAAAATCAAGTTTATAGTCGGATTCCATTTACAAACAAACTTTTTTTTCATTTTTTCATTGGTGCATTATAGTTATACATAATATTGGGGTTTATTTTGACATAATTATACCAGCATGGAATATAATTTGCTCCCTGTTCCCTTTCCTTCCTCCTGCTCATTCCCTTTATTCCCTTTCCTCTTCTGTACTGGTCTTCTGTTTTTTGTTGCTGTTGTTGTTTGCTTGTTGTTTTTTTTTAAAGTAGTGCATTACAGATATACATGAAAGTGGAGTTCCCTGTGATATATATTCACAATATATTCACATTTATACATAAGATAGTATGGTCATTTTCATTCCACCATTTCTCCCTTTTCTAGTCCTTCTCTCCCCTCAATTCTCTTCCTCTACTCCACTGATCTCTCTTGTGTTTTCATGGAATTCTCCCTCCTTTTTTTTTTTTCTTCTTTATTTTGCTCTAATTCCTGCATAAAAGAGAAAACATTTGACTCTTGACTTTCTGGGTCTGGTTTATTTCACGATGTTCTCCGGTTCCACTCACATACCAGCTAATGTCATAATCTCCTTCATGGCTGAGTAAAACTCTACTGTGTATACATATATTTTCTTTATCTATTCATCCACTAATGTACATTTTGGCTGGTTCCATAACCTAGCTATTGTGAACTGCACTGCTATGAGCAATGATGTGCCTTTATCAGTATAGTATATTGATTTTAGCTCTTCAAGATAAATGCCAAGGAGTGAGATAGCTGAGTTATATGGTGGTTCCAGTCCTAGTTTTTTGAGGACTCTCCATGCTGCTTTCCAGAGTAGTTGCATTAATTTGCAGAGCCGCCAACAATGAATTTCCCCCACACCCTCACCGGCATTTACTATTATTCATATTCACAATAATTGTCATTCTGACTGAAGCAGGATGAAATCTCAATGTAGTTTGGTTTTGCTTTTTTTTTGCTTGCCAGAAATGTTGAATGTTTTTCATGTATTTGTTGGTTGTTTGTATTTCTTCTTTTTAAAGGTGTCTGTTAATAGTTCTTTCGCCCATTTATTAATTTGTTTGAATTTTAGTCAACATGCAAATTTTTAAAACAGGCAAAACTAACTTACCCAGTGAGTGGCTACTAATAGGAATTAGATTTCTTTGTGACAAAAATGTTCTAAACTTAAGACTGTGACTATAGTACTACAACTCTGTGAATATTACCAAAAAGCCACTGAATGCTTTAAGTAGGTAAAAATTATGGCATGTGAATTATATAGCAATAAAGATTTTTAAATTATGATGTTAGAAATCAAGTCCATGGCTGACTGATTAGATAGGGGCAGAAGAGATTTCTGGGGATTTGATAACATCTTTTCTCATTTGGGTACTGGTTACTTTTGAGAGTTTACTTTGGTACTCTTACATGTTATACTTGAATTAAAAATTTATATTAAGAAATGTAATCTAGTGCTACTTAGGTCTTAGGATTATTTTTACTTATTTATTTATTTATTAGACCCTGCGTCTAATAGAAGAAAAAGTAGGCCCCAATCTCCATCATGTGCAATTAGACCCCAACTTCCTTAATAAGACTCTTATAGCACAAGAATTAAAATCAAGAATCAATAAATGGAATGAATTCAAACTAAAAAGTTTCTTCTCAGCAAAAGAAACAATCTGTGAGGTGAATAGAGAGTCTACATCTTGAGAGCAAATTTTTACCCCTTACACATCAGACACAGCACTAATCTCTAGGGTATATAAAGAACTCAAAAAGCTAGACACCAAAAAAATCAACCCAATCAATAAATGGGCCTAGGACCTGAACAGACACTTCTCAGAAGACAATATACAATCAAAAAATATATGAAAAAATGTTCATCATCACTAATAATTAGAGAAATGCAAATCAAAATTACTCTAAGATTTCATCTCACTCCAGTCAGAATGGCAGCTATTATGCATACAAACAACAATAAGTGTTGGTGAGGATGTGGGGGAAAATGTACACTCATACTCTGCTGGTGGGACTGCAAATCGGTGCAGCCAATATGGAAAGCAGTATGGAGATTCCTTGGAAAACTTGGAATGGAACCACATTTGACTAGTTATCCCTCTCCTCAGTCTATACCCAAAAGGACTTAAAAACAGCATACTACAGGGGTACAGCCACATCAATGTTTATAGCAGTACAATTCACAATAGCTAAACTGTGGAACCAACCTAGATGCCCTTCAGTAGATGAATGGATTAAAAAAATGTGGCATATATACACAATGGAATATTATTTAGTAATTAAAGAGAATAAAATCATGGCAGACAGGTAAATGGATGGAGTTGGAGAAGATAATGCTAAGTGAAGTTAGCTAATCCCCAAAAAAACAAATGCCGAATGTTTTCTCTGATATAAGGAGGCTGATTCATAGTGGGGTAGGTAAGGGGAGTGTAGGAGGAATAGACAAACTCTAGATAGGACAGAGGGGTGGGAGAGAAAGGGAGGTGGCATGGGGTTAGAAATGATGGTGGAATGTGATGGACCTCATATCCAAAGTACATGTATGAAGACACGAATTGATGTAAATATGCTTTGTATAGAGATGAAAAATTTGTACTCTAAATGTATAATATGAATTGTAATGCATTCCACTGTCATATATAAATTAAAAAATTAATTTAAAAAAAGAAATGTAATCTAGTGCTAACTAGGTCTCGGGATTATTTTTATCTATCTATCTATCTATCTATCTATCTATCTAGGATCAAGGATTGAGCCGGGGAGGCTTACCCACTGAGCCACATCCCCAGCCGTTTTTATGTTTTATTTTGAAACAGTTTAACTAAATTGCTGAGGCTGGCTTTGAACTTGAGATTCTCAAGCCTCCTGAGCCACTGGGATTCCAGTGTCATCATGCCCAGCTTGGGAAATAATTTTTAAAGGGATGAACAAACCACTTTCCTCTCAAAAGGCATAATGCTAGATTCTTTGTATCTATCTCCACCTCAGTCCTCTTACACTTTAACTGGCCTCCACTTTATTTATATTTTGTTTAATCCTGCTTTACCCAACAGCTCAACTATGCTGTCTATCCCCCACAGATGGCTTATTAGCTGCCTTTGTTATTCTATGGACAAGTCTTCTCAATTTAGACTTAAGAATTACTGCTTCAGAAGTTCTTAGTATTTGGAGTACTCAAGGTTTTATCATCTGCTAAATTTCACACTAGCCTTAAGAGCCAAGTGTTATTTCTATACTAAAGAATCCCTTTTATTTTTACCTGTATTCATCTAACAAGTAATTTCCTTCCTTAACTTTGCTGATACTTCCTCTTAATCAGTGTTGTTTTTTTTTTAAGAGAGACAGAGAGAGAGAGAGAGAATTTTAATATATATTTTTTAGTTTTCGGTGGACACAACATCTTTGTTTTGTATGTGGTGCTGAGGATCGAACCCGGGCCCCACGCATGCCAGGCGAGCGCACTACCGCTTGAGCCACATCCCCAGCCCTAATCAGTGGTTTTTTAACTACTGGTCATGATGCATTAAAAGGTCGTAAACTGATTTAGAGGTTTACAAACATCTAATAGAAAAGTACAAGAATAAAAAAGTACAAGAATGCCTTACACATGGTGGAAAGTGCTTTTGTTTCAGTTATGTATGTACGTGTATATGGGATACTACGCCTCCATCACTATTGACTGCTGTGAATTATGGTCAAAAAAATCTCAAGAGCTACAACTCTAACTCCCCTGTGTCACAGGAGAACAGAAAGTTCAATCCAGGCTCAGACTGCAACATTCATGGCTCATAATGTTTCCTAAGTCTTAAAGGAAGCATAGTTTGAGGGCAAAGGGGATTTGATTTTGGCAGGCTGAAAAACTGGAGTTCAGAAAGGACAGGAGGGCAGATTGTGGGAATGACTCGACAATGACACAAGACGCTTGGTGAGTGAATCTGAGCTCAGCAGAAGACTCAAAAAACTTCTGAGCTACTGTCCTGGTGAAGTTATATGTTAAGGTCAAATGCTGTGAGAAAACATTGACAAGTCTGACAATTAATTCAAAGTTAGTACTTAAGGATAGGCAAGAAACTAAACAAAAGGAAGTGGCCTAGTTATACACAGTTACCATATCAGCAATGCAAAGATTAATTTAAGCATGCTGTATAAGCTACTCTGGTTTATAATGGGGAAAAAAAATAAATAGTAAATGATTTCATAATAAATGACTTTGGCTGATGTAAAAAACATTTTTTTTAAATGGGCATGGTTCCAAAACCTTGAATGGAGCCAGCTCATACCACAGCTGCTGCTGCCAGACACAGTGCATCCCCTAGTTATTCCACATCACCAGAACTTATTTTTAAATTTCAAAAGATTTTAAGGTTACTGTTAACCATTAAAGTACTAGCATGTGGTTATAATTCAGCCAATGGAACTGCAGTCTGTGATGAAAACCAGTTGCCATTACAGTGTTCCCATAGCGACTCCCTGGGGACCAGTGTTGGCTCTGGCTCACTGGACAGCTGGAAACTCTTATATCAATATGCTGTGAGAAAGTGCTTTTCGGCTCAAGACTCCCAATATGATACCATACCAGAAATTTCTATGGGATAAAGTTGTGCTTTCTGGACTTCATGGGAGTATACTGGGGCAGGGAGGAGGCATATCTCCAGTTGTGCTCCTGGAGATATTCAGACAAAAGAAACTTAAAACTCAACTCCTTCATTCAAACAGCCCCACTTAGCACTACTACTCTTCTTGGTAAGGAGCACTAACGGGAGTACTGTGTGGCCGGAAAAGAGCCAGTGACATGAATCTCCAAATTCAAAACTTCCAAAGACCCTGAAACACTTTTTTAATCTTTTCCAAGCCGTTTCCTTTGTCTCCAAAACAAAAAAGACAATTGCATTTCTAAGTTACTTACTGAGATCAAAACCCAGAGTGCTTAAGGTACTGGAGTATATCAGGAAATCAACAGAAGGATGAGCTTAACAACAAGGAGTCATACTACTATCAATCCTATTTCCCAGTCCTCCAGGTTCTCCCTGAGCATTCAGGGCCCACAACAAGAAATTCTGTTATTAGTGACAACTGCTTGCTTCACTCTGGTCTCTCAGGGCCTTTCCTTCCTTCCTACAAGATCCGGACTATCCTGAGTCTCTCCCTCTGTGTCAATTCTTTGGCCTCAGCTTTACTTTCCTAATTTCCCCCCAAGACTGAAATTATATCTATGACTTCCAGATTTCTGAAGTCTCTCTGTTCCAGTGCTAAAAAATACTGTTGTCTTCAGTGACAATGACACTCCTAAGGAAACTCAATACAGATGGTCCCTGACTTATAATGGTTTGACTTAACAGTTTTTCAATTTTACCAGTGTGTAAAAGCAAAAAGCATTCAGTAGAAACCATAATTTGAATCTGAATTTGGATCTTTTTCCAGGCCAACCATTTGCAGTAGTGTGGGAGGCCAACCTTATGGGTGACTGAGTTATACTCCCCAGCTGGGTGCTGAGGCGCTCAGTCACAGAAATGGGTGTGTCTTGCTACAGCCCCATGGGTGAAGCTATGCTCACCTGTTCCTTTGTAATATAACCCCTTGCCCTGTTTAGGATAGAATCTTCCATGGAAGTGCCTTGTGTGTGTCCCCTCCTCTTACTGTGCCCTTGGGTGTGGCCTACCCAGGTGTCAGTCAACCTGCTGACAGGGGCCATCATGAAGATAGACTCAGCCCCTGAAACCTGACCCCTTGCCTCATTTGAATAGCTTCTCCTCAATAAAAGGGGTCAGCACGTATTCTCGCTCTCTCTCTTTCTGCGGACCCTTAAGGTCAGAGGAGCTGCCACAGCAACCCCAAAGAAAAAGGTATTTGTCTCTTGTGTGGTTATTTCATGCAGCCCAGTTAGCCCAGTTTAACTAGAGTGACCCCTGAGCCTTTTAGTCGCGAGAACAGAAACCCGGCACAGTAGGATCTTCTCTCTTGTTGCTGGGCAGTGACAGTACCCAGAAACATCCTCCAACATATTCAAAATGGTTAAGTCACAGCCTGTAGAATATGTTACCTTTTTTCCCCAAACTACCCACACTGATCAGTTTTAGGAAGTATAGGTGTCACATTAGTTTCTTTTTAATTAACTATCAGAAAAAGAACAACAACAATAAATTAAGTGACTGCCAAGCTATTGCATAACTGTGAATGAAGAAAAAATAATTTAAGCAGTATTCATCAACAATATTTTTAAGTCCTTATACAAAAAGTTGAAACCTTCTCATAGAAGTCTGTTTCTCACTTGTGCTATTAAGTTCCCATAAGCTCTACCTAATTTAATAATAAGAAAAGGCTTCCAAAGTAAGAGGCAGGGGGATGGGGTAAACAGCCCTGACTTAGGACAGCAGACTTAACCATCACCAGGCAAGTAACCAGCAGAAACAATCCTGTCTAGGCACAGCCATGGACCACAATGGGCCAAAAACAACTTTTGATCTTTCTCAAGAGCAGGCCAGAATAAATGATATGAATCTAACATCAACCCGGTGGCCTCTAGGTTTCATCCTCTGACTTTAAATTCAGAACTGGCTGAAAATCAGTCATGGAGCCCAGACACAGGAAAAAACTTAATCAATGGCTCCATTATTACTGCTGCTATTGTTAACACCATCATTATTACTATGACATGAGTACACACAGCAACTAACCAAAGAGTTTGTGAAGGTACGTAAGCTGCCCTCTAATAACAACATAATAACAATAATAATGACACAACAGCTAATATTTACTGAGCTCTTATTATTTGCCAGGCAGTATTCTAAGCATTTTATTTTACTTTAAGACAATAATAATGAAAATGAAGTATGTATTATTATTACCATCACTGTAAGATAAGGAAGCTGAGGCTTAGCAAGATTAAGTCACTTAGGGCTGGGGATGTGGCTCAAGCAGTAGCGTACTTGTCTGATGTGCGTGCAACCTGGGTTCGATCCTCAGCACCACATACGAAGAAAGATGTTGTGTCCGCCAAAAAACTAAAAAAATAAATAAAATTCTCTCTCTCTCTTTAAAAAAAAAAAAAAGATTAAGTCACTTAACCAAAGTCATATTATTAGTAGGCAGAGCTGAGATTCTGGGAAGCTCTGACTTTGGGGACTCCCATTCTTACACTATCCAGTATCCATTTCACCTGTTACGTAACGTTCTATTTACTCACATTATTTCATTAACTTGGTACTCTAAACTCTAAAGCAGATGATCAGTTGCAATGATGAAAGTATAATACTGTGCAAGACCTAGAACAAGTCCTCACTTTGTAGAAGACCAGAGCTAAGGCAGTGAGTTCAGTTTTGGCACTTTCTTCCTGTTTGGTTGGGCACAGCTGGGAACACAGTCCAACTCTTGGCTGGCTTCGTTATCTGTTTTCCCTCACCCTGAACCTTGGCTCGCGGGCATTGCCTTCTTACATTTATGTTAGTAAGATATATTATCACTGTTTTTTAACTCATACTTCCTATTAATTCTAGCTGCACTGAGAAATGACAAAAGTATACTCCTTAGAAAATAAAAGCAAGCTTTGAAACACAAGAAAAATAACACTTTAGTTAACAGTAAGAACATTTACATTCATATTCTATTGCAAGATGACAAAAGTTCAGAAACCTTTAACAGTCCATTGAATGGTCTAATATTTTTAATGAAATATATAAAATATTTTCTATAACACACATAAAAGATAATGTGCAAATTATCATATTATACAGAAAAATTAAGTCCATCCTCAATTTTTTTTTTAAATTATCTAACTACAATTTTCAGGTCTAGTAGGAAAAGGTCATTTTTAAACCCCTTATGTAACTGCTGCCTATGCATTTAAATGATGGGGAAAACTTTATAGAATTCAATTTTTCAACTTTTTTTGGGGGGGGGGGGTGCTGGGAATTTAACCCAGCAGCACTTAAATACAGAGCCACATCGCCAGCCCTTTTTATTTTTTATTTTGAGACAGGGTCTCATTAAGTTGCTTAGGGCCTCATTAAGTTGCTGAGGCTACCTTTGAACTTGCAATCCTCCTGCCTCAGCCTCCCACAGCAGTGGGATTACTGGAGTGCACACCATGCCCAGCTAATTTTTCAACTTTTTAAAATAAAAATAAGACAGAAAAATCAGTTTACAGTCAGACATGATATAAAAGCCAACACAGTTTTTAAAACTGATCACAAATTGTATCAGGTAAACTCAGAGACCAGAAACTCCAGTTTTCTTCTTCCTTCAATCTTGCTGGTAATGCGAGGAGTCCATACCCTGCTTCCTTAAGTTTCTCACTGTTATTTACACATCGAACATAGGTCTCACAGTGCATTGTACTCCACACATTTTGATGGATCTGTAGGAAAGTGTTTCTGGCAAATAGTCATTAACCTCTTCAATCCCTAAGAACACAAAGGAAATAAATGTTGGTTATGATATTGTGGAACCAGTCCTAATTGCTGTCCTCTGGTCTCACTTTAGTTATGTCCCCACTAGAATGCAGCAGTCCCCAGCAACTCCACTTTGAAGTATAACTAATATTTATCTTGCATACTCAGAGATATGTGCAAGATTGTTCATCACAGCACATCATCTTGACAAGAAGCCAAATTTCCTTTCAAATAAGAATATATGAATAAGTTTTAATATACTCACAAATGGAATATTTTACAGCAGTAAAATGAATTAACTCTAGCTACATGTAACAAGTCAGACTTTCTCAACCAGGTTCCAAAAGAAAATAAAGTTGCAATCAATCATCCAGTCTAAAGTAATCTTGAAGGTAATGAGATAACTTCTCTCCAACACATCTAACATTTAGTGTACTACTTATAGAACATCCTTGGAAAATTAAGAATGTAGCCACTCAAATAATTTCCTGTTCTGTGATCTGAATGAGGACCTCTGGCTGGAAAAGACCAAGGTACATCAACCTCAGAAAACAACAACAAATATAAAAGCAAGTGGCAGAAGGCTACATACAACATAATACTACTTTAATATAATTCAAAAACAAGTAAAAAAGGTATAGGTAGAAATATACATATAACATGGAAGAATTATCTTGAAAGCAAGAAAATAATAAAAAAATTCAAGACTACTACTTGGGCAGAGGAAGAAAATACAGATTTAATGGTCTTCAGAATATTCTAATTTTTTTTTTTTTAAAGAAAGAGTGAGAGAGAGAATTTTTTAATATTTATTTTTTAGTTTTCGGTGGACACAACATCTTTGTATGTGGTGCTGAGGATCGAACCCAGGCCGCACGAATGCCAGGTGAGCGCGTGCGCTACCACTTGAGCCACATCCTCAGCCCTCAGAATATTCTTAAACTGGGAATAAAATTTTTAAATTGTCATTTTATTATTTACTTTGTGATTTATACTTTACATGTATTCTTTCTTATACATCAAAATAATACATGATAAAAATATTTTCAATATAACAGTAAGGTCTGAACACAATATCTTAAATGTGACCTGACCAATCCTGCAGAATTTAGTAAAAGCAGTCACTGCATGGCCTTTGTTCTGTCCCTTTGGCATCTGTTACCATGGCCTGGAGCTCTTTTTAGACAACTATAATAAACCATTAATCTCAAAAAATTCAAGTACTTTCTGTCTCTTTCACAATTTGGCCAGTTCTTCTCCAGTGTGCAACTGTATAATGATTTTTTTTAAGTGATACAAGAACAATCATTATTAAATGTCATTCTCACGCACTTGCCTAGCATGCCTAAGGCCCTCCCTGTGTTTGGTCCCTAGCACCACAGTTATTCAGTCTCTCTGAACCCATCCTTCAGTCTGATCTTTAAAACCCCTTAGTTGACATTTAGTTTTTTAAGTGGTTTTGTTTTGTTTTTACAGCTTTCTTACCCAGCACCAAGTAAACAATGTCTTCCAAGTCATTACTCAAATTCTAGTATCCTTTACAAACAAGTCAAGGACAAGGGCAAAAATCTGTAACATGCCACTTTAGAGCTCTCTACAGAACACCTCTGATTGAGAGGAATTTGCAATCAGCAAAGAATCTATCTGTTTATAGTCTGGATCTAGGATGACCTCCAAAGGCTCATGTGTTGAAGGAGTGGTCCCCAGCTGGTGGTATTATAGGGAAGTGATGGAAACTTTTCAAGGTAGGGCCTAGCTAAGAGATGTCACTGAGGGTGTGCCTTTGAAGGGTATTAACCTTGTCCCCAGTGCATGGCAATGCGCTCTCCCCACTCCCTTCAAGGCAGCTATGAGGTGAGCAGCCTCTGCCACAAGCTCTCACTGCCTTACCTCACAACCAAAGCAATGGAGACAACCAACCTTGGTCTGAAACCTCTAAAGCCATGATCCAAAATAAATCTTTCCCCCTCTAAGTTGATTTTCTCAGGCATTCTTTCAGCAATGGAAAGCCGATTAAACTATAATTTTACCTGTTTATAAGGAGAAACTCTCAAATGTCTTATTGAAATCTATGGATCTATAGTAATATTAGTTTTTTAAAAACAATAACAGGCCAGGCGTGGTGGCGCACACCTATAATCCTAGCGGCTTGGGAGGCTTAGGCAGGAGGATTGTGAGTTCAAAGCTAGCCTCGGCAAAGTGAGGTGCTACTAAGCAACTCAGTGAAACCCTGTCTCAAAATAAAATACAAAATCAGGCTGGGGATGTGGCTCAGTGGCCAAATGCCCCTGAGTTCAATCCCTGGTACCTCCCCATTGCAAAAAAAAATTTTAATGACCCCCCCCCCCCCCCGCCAAGTAATTTTTAGCACAAATTATTTTAAGGTTTCTAACCTTTTATTCACAAAAATTAATAACCATCCAGTTCCCATTACAATAAGAAAAACAATGAAGTCCTGCCCTGAGGCCAAATGCTATGCTTAGGCCTAAAATAATATTAAATATTGAATATGAAAATATATGTGGCCCATTGCCTGATACTTAACTAGCAATTTCCCAAAATTCACTTTCTTCTCTCAATATGTCCATTGAGGTTTTACCTGCTTTTAAAACAAAAACCAAAAACAGGCCAGCCCCAGGTGCACAGCTGTAATCCCAGCAGCTTAAGAGGCTGAGGCAGGATATCTAGTTCAAAGCCAGCCTCAAAAAAGCGAGGTGCTAAGCAACTCAGTGAGACCCTGTCTCTAAATAAAATACAAAATAGGGCTGGGGATATGGCTCAGTTGGTGGAGTGCCTCTGAGTTCAATCCCTTACCAAAACAAACAAAACTCTGTGACCCAGTAGGAGGAACAGAATGCATGGCTATAGTTATACAATGAAATAATAAAACACCTGAATAAGACAGCAACATAATCTGATCATCTTAACTGGATCAGTCTGGGTGCTGTGCTGATGAAAGACTGAAGAGAGGCAATGATAGAAGTTCAGGGACCAGAGAGGAGGCACTGCAAGAATCCAGCCACTGGTAGGCTGGACCTGGATGGCAGCACTGGAGACAGTGAGAAGGGATTAGGTTACAGATCTACTCTGAATATCTAGCAATCAAGATTTAAGGAAAGATAGGATGTGGGCATTGACAGAGAAAAACTAAGGATAATTCCAGGGTACATGTGTACGTCATTTTAAAAACAACAACAACAACAAAAAAAAAAACCTACAGTTTTTATATCAAATAATAGTCAATTGTCTGATTCCTTCCAGTCCCTAATTCCAGCTCCTCAGAGGCAATCACTTCCATATCCTTTAAGACTCTCTTTTGGTGTTCACTGTCATTTTCTAATTCTATACTGATAGCACTGGACTTTTCCAGTTCAAAAATTACCCACTGTCTTTTATTATGAAGTGGGAGAATTTAATTGGCTCACACATTGTCCATTAGCTTTACATATGTACGCACACAACTAAAGGCATGGTCTCTTCTCCCCAAACCACAATTCTGAATAAAATCAACATTCAGAATTGACCTCACAAAGGCTACACAAATATCCTTCAAATAGTGCATTATGAGGACCTCTCCTTGCATAGGTTTTATACACACACAGACACACACACACACACACACACACTCACACACAATTTTTTTGGCCTTTCAAATCCATTTTCTACCAGTTGGGCTACTTTCAATATCATCCAACATCACAGGTAACATAATCTTCCATTTCCACCCTTGAGTTTCTGTCTGCTTGCTCCAATCTGGACCTCTTTGTACTGCTACTATCCTGGAGCATCCATTTACCTTTGACCTTGGAATTCCTTTCACTTTGCTCTGAGCTGGATCTTAATTCCTGGACCTTTTGATCAATTTCCCTCATTGTGGTAGAGGACATCTTTAAGGGAAGCAGCATACCATAAGGAAGTTAAGACTGTCCAAGTTTGGTGCCCAATTCCACACTTACTATCTATGTGACCTTGAGAACTTGTTACTCTATGACTCAAGTTTCTCGACTTGTAAAACAGGAAAACAGTAGTATCCATTTTGCTGCCATAAAGTGTCAACTGATGGTTCAGATGGAAAGAGAGCTCTGAGGTGGAAAAGAGCATGCTTTTAGATGTGTATATAAGCACTATATAACTCTTAGTAGTGATGGTGATTCCAAAATGTGTACTCGAGGTCATATTTTGAGACTATACCTGTCACAAATTTAGCCTTATTGATGGTTCAGACAGGAAGAGAGTTCTTAAAAATAATTTCTGTTGTTATATTTGAAATTATTATACTATCTCTATACTATCTTCTAGTCTGAGCACTGCTAATAAGAGGTATAATGGCATTTTAATTGCAGAGTCTTTATAAGGATCTTTTCTCTAATTTAAAGAAAATTTTCATTTATTTGACCACCAGGCTTTTTATAGTAGAGGTGATCTATCTTTTTGGTATTTCAAGCATGTGGTTGCTGCCAGTCTAAGAATCCCAGGCTGTAGCATTCAGTCACTTGACCTACAAATGTGTGATATATAATCTGGATACCCATGCCTGTCGAACATTTACTAATAACCATAATGTTACATAATAATGTATAGACCAAGCTGTGATCACTTTTGCAGTATATAAATGTTTCTTTTATACTAATTTTGGCAAATCCATATTAGAAATTTGTAATGTTTCATGGACAAATAAAGTCAGCAAATATTAGTAGAGATGAAATATGCCAAAACTAGAGATATGGGTTGAAATAACTGACATAAAATGTTAGAATACTGACTCTACTAGGGAATGTACAAATTTAAGGTAACTGAAAACAACCTGCCAGAGAAAAATATTAGAGGTATTTTTTTTCCTATAGGCAAAAACTTAATAAAATTATTTGGAATGAACATTATTCCTTAATATTCTAATCCTCAACACGAATCTGTATATAACACAGTGCACATTTATATATATCAGAGAAGACACTGGCAGGAAACAAAGGGTACACTGAAACTGGTTAATTTGATGGATGTCGTTCCAAGGACTTTACAAAGGAGTAGATAGGACTTAGGGTCAACAAGGGATAGTACAGAACTCCAGAGCTGGTCATCTTAAGAAGCTGTGGCCAGCCTGAATTCTAAAGGGGCAAGGGAAGTGAGTGATTACTAAAACCCAGACAGGGTCATCATATAGAGACAGACCTAAGAGAAGTAATGGCCTTGGACAGAGGGCAATATAGCACCTCTACAGGCAACTCTACAGAGAAAAACCAAGGAAACAGATACCTCAAACTCATTCTCCCACTACAAAATAACCTTCCAGTCTCTTTTCACTGCTTGCTCCAATCAGAAGGCAGACAGCAAGGGAGTATGTCAATATTCATAAAGTCAGGTTTCCAGGGCAGGGAACAAGGCAAGGATGGGAGCAGGGGGTTCTGAAGAGCCACAAGCCCTTTGGTCTGCATCTACCTTACATTTCTTCTCCTGTTTATCTTCCTTCTCTTCTTCAGTGACCAAAGGAGATGTCTAGAAATGACTGAATTATAATCTCTAAATCATCAAAATCATCTTATAATCTATGTAAAACAAGTTCTCCCCAAATCTGAGCCATAAGTCTTGAAATTATTACCACCTATTTAAATGTAACCCTAGCCTTCAGGTGAGCTAATAAGCTACACAACTTTCCTTCAATCTGCATAATAAGAAAACCGTCTCTGTTGTGCAATCAATTTTTGCGAGGAAGCAAACACTTCAAACACCCAGTTTAAACTGTGGAGATCTGCATAAGAACCATAGATGAAATCAGGTTCCAGTGAGAGATCTGCATAAGAACCATAGATGAAATCAGGTTCCAGTGAGAGTTTCTAAATTGTTTCCTACGGTATTCCATAAAATGGATATTACTAGTATTTCAAATAAAAATAATTATTCTACACATTCCAAGTTTCCATTTACACGATGTCCAAGAATAGATGAAACTTACCAATAATGACACAAGTCAGAATAGCGACTACCTTCTGATGAGCAGAAGCAGGCTGAGGCTGAAGGAAACCTGCTGAATGCTGCTGGAAATGTTCTGGAACTGTCTTGTTTTATTTGGTACATATTTACACATATATCAAGACTCATTGGGCTAAAAAATTTAGGTGAGTTCATTTTAAGCACTACAGTATTTGTTCAGATATTCCTCAACTTAAAAGAAATAATTATTCTATTAAAATGATTTTCACAATGACCTCTTTAGCAAATATCTTAACAAAAGAGATTTGAATTTATGCATTTACTAGGAGTCAGCAATTTTTATCCACACATTGCCATTCAACTCTTTTTAACTACAACAGCCACTGGCTCTTTTTGCATTATTGCTGCAGCATTCAATAGTTGCAACAAGAGACCTTAGGAAGCACAACAACTAAGATATTTACTCTCTGATCCTTTATAAAAAAGTTTGCCAAACTCAAATTTAAGATTCAACTGATGTATCTAAATTGTCCCTTTTGTAGGATAATTAAGATCAACCTCACATGAATACAAAGTATCAAGAGGAAGATCAATGAGACATCTTAATAAAGTGCTTAGTTAACAGAGGTCATAGGGGCGCAGCACCCTTTTGCTTGACCTGCACTATGAGTTTAAGACCCTGATTACAAGTTAGCATTCTGTTAAGTTTTATACAATTTGCATTTTTTAAAATCTGCCAACATTTCAAAAATAGGAAAGTGCACTTTGTAAAAATCCAAAATTTCATCTTCTCATTAGAAAGAAAACAAATATCTAACAATATTAGAATCATATTCTTATAAGATGACATATAAACAGGAACAGAGAAGCTCAGCATCAACTGACTTAGCACTGAACTTGCACAGTCCATATTCTTCTAGCAGAGTTGAATGAGAAATACAATATTGCTTCTATATGTGCCTATACAAAAAGAAAAAAATAGAAACTAGGCAGAGGTCCAGGGGCTTCTTAACCCTCAGCTCCCTTGCTGCCTGACTATTGTGCGCACTGAGTTACAAGCATAGGCTTAATCGCCAGCCTCCAGGGAAAATGGCAGAGAAAAATCAAGAGAGTTGTAAGAGCCAGAAGGTTCAAACGGCCAACAATTAATTCAATGCTTGCAAACATCAAGTGGCAGAAATCTCCCCTATCTTCTACACAGCCCTACTCCCACTGTGGGGCAATTTTGCCTGTTAAAAATCTTCTTCATACTACTGTTGCAACTTCTTTGAGTCTACAATTATTTCAAAACAAAGTTTTTTTTTAAAGCTATTTATACTAAGTAAACATCTGTCTTTGTATAACTTAATTGGTTTTTAGCTGTAAGGAGAATCTTAATCCTCTTCTACCAGATGGTTATCATGAATCTTGTACAGAGATTTTTACTAAGTCACCTTCCTCAAGTACTAGAAAATGAACAAGACGATCAACTCTCTTGTTCTACAGTTCTCATTCAATCAGCAAATATTTCTTGAGTGCACATTATTAATTAGGTACTGTTCTAGACTCAGATTACCATGTAAACCTGTGGAACCTACAGCATAAGCTACTATTAGCCTTTTTGGTGGCTATATCATACTACTCATTTACTGTACAAACTTTAGTCCACTAAACTCTGAGTTTTTTCTTATATTCACTACTTAAACTGTATACTTAAGCAAATGGATTATTGAATCCAAATTTTAGAATCCACCATTCTCTCCAATCTGTCAAGAATTTCTGGAATATTAATTTCTTTTCTACCTAACACACTCCCTGTATCTTCTAATTTTCTGTTGTCAGCAAATCTGATAAATCTACCCCTCTATATAGTAATCCAACTCAGTCATAACAATGCTTAACTGTATTAAGGTTTCCAAGAACTCTGTGACATGTTACCAGCAGGTGCCCAAGGAGACATGGATCTACTATTTAGTGTTCTAGACTTAGCTCACTCAACAAGCTATCAGTCCATCTGACTGTGTCAGCACAAGTATTACTGGGTCTACATTATGCCTTGCTAAATTTCAGATACAGTGTGCTCACCCACATTCCCCCAATCACCTTGGGGAATAAAGATTCTTAAAAAATATTTTATATAAGTCTTTAAAAAAAAAAAAAGAAGCAAGCTATAACAGTTTTATTTCAGTGCCAAAGTAATTAAAGTAAAACACTTCACCTTGTCTTCCATCATACATGAAAATCATAAGGTTTTATTTTATTCAATGAAGGTGTCTTCAATACAAATACCTAAGAACATTAATTTAAAAAGAAAAAAATGGCAGGAGGACAGGTAATTTCACAGATTCCAAAAAAAATCAAAAATATTCTTAAATGCTAGGTATATTTTTAAAGTGAAAATTATACCATTGGATACAAAAAGAATATGCTGTCCTTAAAAAAATTTATCTAATTACATAAACATTTATACATTACAGCTCTAACCACAGTCCAGATGAACACAATTAGCAAATTTAATCCTTGAAACTGTATTCTATTGTTAAAACCAAACAACTTCTTTTGTAACTAAAAGATTTTGCCTTTAATCCTGTCACTGGTAGTTATTAAGAAATAGAAATGTGCTTGAATTTGCACAAGTATATTTGAACTTTATAAAGTCTACAATTCACATTCAAGAGTTAGGTTGAGATCATTTTTTTAAAATGCTAATATATGTGAATAAGGCATAAAGCATGACACACAAATTAAATTTCAGCACTTGGAACTGAAATACAAACAATAAGCTAATTCATGAATATGGTAATAACCTCTCTGGCATAAAATCTGAAAGCATTTTATGCATTTTAAGTGAACTTTAAATTTTAAGTAAATTTTCACAGTATCAACTTCAAGTTTTAGAATTTCCATCCGCACAAATCATTATACAGACACAATCTGCAATTTATGATAATTTGGCAAAGCTAGATTAAATTGATTTTTTTTTCCCAAAGAGAAGTTTAGCCCAACAACAAAGCCAACAAGTTTATATGAAGCATGTATAACTTTAAAATAACTAGAACACTTTAGATCTTGTCACACAATTATGGAAGCTTCATTCTATGCTACTTAAAAATGACTCTATGCATTAAAGCCAAGTCCATATTCTCCATATCACTTCAACCTAGTAGATAGTATATCCATTTTAAAAGAAACAAAGCAGGATTTAGTATAAAATACTCTAAATTTGTTGCTTTTTACTAAATTCATAAATTTATCTGATGAGCTCATTTAACTTGCTTATATAAGTTAAACTTATAAAAAGTAGTCTTTAAGAAAAAAGCTATCTGTAATAATTAGATTTCAGTGATAAGGCAATTAAAACGGACACTTTACCCTGTCTTCCATAATATATGCAGGTTTTCAATTTATTTAGTGAAGGTGAAGGCCTTAACCACTAGTGGTTGTCAGGTGTGAACTTCTATCCTGCTGTGCTATGTCCTATTTAGTACACAGCAGTCCTCCCTCATGTGCCGTGTTGCTTTCTGCAGTTCTAGCTGCCCACAGTCAACCTGTATCTTTATGGCTTGAGATTATCCTGAAATATTGTCAGAAGGTCAACAGTAGCCTACTGCTGAGTCACAATGCTTACATCATCCACCTCACTTCATCTTACCACGTAGGCATGTCACCTCTCATATCATCAGGAAGAAGAATGAGCCCAATAAAATATTTTGAGAGAGACAGACAGGGACCACATTCATATAACTTTCATTACAGCATGGTATCAATTGTTCCATTTTATTATTATTGTTAATTTCTACTCTGCCTAATTTATAGATCAAATTTTATTATAGGAGTGTGTGTGTGTGTGTGTGTGTGTGTGTGTGTGTGTGTGTATAGCAAAAAAACTTGGTAAACACAGGTTTCGATACTACATGAGATTTCAGGAAACCAAAGGGGGTCTTGGAAAATATCTCCACAGGTAAGAAGTACTACTCCAAATTTTTTCTTGCTCTTAAGACTTTTAAATTTGAGGAATTAAAGAATGTTACAGAATCCAGCTTACCTGAATATATTTCCGTTGAGTTTCGTCATTTAAAACATGTGCAACATGCTTAGAAAAAATCTTTTCCCTGCCAGTTCTGGCATGGATACCAACCATAGTGACACCAATAGGCCAGGGAGCATTTCCAATGGCCATCTGAAGGTAAGCATCATTTGCCTGAAAGGAAGTTTAAGAGATCAGAAAGGCAGAAATATTGCACTGGTTCAAATTCTTTTTTAATATATTTTTTAATTTATATATAACAGTGGAATGCATTATAATTCTTACTACATTTTAGAGCACATTTTTTCATATCTCTGGCTGTATACAAAGTATATTCACACCAATCCGTGTCTCATACATGTACTTTGGATAATGATGTCCATCACATTCTATCATCATTTCTAACCCCATGCCCCCTCCTTTCCCCTTCAACTTTTGCCCAATCTAGAGTTCGTCTATTCCTCCCATGCTCCCTCTCACTACCCCACTATGAATCAGCCTTCTTATATCAGAGAAAACATTCGACATTTGGTTTTTTCGGACTGGCTAACTTCACTTAGCATTATCTTCTCTAACTCCATCCATTTCCTGCAAATGCCATGATTTTTTCTCTTTTATTCCAAATTCTTATTTCAAGTATTTTACAGCCTTTTATGACTAATTCTCAGCCAGCCCTGAGACATGTTGAAAATATTATGTTCCTCTTGTCCAAGTGTAAGAGATTAAAATATGGTGTGAGGGCCTGCCCTGCCCAGGACCAAAAATGCTCATGAAAAAACAGAAGTCAAAGATAAGGTTGTTAAAAAAAAAAAAAAAATGGTGGGGCATGGTGGCACAGCCTAGAATCTCTGCAACTTAGAAAGCTGAGGCAGGAGAATTCCAAGTTCAAGACCTCAGCAAATTACCAAAATAAAAAACAGAAAGGAGTGGGGATGTAGTTCTGTGGTAGAATATTCCCAAGTTCCATCCCTGGTACCTTTTGAAAAAAGAAAATAACAAACACTCCTTTGCAGCCTTTTGGCAGTGGAATTTAATACATTTCAGATCTGGAATTAGCAGGTAGTTAATTTGATGTACTGTAACTCTAGGTTGGGTCTTAAACCTAGTTCTCTCCACTGATGGATAAAACTTATTCCTTATCCCACCTGAAATCATACCTAATCACTTCACAGCATTCATTATACACTGTCAGAAGGGAGAGGGGTGTTCTATATGCTGGGATGACTACTCAGGATCCATAACTCTGTGTAAACCGAGTCTGAATTCTGGCCCTCAAGTCAAAGAGCTGAAGGAAAAGATTGGTTCATCTCTTTGGCCTCACAAATCTCCCACTTACCAAGAACCTTAAAATAAAAGCTATAAAAAGTGAAGCTAGAAACCAATGCAAATGGCTCTTTTTAAAAAATCAAGCCAAAAGCAAGTAAATTCTAAAAAACCCTGAGGATTTCTAAGCAGGCCTCAAAGAGATTTTAATTTCAAAAATCAAATATCTATGAGTTTTAAAAAATTGAGTTTTAAAAAATTCAGTACTATAAGATAGGTTAACTAAATACCATAAAGATAAATCCAAATTTGCTTTGCTAAATAGATTTTATAAAACTTAATTTTAATGGCACATATGCACATATTTATCACTGATAATCATGTGTAAATTTTAACACTGGACCTTAATTGATGATAATTCCAATACTCAGTTTCCCTAAAGTTACAAAAAAAACTGTCCAAATACATTATTAAAATTTCTTGATTCTTTCTGTAGACTAAATAAACAAGTTTTTACCTGTTTCTGATATATAATCATGAGAAAAAGATTACAAGAGACATGAAGGCATCACTTCAGCAAGCAGGTGATATGAATACTTTCTGCAATGATGTTGACCTTATCCATCCATTCCAATTAAATCATTCTTAGTAGGAATCATGCAAATGATATAAACTAAGAATGAAATTTCTAACCACAACTCACCAAAAAAAGTTTTCTTGAGAGAACTGGCTCTTTTAAGGAATAATATTACCACACCTTATTAGTCTAAAGCTCTAAAAAAGAAAATCATCCAATCACCCAGGAATGCCAGCAGTCCCCTCTTTCCTTTTCCAGTTCTCTGGTATTACTACTGGGATTGCTCCTCTACTCCTAGCCTCCTGGGAGGCAGTCACAAGAAGCAGCCCTCCTTACACCTGTCACATCTCCAATACGCAGTACAAGTGCACAGGGCCTTTCTCTCCTTGTTGCCTTCTTGCAACTGACTGCCCTCTACTTTCTCCTTCTAATTCTCTCCCAGGAGTCCCTCACATCAAAGTGCTTTCCTGCCACGACTTCCTCCCAGAGTCCATTCAGGAGTAAAGACATTGCAGTGAAGGAAGACAGCCTTCCTCTGCAAGAAGTTGGCTATTATTGCACTACTGAAATGAGAGAGAGGAATCCCGACAGCTTTTTCTGGACCATTTCCCCATAGAAATAATTACAAAGAATAGTTAAATTCCATTGTATCATCAGTACAATAGTTCAGCTACATTAAAGTTTAAATAGGCCTTTATAGCTGATCTGGGAAACTAATCTATAAAACATTGTTTCTATGGAAAAAAAAAATTCTTCCAAACAATTGACCCATTTATAAACCTTGAAATACAATCTCATTCATAAAATGAACACTGCCTATACAAAACTCATGGTCTGCAGAACCTTTCAATCTACTTTAACAATGACTGAGAATATACATTTTGTGGCCTGTGGTTTATTTGATGTCTAACAATAATGCTGAGAAAACAATGGAAAACAAAACTATTTTTACTACTAGCTCACTTCACATTTATTCTAAACCATACTATGCAAAATCCCCCCATCTCAAATAAACATTATGTACATAACCTAAATATATTCATAATAATTTCAATGGACAGCATAATATACCTTTACATATTCCCTCTGCAACATGAATTTAATAATATCTGTTATTGATTCTTTAATGTCAGCAGGAAGATTCTGGAAAAGAAAAAAAGCATAACTAATTTTAGCAGCTACTATTTAGTGAAAAACAAGTAATAGTTATTCTAAATCTCTATCTTCTAATTTTCAAAGTCAGTTAATAAAAGCATTTCCCGAGAAACCTTACCCTTTTCCGGAGTTTTCTGAAAAGTGGTCTGAGATAGGACTCAGTCTGCTTCTGAGTAGCACTGTTCAGTTTACCCTGAACACTGCGTTTCACATAATCTTCTCTGGCATTCAATTCCTTAGCCCAAACACCAAGAAGAAACTGTTGAAAGAAGGAGTAAATTGAGACTACAATGCCATCTAGTGGTTTAATGAGTTTAAAAGCACTATAACACAAAAAACAGTACATTATCATTAAAGTAAATGCCTTGGTTAGTTAAAATATTATCAAATAAAGTTTAACTATTTCTGCTTATTTTGTCATGTTTGTTTCAAAGTATCATCTTTAGTGAGTCACAAACATCCCTTATCTATGTATCATATTCCTAGCTCAAGATAATCCATTTGCTTAAAGAAAAGGACTATCAAATTTCTTAGACAGGAGCAATGGCATATGCCTATAATCCCAGTGGCTCCTGAGGCTGAGGCAGTAGGATCCAGAGTTCAAAGCCAGTCTCAACAAAAGGAGGCGCTAAGCAACTCAGTGAGACCTTGCCTCTAAATAAAATACAAAAAAGAGTTGAGGATGTGGCTCAGTGGTTGAGTACCCACGAATTCAATCCAGTACGAAATTAAAAAAAAAAAAAAATCCTAATTATTTGAATAAACTTTTACTTTATTTGCAAAAATTGTACCTATCACATAAAATTTGACCAAGTTGGATTAATCATCCATAAGACCATATGCACTATGATACTTAGTCTCCCAAGTATGCTGTATTATTTGAACTACTTATACAGTACAGACAATAAATCAATTAAAAAAAAAAAAGTCCCACTAAAGCACCTGACTAAAGAAGGAAGAAAAAAAAGAAATGAAAATAAAGCAGACTGTGACCCATCCCTCCCACTTCTTGCCTCCACCCCCAGAAACAAACCTAGTCCCCTCTGGGTTTGACCGTATACATGGTACTCCTTCCAATGCAATGTGAAGGCTGAGGGGGATATACTCCTTTATGCACACCTACAAAGGGGAGGCCATCACTCCAAAATAAAAGACTTGTTCATACTAATTCCACGCCCTATCCTCCATACATTTTAGAATCTTTATGACCAAAATAATATATTTAAAATCTAAATACAAGTAAAATCATTCTTTATACTTAAATCTCCAACTGAACAGCTTGTGAATAAACATTAAAAACAACTAGGCTTAACCAGAGTTAGAAACACCTACAATAAAGATAGAATTAAGGGATTGGAGCTGTAGCTCAGTGGTACAGCATTTGCCTGGCACACATAAGGCACTGAGTTTGATCCCCAGCACCATATAAAAATTGTATCCATCTATAACTAAATATATATATATATATAAAAGACAGAATTAGCAAATCAATTAAAAAATAGGCAATCGGGGGCTGGGGTTGTGGCTCAGAGGTAGAGTGCTCGCCTAGCATGCGTGAGGCACTGGGTTCTATCCTCAGCACCATATAAGAAAATTAAGGTATTGTGTCAAAAAATAAAATAAAATACCTGGGAATCAACCTAACAAAAGAGGTGAAAGATCTATACAATGAAAACTACAGAACCATAAAGAAAGAAATAGAAGAAGACCTTAGAAGATGGAAGGATATACCTTGCTCATGGATGGGCAGAATTAATATTATTAAAATAGCCATATTACCAAAAGCACTATACAGATTCAATGCAATTCCCATCAAAATCCCAATGGCATTCCTTGCAGAAACAGAAGAAGCAATTATGAAGTTCATCTGGAAAAATAAGAGACCCAGAATAGCTAAAGCAATTCTAAACAGGAAGAATGAAACTGGTGGTATTGCGATACCAGATTTTAAACTATACTACAGAGCAATAGTAACAAAAACAGCATGGTACTGGCACCAAAACAGGCTGGTAGACCAATGGTACAGAATAGAGGACACAGAGACAAATCCACAAAATAACAAACACCTTATATTAGACAAAGGTGCTAAAAGCATGCAATGGAGAAAGGATAGCATCTTCAACAAATGGTGCTGGGAGAATTGGAAATCCATATGCAACAAAAAGAAATTGAATCCCTTTCTCTTACCATGCACAAAAGTCAACTGAAAATGGATCAAGGAACTAGGAATCAAACCAGAGACTCTGCGTCTAATAGAAGATAAAGTTAGCCCTAATCTTCGTCACTGGGGGCAGGCCCCAAATTCCTTAATAAGACACCTATAGCACAAGAGTTAAAACCAAGAATTAACAAATGGGACGAATTCAAACTAAAAGTTTTTTCTCAGCAAGAGAAATAATATGTGAGGTGAATAGGAAGCCTACATCCTGGGAACAAATTTTTACCCCTCAAACATCAGATAGAGCTCTAATCTCTAGAGTATAAAAAGAACTCAAAAAGTTAAACAACAAAAAAACAAATAACCCAATCAATAAATGGGCCAAGGACCTGAATAGACACTTCTCAGAAGAGGATATACAATCAATCAACAAATACATGAAAAAATGCTCACCATCTCTAGCAATCAGAGAAATGCAAATTAAAACTACTCTAAGATACCATCTCACTCCAATAAGAATGGCAGCCATTATGAAGTCAAACAAAATAAGTGCTGGAGAGGATGGGGGGGAGGCATACTCATACATTGCTGGTGGGACTGCAAATTGGTGCAGCCAATTTGGAAAGCAGTATGGAGATTCCTTGGAAAGATAGGAATGGAATCATCATTTGACCCAGCTATTCCCCTTCTAGGACTATACTCAAAAGATCTAAAAAGAGCATACTACAGGGACACAGCCACATCAATGTTTATAGCAGCACAATTCACAATAGCTAGACTGTGGAACCAACCTAGATGCCCTTCAATAGATGAATGGATAAAAAAAAAATGTGGCATTTATACACAATGGAATATTACTCGGCACTAAAAAATAACAAGATCATGGCATTTGCAGGGAAATGGATGGCATTAGAGTAGATTATGCTAAATGAAGTTAGCCAATCCCTAAAAAACAAATGCTGAATGTCTTCTCTGATATAAGAGGGTTGACTCAAAATGGGATAGGGAGGAAGAGCATGAGAAGATTACCCTAAATAGGGAAGAGAGGTGGGAGGGAAAAGGAGGGAGAAGGGGAATTGCATGGAAGATGGAAGGAGACTCTCATCGTTATACAGAATACATGTATGATGTTGTGAGGAGGAAAAAAAAAAAGTGTGTCACATTAGATTGGGTAGAGAGAAGTGTTGGGAGGGGAGGGGAAGGGAAGGAGGGATAGGAAAGGCAGCAGAATAAAATAGACATTATTATTGCTGTATGTATATAGGTGACTGTATGACCAATGTGATTCTGCAACCTGTACAATCAGAAAAATGAGAAATTATACCCCATTTGATTCAAATGTATGAATTGTCAAGATCATTGTACTGTCATGTGTAGCTAATAAAAAATAAATAAATAAATAAATAAAAGTATTATGTCCACCTACAACTTAAAAAAAATCTTTAAAAAATTTTTTTAAATAAATAAATAAATAACAGGCAACTATATGTACAAGGGAAGAAATGAACACTCTGGAAGGTTATAGATATGTTTACTTTTTGAATTGCCAATGTCTTCCCACTTCCTTCCTTTCCTTACTTTCACAGATATCTCATAAAAGCTTCTGGAACCCTGCCATTGCACTCCTTCCTGGGCGTTAAGAAAAAAATAAGTAATTCCTCCGAATTTCTTGTTCATTTTACTGTTGGGATTCTTTTGTGTATGTTTATATGAATTAGTCAACTTTTGAGAAAAGCGTCACAAAGAAAGTAAATACACTTTTTCTTTCATTAACCACTATATACAAGTGTAAAGTGATGTCATAAACATAGCACAAGCACTCATGTTTTTTGAGAATGTCCCTATCTAGCCTTTAACCTTTGATATTCAAAAAATAGAAGAACAGTTCTTGATATTCCGAATGCCTCTTTCCCTCACCTGTGATACATACCTTCAGGAACTTGGTGATGATGTCCATGTCCTTATGATCATCGCCTTTCCCTAAAGACTCCCCCAGTGTCTAAAGAAAAAGAAATGATACTTCTGTTAATAAACAGAGAGCAAACTGCATGGATGTATTCAAATGTGGTGTGTGTATATGTGACCAACACCATATTATTCAATGCTCTTTATCACATATTCTGTGTAATTTTTATTTAAAAATCCATTAAAATTTCTAGTTAAAAAGAAAAAAAAAGCCCAAAACTGATTTGCCATTTCTACAGAGAAATTGTAATATCTTTTATAACTCCAAAGACAGGTGGAGAGAAAAAAGAATCAGAATCACATGTGGTGGTGCACGCTAGTAATCCATTGGCTCAGGAGGCTGAGGCAGAAGGATCACAGGTTCAAAGCCAGTCTCAACAACTTAGCAAGGCCCTAAACAACTCAATGAGACCCTATCTCTAAATAAAATACAAAAAAGGCCTGGGGATATGATGGCTCATATCCATCATATGAGTGGTTAAGTGTCACTGAGTTCAATCTCCAGTGCCAAAACAAAAAGACAACGGGGTAAGTACAATGACTCCTAATGGATATGACATTTCTTTGGGAAGGAACAAAAATGTTCTAATAGATAGTGATAATGGTTGTACCACCCAGTATTAAAATCCCCTAAATCATATACTTTAAATGAGTATATCATATAGTATGTGAATATCTCAATAAAGCTTTCTTCAAAAAAGAAAGAAAGATAAAGAAGGAGGGTGGGAGGAAAGAAGGAACAAGTGAGTCCAACTAACAAATGGTTGCCTATATCAATTAATTGTTTAGTAAAATTTAGGGACCATCATAGGTGATGGGGAAGAAGTGATTAAAATGAGAATTTTAATCAATCTTACTACAATCTTACTCTTAGAGACCACTACAGGTACAAGAACCAGAAACAAAGGAAACAGAAAAATAACAGTTTATTTCTTATTAAGCATTAAAAAATTGTAAGCTAAGACATGTTTTTTACATGCTGTTTTAGTACACAGTGGTGTACTAAAGACTACTTATCATAAAGTTGTTTGTGATTAATAAGGAGCTGGGAACAATCCAGCTATCCACAATTATAAGGTAAAATATTGCCATAATATGCAGCAATTAAAAGCAAAGGTCTAAATGTACCTAAAGCATCAAGAATGGATCTCAAAAACAACATGAAGTGAAAAAAAGAAAAGTAAAAGAATAAAATAAGACTATCACTACACAATATTATTTACGAAAATAAAAATTATATGGACATAACCAGGCATGTTGTCAGATACCTGTAATCCCAGCTACTCAGGTGGCTAAGGCAAGAGGATCACAAGTTCAAGGCTAGCCTAGGCAACTTAGTGAAATTGTCTCAAAATAAAAATTTAAAAAGGCCTAGGAGCTGGGCACAGCTAACATCAGCAACTTATCTAGGCCCTGCAACTCAGCAAGACCCTATCTCTTAAAAACAACAAAAACAAAACAAAACAAAAAAAACTGGGGATAGCTCAGTGGCTTAAGTCCATCTGGGTTCAATTCACGGTACCAAAAAAAAAAAACCGGCCTGGGTATGTAGCTTAGTGACAGAGCACTTCCCTACATACATGAGGCCTTGGAGTCAACCCCCCAAAAATATGTATGTCTGCATGCATGTGCATGTATATACATAGCACACTGCAGATTTTACAAGAACATAAACAAATGTAAAGATCATGTCAAACATATTATAATGACTAATTTTTGAGGTTAGGAAGTAGAGGAATATGAATAAAGAATGAGCAAAAGAAGAATAAATGAATAAAAGCATGAAATAAAAGAAGGGCCTTTGTACTGACCTAAGATGGTAGTGGCTTTTCAGTAAACTCTCTGATCAACTTAGCTATCTGCTCCAGAGGAAAAGTGATGGGGAATGAGCTGGGCTGGGAGTGGAAATTACCTCTAACTCTTCAATTGTCGTGTTTTCTTCATGAACTTTCAAATCATTTTGTGTATCTTCCTCTCCAGGTTCTTGACCACCCACAATTTCATTGAGGTACTGTTGATCAATCTTATCCAAAGCTGCTTTCAGATCATTCCTCAAGCCCTAAGAAAGAGGAAAAAGGGGGCTAGGGTTATAACCTCAGTAATAGATGAGCATGTTTGAGGATTTGATTCTCAGTACCACATGTAAATAAATATAAATAAAGGCCCATCAATAACTAAATACATACATATATTTTTTATTAAAATATATATTTCTTATTAAAAATATATATTATATATGACAAAAAAAAATTTTAAAGAGGAGAAAGGAAGTATACCCATTATGAAATTTCACTGATGTTTCACCTTCAATTTTACAGTAATAAGAAGTACATTTCATTTTTCTCCCTACAAGGAGTTAAGAATTTGGTAAAACTAGTATGCATAATATTAGCATTATTCTCCAAAGTTAATTCTTACAAACATACTTAAAGGAATGTATTCACAATGGCCAAACTGGTGGTTAGAAAAATAAAACAGACATGAGCAACAAATTCAAATAAGAATCTTCATAATGCTGTAATTTTCTAACAAGTCTTAGTGAAAATGACCAGATCTTCATTGGGGTCCCCACCATTCATTTAAAACATCCAACTTCACTGCAACTACTCTGAACTCCTCAAATATTTAGAATAAAGCTGGTATCTCATCTATATGTCAGGTTCTCAACTTCATTTCTAGCAAACTGGCAAATTCCACATTACACGTATATTCACTGTGTGACTATTTAATAAAAAATGGAAGCCTCAGTTTCCTCAACGTGAATGAAAATCAGCCATGAGGTGTAAAAGCCACAGTTATGAAGTCTATCAGGCTTCAAATCTTTGTAGCTTACTACTCTTAGACAACTTACTTTACCCACGTATGCCTCAGTTGTTGTACCTATAAAATGAGAACAATAACATCTACTATGTAGATGTCATGAGAAATATTTTTTGTTTTATTTAACATTTACTACATACTAGAACTGTTCCAAAAGCCTTGTAAATATCAAGTTATATAAATAGGCAAATTAATGTACACTGCACTTTCAACAGTCACTGGAGCACAGTAAGCATCCAACATATATTAGTTTTTGTTTATCACAAGCAATTTGATTATTTTCTACTGTTCTTTCATAAACATAGAAGAGAAATATTCAACTCAAAACTCTTTAATTTACCAAACATCAAATACTTCCTATGTAAAATGCAGAAGGCCAGTACCTAATGATTATCTTGTTGAATTCTCACAACATCCTTGTGAAACAGATATCACTGCCTTCAATTTATAAATAAGGACTCTAAGGTTCAAGTAAATTAAATACTTGTCAGTGGCCCAATAATTAATAATTATAAATCAGGAATGGAATCCAGAGTTTTTGTTCCTATGCTCTTTCCTAAAAACCACATATGCAAGACACTAGACTTGGCAAACAAAATTAAACCAGGAAAAGATAAATATGTACAATAATCCAATATTAGTGAAATACAGTAAGTGAACTAACAGAAGTTTATTACAGGAGCATAGAGAGGGAAGCAATTAATTAATTCAATTAATTAATTAATTAATTAGAAGAAGAGAAACAATCTTTAATTTTGTCTGAAAAAACAAAAGGTTTCAACCAAGGCATACAAGAGAAAAACAAAAGGCACAGGAAAAATGATCATTATAGACAGAGACTGAAAGTGTTCAGGCAACTGTTTGTGCCATGGCAATGTTGAAAAGTGAAGCAGGAAGGTGGTTTGGCAACAAATAGGGAAAGCAGTCATGAAGCCCAAGCTGGCAAAAAGAAACCTACATGAAGAAAGAGATGCCCATTTAGGCCCCAACAATTCTCACCTTCCATCTGAGATGCCAGGCACATAAGGATTAGTCCAGAGGAGTCTTTAGATGATTTCAGATGACTCTTATCTAAATGCAATCACATGGAAGACCCCAAGAGAAAGACAACTAACCCAATCAAACTACAAAACTGTGAGATGATAAATTATCTAAACTACCAGGTTTCTAAGTGATTTGTTATACTCACAGATAAACAAAAGATTTTCTATTAATAAATTCTTTTACATGACTAAGTTTGGGTATGGTCTGTTGCACAGCCATAGATGACCATACCCATCTTTCAGTAACTGATAGAGCAAGTTTGATAAAACGTTATTGAGGCCACAAAGATATGAACAACACTATCATAATTGACACTTGTAGAAATATATAATAAAATAAAAAACATACTCTCTTAAAGAGTCCCTGGAATGGACCACATATTGAGCCATGAAACAAGCTCAGAGCTTCCATCAAAATCTAAAACTATTAATCTTCCAAAAGAAAATACAAAGGAAGGAGACCTTGGGGTAGGCAAAGATTTCTTAAGCACAACAAAAACAACAACAACCATAAAAGGAAAAGCTAATAGATTTCACTTCATCAAAATTTAAACTGCTCAGCAAAGACATCATTGAGAGATTAAAACAAGATACAGACTAGGAGAATAGTCACAAAATTTATAAGTATACAAATAACTCCCAAATGCAAAAGATAATCCAATTTAACAATGAATATGACTAATACTACAGAAAGTCTATGAAGGATGTCTATGAAAAAGTAGAGATTCATCATCTTAGTAAATAGGGAAATATGAATAAAATCACAATGAGATACTACTACACATACAAGAGAATGGTTAAAATTAAAAAGACTAACAATACCATAGGATGATATTTAGAAATGTCTGGCATTTCTTACTTAAGCATGTATCTATTTTTATTATTTAGCAATTCCACTTCTAGGTATTTCCCAAAGAAACAAAACATATTTACTCAAGAGAAAAAATAATAGGCTCAAATATGATACAGATATCAATGTTCACAGCAGTTTTATTTATTATAGCCCAAAGCTCAAAACAAACTATAGTACATTTATATAACTGAATATCACTGGGCAATGGAAAGGAAATCAGTGAATTCTGCAATAGCATGGGAGAAGCTAAAAAATGTTTCACTGAGCAAGATAAACCAGATATACACTGAGGCTAGCCATATGAGACACCAGACCAAGTCAAATAAATAAAGGTGACAGAATTCAAAAGGTGGCTTCCTGGAAGTGGAGGAGAGATATGGGGATTGGCTATGAAGGGGCACTGGAGAACTTTCTGAGGTGATAGAAATATTCTATATCATGATAAGGGTAGGGTTATATACTTGTATTTGTCAAAATGCACTAAACTATATGCAAGTTACATACATTTTTATGAAAGTAAACAGCATCAGAAGCAACTGTATTTTTCAATTTTTTACATATAGTAACACAATTAGTCAAACTCCAAACTATTCTAGACAGTTGTATTTTTCTAACTTTATTCTGACTTCTTACCTTATTAACTTCTGGTGTGAGGATCTCTATTTTTCTTAAACGTTGAAAAGCATCATAATCAGTTTCTCCAAATAGTCTAATTGGTTCTCCTCTTTCTCTTAACCTTCTGATAACCTATAAATAAACAAAAGCCTAGTAATTCATTTAATTTGTCAAACAGGGGAAAAAAACCAAATACCTCAAAACAATTTACATATTTTACCTTAAAATTGAAATCAGTGTTTAATAAAATGAATTGAATTATTTAAGTACATATTTCTGAGTGAAAAATAAAATATTTTAATCATCTGTCTACACTAAAAAAAGATGTCGGTGAATGAAAGAGAAAATACCTTAGTTAAAAGTCTATTTTGACTCATTGTCATGGCTAAAAATATTTTATTACTGAATAGCTCCTAGAAAGTGGTCTGACATGCAAATCTATAATTCAAACCTAAAGCAAGCCCCAAATATAGACCACTCATTTTTCTGCAAGACACACACACTCCTTACTTATAAGAACATAAGAGAAGGGATACAGTTTTGGTCCTCAATTTACATAACTGTGTCTCAGTCCTCTTTTTAAAAACATCAAAAGACAATAGTAATACCCTCTGCCAACATGTATTTTAGGTGATCAAACATCTGTTTTGAAATGTAGATGTAAAAAGTAAGTTGTATTTGTTTTTCCTTAATCTTCCATGAACAGATATGCTGTGCTATCATCACACTTTTTGAACAACAGTCCTCTGCTGGCCTGTTGCAGGTAGGATAATCTGTGCAGTAAGACACACAGAAAAAACACTAAAGATAGGAGGGAAGAATGGCAGTTCTACAGAGAATAAAACTTGGAGTCAAACAATGACTCCATAATCATAGCAAAGAGGATGCACCGTAATACTATAGTAAAATTCAAGGAGAGAAAATGAGAGATGACTAAAAGGGGCACATACAGGACTTTGGAAGTACAGACTCATACTCGATTTCATGACTTGGGTAATGTAATTATCCATTATATTACATCTATGTTTTATATGCTCTTTGTGTACATTATGTTTCATTTAAAAAAGGAGAAAGAAAAATGTAATTAAGAAAATAACTGATAAAAGAAAACTGATAATTGAAAAATTGATAAAAAAAAAAAACACTGCCATCAAGAACTTAACCTGGGAACATAAACAGTAAAATACACCTAGAAACCACTAAAAGGACTTCCTTGTATTAACTGAGGTTTGGGATTAAAACAGAAATTTAAGAGGTCATCTAATGCCAATCAAAGCAGGGAAAGAAAAAAAAAAAACCCTCAAAAATGTCCTTGTCAGATCCATGAGAATAATCATATCTCTTCATGAAATATCCCACCCCAGGGCTGGGGTTGTGGCTCAGTGGTAGAGCGTTTGCCTACCAGTGTGAGCATTCGATCTCAGTGCCATAAATAAATAAAATAGATAGATAGATAGATAGATATAGATAGATAAAATGAAGGTCCATCAACATCTTTAAAAAAAAAGAAAGAAATATCCCACCCCAATTTCAAGACAGATATGCATTGCTTTTGAAAACTGAAATCTGCATCCTCAAACTTCTTCCCATTGCCTAAGTTTTATTTTAAGAAACCACAGAGAATATTCAATATTTCTCCAAAATTCAATGGATATTTTAAAAATATATTTACTAATTCTTCTCTTTTTTTTAAAGAGAGAGAGAGAGAGAGAGAGAGAGAGAGAGAGAGAGAGAGAATTTTAATATTTATTTTTTAGTTTTTGGCAGACACAACATCTTTTTTGTATTGGTGCTGA
This sequence comes from Ictidomys tridecemlineatus, assembly GCF_052094955.1. Classification (NCBI taxonomy): domain Eukaryota; kingdom Metazoa; phylum Chordata; class Mammalia; order Rodentia; family Sciuridae; genus Ictidomys; species Ictidomys tridecemlineatus. Next base: position 97,707,072 of record NC_135486.1, read on the forward strand.
GGATCGAACCCAGGCCGCACGTATGCCAGGCGAGTGCGCTACCGCTTGAGCCACATCCCCAGCCCACTAATTCTTCTCTTTAAGCTAACTATTCCAAATTCCTTTACTTATTTTCACTTGGTGACTTCTACAGTTAGTCATCATTCCTATGAAGGTTTCCTTCTGTGTAACGCCCACTATAAAAATATGGAATAAGGAACTAACAACCTCAACTCAAATGTATTAGTGAGAGGCACAATACCCACCCTCTGATCTATGTGCCACACTCTGTACTAATATTGAGCCCTACCCACAATCAGACACTCATAAAACATGGACAGACTGCTGACACAAAGATTAAAGATTAAAGATGATTGACCAACTGAGTCAATCACAAATTTAAATAACCTAAATAGAAAAAAAAAGAGAATTTGAGCTAGTTATTACTTTAAAACACTGTAAAACTGAGGGCTATTAATGAACCAAGTTATGAGAATTATGCAATATTTTTCTAAATATCAATTTACATGGATAATTCTCATCTGTGTGGGATTACATGACAGTGATTTTGCCTAAAGGAAAGGTAATAAACTATCTGAATTCAAGATAGTGTGAGAATTCCATTATTCTAATTTGTTAAATAAACTTGCATACAAAAAAAAATTTTTTGACACAGACACGAAAAGGGATATCAGCTACATGAGAAGTTAAGACAGGAGGATCCCAAGTTCAAAGCCAATTAGCAACACTCCTAAGCAAATTAGTGATACTGCGTCTCAAAATAAAAAATAAAAAAGGACTGGGGATGTAGCTCACCTGGACTTAACTTCCAGTATCCACCACCAACACAAAAAAAAGAAAAAAAAATAGGGAATCAGAAAGTCTCAGTAACTTGCCCAAAGTAAAAACTTTCATATATAGTATGTACACACAAAAGCACACATACAACAGTCTTCAAAATACATTTTTAAGTGAAAAGAGCGAGGCACACAAGCATATAAATAATCTCACTTGTGTGAAAGGGAAGAAAAAGTGTACAATTGCATACTGATGACTGTGTAAGTGAATGACTCTAGCAGAACTGAGAACAGATTGGAGGGGGGGTATGAAAGATAGAAGATAGGAAGAAGAAAAGACATTTTTGTTTTATACCTTCTCTATAGTTGAATTCTTTAAATCACACAAATATCTCTATTCTGTAAGTAAAGTAATAGTTGCTATTGACCAGGATATGGGCAAACACTACAGGTAAAATATAAATACTGGCATAACACATCTAACATCTAAAAAACTATTTGATAAACATGTATTTAAAAAAATCTTAAAATACAGTCTTTGCCTCAGAAACAAATCATGCTTCCAGAAACTTTTCCAAAGGAAATAATCACACATTATTATGCTTGCAATGATGTCTGTACAAGAATGTTCATTTCAGTATTATTTATAATAGGGAAATGCTGAAGCAATCTAAAATGACAATTAAGAAAGAAATTGTTTTAAAAATATTTTTGTGCAAGCACACAATGGGAAATTACAAAGCCGTTAAAAATTGTAGAAATCACTGTATTTTAACCTGGAAAGATGTACCAGTAAGTAAGGGCAGTTAGCAATTAATAAAGTAATTTAGACAAAAAAATAATTTAAGTATAATTATTTAGAAAACATGAATTCAGTTATAACTTAGTAAGTATGTTTAATGTGTTTATCATTCAAAGTTTATGATACGCTCTTTAAAAAAAGTAAGAATACTATTAAGAAAAGAAGCAGAGGTTAATTTACAATCTAATGAAGAAAACTGTCTTGTACAGGACTTTTAGGTCAGTAAGTCATCTTATATGAGAAATAATGACACACAACTCATGTAAACATGTGGAAAAAAATGTTCCCATAAAATACTCATATAAACTTACCTCTTGCCTAGAAAGAGTCATGGGTAATTTTTCCTCTGCCAATTCAAGTTCTAATACTGGATTTGATGAAGTTAATGGTTTCTGGTCCTCCTCTTTTGGCTGTATCTATATTAAGAGCCAAAAGAGATGAAATTTAGTTTTTAAAACACAGCTAACCATTTATAATTCCATCACCTTAGCTATTCATGGACATTAAATAAGTTTCAGTACTGAAGGTTTTCTAAGTGTTTCTCTGAGGAAAGAAGTCATAATAAATGTACATGCTTTTAAGAGCTTATCAAACAAATCCATGTCAGGAACACAAGTAGAAAGCATGCACACGGGAGACAGCATTCTTAGTATAAAAAACTAACATAACCATAATGATTTGCAAAATCAAAACTCATGTTGCTGAAATTTACATTCTTCAAATTCTAAAAAAAAGTACTTTTTTCTTTGTAACAATCAATTTGCTTCACCTTTGAGAAAAGTGTCCTTCAGAGTTACCTGATTGTTGCTTAGCTTTAAAATAAAGACTAAAGAGAACTACTTTCCAATAGAAACTATGAAGCTTCAAGCTCTAGCTTTTTCCTATTTTGCCTTTTGAATGGTATTATTCCAACTGCAGAGAAATCACTATTGGACATGTAGAAAAATTCCCAAGGTGATGCAGAACTGATCCACAAACTGAGCTAAATTCTTGTAGAAAAACAATGAAAAATGGCACTATTCTATACATGCCATCCAAGGAAAGAGTGACATTCTTGTTCATATGAACCTGAAGGGGAATGGGGTAGGACTCTCACATTTTTTTCAAATATACTGCCCAAATCACTGAGAAAACTGAGTTAAGCAATTTAGAAGCCCCACTGTGTGGTCTGTTGAAACACGGTTTCCTATCTAACCAGAAGACAAATCTAAAACACTGACTGTAGGAAAATCTACAATACTGAAAGGGGGAGTAAGATTCAAAGGACCATAAAAGCAAATCAACATCAATTATTATTAATTATTAAGAAAGAAACTCAATTTAAAAAAGCTCTAATGGTAAAAAATTATGTAATAGCCAGGCACAGTGGCACACACATATAATCCCAGTGGCTTGGGAGGCTGAGACAGGAAGATTGCGAGTTCAAAGCCAGCCTCAGCAATGGTGAGGCACTAAGCAACTAAGCGAGACCCTGTCTCTACATAAAATACAATACAGAGCTGGTGCTGGGGCTCAGTGATCAAAAGCCCCTGAGTTCAATCCCCAGTACCCCCCACAAAAATTTTTTTTAATTATGTAATAAATGATCTTGTAGTTTATGGCTAAAGGCTGGACTCATCCTAGTTGATACTGAGGTAAAAGACTAAACTTTCATATTTTCACAAGACAAATCAGGACCAAGCCTTAAAAAAATTGTAATTAGTTTCTATAAAGGGAAAAAAAGCAATGGATACTATATCGTCACTACTACCAAGAAGGAGCTATTAAAAATATCTTCAAAAACAAAAATCTATGATTTCTTCTTAAGCATATCAATAGGTGTTTTTCAAAACCCTCAGGACTAAAAGCATTTTAAATTATATAATGGCCATTTATAGCTCTGGGGAAAAGAGCTAAGACATTTTGTCAGCTAGACTCAAAGTTACAACTAATATCTTTACAGTATTTATTTCACTTCAGCGCTTGCTTTCTTCAATGTAAGCAAAAAAGCCCTCCCACAGCACTGAGAAAATCTATGCAAAGCAAAAACTGCCACTTTCTTAATTTTTTTCCTACCTTATCAAGAAGTTAAAAAAGTTCAAATTTAGAGATCTGGGAACTGAGAAATCATCTTTCTCAATTGGATACAATAATTATTTACACAGAACTTATCTTAATTTCCTAAACTAGAAGTAAATCAGTATGTTTATAGGAAATGATCAAGATGCAAATATAAGCTTTTATATATAAAAAGCCTTTAAAAATATTAACTATATTTTTCTTTAATACGTGCCTTTCCAACCTTACAAAATAAAGCCAAATGCATATACATAACATTTTCATTCCTCATGCTTCCTTCTGGAAAGGCTATGCCTTATAAACTAATTTCTAGAACCTTCCCTATTACATGCACAAGAGTATTATTTTATATTGAGGTTTCATGAGCAAAAAGTTGATTCAAATAGTATTTTGATAGAATCTCTTAATTGTTGAGTTAAAATTATTAAACAAGATATAGAGTTATAAAAAAATAACTTAAACCCGATTTCTCCACCTCATAAGCATTAACCCATCCCAATAAAACCCCCAGCACATTATCAACAGGTAATCTGAAAATAGTTTCAGTCATGCTTCCAAAACATACAAAAAAAGCCTTTCAGACAACTCATTTGTTTCTAAACAATATTTCAAAGTTACATTTTCTATTCAATAAACTAAACAGTATCTGAAATGTTATAACTTATTACAATAAAAGCATATACATATACATGGTGCTATATTTCAGGCAGAGTTACTAAGGGCCCAAAAGGAATTATTAACAATGCAAACATAATCAATGGCTGAAAATATGCAGGAGAAAGCAGGGGAAATGCCACTGCTAATATCACTGTTGCTGAAGGAATAAAATGAACTGGACTCTTCTGAGATACAGTTTTATTGGGAGAGGTGAGGGAGAGAAGTGGTGGTGGAAAGGAAAATAAGGCAGCATCAGATCCAGGACTTAATTTTTAAAAAAAGGTCAAGCTTTGATCTCAAGCCACTTCATGCTGTCCACAAAAAGCCAAACCATTCCGAGCCAAAAGTCATGCATATATTTTCCTAAATTCAAGAATTTTTTTTTAAAAGCAAAACAAAAACAAAAACTCATACCTCTCCAGATGGCTTCTCACTTATAGGCTAATGTGTAACATTGATAAATTGAACAGAGATCAATAATTTTGTCATTTAACAATAGCTATATAAATTTAAACGCAGAAATTTACAATTTAATATAAAAGCTCACATTCATACCTTGTAGCCGCATCTTTCAAAATATGCCTCCTCCTCTTTTTTCACAAGTTCACTACGTCTGAAATATTTTTTATTTTCCTATCAAAGAAAAAAATAAGTTAATAATAAATCCTTGAGCAAAATTTCATATTCCACAGTTATCAAGTGCTTTTAGAAAACTTTTAAAAATATTCTTCAGTTGCTCAAGAATTTGAAAGTACTTTTTGGTTCTCAATATGATCACATTGAGTCCCTGAAACATGCTACTTCTCTGGATATTGATATGTGATGAATATTTAAACTTTTCATGCATTGTCATTTTAATAAGTGTGTACAACAGCATAGAAATCAATAATACTTTCCAAATGTTCCATTTTAAAATTTAATTTTCTAAAATATTTTATAATATTTGCTAAAATATTACAAAATATTTGCTAAGATAAATATAAATTCAAAGATAATGTATACAAATGGATTCATTATTAATCACAGAAAATGGTATGTTTTAATTATTTTCACTTAACAGAAACAAACACTAATTATGGCATATATATACCATATATATATATATATATATATATATATATATATATATATATATAATTTTGACTGGGGATATGTTAATATGAATTTGATACAGCTTAAGGAATCTATTTTAATTTTGTTAGATGTGATCATATTTTGGTGATATAAAAATATGTCTAATTTTTAGAGTTACAAGTACTAGGGGAAGGGTATACAAGTTCATTATACAATTCAATTTTTGTGAAAGTTTAAATAAAATAAAGTTTACAAGTTCATTCATTAACTCAATAAACACCAACACACTTACCTACCATACACCAAGCACACCCCCTTCAGACACAAAGATGAAGATGTTACTGTGGCAAGGAATAGATGACATCATCTAATTATCAAACTACCATGACAAAAATGTGAGCAAATGATATTAATCCCCTTTTAGAGATGAGAAAGTTGAGAATTAGGAAAGGTTATAACATTTCAAGAACTTAAAAGATCTGATGAGTAACAGAGCCAGGACTAGAACTCTGGTCCTTAAATCCTTTGTACTTATCTAGTTTTCCTAGCTAATTAGTCCCTCTAAAAATTCAGTATTTTAGATTGTTCCTTTTAACTATGTAGTATGTAAATATTACATTCCAAATAGGTAAGCTGGCAAACACCTATTAGCATCCTTTCAGGAAGAGTTGATATATCTATATAAGAAATAAAAGGAATGCCAAGGCCAGAGCCCAAGTCCAATTATGTTACCTCTGACTATCATGTCTCCATTCCATTGAATACCCCTAACAAAAGCTTAAGACTAGAATGTCTCAAAATGTCATCCATAGACCCCTACCTGCTGCTTTTCAAAGATTCTTGCACTTTGTCTGAGTTGTACTTTCTAGATTATAAAACTAAAGATTCACAAGTCTAAAGTGCACACACCTTCCTACCACATCACCTGAAATGTCTGTCTTCACTAAACAAGGTTATCAAATGTCAAAAATAATATGCAAACAACATGAATTTAGAATTACCATCCCTCCAATTATGTTAAAATCATGTTTATATAAATGGATACAAATATTAACAAAAGCCTTGTAAAAGCCAGGTGCGGTGGTGCATACCTATAATCCCAGAGGCTTGGGAGGCTAAGGCAGGAGCCTCAGCAACTTAGCAAGGCCCTAAGCAACTCAGTGAGACCCTGTCTCTAAATAAAATATAAAAAAGGGCTGAGGGGGCTGGGGTTGTGGCTCAGTGGTGGAGCACTCGCCTAGCATGGGTGAGGTCCTGGGTTCGATTCTCAGCACCACATAAAAATAAAGGCATTGTGTTGTGTCCATCTACACCTAACAAATAAACTTTAAAAATAAAATAAAATTTAAAAATAGAGGTATTTTGTCCAACTACAACTAAAAAAAAGGTGGGGGGGGCTGAGGCTGTGGCTCAGTGGTTAAGTGCCCCTGGGTTCAATATCCTGTACCAAAAAAAAAAAAAAAACCTCTGCAAAAAGGCAAAAGGCACTAGGATTTACAACTATAGAGCCTAATACCCAATGCAAAACAGTATGTGTGAGATCACAAACCATGAGGCAAGTCAACATCTTGTTAGCGTGAAACAAACCTTAAGAGTCTGAAGTAATACATCAAACAGGAGGGCATACAATTTAAAGAGACACAATGCTTCTCAAAGTGAAAGAATCATAAAGTGTTAGAAAATCCTATAAGCCATGCAATGTATTTTTTCAGTGATGTCAGTGAAAAATCTTGAGAAAATAAAAAATAAAACAAGTTCAAGAAAAGAAGACAACCAAGCAGAGAACAAACCAAATGATTCTGCTTACATAAAATTCTAGAAAAATGTAATCTACCTGAAGTAACCAATAGCAGGTCAGTGGCTGCCTGTGACAGAATGCAGGGAAAGACAAGGAGGAGGGATTATGAAGAGGCATAAAAAGACCTTTGGGTGAGATTGGTATGTTCACTCTCTTCATTCTGCAGACAGTTTCGCTGAACACAGGTCAAAACTCAACTGTACACTCTACATACAGTGTGGGTTGAGGGTGTAACTCTGTGGTATAGAGCTTGCGTAGCATGCACAAGGACCTGAATTGGACCTCCAGCATCCCATCCAAAACAAAAACAAAACCCAGGACATATAGTGTTTAGTATGCCAAAGCTTAAAAAATAAATAAAATTCCACAAATAAGAAGAATTATAAGAATGATGGGCAACAGTGAGAAAGGGGCTGAGGGAGGGTAAGAAAACGGAGAGAAGGAAGAGAATAACAACCAGTAGTGGTGGTGATATTATTTATATTATCTGACTTTAAGACTTATCAGGATGCTACAGTGATCACAGAGAGTGGCACAGGCATAAGGATCAGCAAACATGTCACTGGAAAAGAACACAGCACCCAGAATGAAGCCACACTTACACAACTGTCTGATTTTTGATAAAGATACTACAACTATACAAAGGGAAAAATACTTTCAGTAAATAGTGAACTGGATATCCATAAGAAAATCAGCAAACTACAACCCCTATTCTGCAACATACAAAAAAAAAACTGATGCGAATTTTTAGAAACTCCTAGTTTTTTTATAAAAGATAAACTATAAACTTTTAGAAGATGATATAAGGAGATAGTTTTACAATTTACTCTTTGAGTATTTGGAGGTGGAATGGTGGGAGGATATCATTAGGTGTAAGTTTAATTCTCAAAAAACTGCCAAATGGTTTTCCAACTGATTATATTATTTTAAATTCCCAGACAAGTCACAGAAAATGATAAGCCAACATATTGGAGAGCCTGGAGTGGTGGCATACATCTATAGTTCCAGAACTCTGGAAGCTGAGGTGCAAGGATCATTTAAGCCTAGGGGTTTGAGACCAGTCTGGGCAACAGAATAATACTACATTTCAAAAAGACCCAAACAAACCAACAAACAAACTGGCAAATTGGGATCTATCAAAACTAAAAGATAGTTTTTATGATCAAAAGATAGTTAGGGACAGGCACAGTAGAGCACAACTGTAATCCTAGCGGCTTGGGAGGCTGAGGCAGGAGGATCAAGAGTTCAAAGCCAGCCTCAGAAAAAGCAAGGTGCTAAACAACTCAGTGAGAACTTGTCTTAAAATTTAAAAAATATAAAATTAGGGCTGAAGATGTGGCTCAGTGATAGAGTGACCCTCAGTTCAATCCCCAGTACCACTCCCCCCCAAAATAGTCTATTTACTCTGTTGACATCTGCACTGTAGGGGAAAAGCATGGTGAAGCTGGCCACAGCCTTAGAAATAATCAAGGCAGTGGCACAAAACTTTTGTATTTGGAGGGAGCCAGTTTTACTTCTGAATCTCCTTGATGAAGTACAAGTTGAACATCTCTTATTTAAATGCTTGAAAGTGTTTTGGATTTCAGATTTTTTTGAATTCTGGAATATTTGCACATACATAACAAGGTATCTTGGGGATGGAACCCAAATTTAAACACAAAATTCACATATGTTTTATACACACTTCACACATAAAACCTGAAGGTAATTTTATATGATGTTTTTAGCGTGCCTATGCTTTGAAAATTCCACTGAGGTCAAGTGTGGAATTTTCCTCTTGTGGCATAATGTCTGCGCTCAAAAAGTGTTGGATTCTGGAGGATTTCAGATTTAGGATTAAGAATGCTCAACCTACAGCAAAATTTTTAATTTTACTAGGCATTAATCCTTGACTTTTTTTCACATCCTGTATGACAAAACAAAGTATACAAAAATAATTTTTCCTTTTTACCGAAGTATGATGGTTATCTGGTGGAAAAGCAATCAAACAATCAAGCTGTAAACTAAATGAGTGTTCTTCTTCTTAATACCATTTTGTCATACACAAATACTGACAAACCATAATTATCCAGACTTGAATATTTGTCAGACAACTTCCTAAAACTTAACACCAGGAACCCATCACTTTAAGAAAAAAAAACTAGTAGTATTTGTTGGCTGTGATGAAATTCCAGCTTTCAAGCAAAAATTAAAAGTGTGGAGGACTTGGGCCTGCCATCATGAGCTTGACGGTTTCCTAGTGCTTAAAGAAACCACATTAGATCAGCAGATATTAAATAATACAACTTTTATGCTGTATAATGAAATGTGTCAAGTTTCTCAATTTTACTTTTAAAATTTGGTAAATACTAATAGATATGATACATCAACAAAAGCTGGCATCCTCAATAACTTAAAGAGTATGAAGAGGTCCTGAGACCAAAAGCTTTGAAAACTGGTGACCTAATTACTGTTATGCAATAAAGGAAAGGAGAACAATTTAAGGAGGTTCCTAAATTAGGTGTTCTTTCTCCTTTTTTTAGTACCTCTCCAAAAAAATCTTAGCTTTCCATTCCATGAAGAGCAGACCCATAAACTTTGTACGTGTTGGGGAAGAGGAAAGATGGGGAAACAAAAAGATTGAGTTTAATAGGAAGGAACGTTCGAAGATGGGATCTGTCCTTCCTGTTTCAGCAGGGCACAAACCCTTAAACGACAGAAGTCAACTCTCGGAACTGAGGTAGATCCACAGAGTATCGACAGATGGGAGTGGGTTAGAGCGGGTTGTTTACTTAAGTAAACTGCTGGGGGAAAGAAGGCAGGAAAAAAGGGGAAAGTCGAAACAACAGCAACAACAACAACAAAAAAACCACCTTGAGTTTTCCTGCAATTCTCACACTTCCATCCATGAAGATTCCCCAGAAAGGGACCCAAGGATGAATCTAGAAAGGGCCTTCCGGGACAGAGGCAGGACTGTCGCCCAGCCCCATGTCTGCCCTAAATGCTCGCACCGCGGCATCCCCTGACACACAAATACACCATTCTTCGACCCTCAGTCCCCACAACCACAAGGACCCTTACCACCAACAGGTTTCTCTCTTCCACCAGCTGCCGCTTCCGGGAAATCTCTGATCTCAAAATGTCCATCTCGCTGCTCGGGGTTAAGCTCCAGATCCCCTCTCCACCCCCTGGGACCTAACCTCAGACTGCCCGCCGCCGTACACTCACTACAAACAACCCAAACTACCGGAGGACAACAGACGGGGTCTGCTTCCGGCGGAAGCTGGAACAAGAGAGAGGAGGGTAAAAGCGCCGGAGATGCTTGTTAGTGAAGCGGCTTTTGAACAGCGCCGCCTGGCGGCACCCTCCAGAAGCGCGCTCGCAATCCCCGCTGTGAAAATGGACTGAAAACCAAGCCTTCTGAAGAGTGAGGAGGTAGTAGGCCGCATCTTGTACGTTTGTACCTGCTGGTTAGGTCAAAAAGCCTACTAGAACACATCAGTTATGTTAAGATGCCATCTTTACTAGAAGTTCTTATTAGTGTTCCCCAAGTTACTGGCTTGCCAAGGTTAATGTAGGAGTGAGAAAAACCTGAATAATACTAGCTTATAGGTGTTGAGTTAAAGGGTGGTTAAATGTCCTGTGGAGTTAAACATCTTCATCTAGAGTATTTCTCTACTTCCTCAACTCTACATTCCATTAATAGCTTGATAATATTATTCAACATCTACCTTAAGCTAACAGATCATCTTTTTCTGTCATGCATTCAGCAATCAAGATTTTTTTTGTCTTTTTTTCCAACATTTTTATTGGCTCATTATAATACATAATGATGGGATTTTGTTGTTACATATTCGTATGTGCACACACTATAACAATATAATTTGGCCACTATCACTCCCCAGCCCTTTACCCCCTCCCTCAATACTATTATCTACTCCTGGTCTCTTTCCTCTACTGATCGCCCTTTGACTTTCATGTGATCTGCCTCCACCTTTTTTTTTTTCCTTTTTCCTCTCTAGCTTTTGCAGAGGAGAGAAAACATATAATCCTTGACCTTCTAGTTCCATCCATTTTCCTGCAAATGACATGATTTTATTTTTCTTTATGATTGACTTAAACCCTATTGTGTAAATAAATTTTCTTTATTCATTCATCTACTCGTGGACATCTAGGCTGGTTCCATAGTTTGGATACTGTAAATTGTGCTACTTGGTATAAACGTGGGTAGGCATCAAATATGGAGGAGTGGTACAGTTGGGTCATATGATGGTTCCATACCTAGGCTTTTTATATTTTTATATATATAAGCATATATATTTATATATATATAAAAGCATATATATTGTGGGAGGTGGAGAGGCTTGTGTGGGTGAGAGGCTTGTGGAAGCCGGTGGTGGCAGTTGGGCTCTGAGGGTTTTATCCTGAGGAGCTGTTTTGCTTGGCTTTTATAGTTCTATAGTTTTATAGTTCTAAAAATAAAGTTAGTTTCCTTTGACAAGTGGCTCCTGAATTGTGCCCAGCCAGACTGCGGCATTTGGTGGCCCGTACGGGAATCGAACCCGCGACCTTGGCGTCATCAGCACCAAATATATATATGCTTTTATTTTATTTTATTTATTTTTCATATGGTGCTGAGGATAGAACCCAGCACCACGCATGAGCTAGATAAGGGCTGTACCACTGAGCCACAACCCCAGCCCCATACCTAGTCTTTTGCGGAATCTTCGTGCTGATTTCCATACTGTTTGTACTCATTTATGGTGTCACGAGCAGGGTAAAAGTGTTCTTTTCTCTCCACATTGTCTCCAGCATTTATTATTGCTTATATTCTTGATGATTGCCATTCAAACTGGAGTGAGATGAAATCTCAGTGTAGTTTTAATTTGCATTTCTCTAATTGTTAATAATGTTGAACTTTTTTCCATATATTTGTTGTACATTTATATTTCTTCTTTAAGAAGTGCCTGTTTAATTAATTTCCCTATTTATTCATTAGGTTATTTGATTTTTTGGTGTAAAGTGTTTTGAGTTCTTTATATATTCTGAATATTAATTATCTGTCACAAGAGTTGCTAGCAAAGATTTTCTCTGATTCTTATAAATTCTCTTGTCACATTCCTAATTCCTTTGATATGCAGAAGCTTTTTACTTTGATTAAATTAACCCTTTCATTAACTCTTGGCATTATTTCCTGAGTTTTAGGAGTTTTACTGAAAAAGTTTTTGCCTGTGCCTATTATGCTAGATTGTTAACCTAACGTTTGCTTCTAGAAGTGGCATAGTTTCTGGTCTAATTCCTAGGTCTTTGATCTATTTTAAGTTGATTTTTGTGCAGGGTACATTAGGGTCTAGTTTCATCCTTCGATATAAGGCTAACTAGTGTTCCAAGCACCATTTATTAAAATTCTGTCTTTTAAAAAAATTTAAAAGGCTATCTTTTCTCCAAGGTATGCTTTTGGAAACTTTCTTAAAGATTAGAACACTGTAGATGTGTGGGCTTATCTCAGTGTCTTCTATTCTATACCATTGGGCTGGTCTGTTATGCCAGTACTATGCAGTTTTTGTTACTATAATTCTATAATATAATTTGAAGTCAGGTATTGTGATACCTCCAGCATTGCTTTTTGACTTAGATTTGCTTTGTCTATTCTGGGTCTTTTATTTTTCAAAATAAATTTTAGGACTTTTTTTTTTGCTAGTTCTATGAAGAATGACATTTGACATTTGTGTTTTGATAGGGACTGAATTAAATCTGTATATTGCTTTTGGTAGTATCATGCCATTTTAACAATATTAATTCAACCTATGTATTAACACGGGAGGTAATTCCATCTTCTTGTGTCTTCTTCAATTTCTTTCTTCACTGTTTTCAGTTTTCATTGGAGAAGTCTTTCACCTCCTTGGTTAGATTTATTCATATATATATATATATTTTAAAATCTTTTAGTTGTAGTTGGACACAGTACCTTTATTATATATATTTACTTTTATGTGGTGCTGAGGATTGAACCCAGGCCCTCACACATGCTAGGTAAGGGCTCTACCACTGAGCCACAACCTCAGCCCCTCCTAGATATATTTTTTTAGTTTATTGTGAATACAATTGCTTTCCTGATTTCTTTTTCAGCAGATTCACTATTGGTATATAGGAAAGATGCTGATTTTTGTATGCTGATTTTGTAACCTGATGTTTTGACAAATTTGTTTATTAACTCTAGCAGTCTTTTGGTGGAGTTTTTTTGGATCTTCTAAGTATAGGATCATATCATCTGCAGACAGTGATAATTTAATTTCTTCCTTTTCTATTTTATTTACTCTGACTAGAATTTCTAGCAGTATATTAAATAGGAGTGGTGAGAATGGACATCCTTGTCTTGTTAAAGGAATTGCTTTCATTTTCCCCCATTTACTATGAAGTTGGCTTTGGGTTTTTCATATATGATGTTAAAGTAGGTTCCTTCTATCCCCAGTTTCTTCAGTGCTTTTATCATGAATGGGTGCTGAATTTTGCCAAAGTATTCTCTGCATCTATTGAGATGACTAAGTGATTTTGTCCTTAACTCTATTTATGTGATCAGTTACATTTATTAATTTGCAAACGTTAAAACATTCTTGCATCTCTGGAATAAAACCAACTTGGTAAAGATGTACAATCTTCTTAATATGTTGTTGAATATGATTTATTAATATTTTGTTAAATATTTTTGCATCTAAGTTCATCAGGGATATTGGTCTTTAGTTCTCTTTCCTTGATGTGTCCTCATCTGGTTTTGTTATGAGTGTGATACTGGCTTCATAGGATGAATTTGGAAGTGTCCCATCCCTTTCCACTTCATGGAATAATTTGAGGAGTACTGGCAACAGTTCTTCTTTAAAGGTCTGGTAGAATTCGGCTAAGAATCCAACTGGCTCTGGGCTTTTCTTTATTGCAAGGATTTTTATTACTGCTTCTGTCTCATTATAAGTTATTGATCTGTGTAGGTTTTCTGTGTCCTCTTGATTCAATTTTGGCAGATCATTGAAGAATTCCTAGACTCAAATGAGAATAGTGACACAACATACCAGAACCTCTGGAACACCATGAAGGCAGTTCTAAGAGTAATGTCTATAGCTATAAGTACCTACATAAAATCTGAATCCTCCATAAACAACCTAATAAGCATGTCAAAGCCCTTTAAAAGAGGAACAAAAACAGATGAGGACACATCAAGGCAGATCATGTCTCTAGAAATGTATGCATTTCTTCTAGATTTTCCAGTTTATTGGAGAATAGGTTTTCAAAATAGTCCCTAACGATCCACTGAATTTCTGTGATGCCTGTAGTGATTTCTCCTTTTTCATCTCAATTTTATTAATTTGAGTCTTCTTTTGCTCTCGGTTAGTTTGGCTAAAGGATATTGTTCATCTTTTCAAAGAGACAGCTCATTGTTTCATTGACCCTTTGTATTATGTTTTTACTCTCAAGTTCATTGATTTCAGCTCTGATATTCCTTCCTTCCTTCCTTCTACTGGTTTGCAAATGGTTTATTCCTCTTTTAAAGGGCTTTGACATGCTTATTAGATTGTTTATGGAGGATTCAGATTTTATGTAGGCACTTACAGCTATAGACATTACTCTTAGAACTGCCTTCATGGTGTTCCAGAGGTTCTGGTATGTTGTGTCACTATTCTCATTTGAGTCTAGGAATTCTTCAATTTCTCCCTCAATTTACTTTCTCGTCCATTCATCACTCAGACGTGTATTGTTCAATCTCTCTGTGTTTATATAGTTTCTGCAGTGTTTTATTGTGTTGATTTCTAATTTCCTTCCATTATTATCTGTAAGATACAAGGAATTATGTCAAATAAGATTTTCAATGACATGATCAGATATGTAGTCAGAAAAAAGTTAAATCCAATTCAAGAAGAAAAATTAAATTGAGGAGAAAAAAATACATGTCAGAGAATTTGTTTTCGTTTTTATTTTGAGGCAGAGTCTCACTATGTTGCCTAGACTGGTTTTCAACTCTTGAGCTCAAGCAGTTCTCCCACCTCAGCCTTCTGAGGGCTGAGACTGCAGTGTGTTGGACAGTTTTTTTAAAAAACCTAAAAACCATTTATAATGCATTTATTTTTAGTTTTATGCCATGGAAGTGTTTCTTTAAATTTTTAGACCTGGCACAGTGGCACACACCTGTAATCCCAGTGATTTGGGAGGCTGAGGCGGGAGGATCTCAAGTTCAAAGCCAGCCTCAGCAACTCAGTGAGGCCCTAACCAACTCAGTGAGACCCTGTCTCAAAATAAAAATAAAAAAGGGCTGGGGCAAAAATTAAAAAGGGCTGGGTTTGTAGCTCAGTGGTTAAACCCCCTTGGGGTTCAATCCACAGTAAAATAAAACTTTTTTAATTGTCACAATTGAACAATATTTGACATGCTAGTTTTCCCCATTCTAAAATAAAGGAAATATTATTCTGTTCAGTCAATTGATAATAGGAAGGATGGTTTATCAAAATAAAAATAACAGAGAATTGTTCATTTCAATTTAGGAAGGTGTGTTTGTGTGTGAATTATTTCATCTAAAAGATAGCTGGCTTTTGCCAGAAATAAACCAACATAGGAAGTTAATTCACTTTTTTTGTGTGTAGTGCTGGGGATTGAACCCAGAGCCTTGTGCAGGCAAGGCAATCACTCT